>NC_080089.1:11454700-12059700 GCF_950005125.1 Chionomys nivalis | reverse complement strand
ACTAAAATATTTGATTATCTTTTTTACTCAATCCTTCTTGAATTTTTCGATCTCCAACCCATAACAGATCACAATGCACACAGTCTTATAAAAATGTTCACTCTCTGCAGGTAGACAGGTTAAGACACAAGGATATTCCCGCAACTCCAGAAGACAAATTTTCCTGTTTTACATTTTGTCATTCCCCACTCCCTAGCACGTCATAAGAGATGTCTAAAATACTCAGGGTTCCCTTATACTGTAAATGTGGTTCTTAAATAAGTTGATAACACTTCTTGTGTTCAATGATTGGTTTTACAATCCCATTGTAAAAACTAATGACAAAGACCTATGTGGATGACAGACACTGTAAGATGCCATTTGCCCATTTAGAATGTGAACCATTGCATTGCTCAAAACTGATGAAATACTGTATTGAATATCCAAAGGAATACAATGGTGTTAGTATAGATTTCCTCACTCATTTCTATCTTCTCTCTTGTTTTTAACAGATAAAAATCACGCTTGCATGTGCCAATGTGAACTAAAGAATGCCAACAGTACATCGTGATCAATTTCTTTTCAGTACAGGTACAGTGTAGGTAAAGGAAGGTCTACAACAACAGAAACCAAAACTAGAAACTTTATTTTGCATTCTGAAAAGGAACATATTTATGGAATTCTTTTCATTTCAATTCCTGCTACTATCAAAAATTATCTTTCCCTTCCTTACATAAAGAACACACTGTTGACTTATGAACTGCTTTTCATTTAAAATTAATTTTTAACATACAGCATGGTCTTGATAAGCTAACTGCATGCAGCTCAACTCCATCTACTGAAAGCCATCTTATAAAATGAAAATTAAACTTTCCAATTCAATATCGAAGTGAGTTCTTGGAATGGCAGGATATGAATTGGCCAGAGGTAAATCAAATTTTGCCAAACAAGGACCCTGAGTGTTTTTAATCAAATTGCAAATTTGCATTCCCACTGAGGTTCCTGAGTTTGAAAGCTGGTACAACTTGCATGACAGAAATCACTTTTGCCAAGGTACTTGAGAGAGCCACAGAGGTTTGGTTTGTTGCTGTTTTATTATCAGGAATGACAGAGGAGAGTATTTTATGTAGTCTTTCCCTGTTTCTGTCTGCTTGTGGAGATCACTCTGCTAATCAAGGTATTCTATTTCTCTTTTATGCTTGCTTTCTCTATTAAGTATGTTAGGCTTTCATTTTTATTTCTGATTGAACAAAAGCTATGAGGCACACAGTTAAGATTAGCAACTAATTTCTGTATTTTCCCAGGGGCTCTTCAAGATGACCACTCGGAAACAGTGTCTAGCCAATTTTAAGTCTTAATTCCAGCCATTTGGAACCACACCAAGTGATCTGGGACTTAGGAGTTGTCTGAGTGTCAAGACCTCAAGATTTTAAAGCACAAAAGCATGGCCTGGCATCTCATTTGGAAGTCATCAATCAGCATTCATAGGGGGCTTTGCAAAAGCAAGCACTTTGGAGGAAGAACCTTTAGCAGAAGCTAATAAATAAAGCAGTTAGCTTTGGGGGGTTCTATACAAACAGGCATTTTAACAGAAGCTAAGATAAGTTAGCTGGGACATCTTCACCTTTGGTTCCTAAAATAGTGTTGGGTAAATTTCCCTGGGATTCTCCATCAATGAGATCAAACTCTAGTTAAACCTGAAATGGACTTAACAAGAATTCAAGATGGAGGAGCTTCTGCACTATCTTGCCCAGTCAATGTGAAAACAAAAATAAAATCAAATGAAAACCACAACGGGGATCAGCAAGATAACTCAGTGGTTAAAGCTACCTGCCACCATGCTGAACGGCATTTCTTCTCTCTCCTGTCCTTACATTGCAGAAGAAGATAATCATTTCTTCTAAGTTGTCTTCTAACTACTGCAAACACAGGGAATGTTCGTATATAAAATAAAATTCAGTCAAAGATTTCACAATAACTATGTGAGCCTAGAAGAAGATTAAATGTCTCCTGATGTGACTGGTAGAAATCCATGACTGTGTGTGACCACAGGATGATGTGAGAATAAAGACCTCTTTTTCCTTACTATTCTTTCACTAGTCTCTAACACGCTGAAGGATGGAAAACATTATTCCATAATAGAAAACAGAAAATACTATGCCCCAAAAAGAGAAATGAAGAGGAATAACAAAGTTCTTTTTAAAATATTTAGCATCTTTAACCATCAAAAATAATGGGCAATTAAAACTAAATTAAACTTGATATCCGTATATCTATATCTATCTATCTATCTATCTATCTATCTATCTATCTATCTATCTATCTATCTATCTATCTATATGTCCTCAGGACAAAATAACAAAGAAAACATTGGCCCATTTTCATGCTAAAGAGAAATGAAAAAAAAATCAATAAAATAACTGTAGACTAAATTTTAGTTTACACATTAAAGAACACATTAGGAAGTTCAAACATTGTAACCAAAAGGTTTTCTCTTCAGGGACTCAAGGTTGAAGGAATTTGTATATATAATCTGAGTTTAGTATAACACTTAAACAAAGAACAGAAATCATATGTCATCTTAGCAGAAGCAGGAAAAATGGCCAAAATGATTTCATGTTAAAAGTGCTAAAGAAAACATGAATTAAATAGACTTTTAATCATTATTACATTCATTGATTGATAGATTTTGTGGAGAAGGCACATCTGTGACTGTCAAAAGATAGCATATAGAAACCAGTTCTCTCCTTCTGGGTTGTGGGGTCAGTGTAAGACACGTGTGGTGAGAACATAGCAAATAAAGCGACCGTGATTAGTATAGATCAGTGTCTGATTCATCTATCACGGGAAGCTTCCTCCTGTAGTAGATGGCAACTGTCTTGAGTAAGAAGATATATACGGATTATAGATATTGATATATAGATAGAGATAGACAGATATAGATATTAATATATATATATATATATAGTATAACAAGTTATATTTTATTAAGCTGAGGGTCATCACACAAGGTTAACACCCTAAATTCCTAACTATGATCCAAAGCCTGTCTCACCAAGGCTGCTCACTTGTGAAGTATATCTTGCCTGAAAGTCAGGAAGTTTCTGATTTGAAGGTCAGTATTCTGAGGGACATTCTCCAGACACAGGACAGATCAAGGTGATGACTCTCTAAATGTGCAGAGCAGAGCGTTGCTCTTGGTCTCTGCTTATGCACTGTCCAGTGAGTGCAATGTGGTCTAGGACTGTGTATGTTAATCTCGAGTGAGTAATGTCACTGAGTTCTTGTTATCATGTGCAGCTTTGGGTGTAGTAAGGAACCTATCAACATTATTTTTACATGTTTAAAAGGCATTTTTACTTTGCTTATTACATTACATCTACTGGCCCTTGAGGGATACACAGAGCTGATGAGGACCATATATAAGAATTATTAACAATTTCACAGCAATTTGAAAATTCAGACCAAAACAGCCAAAATAGAAGACATGCTATAAAAACCCCAATAGCAAGTAAACATATAAGAGTAGAAAAATGAATCTCAGACACTAAAACATAATTAGCAAGCAAAATGGTCAAAACAATTTAAATAACAGATGATGGCCTTATGTACTATGGTATACACATACTTTCCCAAATTTATATTTTCTCCAGGTTTGGTATACACCAAGTTGCACTCAGAAATAAAAGATAATGAAATGAATTTCAAGCAAAAGCATTATAGAGTAAAAGGGGTCAGAGCAGTGTTAGAGCTATATGACTTTGAGCTAAGGTAATCATAGAAGCATCTTCTTAATCTGATCAGTGTCAAGTAAGACCATGTGAGTCAAGCCCAAAGGCTAAATCGTTCTTATTTTATTAATTAAAAGAACAACTAAGAGTCTAACAAGCTTCATAATTAGCTACCAGTATTGTTTCTCAGTTTTGTACATAGTAATATAAGAAAGCAAATGATGAATATAAAGCATCAGGAGGTCTGGTGAGCCCCTAGAAGGGTTCATCTCTAGTCTAAGACCAAAGCATACACACCATCTCTCTTGGCAAAATAAATAAATAAATAAATAAATAAATAAATAAATACAATAAAAAAAAAATAAATGGCAATTGCTTGCTGGTCTAGAGCTAAGAATCTGGAATACAATATTCTTAGCCTGAGATGTCACCATGGGGATGAAACAGCTCCTGAAGGAGACTTTCCAATAATGGTTTGCACAGATGTGTTTGCCAGAATCATACATTGCTGATTTGTTTTTTTCTGATAGTAGTCTCTGAAGCTCCTTGTCATACTTCCTTCTAAAATGTTGTTTATCAAACAAGCCCAAAACAGTCATGGACATTCCCAAGCCAAAAGGGTCAATATAGTATATACAAAAGGATAAAAGCTCTCCTTTATCTAGCAAAATAAGGTCCATGTGGGAAAGCAAGTATAGTCAAATATAAATATTATATTGATTGTGTTGGATAAATAGCACCTTTAAGACTGATAACTTTATGAGTATGGACAATAGTGTCAGATTTGAATACAGTTGATAAATGTTGACTTTGTTTATCTGTACTCCTAGTGTCTCAATATACCCAGGAATCTTGTAATCTATTGACTACACTTGTATTGTGTTAAAAGGAGAGGACAGTGGAAAATTTATTAATGGCTTTCCTAGCAAGCAATCTTCATGCTACTTGTTATATTGGGTACCAGAGTCAAAATCATGTCTTTGTTCAAAGGATAGAGAGAGATCTTGGACATGTTTACCTGTCCTGAGAAATTGGTTGTAACTCTAATAGAATTGTATATAGCCACACATCCAATTTCTGCAGAATAAAATGTGGAGGCCATGGTATTCGTGCTGATCTTATAGATGTCTACCCTGAGGCTGAAGGTCTTCATTGAAGACTCAGTAAAGATTTCATTGCTAAGATCAGTTAGTTGGTTTGAAAAGACTGAAGCGGTTAGTTCTGATATTTGGAGTTCAATGGACAGAAGGTGGGTGCCATAAAAGTGTTGGCCCAATGTGAGATGGTATGTTCCTCTGGATAGCAGACATCCATTGTATTAGGCCAAGTAGTTCATAGGAAGGAATTAGTAGGTGTAACAAATTTATCCCCAAGTTTCTTAGACATTGGGTGTATGTGATAAGCTAGTATTGCATTGTCCATTTAGACTAAAAGTAAATATGTTTTGAAAAATGCATGCACATACCAAGAGACTTGCATTGGAACCAGTAGAGTCTTGTAAAACTTGGCTTCTGCTCAAAATATCATAGAAAAGAGTTGAGAGAGGTCTGCCTCTATTCTTTGAAAACACAGTCGTTCTTGGATGCATTCTTCTATTTGTCTGTAACTCAGAATAAGTTTTAGTAGAAAATTTAGAGAGATATGTTTGGCCACACCTAGTCTCTTATGATTTTCAGCTGTATAATTGCAAGTATCTGTCAATGACTACTTTAATAAATTTATTTCCAGATGAAGGCTTGTAATTAGTTTATTTGTAGTGACTAGTCTATCAGACAAGGTGTTAAGAGCCAATGTTTGTCATTCAGTAAGATTTCTGATATCTGCTATATCTGCATTTATGTCCAAAAGAACAGAAGATGCTGTGCCAACTACAAGTAAGAAGACAACCAACATGGCTTCAGTACTATAATTTATTAATTATAAATATTTCCTTGTAGCTAAACCATTTCCCTAAGAGTAGGAGAAGACATGTATTTTCCTAATTCAGTCGCAGAATTAATATTTCAAGTGACAGCCACGATTTGAGATTGAAAATAAGTGAGATATTCTGAATCGTAGGTGTAATTAAATAAGTCTTGCATGTAGGATAAGGTCAGGCAAAATATCCTTTATGTTGGTTTAGCCTAGCAGCTCCCACAATCAAATCCCTCTGCAGTTAGCTCATTAACAGTCAAAAATAGAAATAAAGAAAATAGTATTTATAATCCAGAATTTCTATGTATTTTTCATTTTATATGGCCTTTTTTATTACTTTTACTGTCTCTTTAAAGATTTTGATTCATTTTTTAAAATTATTTATTTCTTTATGTAACTGCCTATAAACATTCTTTCTTAAGCCTACATATATTTTTAAACACACCATGACCCATTTAGTTTGTTTTTATCTGAATCTGAATCTGTCTTTATTGTGTATCTGTAATCGTTTTCTGACCAGCACAGTTTTTAAAATGCTAAACAGGCACGGCTAGGACCAAAGATTAGGCTATGTCTGTTGGTTCTATTACGTTTGGCTTGCCAACATGTGGGAGTCACATTCAGCACCAGTTCTGGAGACCATGTTCACTGGCCCAGCTCTAAAGACACAGCAGGTTCATGCTGCCATCAACCAGCTTATAACATGCTGTCAACAAAACAGCTTATAACTATAGTCCACAAACCCCATTCAAGTGTTCCACAGCAGTGTTTCTTGAAAAAAACCATCTGTGCCCCCAGCACAAACCAGGAAGCTGTCTCTTAAAGGACCCACACATCTCTTCTCCACCAGCAGCCAAAATCTATCTGCAAAATATGTGGCTACAAAGAGGCTCTTTTTTGCTCTGTTTTTGTGTGTCTAAAATCCTTTTGTAAGCTTTTTTAGTCTTTATGTGGATGTACATGCCCCAAGTTGGCACCATTTTTAACTGGCAATTTCACTTCTACCTGGCAGTTCCTGAATAACCACTCTGAGGTTTAAGATTAATTGCAAATTGTTTGGCCTATTAGCTCAGGCTTATTATTAACTAGCTCTTACAACTTAAATTATCTCATTTTTATTACTCTCTATTGTAACATGAGGCTCATGACTTGTTACCTCACATATTGCTTCTCTGGTGACTCCTACTGGCTCTGTCTTTCTCCCTGTATTCAGATTGGCTTTACCTCCTAAATATATTCTGCCCTGCCATATTCCAAAGTAGCTTTATTCATCAACCAATAAAAACAACATATATTCACATTGTATAGAAGGACATACCACATAATTTGCTTTTCTCCATTAATCAAAATACCAAACTGTATCCTCAGTAATTTCACAATGAGAATATTAAGCATAAATGAGTTCCTGGAATATGTGAGGTTTATGATGAAGTGCTCATGGTCCCAATATTCTGGTAGGAATCTTCTCAAAGTATAATAGGATTAATCACCAATACAATACTTTGCTTTTGTTTTATTTGTTATTATAGCTGTTGATAGGGTGATTGCTTCATTCTTGTTCTTGTTGTTTCTCATATGTTACTGATAAAGGGTGACATTGTCTCTCTGAGTCTGATGAACTCAATGATGTTGGTGATGCTGAAACATACAATGCTATTGTCAAAGAGCCTGAACTTGACTCACTGAATAATATTAAACTTGTAGAACTCAATTGGAGAGTCCCAGAAACAGTGTCCTGTGTGCTTTGGAACGGTAGATAGATACCATGGTGCTGTTAAAACTTGTGGTTCTCTTTCATTTTCTTGTTAAGATTTTTATGAGGCACTGAGTGGAATTTTTTATGACCGTGTCTTGTCATATGCTATTTCCTTCTCTATCTGGGCAGAAGGCATAATGTGCACTTAGCAGTACTACTGAGTAAATAAATTCTAAAACTATTACTATCCTTATGAAAGTGCAAATCCAAAATATTGGATTATATCTTAACCATAGTCTACTTTTAGACCATACAATTTTCTAAGTTTAGGTTTCCCTTCTCCTATGTGTTCCAGATTGTATTTCCAGTTCTGTGTACCATGACTTCTGCCTTTAAGTTTTGAATATTTCTATCCCTGTAAACACATTTATGAATAATTTTCCTGTATGGTACAGAGATATCTGGTGGTTATTCTAGTTCTAAATCTATTTAATAGCATCTTATAAGGGAGAAACTCTATTCAATCTTAGTCTAGTATTCAAATCATAGTATATAATTTCAATAGATTTTTATAACTGATACCTTTGAAATGGTTTGAGAAGTCTATTTTACCTTTCTACATTAGCAGCTGCAGTTGAGTTATATGCTAGATAGAAGTCCTATTGTATGTCTATAGTCTGGGACTATCTCTGGACTTTAGATCCTGTAAACTGTGTTCCTTGATCTGATTCAGTAATTACTGGGCAATCTGGCTATCTAACACCAGAGTGTGCATATTGTTGCCAACACATCTATCTAGTCTATGACTTTCTTTAGCTAACCCAAGCCCTGTGCTTACATCTACAAGGGTGCAGGCAGCATCTAGGCCCTTGTAAATAGTCAAGAGTCCAATGAAATATCTTTGTAAGTTACTTTTAAATTGTTTAGGATACCATGCTACAGCTAGTTCTCGATGTCTAAATCTAGTTTTAAGTGATGAACAAGGGCAGTGGTCCCTAATGGCCTGCTTATAGACCTGTCAGGATACCTTTAAGTTTCTTTTATCAAACCAATGAAGCAAGCATGTGTGCCTATGTGTTCCTATGTAATCCTAGGATTTCTTCCTAACTAATTGTGCTAACACTCTCAAGTTTCTTAATTTTCCAGTCTGTGTTCCTTTTAATAGTTACTCTCATAGGGTTGTCCTGATTCAATTTAGTTCTCCATTTCCCCACATTTTTACTGCTATGGGTAAACTTTGAAACTTTGAAGTTTATCACCTATATGATCTATCATCCTTGCTGATTTATTCTGAATTTGTTTCATAGGATGTTTTAATATTCTAGTCTTAATTTAAAATGATGCCAATTTGTCTGCTATTTTATTATTTTTAAATGTCTTGTCTATCTTACGTGTGTGGGTGTCTGTATGAGCTACATCAATTTTGATACTTTTGCAAAATTTTGCCATTTCAATCTATGCCTCTCTTAATCAAATGCCTTTGTCATTTATCTGGCAGTTAGTGGTGTTCCATTTTTATGATCATATTATGACCATATAGCTATACTGTTGTTCAAAGAAAATACAGATTTTCTTTTTGCCTTCCATAGTTTTTTGTCTTATAGCCAATACTGCTATTATTATTTTGGTGTGTTATGCTGATTTTGTTGTTCCATCCTCGGTAATAGCCATTCCATGCCCTGGTCTATAGGCTTCTGCTTTCCATTTATCTTAGGTTCTATCAATGTTAAAGAGGCATCAGTAAACCATGCATTAGCCAAATGCTATGATGGTTCGATTTGGTCCCCATAGTTCAATAGGTACCTTTTTAGGGAAATGGGTGAGTGGTTTGGGAATGCAGATTTTAGGCAACTGAGCTATTTTCTCAGTGTGGGAAGGTACAGACCCTTTTCTAATTTATCATATCCTGAACATGAAGAAATTCAGATAGTATCATTTTCAGAGTAATACCTTTCCTTCATAGCTAAGTCTGGGAAGAACTCTGCCTTTGAGTAGATCCAATCCAATTGGAATTGGTATCTTATGACCATATGGTAGTTAGGGTTCTGCATACCTCATAAAATGTCCAAATTTGTTTTTTTATAAAAGAGATATTTATTCTCCACACATGTAAAGTATTTGCAATAGAAGTCAATAGACAAATGCTGATTGAATCCCCTTTCCCTTTTTCGAAAATCCCCAGTTAACCACATTTACCAACAAATATGATATCCATTATTAATGTATGACTTGGTTCAATATTGATCAGCATTGCATGCTTAGAGATGAGCTTACAGGCTGTCTCAAAAATCTTCTCTTCATTATTGCACCCAGTTGAAATCAGCTGCCTTTATACTAACCCTGTAGAGAGATTTCATAATAACCTGTAAATATAGATTGTTATTCCTCCAGTATGCAAACATGCCAATTGGGTGTCACATCTGAATTATATCCCTGGGTGGGGGATATTGAAAATCTTATGCAATATGCTATTTACAACCTTTGGTCTTTCAGGTGTTCATAACATGCCTAGAAATTTTGTTGCAGCATCCGACCGTTTCACCTAGTCTTTATTAATGGTTCAGCCGTCATGCATCAAGGTATCAATTACTATTTCCTTATAATTATGAATAGTGTCCTTATTGTGTCCTGCAATTAAAATATCATCTATTTATCTCAAAAGTAGGAAATCTGATTTAGGTGGCTTTCCAGTCACCATTTTAGTTTCTGCTGAGCAATGATTTGGCTATTCTCACAACCTCAAGGCACTCTCTTGAGTCCGTATTGTTAATAATTCTATGGAAAGGTAGTAAACTAGAGTACACATGGAGAGGTTATGCTAAAGCACATATCTGATAAGACTATGGTGCCAAGGAACTTTAGGTTGTAGTTCCTAATCTTTAAGAATATATATCTTCTGCATTGGATACATTTCCTGGTATTTGTGGAGAAATCTGATTAATGTTCTTATAGTCTACTCTTACTCTCCATTGACTGTTTGACTTCTTTCCTGGCAAAACATGACTATTGAAGAGAAAAGAATGTGCGGGTTCAATAATATTTTTCTTCAGTGATTTATTTACATTGTTAGTTATGGCTTCATCATCTCCCTTGATAGGGTACTGCCACCTGGTAAATGATACCTTGATTTTAAGGAACTTTATAAGAAGAATTACTTGGGTAACATTACAGCAAAGGGTTTAAGTTTTTAATGTAATGTCATTGGGGAAGTAAGTTGGGTATGACATCCTTCTCCAGCACACAACTAGGTGCTGGTGTAAATATTGTTTATTTATTTAGAGATAAATTATAGACTAATCATTCTATTTTTTCTATTCCTGCTTTAAATGGTTTTCCTGCTGCTCCTTCAATAGTTATATAATCTGGGGCATTTTGTTAGGACTAGGTTGAGTTTCAGATTGTTTCCTAACCACTATATCTATTTGTTGACCCTGATCCTTACTGGGATCTGTATAAAGAATTTGGTATTTTTTTCTTGATTCTGTGGTTGTAAAGTTTATATTTTTTTGTCTCCCTTAGAATCTGTTTCTCAACCATTTTCCTTGTGGCTACTTTCTTTGTACCTTATTTCTTTTTTTCAAATGGTACTATAAGCCTGAATTTCTGAAAATATGAAGGCTAGATTCTAGGCAGTTGTTTTGCCCAGGCTTGCCAAAATGACCAACTTTTAGGTGAGTTTTTCAATGGTGTTGATTGGTTCAATTCTGTCCCCTAGACTGGAGGAATACTATCTTATCTGTCTCCAGTTCTCCAGTCTGTTGAAGACATTAATAGCTTCCCCAAATGTTTAGCAATTGACCAGAGTTGACATCAATAGCATCCTCAAATCTGGAGGGGAGCCCTTAATTAGAATTTTTTTCATGCTGGGGAGCAGCAGAGATACCTGTGTTTGGGGGCTGTTATGGCAAACTAAGCGAAATATACTCAACTTTCTAGCCAGTTTAATTGCTTCTTTTATCATTTCCCATTGTCCTTCTGCCTCAAATTGAGTCAGAGTAAATACAGAAAAATCCTGTTTCCATGCTCCATTATCCAATATAATAAAGGGAGAGTTTAACCTCTGGTTATATCTAAATTCATTCCAGACCCTCATATATGTGGGGATTTTGCAAACTCCTTTTGATTGCCTTCATTTCTTCTGAGATTAACATTACTGTATCACCTTCCTTTCTCTACAAGCGGTTACATAGGATGAAACCTTATCTACTCTTTTTAGAAAATCTTGTCTAATTTGCTACAGCTCAGCTTCTATGTGGTCTGGATGCTACTTCAGTGGTCACATGAGTGTGATTGGTTAAACAACTAGGAGCAGTCTTAAGCATACCGGCAGATATTGGTAGAGAGATCTTGATGCCATTAAGGCATCTGATTGGGACCTTATCAGCTACCTTCAAGTCAACTCTGAACAGGTTGTTTCTCCACCTTTCTGCCAAGTTGCTAGCCAGCTGTTTACTTTTCATGCTACATGAGTCTTTAATTATTTTGTATTGGAACACAGGTACCTATAAGGTGTCTGCCCTCTCTAGTAACAGCTCAAGACTACTGGGGTGAAAAATGTAATATCGACTGTTCATTCTTTCTTTAGACTATGTAAGTTTTGGTGTACCAAACAAAATGTTTCGTTCCATCTCTATCCCTGGGACGGTTTTTGTCATTTGCATTCATTTTCTTAATTCCTTTCATTAGTCTTTGCATTTGCCAGTTTGACTGGAAATTAATAGAGGAATTTGATGCTTTTATTCTGAAGTACCAATTTAGGTTGCTGGAAGAATAGGTCTGATTTTCCATCTTTTCAAATTTAAGATCTCTACTTCTTGCTATTCTCTTGGTTATCCAGTCCCTCATATAACACTGAGCCAACTACTCTTGCTACTCAGTCTTAAGGAAGAATTCTGTGCCTTCATGGGAGTTAGTTCCAGACACAGGTTTCTCCTCAGGATTCTGGATTCTCCTTCCTTCCTGAAACCACCTTTCCACTAGATAGTCTTAAGTCTAGAAGCCTATGCCTCCATCGATGGAAGTCCGATATTCACCACATCACCCCTCTTCCTTGGGTAAATCTGGGGATGCCTTTGGGATAGCAAGAAGCCATCTTAGTCTCACCTCTTATAAGGATTATCTAAGACCCCGATTAAGCCCACTGTCCTGAGCAAGAAAGTAGATGCATGCAGTTAGTATAACAAAAATTATATTTTATTATGCTGAGGGTCATCACAAAAGGTTCACTCTCTACATTCTGAAGGTCCTAAGCTTATCGCCCCAAGGCTGCTCGCCAGTTTAGCAAATCTTCCTGAAATCTCCCATTTTGGGGACAGGATCATGGAGGAAACTCGCCAGTCCCGGGAGATCAAGGTGACATCTTTCCAGATGTGCAGAGCAGAACATTGCTCTTGGTCTCTGCTTATATACTGTTCATTGGGCATCATGGAGTTCTAGGACCGTGTCTGGCTATTTTGAGGGAGTGATGTAACTTAGTTCTGGTTATCAGGTGCAGCCTAGGTTATAGTAGGGATCCTGACTAAGCTATTTTGACATGTCTAAAGAAATTTTTCAGTAGGTTCTTTTCAGGAACAAATACAGAGATTCACAACTGAACAAACCACAGGAGTGAGAGATCTTGGAGAACTCAGTGCTAAATAGGACATCTGGAAACTCTGTGAAAGAGGATGCAGAGAGAATGTAAGAGCCAGAGGGGAGAGAGAACACCAAGGAAACATTTTTCCAGATATGACAGGACTGGCACACTTAGGAACTCATAGACTGTGGCAACATGCACAATGCTTGTACATATCTAAGTCAGTTTGAGTCCAAGTTCTGAGACCTGAAGTCAACACGAGCCCCCATTCCTAATTGAAAAGCTATGTCCACTATTGACCTCTTGCAAAGAAAAATTGTGTTTCTCTGATGGAGTCTCGTGGAAATATTTTCCTGAAAATATACAAATATAAGTAATCCAATTTTTTGAGAGAAAATTACAATAATATGCTGGCATGAATGTGGGAAATGACATGGAGACAAGTCTTGTGTTTTTCTCACCCATAGAGACCATATATATGTTGTTGTCCTAGCTACTTTTCTGTTCTTATTATGAAACACTGTTATCTGGATCATGTTGGGGGAAGAAAAAGGTTTTATTTTCTTACACTGCTGTGTCACCAGCCATCAGTAAGTGGGAAGGGTCAGGGTTAAACCTGAAGATAGAAATATGAAGTCAGGGGCCATGCCAGAACATTGCGAGTTAACTCTCCCCCTCCAACAGGTCACTGCTTGCTAACTTCTTCATCCAGCCCAGGACCACCTGCCTCAAAGATAGTAGTCCTTGCAGTGGGCTGTGACCTCATACATCAATAAGACAACCTTGCATAGACATACACAGACAACCTGATACAGACAATTAATCCCTTGATACTTGTTTTTCTATGTGATTCCAGGTTGTGTCAAGTTGCAAGATGACAGTAGAAACTGTAATAGGGCAAATGTATATAAATACATGTAATATAAACACATGACACACACACATTCACACAGAGAAGAGAGGAGTCTATATGGATGTGGAAAGTAGAAAGAGATGGTAAGGTGGGAAGTAAACTGGGTGAGGCAAAGTAGTGAGAGACTAAGAGAATGCTACAATTGTATACATAAATATATGTATGTGAGCATGCCTTAACAAAACTCATTATTTTGTATACTAAACTATAAAGAGACCAAATAAATAAAGGCTTCCATTAAATCAGTGATGCTCTAGAAGGACTTCCTGCTGCTGGGTCATGTGGGTGGGAAATCTCAGGACTAGAGGCTGGTGTAGAAACCCTGCAGCAAATCACACTCGTTGGAAACAGGAGTGTCTCCTGTTTTCAGAGTAGGGAAGGCTGAAGGTGATGCATTTTCATGTTCACTGCTGATTCCTCCTCTGCTTCAAACTGCAAACGAGTGGAACATATGCTGCATGTGGCTATCAATCAATTAAATTAATGTCTGCTCCTTCAGTACTGTCTCAATGTTATGCTGTTTATATAAATGGGAAATTGTGAATTGTGAAAATTATGCTGGCCATCTGGAATATTTTTGTACTTAATCTTTACAACATCTGTCTCCTTTCTGCATGTGGATAGAAGAATATGAAGTGAAGATATGTTTATTAGAGCTCTTCAGGTGCTTCTCAATTTATTTTTGTCAAAACTCAATAAAATATATGCAATTTATAAAAAAATAAATTATTTATTAATTATTTTGTGTGTGGCGTGTAGTACTTTTGATTGTGCGTCTATACATACCATGGCATGCAATTAGAGATCAGGGAACCATCTTGCTGACTTTATTGCCTTATTTTGAGGTGAATAAATGTATTAAATTATAAGTTTGTCACTAACATTTATTGTCATTGGGAAATTTAAGTCATGACTATAAAGAGATATTTAAGAAACTCATAATGATGAAAGTATAATTCTCTTTCAGTTCATTTTTGTCACCACCACCCACTCCAATGGCATAACAACAGTGAGTTGTCACGAATCTTCGTGCTTGCTACCAGTAACCATGGCATTGTGTATTTACACTGTGTTGTGTGGGCCAGTACTCCCAGCTCTTCTGCAGAGCACAAAGTTAGAGCAACTGCTAAAAACATTTTTGCAATAAAGAAGAGAACATAATTTCTGTCTGATTCCAGAACAAAGTGCAGCAGCAGTAGTTGCTAATGATTTCGACAGTACACAATTACTATCCATGGCCTAAGGGAGGGACAGAGTGACACATCTTGATGAACAGAGAACAGCATGTGATGAATTAAGGAGTCCGCCAGATAGTAGAGTATTGGTATCAACCTTTATCCAACACTGTAAAGAAAAAGATGGAGAAGGACATTGTCTGTAGCCAGTAGGTCATAGATAGAGAAGATGAACACTCCACAGGACAGCTAGGCAGACAAGATGTAGAAGCTTCTGACGTCTGTCATGTGGTACTAGCCTCTCCCCACCCACAGGTTTCCCAGACTGTTCTGAAGAGAACATTACCACCAGAATATTTGAAATGGAGATGTTCAAATTCTATCTCTGTCAGAGAATAGCAAAGAGACACTTTTGGCTACAATTCCAATCCATCAAGAATCAGTGTGAAAAACTTTCAGACTCCAGCCATCTCCTCTCCAAGTACTTATGTTTGCCTCTTTGCAAGTGTTCATCTGCCAGAATCCGGTCCTAGGGCTATACCTCATCAATCCATACTTAAGACAAATCATCATAATAGCAAGTCAGCTGCATTTTCACAGGTCATTGTCTCCATACAGTTCCAAGTTCCACTCCCCAGCCAAGCTGTAATGGTGCTTATCTGTGGGTTGAAGCCACAGCTATAGCCAGAAGGTTTTTCTCTGTCTCACCTAGTCTCACTGTACCTTTTTTTTTTCTCTATCCACTGGATCCCTGCTCACGAGTTCAGTAACTGCTTATGAAATAACCACTCTGAAGCTTAATATTAGTTACAATTGTTTGGTCAATGATTTAGGCCTCTTACTGGCTGGCTCTAACTATAAATTAAACCATTTCTAATAGTTTATATTTTACCATGAGACTAATGTTTGCACCTCTTTCTCCTTTGGCAATTACATGGCACCTCCTTGACTCCACCTACTCTCTCCCTGTCTCTGGATTTCCTGCCTAGCTTTACTCTGCTGAACAATTGACCCAAACGGTTTATCAACAACCAATAACATCAATACACATTGACAACATACAGAAAACTTTCCCACATTATACAACTACTATAACTATAAACAATTTTTGTGCCAAATGTGCTGCTTGCTATTACACCTCAAATAACCATTATTATACATAGTGTAGCACCTATTAACCAAATTGCTTATGCCTGCAACAGGACTCCTGGACTGCTGCTGCACAGAGCTGAGCTCAACTCTACACCGTCACTGTGCATGCTGGTCTTTTCTCATGGTTTCCTGTTGATTCTCAAGTGCTCACACCTGGCATATATCTGCCAATTCATTAGCAAGGATGCTGATGCACGGGGCAAGAGTGCTAGTGGCAAAACACCAAAATGGTAGAGCCATCTCCCCTTACCTATTTCTATGCTCAGCTCCAGGACTGGTATGTGAGCATCACTCCTCACACAAAGGTTTAAGTAGCATTATATAAGGGACTGCAAGGCATACAGTGCTAAGAGCAAGCTATCACTAAGAAAAGCTGCAGCTGAATTCAGAATGCACCAATAGATCGTGGTGCCCTGAATTTTTTTTTTATCTTTGCTATAACTTTTTAAAGAAAAGTTTCTCTATGCCTTTAGTACCATTCTCCTCATGCTGGATCACCTAGTCTAGCATTAATGAATGGAGTGGGATGGGATGCTTAGTCTTGCTGCAACTTGATATGCCTTGTTTTGTTAATACTCATAGGAGACCTGCCCTTTCCTGGACAGAGGCGGTGGGGGGAGTGCACTGGGGGATGAGAACATACAAGTGATGGATTAGAGGGGTCGGGAGGAGAGGGTAGAAGGGAAATCATCGCTGGAATGTAAAGCAGATAAATACATAAATGAATCAATGTATTAAAAATAAAATAGCTATAAATTTTAAGATACATAAAATACAAAGTGCTTCAAATTTTTATATAAAATATGATATATAAACTGGAGTTCATGAAGTAAAGGTGTAAAGCTTTTCAATGTCATTAAAATGTTTTCATTAATTACTTTAAATAGTGTATTATAACTACTGTTCTAGGTTAGTTTAAGAGTAACCATAAAACAGAAGCATAATAAAGAGGTAGCATATGTTTAAAAACTATAATTTTTCTATTGCCCAGTTTGTCTTGGTAAAGTGTCAGACTATGCTCAAAGCAATGACCCATGGGGAACTTTGAGAGAGCAACCAGGAAAAAGGCACTGGCTCTTCTGCCTCAAGTGCATTTTGTTTCTTGGATCATTCTTGGAAGTGATTTCATGCCTTCTGTGTTAAACATTTGCATTCAATTTGCAAGACATATTTGTTTCTGTTGGATGTCAGAACATAACTATAGAACCCAGAATGGTCAAAGGATATGCTGAGTGCTGTTTTCTGTGCACCCTCAGTCTGGATATGGCCTCTGCCTTGCTTTCATGTTTTCCCAGATGTGTTCTATAGTATGTGTTAGGCAATTGTCTTTAAATTTGTCCTGAGAAAGTTCTGGGAAAAGGCTGCTTTGTTAATATTTAGTATGGCATACTGAATACATGTTTTCCTGTTCATATTTTCCTGAGCTCAACAACCTTCATTGGATCATTGCTTCCTATATTACATTCATGTTACATAGACACTGAAACTGAAGTAAATTTGTCTATAGCATCAAAATGTAGACTGCCCCATTCCTTAAGGTCCTCAAATCTCAGGTCTTGCAAAAAGATGTGCACAGGTTGGTAAAAATCCAATTGTAGGTAAAAGTTAAAGAGTATAGATACTTAAGAAACATTATATGTAATCCTCAAAGAATTAAGAAAAGGTAGTTTAAAAATTAACAGAAGGAACTAGCTCTTGTAGACCAGGCTGGTCTTGAACTCATAGAGATCCACCTGCCTCTGCCTCCAAAGTGCTGGGATTAAAGGACAGGCTACAAAGCTTCAAAGAAATTCTGACTCGAATAAATAATAATAATAATAATAATAATAATAATAATAATAATAATATAATAATAACAACAACAGTAGGGTGGCAATGTAGAAAAAAATAGCAAAACCATATACAAAAATGACTTGAGAGAGGATGAAAAATAACAAAATCTATAATAAAACCAGAAAAGCTGAAATAGCAGTAGGAAATCTTTACCTATATATGACTATCTTAACATGAGTACTTTATGCTTTCCAATCAAAAGCATATGCACCTGAATGGACAAGAAGTGGCTCAACTATTTGTTGCCTGCAATAACCTTACTTCCTCTTCAAAAGCACATATGGATTAGAATGAGGAAATGAAAAAGTTAAGTTTTTAAAACAGAGACAAGATTATCGAGTATGTTCTTACTTGTATCATAAAAAATGCATGTAAGATACTCTACACTGAGCCCATAAAGTAATTAAAAAACAATCCAGAGCCGGGCGGTGGTGGCGCACGCCTTTAATCCCAGCACTCGGGAGGCAGAGGCAGACGGATCTCTGTGAGTTCGAGACCAGCCTGGTCTACAAGAGCTAGTTCCAGGACAGGCTCCAAAACCACAGAGAAACCCTGTCTCAAAAAACCAAAAAAAAAAAAAAAAAAAAAAAAAAAAAAAAAAAAAAAAAAAAAAAAAAAAATCCAGAAATCCACTAATTGAAAGGAGATAGATAGATAGATAGATAGATAGATAGATAGATAGATAGATAGATAGATAGATAGATAGATAGATAGATGTGGACATTAAATATATGTGGCAAATTTTACTAGATATAAACAGAAAGGAAAAAAAAAACTGTAACGCAGACTTGTTTACATCACTCTAAGTGACGGTAATTGCCCAAACAGGAAGTTGCTAAAGCTTGGACGTCAAGTTTTAAAGTTATTGAATGTAATGACAACCCCAGACCTGTCATTAGTAAAAGCATAGTCAGCATTTTTCCTAGCCACACATGGAAAGTTCCACATGTATTTCAGGCTAGAAATCAGTCTTTGCAAATAAAACAGAGTGACATTGGGTCAAGTATCTTTTCTAAAAATAATAGATTCAGACTAGAAATCAATAACAGATATAAATTTAGAAAATTAACAAGGTCATGGAAATACCACCTGCTTCTCCTGAAAAAAGAAATAAAACAACAACAAAAATCAAACAACAAACCAATAAAAAAATGAAAACAAATACAAACATATTAAGACAAAAATTAAAAAAAACACAGAGGTGTATAAATTATGGTCACATAAACAAAAATTGTATGAGAAAAACATTTAACAAATGACTATACTGAAAACTATAAAGACCTCAAAATTTAATGTCATATTTCAAGCTACTGAGAAGTAAAAATGCTAAAACTAAAGTAAATAAATCAAGTAATAGTAAAAATTTGAGTACATATACAAAATAGAGACTAAAGATACAAAATAGAATTTTCTTAAAATATAAAATGGACACAAATTAGTAAGACTAATTAAGAAAACAAATATTCAAATAAAATTAGAAAGAAGAGATGTCATCAACAATCTTAAAGTCATAAAGGGCCTGGGACATCATCGTGTGTGACACAGAAAGACTTGATGAGTCCTAAACACATGGTCTCATGCATGCAGAGTCAGTCAGGAAGAATGGGAAAGCCTCTTCAGAACAAAACCAAAAATTTCACCTGTCTCACCAGGAGGTGGCCTGTCCCAACAGCTGCTTAGGAGATAAATAATACTGATTTTTCTTAGAATGTTCCAAAATAAAAAGAATACAACCAAATCTCTTATGTGACAACCAAATTACTCTAATATCCAAGCCAAATGGAAGAAAATTATATTAGAAATTGGTACTGACCATCAAATTATAAAGACACGTCCCGTGAAGCACGAGAAAACTGTTTTCAGTTGCATTTTTATAAGGATCCTTGACTACTGGGTCTGATTTATCTCCAGGATTTATAGAAGCTCATAATATACATAACCATAAACATTTAAAATAAGAAAATCTATAAATATAGCATAGGATATAATCATATGATCATTTCAATAAAAATAGAGAAGCAGTTGACATACTGTGCCTCCTTTCATAATTAGTAAATTTACAGAAAAAATTAGATTTAGAATCCTGGAAAATAATTTTGAGCACAGTGTTTGCTCTGCAAGCATCAGAATCCAGGACTACATATCTGTGTGTATGTATATATATGTGTGTATGTGTGTTTATATCTATGTAAAATCCCACCAGGAATTTTGTGTGTGTTGTGGATGTCTGTAATTCCAGTACTGAGAGGTGAAGGCAAGAAGTCACAGGAGTTCCATATCTGGTTTTTCTGGTTGAATCTGTGAGCTCTAATTTCAGTAAGAGACTGTCTCGTAAACAAAGGTGGAGAGAATGAAACTCAGCATCGACCTTTGTTCATCTTAATGTGTGCATAAGAATAAACCCATCAGATCTCTTCCACAAACTCCACTACCATCACCACCAATAATAATTAGGTTTAGAAGAGATGTGTGCATTTTAGCACATCATAGTGAGTGGAGAAAAAAATATTGGAAGTTTGCATCTATGATCAATTATTGTCAACATTGGCCATTCTGGTCACATTTTTCTAAACATAATACTGGTGGTCCTGACAAAAGAAATAGTCATGAAACAGACAAAAAAATTACCAAAATTAAAAATGAATAAATTATTATCTCAGTTTTTCAATAGTGCTGTTAAAACTGTGAAATTATTATACTTAATTTGGTAATGGAATATAGTAAAAATGTACAAAATTCAGTAACATTTCTATATACTTGCATTGGATTATCTGCAAAAAAAAACCAGAAAGTTCAACAAACAGGAAAATACTCAGAAACAAACTAAGAAAGTCAATATTTCACTCACTGAAACACAAGCACATTTTTTTTTCTGATTTTGGCCGTTTTATTGCAATATGAAGAAGACAAATGCATAGCAAAGTAGAGTCCTGGGATGGTAGTAACATCTTGCGTCAGATATTATTTTATGATATCAGATATTTATCTTTATTATGGCAGATTTTATCAACTTACAATGTTGAAGCCTATATAAAAAGTGCAATTTGTGTGAAGAATCTCAAGCTACAATTGCTGCAAATACAAACATGCTTAAGGGATCTTGAAAAATGAATTAATTGGAAAATTATTAGTAATGGTCTTCTTATAAAAAGCAGCTAGTATGCATGTTTTGCAATTAAGCAATCAGCGAAATGTACATCAAAATGACTATGAGATATCATCTTACTCCAGCCAGAATGGCTAAGATCAAAAATACCAATGATAGCTTATGCTGGAGAGGATGCAGAGACAGGAGAACACTACTACACTGCTGGTGGGAATGCAAACTTGCAAAATTACTTTGGAAATTAATATGGTGTTTTCTCAGAAACTGGGAATCAACCTACCTCAAAACCCAGCAATACCACTCATGGGCATCACCCAAAGGCTGCTGAATCATGCTACTAGGGCATTTGTTTAACTATGTTCATTATTTGTAAATAGCCTTGCTCCTTCCTCCCTCCACCCCCATGATCCCAATTTTTTCAAGAGTTCTTGTCTATTTCCTCTTCTCAGGTCTATCTAAATGTTACTCTTAGGATTCACCTTGTTACTTAGCTTCCCTAGGGTCATAGATGATAGGCTCTTTATCCTTTGCTTGACAACTAGTATCCACTTATGAGTGAGTACATACCATGCTTTTTGTGTCTGTGTTACTTCAGTCAGGATGTTTGTTTTCTAGTTCCATCCATTTGCATGCAAATTTCAAGATTTTGTAAGGAACTGAGAATGACATCAATAAATGGGAAGATACTCCATCCCTACCAAATTCCAATGACATTATTTTTCCCAAATAAAATAAAGGGTCTTAAAAATTTGTGCTAAACTTTCAAAGAATCAAACTGTAAAAATAATTTTCAACAAGAAAACAAAAATAATAAAAACCCAAAGCTGTCAAAAATGTAATAATTAGAATTACACTAAATATAGGCAAAAAATCACACCGTAGGAGACTGCTTGTTGACATGCAATTACTAAGAGGATCTTCAAAAGTCAAAAGTTGCCTCTTTTTTGCTAGTCATTTGTGTGTGTGTGTATGTGTGTGTGTTTTAGGAGAAGAGCAAGTATATTCCATTTGTCCTGTACAAAAAATTAATGAGCCTCATTGAGGCCTCCTCTGTCATGGTAGAGGCCACCAGGAGACTAGGCATGGAGCGAGCAGAGTCAGATGAACTTGTCCCCAGCTGTCCCCACTGGACTTCCAAGCAATGAGCAGGCAAGTTGACTGCTTAGGTGTACAGGAAAAGGAAAACTAATACAGACTACAAGCCAACAATAAAATATGCTTAGAAATAATGTTTTTTTTTTTAAAGAATTGGGGCCAATAGTCTAGAGCCTAAAATCATGATATTCATTGTCTGAAAAACAAAACTGCATTATTGCCTGCATTGCTGTGTGAATTACAGCAGTGTTGGGAGCATCTGAAAGGATTCCAATAGCAGGAGAAATAAACCCATCACCATCCCAGAGCTCCTAAGATGCTGCCCACATCTTTGTCTACTGTGCAGCTCTAAATTTTTCTCTCTAGTAAAGCTGGGCATTTTATTCACAGGGATAGAAGAGATTTAAAGTGTGGGCACCATTTGTCAAAATTCACTATGACAATTTTGCAGCGTGGTTACCAGTATAATAATGTTTAATTTATACGAACTGTTTAAATGATAAATGTCATTTTCCACAACGTTATTGTAGCAGGCTTTTTCTTTTGGGCCACCAACCAGCTTCTAAATCATGACACAGAGACTGAATAGTTTGGAATGCTTGACCTAGCTCAGCCTAGCTTAGGCCCATTTCTGGTTAGCTCTTTTAAGTTGAATTAATCTGTTTCTCCTTATGTACCTCTTACCTTGGGGCTTTTTGCCTTCTTTTTGTATGTCTTACTCTGTGTCTGCTGACTGGAAGCTGCCTGACCGGTCCCAGGCATGCCCCTCTCTTTCTCTCTCATTCTCTCCTTCTTCTAATTCTCAAGCCTAGATTTCTACTATTTATTCTCTTTGCCCAGTAAGACTATCTATCCCTCTTCTGCCTAGCTACTGAGTGTTCAACTTTTTATTAGATCAATCATGTGCCTTAGGCAGGCAAAGTGAAACAGCAACACATCTTTACATAATTAAATAAACACAGCAGAAATAAATGTTACACAATTTTGATTGTTAAAGTAATATTCCACCATGTAAACAAATGTAACACATCCTTACAGAGTTACACATTCCAAAGCTTGTTATGACTAATGGCCTAGTAACATCAGGAAGACACTGACGAGAGTATCAACTACAGTTAAACTTTGACAGAGTGCATTTGGAGTAACACCTAAAGCTAAAAATGTGCCTAGCTAGCCGGGCGATGGTGGCGCACGCCTTTAATCCCAGCACTCGGGAGGCAGAGGCAGGCGGATCTCTGTGAGTTCGAGACCAGCCTGGTCTACAAGAGCTAGTTCCAGGACAGGCTCCAAAGCCACAGAGAAACCCTGTCTCGAAAAACCAAAAAAAAAAAAAAAAAAAAAAAAAAAGTGCCTAGCTTCTAAATGGATGTAATATTTATTTGGAAAAAGTCAAAGAGAAAGGAACAGAAGTAAATAGAATGAAATATAATAGCTAATTCATGTAAAACGAACAAAATTAGGTAAGAGCAAAATACCTCAATATGTAAGCAAAGGCAAAAGGCAAAAAAAAAAAAACTTAGTTATATAGTTCCAGGTCATTTTCAGCATGGATTAAACATAAAACTTTTTTATATCATAGTAACAAACTTGTATGTTTAAATAAAAAGTCCAGAAATAAGATAGAAAATAAAATTATGGCAGACAAAATTTAGATGAATCAATTAAAGTAGCTGCCACTAATAAATTCAAGCACATCATCATACTGTTTTAAGATGGATCGTGGATAAAGGCCGTTATACAGTGATTGCATGCCCATTTTACCAGCAGCAGTTGGTAAAGTTGCTAAACAGAAAAATATAGATTCAACTAAAAAACATATGGACAAAAAAGAAAAATTGACAAAAATGCTTTCTATTTTTATGAGTTTTTCTACTCTTTGATGTTAGAAAGATTCTTTTGCACATAGATTTGGTTGTCCAGGTAACTAAAGTCACTATTCCCCTCTTTAATTGAAAACAGATTCTTTTCTCACACAATATATCCTGAAAGTAGTCCTCCCTTCATCCACTTCTCCCACTTCCTCCTTCTCCATCTCTCCTCCCATCTAGATGCACTCCCTTTCTGTCTCTCATTAGTTGTTAGTCAATGACAACCAGACTACAATCTGTAGAACCACAGGGGCTAGGTTTAGAATAACAGACTAGGGGGAGACAGGTCTTCCTAGGAAAGGGAAATAGAGTAGTAGTTACTGATGATGGGGAATTCTGGAACAGAAAGATCAAGTGAAGAGAGGGAGGGAAAGGGGATGAGGGAGGGAAGACTGGGAGAGAAGCTAAAATCAGAGGCCAATTGAAGGGTAGTATGGAAAGCTAATACAGTAGAGGGCTCCTAAATTATGTTCCTGTATGAAGGTGATCTAAATGAAATTGCCAAATAAAAGGAAGACAGAACCCCACCTGATGATCCCTTATCACCAAATAAAGCTTCCAGTCCTGGGGCTGGGTTACATCTAATTGAGTTATTCACCACCAGGGTCCCATGTGAAACTCCAAACAACCCAGGTGGCTGCCAAGACTAAAGTTTGCTCTCCACAAACTGAGAGCAAGGCCCTATTACTGACAACAACACCTATAAAACTCACTGAAATGGAGAAGTTGAACTTGTGCCTACCTAGAGCCTTCACTCCTAGGTGCTTGTGTTTTTAGTATAGAAATGCACTCTGTGCTACCAAAACAAAAGAGGAAACACCAATCTAGCCACAAACCCTTTGACTTACAATGGCGTCCTGTCTGCAAGATATGGTAGGACAATGCTGGTATAAATCTTGTGGGATTAACCAACCAATATCTGATTTTACGGAAGGCTTACTGTGTAAGATAAAGCAAATACTTGATACTGCTTGGGTAACCAGAACCTGATACTAGATAGCCCAGAGACCTAGGGTAAAAACAAATATTACTGTACAAAAAAAAAAGAGACTCCTAATGGCATTATGCTATAATCATAGATCACAGCCTTACTCATCACCAGAGACTCTTGCTTCCTCCTGCAGTAGATTTGAACAAATACAAAGACTTTTGGACTGACATAATTCAGTGAACACTTAGAAACCTTGGAACATTCTGCTCAGAACACCCCACTGAAGCGGTGAAAAGAATGTAGGAGCCAGAGGGAATGGAGGACACCAAGTAAACAAGGCCTCTAAATCACCATGCTGGATGCACATATGAACCAGAGAGTCTGTCTGTTTTCTAATGAGAGACAGAAAGGGGGTGAATCTAGGTGGCAGGGGATGTGAGAAGACACTGGAAAGAGAGACATGGGGAAACTGTAATCAGGATAAATTACGTGAGAAAAGTGTCCATTTTCAATAAAGGTGAGAAAACCAAAAAGAAAAACAAATGGGTTGCCAAGGAATAATAATAAAACAAAACATAAGAATATAAAACAAATGCTAATACATTGGAATGGAACAAAACAAAGAGAAGGAAAATAGCCCAAGAAAAGGCATAAAAAGCTGATATAGATACAGAGACCCACTGTATCTCACACTCAAGAATTCCATAAAAACAATACATTGGAAAAGATATATGCAAGGGATCTTTAGGTAAAAATAAAAATTATGATAGGAGTAAAAAATAGAAAAAAAAAAAAAAAAAAAAAAAAACACAAGCCCTGACAAGATATTACGGACAGGGACCCCCTAAGAGCTCCTCTTCAGGGACCCCCTAAGAACTCCTCTTCAGGGACCCCCTAAGAGCTCCTCTTCAGGGCGGGCAGCAGGATGACAACAGCAAACAGAGACTTTGGAGGCAGGACGTTTTAAATCGCTGGAGAGTATCCACTCTTTGTAATTCAGCAGCGGAAGCAGCTCTGACCAGAATCAGCTAATGCACTTTTCTTGCTAAGGGGAGCAGGAGGAACAGGAACAGGGATGACAGAGAAATGGTGGCCAAGGAACAAAATTTCCCTTTCAAAAAGAACCTTCCAACTGGTACTGACTAAATTGCATTTGATCATCACTTCCCCAAGGAATATATGTGTTAAAACTAACCATTCCCTTCTCACCCATTACCCAATTCTTCACCTCTTCAGGCTGATAGTGACAAAATTTGCTGGTTTTACATTTAATTAACAGAGCTTGAAAGATAGCTAGGTGGGTAAAAACACTCACTGCTCTTGCAGAGGAGGGGAACTTGCCCTCCACAACCCCTTTATGAGTATCTCAGCTGCCTGTTGTAATAATAGGAATGGTGGGCTGAGTCCGGCCACCCGGCTAGCTTTACCTGAAATAATTACATGGAAACTGTATTCTTTTAAACACTGTTTGGCCCATTAGTTTTAACCTCTTATTGGCTAGCTCTTACATATTGATCTAACCCATTTTTAATATTTTGTGTAGCACCACGAGGTGTGGCTTACCAGGGAGGATCTTAACCTGCGCCTGTCTGAAGTGGGAGAATCATGGCGACTGCCTAACTTGGCTTCTTTCTCCCAGCATTCTGTTCTGTTTACTTCACCCACCTAAGGGTTGGCCTATCAAATGGGCCTAGGCTGTTTCTTTATTAATTAACCAATGAAAGCAACAGATTAGAAAAAAATCACTCCCACATCAGCCTGCAATTCCAATTCCAGGTACTCTGATGTGCTCTTCAGACCTACTACAAAAAGCAACTGTATACATATGGTACATAAACTTGTAACCACTCATACATAAAGTGGAAATAAATATTTAAGATGCACAAAATCATGATGAGTGAAACTATTGTAGTGAGCTTAGAGTATAATATGTTATGAGATTATAATACTACAAAATAAGCATAGCTCAAAATATGGTTTATCTAATTTAGATCTGAAAACATTTTCTTAGTGATATATTAACAAAAAATTCTCATAGAATTTTAAAAATTCTGAAAATTAACAATGTGAAAATTGTGAGGTCAGGAAAATATGCTGAATTTTGAATAGTAATAATTCTGTATAAAATGTGTAATAATTAGATTATAACTACTTTATACAATTTAACATATCTAAATTTCACTGTTTTAAATTATGCAACATGATTACTATCGGAGATAAAAGTAAGTAAATTGAATAATTAATAAGGAGATTAGATGAAAGCAATAGATTGGGATACAAATGTGACAGTTATGTTGATGATATAATGAATTATACTATATTATAAATGGATATCTCAGAGTTAGTGAATGTGCCAAAAATACTAACAACACTGAAAAATTTGCATAATGCAAGAAAAGGAATTGGCATAAGTTAAAAATACGGTCAGACAGAATAGATGACATTAGACTTAAAAGATAAGGCATTCTATTGCAATTATGCTTTTGTGTATGACAGAAACAAAGTGAAAATTTCTTAGAATAATAAATAACAAATTCAGGCATATTGGTGAATGTTACTTCCCAAGTAGAGATGTAATGCAATGTCTACTCTTCTTCCTGAGATCCCAAGGACAAACTGAGGCACATTTCCACTAATGTTCACTCTGAGAAACCGAGTAATATTGAGCTTCTTTTCAGAGTCTAGGCAGGGAATATTTACAAGAGTGTGGGAACTCATCCCTCAAAAGTCTGAAAAGCCTCACAGTTGGGAGTCAGATAGGTAGAAGTTGGGGCTCTACTCTCTAGTCCTCTGTACACTCCAGGCTGTGTTCATGGTGCAGGTGGACCAGAGCAGCTGAAGACTCAGAGGAGGGGTGACTTTACTTCACTCCTCTATGAAGAGGACACATTGTCAGCATGCCCAACTGGAATAATCTTTTGTATCCAGAGGACACAGCTGAATTCTCTACAATGGTAGAAGCTTGGCTTGGAGGGCAGTCACTCATGATAAGTTAGACAACAGCATATCAATACATTATAAAATTAGGGAAAATGCATTTCTATAGATGAAACACCCAAACTAGGTCATAACATGATCTATATTTATTGACTGCAGTTTATTCAAGAGCATGTGGTTGGTTTATCACAGAGAACAAGTCCACAAGATATTAACAAAGAGAGAAAAATTCTCCAATCAAAACTAGAAAGATACTATCCTTATCTATCTTTAAAATGTCATTAAATATGTGTAGCTGAACGTAGTTTGGTGGTACATGCCTTTAATCCCAGCACCAAGGAGACAGAGGTAAGGGAATCTCTGTTAGGGTAAAGGCAGCCTGATCTACACAGATAATTCCAGGTATATCTGGAATACATAGTGAGATCCTGCCTAAAAAGAATACAATGGCCAAGGAATGTGGAGGTAGGTAGGTTGACAGAGGGCTCACCATGAAGTAAGTGCTAGGTTTAATCTCTGATGACACCCAGTTTGGTGACACATGCCTGTCACCACAACTGTCAGGAAGTAGAGACGGGAGGATCAGAAGTTCAGGATGATTCTTAAGTGTCTAGAGAATTTGAGGATAACTTGGGCTAAATAAGGCCTAGCTCCAAAATATCAAAACAAACAACAAAACAAAAGCAAAAGGTGAAGAAAATGGTATTTTCTAGTTATGGTATTTTCAAAGTATGATCTTAAAAAATAAAGAAAAAAGGCTGACAAAGTGGAGAGTAGGTGAGGGCCTCCTGCATGAGCATCATTCTGTGACACCCATGTAGACATCTGGATGCACAGCAGCAGCAGCTGCTTATAATCCCACTGTTGTTGAGGTGAAGACAGAGAGGCTCCGACTGCACGCCATGACAGAGGTAGAGGTTCTGTCCGTGAGAGGTCTTGGACTGGATGAGGATCTCAGGTGTTGAAAGCCAGAACAATAAAATAAAGAGCTCTTGCCTTTCTCATTGCAGTCTGGTTCTCAGGCTAACAACTGTAATGCCTGCTCACCTTGAATATTCTTAAAACTGTAGAATTTCTATGCCCAAAGAAAAATCATCTTTTAGAAATTACTTTGATTGTTCACAATAAAATGTACTTTTATGCCAAACAATCTATATTGATTTATGTGATGCTGAGTGATATTGAACTCTATATCTGTCTATTTTAATGTATTTTCTTATGACTTATTTCCTTCATAATGAAGTAGTAACAGGTGTGACAAAATACCTCAGCATTATTTATTCTAAGATCATCAAAATGGAGACAAATGAGAAAAATGAGGTTTGTATGTGCAGTGAAGAAAAGTGGGAAGTTGATAGTCTTGATTTTCCAAGATACCAGAGTGGGAGGGTTTATAATTAAGGTGCCTTTTCTTCTTTCAATTGCCTCTGATTTTTGAGTCGACTGATATGCATTTCAGTGACACCCAGTGGAGAACCTAGGTTCAAATAATTTTCAGTAAGAGGGAAATGTTCTCACCTTGATGATAATTGGTATCTTGGGTTTTGAAAACAACAAATTATTTCTGCATTGACTTTGGCTCCTCTAACCTCTCACTGATTCTCACTACTATTTCCATCTTCCCAGGAGGCAGATTTGGGGATTTAAATAAGTTTTAGGTCAAGAAAGTCATTTAAAAATTCATTCATTTTTAATTTACTTATTTATTATTTATTTATTTCTTCATTTTATTTGTAATGGTGGCATATACAGTTAAATTTTGATGTGCAAATTTCTAGGAAATGCTCAAATACTCCCATTCTCTTAAAATCATAAAATGATTTTATCTAGTCAGTAATATTATGCACTGGAAAATATTTATTTATTTCATTATCTGCTTATGATTAATTTTCTTTATAGGATCATTAATCGGTGTCTACAATCATTTTGGCCTGTGTTCCAATATAAGTTTGACTTTGGAAAGAGAATATATAATAAAGGGTTTTCTTTGTAAATAGCTGCTAATTTACCATTACAGTGTCATTCTAATGGCAATTTCCCTGAATCTGAGGTTCATTTGGAATCATATTGAAAATGTTGACAAATTATAATGACCAAATTAAGGAAAATCAGATGGAAGGGAAAGGATGCTTAAGATATACTCTAAGGCTCTTGCCTCAGAAAAGACGTTTCTTGGGACATGGCCATGTTCAGGGCAGAGAGAATGATCCAGAGGAGGGGGTTTAAAATGTGAAAAGACTACTTATTCATCCCACTGATGTTCAAATGGGGCCTCCTTAAAATCAAATACTTTGTCTCTGATGAAAAGAAGCCCAAGATGGTAGCAATGTTTATGCTCAATTATTAATTTGTTTTATCTCCAAGAACTTGATTTTTTGTGACTGTTCTTGCTATGTTGTTGTTGTTTTCTGCATCGTGATCTCATCAAAAAAAAATGTTCAATCAGTCTTTTAAAAACAACACCCATTCAAAATTTGTAACTGACCATTCTTTTCCCTTGCTTTCAGGCTTTGTATTCCATATAATGAGGCCAAAATTTGACCCAGGAATAATGTAAAAATGGGACTAAACTATATTATTAAAAATCATTCAGGAGCTACCAGCTACAGGTAGGAGAGCTGCAAGTAGGTCACACCACTACAGGTGCCAGCCATTGAATTCTGTTCCCACAAGACCTACTCTGCCACATACCTCCACCTATGCCAGCATCCTTCCAGCGGGCGACTCTCTCCAGAAACAGGAGCAGACACTATAGTCATAAGTGCCACACGCAACAGTTGGAAAAATAGGTGAGTGACTGGTCTCTCAGCAGTACTGTCCCAACCTCCATGTCCTAAGCCCCAGGGCACATCCCTTGTCCCCGTCTCTCCCATCTCAGTCCCAGCAAGACAGCTGGGTCCTGTCCCCAACTCCAGTGGAACCCCACTGCACTGCTCTGTTGCAGATTGCAGCTGTGACACAGCAGGTGAGGGACCTGAGGACAGGCCACAACACCACCTCTGCTACCCACTGGACTCTGTTCCCACATGACACACATTGGCACCCAAACCCACCTACCCCAATATCCTCCTAGTAGACAGCCCTCTATGACAACATTAGTAGACCCTTATAGGCACAAATGCCACCCACAATTGGAAGAACAGAACCCCTATAGGCACAAGCACCACCTACACCATGGGAAAGAACAGATGGATAAATGCCAGTGTAATAATACATTCAACAGCCCTGGGCTCCCTGCAGGAGATCTACACCCCGCATACTGTCTCTCTCTTCTTGTCCCACCCAGCTTGCATCCAGAACCCTTCTTCCTTCTGCCCCCTTTCCTCTTTGGGCACATAACACCATCCAGCTCAGTCTGTCTGGTGCTGGGGGCAAATCCTCAGGGCAAGTAGGCAGGCGAGACTTCCTTTGTTTCACTGGCCTGCCTGCACCAAGCAAGGTAGGCGCTTTGTTTACGAACTACCCAACCTGCACAGAGATCTGATCTTGGCACCAGGAGAGACAGCAGTGGGGTGAGTTTGTGACCGGTGGCGGCGGAAGCAGCCCTGGACAGGGAACTCTGAAGTTCCTCATCCCCCACCCTATACTCCCTGGGCTCCCTGCAGGGGCTCTACACCCTGCATACTGCCTCTCTCTTCTTGTCCCACCCAGCTTGCATCCAGAACCCTTCTTCCTTCTGTCCCCTTTCCTCTTTGGGCACATAACACCATCCAGCTCAGTCTGTCTGGCGCTGGGGGCAAATCCTCAGGGCAAGTAGGCAGGCGAGACTTCCTTTGTTTCATTGGCCTGCCTGCACCAACCAAGGTAGGCACTTTGTTTATGAACTACCCAACCTGCACGGAGATCTGATCTCGGCACCAGGAGAGACAGCAGTGGGCAAGGAGAGACATCACTGGAGCACCAGGAGAGCTATCACTGCAGAGAGCCATCACTGGGAAGGTACATCAGTAGGCAAGGAGACCTGATCCGGTAAAAGAAGATCCATAGGGGAACATTCGGAGAAAGAGATGGGCAGGCGCCAATGCAAGAATTCACCCAACAATCTGAAAAACTATATGAAACCACCAGAACCCAGCGACCTCCCAACAGGAGGACATGAACACCATAATCAGGAAGAAGTAGATAAAATTGACTTTATGAAAGTGATTGACGCCCTTAAACAGCATGTAAAAAATGCCCTTATAGAAATGGATGAGAAGTATAACAGAAAGTTTGAAGAATTGAGTAAATCAGTGAATGATACCCTAGGAAACCAAGGAAAAACATTCAAACAGATAATGGAAACAGTTCAAGACTTAAAAACTGAAATGGAGGCAAAGAAGAAAACACAAACAGAAGGCCAGCTGGACAGGGAAAATCTAGGTAAACGAATAGAGACTACAGAAGCAAGCATAACCAACAGAATACAAGAGATAGAAGAAAGAATCTCAGATTCTGAAGATACCATAGAGAAAATAAACACGCTGTTCAAAGAAAACAGCAAGGCCAACAAATTCTCATCACAAAACATTCAGGAAATATGGGACACAATAAAAAGACCAAACCTAAGAATAATAGGAATAGAAGAAGGAGAAGAAGCGCAGCTCAACGGTCCAGAAAATATATTTAATAAAATTATAGAAGAAAACTTTCCCAACCTAAAGAAAGATATACCTATGAAGGTTCAAGAAGCATACAGAACACCGAATAGGCTGGATCAAAAAAAAAAAACATCCTCTCGCCATATAATAATCAAAACACAAAGCATACAGAATAAAGAAAGAATACTAAGAGCAGCAAAGGAAAAAGGCCAAGTTACTTATAAAGGTAAACCTATCAGACTTACACCTGACTTCTCTATGGAAACCCTGAAAGCCAGAAGGTCCTGGATAGATGTACTGCAGAAACTAAGAGACCATGGATGCAAACCCAGACTACTATATCCAGCCAAGCTTTCATTCACTATAAATGGAGAAAACAAAATTTTCCAGGATAAAAACAAATTTAAACAATACGTAGCCACAAATCCAGTCTTACAGAAAGTAATAGAAGGAAAAACACTAACCAAGGAGTCCAACAATGACCACAATATCTCAGACAACTAGAGACCCTTCACCAGCGTAACACAAAGAAGGGGAACACACAAAATTTACAACTAAAAAAATGACCGGAGTTAACAACCACTGGTCATTAATATCACTTAATGTCAATGGACTCAACTCTCCTATAAAAAGGCACAGACTAAGAGATTGGATATGAAAACAGGATCCAACATTCTGCTGTTTACAAGAAACACACCTCAACCACAAAGACAGGCACCTACTCAGAGTAAAAGGTTGGGATAAGGCTTATCAAGTAAATGGACCTAAGAAACAAGCAGGTGTGGCCATACTAATTTCTAACAAAGTTGACTTCAAACTAAAATCAATCAGGAGAGATGGAAAGGGACATTTTCTACTCATAACAGGAACAATTCATCAGGATGAAGTCTCAATCCTGAATATCTATGCCCCTAATATAAAAGCACCCACGTACGTAAAAGAAACATTGTTAAAACTCAAGGCAGCCATCAAACTGCACACATTAATAGTAGGAGACTTTAATACTCCTCTCTCACCAATTGACAGGTCAATTAGACAGAAACCTAACAGAGAAATAAGAGAATTAATGGAGGTAATGAATCAAATGGACTTAACAGACATCTATAGAATATTCCACCCAAATTGGAAAGAATATACCTTCTTCTCTGCAGCTCATGGAACCTTCTCAAAAATCGACCACATACTCGGTAACAAAACAAACATCCACAGTTACAAAAAAATATTAATAACCACCTGTATCTTATCAGATCACTATGGATTAAAGCTAGAATTCAGCAACAATGCTACCCCCAGAAAGCCTACAAACTCATGGAAACTGAATAGTCAACAACTGAACCATACCTGGATTAAGGAAGAAATAAAGAAAGAAATTAAACTCTTCCTTGAAGACAATGAAAATAAAGAAAAAACATACTCAAACCTAAGGGACACTATGAAAGCAGTCCTGAGAGGAAAGTTCATAGCACTAACTGCACACTTAAAGAAAACAGAGAAAGCACACATTGGAGACTTAACAGCCCACCTGAAAGCTCTAGAAAAAAAAAGAAGCAGACTCACCTAGAAGGGGTAGAAGACTGGAAATAATCAAACTGAGGGCTGAAATCAACAAAATAGAAACACAGAAAACAATTGAAAGAATCAATGAATCAAAAAGCTGGTTCCTGGAGAAAATCAACAAGATTGATAAACCCCTATCCAAACTAATCAAACGGCAGAGAGAGAATTTGCAAATTAATAGGATCAGAAAGGAAAAGGGGGACATAACCACAGACACAGAGGAAATTCAGAGAATCATTAGATCTTACTACAGAAGCCTGTATGCCACAAAACTGGAAAATGTAAAAGAAATGGACGCTTTTTTAGATAAATACCATATACCAAAGTTAAACCAGAACCAGGTGAACAACCTAAATAGACCTGTTAGTCATGAAGCATTAGAAGCTGTTATCAAAAACCTCCCTTCCAAAAAAAGTCCAGGACCAGATGGTTTCAATGCGAAATTCTACCAGAACTTCCAAGAAGACCTAATACCTATTCTCCTTAATGTATTTTACAATATAGAAACAGAAGAGTCATTGCCAAATTCCTTTTATGAAGCTACAGTAACTCTGATACCAAAACCACACAAAGACCCAACCAAGAAAGAGAATTACAGGCCAATCTCACTCATGAACATCGACGCAAAAATCCTCAACAAAATTCTGGCAAACCGAATCCAAGAACACATTAGAAAAATTATCCATTATGATCAAGTAGGCTTCATACCAGAGATGCAGGGCTGGTTTAACATACGCAAATCTATCAATGTAATCCATCATATAAATAAACTGAAAGAAAAAAACCATATGATCGTTTCATTAGATGCTGAAAAAGCATTTGACAATATTCAATATCCCTTTATGATAAAAGTCTTTCAGAGATTAGGGATACAAGGGTCATACCTAAATATAATTAAAGCTATATACAGCAAGCCGACAGCTAATATCAAATTAAATGGAGAGAAACTTAAAGCCATCCTACTAAAATCAGGAACACGCCAAGGCTGTCCACTCTCTCCATACCTCTTCAATATAGTTCTCGAAGTTTTAGCAATAGCAATAAGACAACATAAGGGGATAAATGGGATTCAAATTGGAAAGGAAGAAGTTAAACTTGCATTATTTGCAGATGATATGATAGTGTACATGAGCGACCCCAAAAACTCCTCCAAAGAACTCCTACAGCTGATAAACGCCTTTAGTAATGTGGCAGGATACAGGATCTACTCCAAAAAATCAGTCGCCCTCTTATACACAAAGGATACGGAAGCAGAGAGAGAAATAAGAGAATCATCACCTTTCACAATAGCCACAAACAGCATAAAATATCTTGGGGTAACTCTAACCAAGGAAGTGAAAGATCTATTTGACAAAAACTTTAAGGCATTGAAGAAAGAAATTGAAGAGGATACCAGAAAATGGAAGGATCTCCCTTGCTCTTGGATTGGGAGAATCAACATAGTAAAAATGGCAATTCTACCAAGGGCAATTTATAGATTCAATGCAATCCCCATTAAAATCCCATCAAAATTCTTCACAGATCTTGAAAGGACAATAATCAACTTTATATGGAGAAACAAAAAACCCAGGATAGCCAAAACAATCTTATACAATAAAGGAACTTCTGGAGGCATTACCATCCCTGACTTCAAACTCTATTACAGAGCTACAGTAATGAAAACAGCGTGGTACTGGCATAAAAACAGAGAAGTCGACCAATGGAATCATATAGAAGACCCGGATTTTAACCCACAAACCTATGAACAACTGATTTTCGATAAAGGAGCTAAAAGTATACAATGGAAGAAAGAAAGCATCTTCAACAAATGGTGCTGGCACAATTGGATGTCAACCTGTAGAAGAATGAAAATAGACCCATATCTATCACCATGCACAAAACTCAAGTCCAAATGGATCAAAGACCTCAATATCAATCTGAACACACTCAACCTGATAGAAGAGAAAATGGGAAGTACCCTACAACATATGGGCACAGGAGATCGCTTCCTATGTATAACCCCAGCAGCACAGACATTAAGGGCAACATTGAATAAATGGGACCTCCTGAAACCGAGAAGCTTCTGTAAAGCAAAGGACACTGTCATTAAGACAAAAAGGCAGCCTACTGACTGGGAGAAGATCTTCACAAACCCCGCAACAGACAAAGGTCTGATCTCCAAAATATATAAAGAACTCAAGAAACTAGACTTTAAAAGTATAATTAACCCAATTAAAAAATGGGGCACTGAACTGAACAGAGAATTCTCAACAGAAGAAGTTAAAATGGCCAAAAGATACTTAAGGTCATGCTCAACCTCCTTAGCGATCAGAGAAATGCAAATCAAAACAACTTTGAGATATCATCTTACACCTGTCAGAATGGCTAAAATCAAAAACACCAAGGATAGCCTTTGCTGGAGAGGTTGTGGAGAAAGGGGTACCCTCATCCATTGCTGGTGGGACTGCAAACTTGTGCAACCACTTTGGAAATCAGTGTGGCGGTTTCTCAGAAAAATTGGGATCAACCTACCCCTGGACCCAGCAATACCACTCTTGGGAATATACCCAAGAGATGCCCTAGCATATGACAAAAGCATTTGTCCAACTATGTTCATAGCAGCATTGTTTGTAATAGCCAGAACCTGGAAGCAACCTAGATGCCCTTCAATGGAGGAATGGATGAAGAAAGTGTGGAATATATACACATTAGAGTACTACTCAGCGGTACAAAACAATGACTTCTCGAATTTTGCATGCAAATGGATGGAAATAGAAAATAAGATCCTGAGTGAGGTAACCCAGACCCAAAAAGAAGAACATGGGATGTACTCACTCATAATTGGTTTCTAGCCATGGATAGGGGCCACTGAGTCTATAATTTGTGATCCTAAAGAAGCTAAACAAGAGGGTAAACCCAAGGAAAAACATATAGATATCCTCCCAGCTATGGGAAATAGACATGATTGATGGGCAAAAAATTGGAATCTTGGGGGTGGGGTGGGATGGGGATGAGGGGTGATGGGGAGAGAAAAGTGTGAAGGAGAAGATGGGGGGAACTGGGGGAATTGGGGTGTTTGGGGATAAAGGAAGGATGGATAGGGGAGCAGGGAAACTCATACCTTAGGTAAGGGAGCCACCTAAGGGTTGGCAAGAGACTTGAACTTGGAATGGCTACCAGATGCCCAGGGCAATGTCCCCAGTTAGTTCATTGGGGCACCTGAGGATAGGGAACCTTAAATGAACCTATCCTATAATCATACTGATGAATATCTTGCATATCGCCATAGAACCTTCATCTAGCGATGGATGGAGATAGAGCCAGAGACCCACATTGGAGCACCGGACTGAGCTCCCAAGGTTATAATGAGGAGCAGAAGGAGAGAGAACATGAACAAGGAAGTCAGGACCATGAGGGGTGCACCCAACCACTGAGACAGTAGGGCCGATCTATTGGGAGCTCACCAAGGCCAGCTGGACTGCTACTGAAAAAACATGGGATAAAACCGGACTCTCTGAATGTAGCGGACAATGAGAGCTGACGAGAGGCCAAGGAGAATGGCACAGGAACTTTCATCTGGCGATAGATCGAGAGAGAGACAGAGACCCAATTTGGAGCAACGGTCTGAGCTCTTAAGGTCCAAATGAGGAGCAGAAGGAGGGAGAACATGAGCAAGGAAATCAGGACCACGAGGCGTGCACCGATCCACTGTGACAGTGGAACTGATCTATTGGGAGCTCTCCAAGGCCAGCTGGACTGGGACTGAATAAGCATGGGTTGAAACTGGACTCTCTGAACATGGCGGACAATGAGGGCTGATGAGAAGCCAAGGACAATGGCATTAGGTTTCGATCCTAATACATGAACTGGCTTTGTGGGAGCTTAGCCTGTTTGGATGCTCACCTTCCTGGGCCTGGATGGAAGTGAGAGGACCTTGGTCTTCCTGTAGGGCAGGGAATTTGGACTGCTCTTCAGTATCGAGAGGGAGGGGGAATGGACTGGGGGGAGGAGAAGAGGAGTGGGGATGGGGGAGGGGAGTTGGGGAGGGGGCAATATGTGGGAGGAGGGGGAGGGAAATGGGAAACGGGGAGCAGTTGGAAATTTTAATTAAAAAGAATAAAAAAAAAGAATACATTCAACAACACAAAGAAAAAATATGGTACCCCATGAACCCAATGGCACCACAACAGCAATATCTGAACATTCCAACTCAGAAAAAAAAAAAAAAAACAGAAGAAAAATATCTTTAAAATAACTTTGTGAAGATGATAGAGGATCTTAAAGAGGAAATGATAAATTCCTTTAAAGAAATTGAGGAAAAGATGAACAAAAAATTGGAAGGAATCAATAAATCCCTTAAAGAATGCTAAGAAAGAAACCCCATAAAACAAGTGAGGGAAACACTACAAGACTTGAAAAATTAAAATAGAGGCAATGAAGAAAACACAGACCAATAGAATTCTGCAAATGGAAAATATGGGTAGGCAAATAGGATCTAGAGATACAAGTATCTCCAGCAAAAACAAGACACAGAAGAAAAAAATCACAAGCATTAAATACATGATAAAGGAGGTAGATTCATTAGTCAAAGAAAATGTCAAATTCAAAATATTCTTAACACAAAACATCCAGAAAATCTAGGACACCATGAAAAAAATGAGTTATAAGAATAATAGGGATAGATGAAGGAAAATAATTTCATCTCAAAAGTGCAGAAAATATATCAACAAAATTGTAGAAGAAAACTTGCCCAACCAGAAAAAGGACATGCCTATGAAGGTAGAAGAAGATGACCGAACACCAAATAGACTGGATCAGGAAAAAACGTCTTTTTGCTACATAAGAATCAAAACACTAAATGTACAGAATAAAAAGAATATTAAGAACTTCAAAAGAAAAAGGACAAGTAACATATAAAGTAAGATGTACAGTAATTACTCCCCACTTGTACACTGTAAAAGTGATGAGTTCCTAGACAGATTTTTTTTTAACTTTATTGAGCTCTACATTTTTCTATGCTCCCATCCCTGCCTCTCCCCTTCCCTTCAGCCCTCTCCCAAGATTCCCATGCTCCCAATTTACTCAGGAGATCTTGTCTTTTTCTATTTCTCATATATATTGGATCTTTGTATATCTCTCTTAGTGTCCTCATTTTTGTCTAGGTTCTCTGGTATTGTGAGTCGTAGGCTGGTTTTCTTTGCTTTATGTTTTAAAAACACTTATGAGTGAGTATATATGATATTTGTCTTTCTCAGTCTGGGTTACTTCACTCAAAATAATGTTTTCTAGCTCCATCCATTTTCCTGCAAAATTCAAGATGCCGTTATTTTTTTCTGCTGTTTAGTACTCCATTGTGTAAATATACCACATTTTCTTATCCATTCTTCAGCTGAGGGGAATTTAGGTTGTTTCCAGGTTCTGGCAATGACAAACAAAGCTGCTTTGAACATAGTTGAGCACATGTCCTTGTGGCACGATTGAGCATCCTTTGGATATATACCCAAAAGTAGTATTACTGGCTTTTGAGGAAGGTTGTGTCCTAATTTTCTGAGAAATTGCCACACTGACATACAAAGGGACTATACCAGCTTGCACTCCCACCAGTAATGCAGGAGTGTTCCCTTTACCCCACAACCTCTCCAGCATAAGTTGTCATTGGTGTTTTTGATCTCGGATGTTTTGCAGACACTGACAGACCAAAGATACCAGCCCAGAATACTATATCCAGCTAAACTTTCAATCACAATAGACAGAAAAAACAAGGTATTCTGTGACGAAACTATATTAAAAAATACATATCCACAATTTCAGCTCTACAGAAAGTACTACAAAAAATCCTCCAAATGAAGGAAGCTAGCTATACTCATGAAAACACAAACAATAGATAATTTCACAACAACAAAGTCCAAAGAAGGGAAATATACACACACACACTACCACCAAAAACAACAAAACTAAAAGTAATAGGAATTAACAATCACTGGTCATTAATACCTGCTAATATCAATGAACTCGGTTGACCTATAAAAAGACACAAGATAAATGGTTAAAAAAAAAAAAACAGAATCCTTCCTTCTGCTGCATACATGAAGCATACCTCAACTTCAAAGACAAGCATTACTTCAAAGTAAAGATTTTCCAATAAAATGAACCAAAGAAGCAAGCCAGTACAGCTATTCTAATATCCAAAACAACTAGATTCAAACTAAAATTAATCAAAACAGATTCGAGAAGTGCATAATACAAAAATCCAGGAGATGAAGTCCAATTCTGAACCTTTATGCCCCAAATACAAAGGGCATTACTAAAGCTTAAATCACTCGTGAAACCCTATATATTAATAGTGTCATACTTCAACACTCCACTCTGACCAAAAGACAGGTCAGGCAGACAAAAACCAAAGAGAGAAGAGAAGTTAAGACTCAAAGGAACTTAACAGACAACTACAGAACATTTTACCCAATACAAAAGAATATAGCTTATTCTCAGCACCTCATGGAACCTTCTCTAAAACTGACCACATACTCAATAACAAATCAAATTTCAACAGATACAAAAAATGGAATAACCCCCTATATCTTGTCGGATCACCATGGGTTAAAGTTAGAATTCAACAACAATATAAATACAGAAAGCCTATAAACTCAGGGAAACAGAACAAGGCTCAACTTAATTACCACTGGGTAAAAGAAGAAATAAGAAATAAATTACCGACTTTCTTGATTTCAGTGAAAATGAATGTACAATATACTCAAACTTATGAGACACTATGAAAGCAGTGCTAAGAGGAATGTTCATAGCAATAAATGCCTACATAAAGAATTTGGAGAAATCTCACACTAGCAGCTTAACAACACCTGAAATCTCTAGAATAAAAATAAGCAGACTCATCAAGGAATATACAGAAGGAAATAACTGAGGACTAAAATTAACAAAATAAAAACATAGAGAACAATAAAAAGAATCAATGAAACAAAGAACTGGTTCTTTGAGAAAATCAACAAGGTAGACAAACTCTTATTTAAAATAACCAAAGACAAAGAGAGAATATCCAAATTAATAAAATCAAAAATGAAAGGGAGACATAACAACACACACTGAGAAAATCAGAGAAACATTAGGTCATATTTTGAAAACCTATACTCAACGAAGTTGGAAAATTTAAAAGAAATTGACGAATTTCTTTATAGGTACCATATACCAAAATTAAATCAAGACCAGATAAACAATTTAAATAGACCTTCATCAGGCGATGAAAGAAGACAGAGACAGAGACCAACATTGGAGCACTGGACTGAAGTCTCACGATCCAAAGGAGGAGCAGAAGGAGAGTGAGCATGAGCAAGGAACTCAGGACTGCAAGGGGTGCACCCACACACTGAGGCAATGGGGATGTTCTATCGGGAACTCACCAAGGCCAGCTGGCCGGGGTCTGAAAAAGCATGGGACAAAACTGGTCTCGCTGAACATAATGGACAATGAGGACTACTGAGAACTGAAGAACAATGGCAATGGGTTCTTGATCCTATTGCACGTAATGGCTTTGTGGGAGCCCAGGTAGTTTGGATGCTCACCTTAATAGACCTGGATGGAGGTGGGGGTCCTTGGACCTCCCACAGGGCAGAGAAACCTGCTTGCTCTTTGGGCTGAGGAGGAAGGAAGACTTGATTGGGGGAGGGGGAGGGAATGGGAGGTGGTGGCGGGGAAGAAGCAGAAATCTTTAATAATTAAATAAATTAATTAATAAAAAATAAATAAATAAAATAAAAAATAAAAATGTAAAAAAAAAATAGACCTATAAGCCCTAAAGAAATAGAAGCAGCCACGAAAAGTCTCCAGAACAAAAGAAGCCCAGGGCAAGATGGTTTTGGCACTAAATTCTACCAGAATTTCAAAGAACTAACACCAAGACTACTCAAATTGTTCCATGTCCATTCAATAGAAACAGCAACATTCTCAAATTCTTTTTGTGAGAATAAAGTTACAATAATACCAAAACCACACAAAAGACAAAACTAAGAAAGAGAATTGCAGACCAATCTCCCTCATGAACACTGCTGCAAAAATAGTAACATACTGGCCAGCGATTTTAAGAGCACATAAAAAATCAATCACCGTGATCAAGTAAGCATCATCCCAGGAATGCAGGGATGGTTCAACATATCATTTTCTGTCAAATGTAATCTACCACATAGACAAACTGAAAGAAAGAAAATAACACACATGATCATTTCATCAGATGCTGAAAAAGCCTTGCACAAAATCCAATACCCTTTCATGATAAAGGTCTTGGAGAGATCAAGGATACAAGTAACATACATAAACATAATAAAAGCATTATACAAAAGGCCAAAAGCCAACATCAAATTAAACAGAGAGAAACTCAAAGTGATTACACTAAAATCAGGAACAAGAGACAGCTGTCCACTGTTTCTATACCTATTCAATGTGATACTGAAAGTTCTAGCTAGAGCAGGAAGATAACAAAAGGAGATAAAACGAATACAAATTGGAAAGGAAGAAGTCAAAATTTAGTATTTGCAAATGATATAATAGTATACATAAGTAAACCCAAAATTATACCAGGGAACTCCTACAACTGATAAATACTTTCAGGAATGAGACAAGATACAAGATTAAACTTAAAAAAAAAAATCGGTAGCCCTCCTATATACAAATGATGAATGGGATGAGAAAGAAATCAGAGACAGAACACACTTTAGGATAACTACAGATAATATATCTTGGGGTAACTGTAACCAAACAAGTGAAAGGTGTGTATGGCAAGAAATTTAAGCCATTGAACAAAGATATTGAAGAAGATTTCAGAAAATAAAAATATATTTTGAGTGAGGTGAACCAGATCCAAAAAGAGGAACATGGGATGTACTCACTCATATTTGGTTTCTAGCCATGAATAGGGGACGTTGAGCCTATTATGCGTGGTCCTAGAGAAGCTAATTAAGAAGGTGAACCCAAAGAAAAACATTTAGGTGATGAAAGGAGACAGAGACAAAGACCCACATTGGAGCACTGGACTGAAATCTCAAGGTCCAAATCATGAGCAGGAGACAGAGCACGAGCAAGGAACTTAGGACCGCGAGGGGTGCACCCACACACTGAGACAATGGGGATGTTCTATCAGGAACTCACCAAGGCCAGCTGGCCTGGGTCTGAAAAAGCATGGGATAAAACCGGACTTGCTGAACATAATGGACAATGAGGACTACTGAGAATTCAAGAACAATGGCAATGGGTTTTTGATCCTACTGCACGTACTGGTTTTGTGGGAGCCTAGGCAGTTTGGATGCTCACCTTACTAGACCTGGATGGAGGTGGGTGGTCCTTGGACTTCCCACAGGGCAGGGAACACTGATTACTCTTAGGAATGATGAGGGAAGGGGACTTGATGGGGGAGGGGGAGGGAAATGGGAGGTGGTGGCGGGGAGAAGGCAGAAATCTTTAATAAATAAATAAACAATAAAAAGAACCAAAAAGAATTGTTTAAGTAAAATAAAATGAAGTTCATCATTAAACCTCCTCCTCCCAAAAATAAATAAATAAATAAATAAATAAATAAATAAATAAATAAAAATAAAAATATATTCCACGTTCTTGGATACATAGGATTAATATAGTAAAAATGGCTTTCTAACCAAATGCAATCTACAGATTCATTGCACTCCCCTCACAATACAATTCTTTACAGACCTCAGAAGAACAATACTCAACTTTATATGGAAAGACAAACAAACAAACAAACAAAAACAGGATAGCTAAAACAATCAAGCACAATAAAGAAACACTTAGAAGTATTACCACCCCTGACTTCAAGCTCTACTATATAGCTATAATTTTGTAAACAGCTTGGTATTGGCATATAAACAAATATTTGAGTCAATAAATACAAACCAATGACCCTGACATAAATTCACACATCTATGAACATCAGGTTTTTGACAAACAAGTCAAAATTATACAGTGGAAAAAAGATAACATCTTCAACCAACGGTGAGGCGTAACTATATGCAGTCATACAGAAGAATGCAAATAGATTCATATCTATCACCCTTCAAAAACTCTAGTCCATGTGGAACAGACCTCAAAATAAATCCAGATACATTGAACCTAATAGAAGAGACAGTGGGATGATGCCTTCAAGGCATTGGCACTTGAGACTACTTTCTGAATTTAACACCAGTAGCACAGACACTGAGGTCAACTATTAATAAGTGGGACCTTCTGAAACTGAAAATCTTTTATGAGGCAAATGACACTGTCAATAAGACAGCAGAGCAGACTACAGAATGGTAAAAATCTTCACCAGCTCCACATCAGACAGAGGGCTAATCTCCAAAACACATAAAGAATTGGAGAAACTAGACATCAAAATACCAAATAATCCAAGTAAAAAATGTGTTGCAGATCTAAACAGGAATTCTCAGCAGAAAAATCTCAAATGGCCCAAAATACATTTAAAGACATATTCAACATTCTTAGTTATCAGGGAAATGCAAATCAAAATGACTCTGAGATACTATCTTATACCTGTCAGAATGGCTAAGAAAGCTCACACTGGTGACTTAAGAGGAAAGAGCAAAAAGAAGAAGAGTCACCCAGGAGGAGTAGAAGACAAGAAATAATCAAAATAATGGCTGAAATCAATAAAATAGAAACAAAGAAAACAATACAAAAAAACACACATGAAACAAAGAGCTGGTTCTTTGAGAAAATCAATAAGATATATAAACTCTAATCCAAACTAATCAAAAGGCAGAGAACATCCAAGTTAACAAAATCAGAAATGAAAAGAGGGACATAACAACAGACACTAAGGAAATCCAAAGAATTATTATGTCATACTACAAAAACCTGTACTCTACAAAATTGGAAAATGTAAAATAAATGGACAATTTTCTGGATAGGTACCACATACCAAAATTAAATCAAGACCAAGAGGACAATTTAAATAGATGTATAACCTGCATGGAAATAGATGTTGTCATCAAAAGCCTCTCAACCAAAAAAAGCCCAAGACCCCATGGTTTCAGTGCAGAATTCTACCAGAACTTCAAAGAGGAGGTCATACCTATACTCCTCAAAATGTTCCACAAGAAACAGAAGAAACATTGTCAAACACTTTTATGAGGCTACAGTTACCCCGATGCCAAAACCACACAAAGAGCCAAGCAAGAAAGAGAATTATAGAACAATCTCCCTAGTGAACATTGATGCAAAAATACCAATGAAATACTGACAAACCAAATCTAAGAACACATCAAAAGATTATCCACCATGATCAAGTTGAATTCATCCCAGAGATGCAGGGCTGGTTTACCATACAAAAATATATCAATGTAATCCATCATATAAATAAACTGAAAAATATGATCATCTCCTTAGATGCTGTAAAAAGCATTTGACTAAATCCAATAGCCTTTCATGATAAAGGTCTTGGAGAGATCAGGGATACAAGGAACATACCTAAACATGATAAAAACAATATACAGCAAGTCAACATCCAACATCAAATTAAATGGAGAGAAACTCAAAGTGATCCCACTAAAATCAGAAACAAGAAAAGGTTGTTCACTCTCTCCATATCTATTTAATATAGTTCTTGAAGTTCTGGCTAGATCAATAAGACCACAAAAGGAGATCAAGGATTTTCAAATTGGAAAGGAAGAACTCTAACTTTCATTATTGAATTATTTGCAGATAATATAATAATATACATAAGTGACCCTAAAAAATCTACTAGGGAACTTCTAAAGCTGTTAAATACCTTCAGTAATGTGTCAGGATACAACATCAACTCAAGAAAATCAGTAGCCTTCCTTTACACAGATGATAAAGAGGCTGAGAAAGAAATCAGAGAAGCATCACCCTTCATAATAGCTACAAATAACATAAAATATCTTGGGGTAACACTAATCAAAACAGTAAAAGACCTGTTCAACAATAACTTTGAGTCCTTGAAGAAAGCAACTAAAGAATATACCAGAAAATGGCAAGATTTTCCATGTTCTTGAACAGGTAGAATCTGATCACACTGAACCTGATAGAAGAGAAAGTGAGAAGTAGCCTTCAATATATAAGCACAAGAGACCACTTCCCAAATATACCCACAGTAGTACAGACACTGAGAGCAACAGTAAATAAATGAGATCTCCTGAAACTAAGAATCTCTGTAAAGTAATGGACACAGTCAATAAGACAAAAAGGTAGCCTACTAATTGGGAAAAGATCTTCACCAACACCACATCACACAGAAGACTGGTCCCCAAAATATATAAAGAACTGAAGAAATTAGACATCAAAATTTCAAATAACCCAATTAAAAATAGGGTATAGAACTAAGTAGAGAATTCTCAACAGAAGAATCTCAAAAGATCAAAGACAGTTAAGGAAATATTCAACATCCTTAGCCACCAGGGAAATGCAAATCAACACAACTCTGACATTCCATCTTACACCAGTCAGAATGGCTAAGATCAAAAACACCAATAATTCCTTATGATGGAAAGGATATGGAGTCAGGAGAACATTCCTCCATTGCTTGTGGGAATGTAAACTTGTACAACCACTTTGGAAATCAGTATGGAGGTTTCTCAGAAAATTGGCAATCAAGATACCTCAAGACCCAGCAATGCCACTCTTGGGCATACACCCAAAAGATGCTGAATCACACTACAAGAATTTTACATTAAATTCATTGCAGCATTATTTATATGGCCAGAACCTGGAAACAATGTAGATGCCCCTCAACCATAAAATGGATAAAGAAAATGTGGCACATTTATACATTAGAGTACTACTCAGTGGGAAAAATGACATATTTCTTTTTTTTAAAGCAAGGGATATGTAATAAATGTACAAGAAGAATAAACCCAAATGTAATCATGCTGTATAAGAAAAAGTAAACTTTGTCCAGATTCAATTTGAATTTGGATGATTTCAAACAGTATGAGTCTGCACATTTCTGCCTGGGTGACTACATGTCTGCCATGCTAAATTTGACCTTAAACTTATCTTCTCCACAAATACAAAAATATCCAAATTCTTCTGTAGCTTGCTGTTATCATTTGTCACACAAATGAAACCACACATATGCTTAAGTCATCCCTCCTACCACATTACTTCAAAACTAAGCATCATTCCTTTACCCGGGGATTTCACAAGAAACCCATAATGAGTTATGTCCTGTTGACATTTACTAATATGATGCTTCCTAACATCAGTGAAGCCATACATTCAATTCCTAGTCCTGGTAATAGGAATGGTTAGAGCAGTGATGAAATCAAGGTTTAATTGTAGCTCTGAAATTTTCTTAATAAGCATGATTATACATTTTATTTATACACACATATCCCTGGACATATTAAAAAGTGGTTGCTACCTTTCCTGACTTTATATTTTGCTAGGGCATTTTGGTAATTATGAATTTAGCCTTGTCTTGATTTTGTGCTTGAGAGTAAACAGAATTAACTATTTAATTTTATTTAATTCCTTTTAAGCAACCATGTGGGAAGTTCACATCAATATCATGATTTGCATTTATAAACTTTATTACTTTCAATTATTCTTACAAATCTACAATAAATTACACGAATCATGGCATTACTCTAATATGTGAACAGAAGTTCCCAGAAAGATAACCAATTGGGGGCTTTTCCCTGGGGAACACTATTTTTCCCACTCTCAACATTCAGTTACCTATAGTTCTTTGTGTAGGACTGAGACCCCATGCACGTTCCTCTTTCATGTTAGCCTGTCTGTTGGTGCCATCGTTGTTCAACTTGTCCTTGGGCAGCCTTATTGATTATAATGCAGAGTGTCCCTGACAGTCAAGGAATCACGACATCAGCAAATGTCATGTTTGTCTGGCTCTTACAACCGTTCTATTTCCACTTCTATCAAGTTCTCAGAAGTTCTCAGCTTCAGGTGCACGGATTATGTTGCTATTGGATAAGCAGGAGGAAATGAGCAACACATACTCTTTGTTCTTTGCATTTAGATAAGCTGTGTTCTCTGTCTGTACTTAGTGATGAGCCTGAAATTCGTGCGTGTGTGTGTGTGTGTGTGTGTGTGTGTGTGTGTGTATGTGTGTTGTTTCTTAGTCAGGTTTCTATTGCTGTGAAGAGACACCATGACTACAGGAACTCTTACAAAGTAAACAAAGAAAACGTTTCATTGAGGTGATGGTGTAGAGCTTCGGAAGTTCAGTCCATTATCATCATGGCTAGGAACATGGGAGATACAGGAAGATGTGCTACTGGAGACGTAGTCAAGGGTCCTGCTTCTTAAAGGCAAGAGGAAGTCTTCTGATGGTCATACTGAGGAAAGCTTGAGAAAACAGACCCTCAAAGACCACCTTCACAGTGACATATTTCCTCCAAAAAGGCCACACTTGTTAATACTGTCATTTTCTTTCAAACCATCCCACTGTGTGAGCAACACAGGTTAAACAAAAAGACCAGAAGCCGTGAATTTGAGAAAGAGCCAGAAGGAGTGTGACATTAAACGAATGGGATTAAAGGGAGGAAAGGGAAAGGAAAAATATTATAACTATGTTATAATCTCAAAAAATAAAAATAAAAACCTACTTTAGAGCATATTTTAAAAGAGGTCTTAAAAGAATAACAAATTTATTTACCTAGAAATGAATGTAGCTCCTAACTTTATCTTGCATTAAATATATTTTGTATCAGACAAAATGTTTTCTGTGTGGATATTTTTATTTCTATTCATTTTTTAACTCTGGTTTTGTTATGTCTTGTTAATATGCAAGCAGCCTTTGCTAAGTAAAGAACATAAAACATTTTCCTATTCTGTTTACTTAGATGTTTCAGGCAATGTTCAAGTTGCATAACTTAATAATGTTTTTATTCTTCTGTGAAACCACATAGGGCTGTGGATTTAGCAACAGGAGTACACTGAGTTCTTCGTTTTCTTCTTTGGTAAAAGATGTGTGTGTAATTCAATTTTCTTTGTCCTCCTAGTCCCTGTCTTCAACCATGTGTGGCTTCAAATTTGAAATTGAAACATAAAAACTACTTTTCAATTATCAGTACTTCTACTGAGAACAATGTCTTCTCTTGCTTGGAAAGACAAGATTGCCTACAGTTTGGTGTCTGAGCACTCTCCGTCAGGGATGGTTCTTAGAGTTTTTCCTAGAGAAAGAATATCAAAGCTCACATGTCAGTATTCTGTTTTGAAGTGAAAACCAATGTATGTAGACCCTAGAAAATTTGTCAAAGCTGTGGAAAGATATTTATGTTTTAACTACCAAAATCCTCCAGAAGTTGAAGGTAACTTGTTAATATAAACAATAATATTTTGTTAATATAAACAAAAACAAGAATAAAAACATTTTTATGACAGTGACAGAGTATTAAAATGATATTTTAATATGTCTAATAACAGTGCAGTGCACTGCACTCTCAATGGAAAACATATTTTAATTTCACACTCATACACCTTAACTGTATAATTGAATGTATTCTGACCATCCACATAGCTTTATAAGTTTTGCATGGATTGCTTTTGTTACCTTTTCAAAATTAACTATCACATCATCCTATATGTTTGTTCCATTTCTCTTCTTTGACGTCTTATTTTCCTCTAAGAATAGAAGGAGAAGATGAGAAATGTAGTTGTTAAGTAGTGAGACGTTAAAGAAAGGATGGAGAAGTGTGAATTATTTTACAGAAAATGAAAATTATTTGGAACATCATCTAAAAACAAGGGATAATCCATATGTTCTTTTTCTTAAGACATCTGTAATTTGTATATTACTTAAGATACTCAAACATTTTTACTCGCCTAATATAATTTGCTATTTTTTAATTTAGTTGTGGTAATTGTATTTGCAGACATGACTTGTGCAGGGGACACTTTCACTGCTATCATGCTTTAAGCCTCAATCACTATGCAACCATGAACACATTCAAGGGAAAAGGTGTTATTTTGAATGTCCAACACTCTAAATTTAAAACTTTTGATTGCAAAATTTTTATTAATTAGTTAATTGTTTAATCATTTTACACAATGTATCTTGTTTACATTCACCCACACTCCTCTATCAGATCCTTACAAATCCACCGCTTCTCCTATCTCCTCTACTTCCAGTCTATTTTTTTCTTGAGAAGACCCTATTTCATAGCAGATTGTCCTAGTTATCTGAATTTTAACTCTTCCTGACCCTTCTTCCACCATATTCTCTAAGCCTTAATTGTAGGGTTCATATACTAATTTCTGACAAACACCCCACCTTCAATGGATCTCTGCATTTTGACTAATTATGCTTTTCTGTACTGATCTATGTCTGCTACAAAAAGGAAGCAAATTTTGATAATTACCTTTAAATGCAAGAATAAGTATTTACAATGCAATTGGAGATGATTATGACTTAGAAAATGGCAGAAGTGCATTCTCCTCTAGGTTGCCAGATCTTACCAGGAACAGGTAATTGTCTATGTTTATAGTGCGTGGCATTAACTCCCCCCTACTCCATTGACAGAATAGTTAATTTGAATGGCTGTTTGTTTCTCCTGAGATAAAAGTACCACTGCTGCCCCTTTAGGAATATCTTGCCTATGTGCCTGTGTGGGTGTGTGTGGTGCAGTGCCTGCCGAGTCTAGAAGAGGGAGTTGGATCTTCTGGAGCTAGAGTTGAAGGTGGTTGTGAGCTGAGTGGAATAAGTCCTAGGAATAGAACACGGGTCTTTTTCCAGAGAGGTCCATGCACTGAACTGCTGAACTATGTCTCTAACCCCAAGTTTTTCACATTCTATTCTGTCGGCAACAAATGCTTGGCTGCAGTTCTGTGGTCTCACATATGATTACTTGACAAAGAAATTAATATAACTTGGTTTCCTCTATAATTATGAAATAGAAGTTATTGGAAACTTTAAAGCCCATTTAGAAATCATTGCAAAAAGAGAAGCTATAATTATTTGCTTTGTTTTTATTAATAAATTAACTGTACAGATACAGATAGAATAATCTGGAAATGAATAGTTTTAATCTAGTTTTCCTACATTAAGACCAGTAATATTATCTAGTGCAATTCTGCAGTAATTCAGAATCTAATCATCTTTATCAATGGAAATGATCTGCCTTTCTTCAACTGGGTTTGGAGTGGAAAGAGTGATGGTTTAGCCGAAATAAAAGTGAGTTTGTAAAATAAACTAATACAGGTCATTTCATTTTAAGTTAATGAGCCCAAACAATTTTTGTGCAACACAAACTACTTTATGTGCACATTGTAGAAAATCCTTAGTCTATACCTCATTTACCATTACAAATGTTCCAGGAGGCCCTGCGTGACAGGAAATTCTCAGTGCAGCATGCTGGATTAACTGAAGCAGAATGAAGCAGAAGAACAGCAATCATGAGTGATTTTACATTCTGCTAACTTCCTGGACTGAAGGCAATATCTTCCTCCAAGAAGAAAATGCCTTGGCAGCCTTAACCTAAACCTTCATCACATGGTGTCTCATTAAAGGAGTGGGATATAACAGCACTTTTTTTCATATCAGGAAAAAAAATAATAATAATAACAAAATACCTAAGGTGTTTATTTATGCAGGACTTGAAGCCAGCACCCATATAAATGATGAGTGGGTATCAAGGCTCATCCATAACTCTATGATATCCTTGAGAGCAAGAAACGGGGATGCTTCATACAAACTGGCTATCTAGACTATTACAGTCAGTGAACTCTGAGTTCAAATGAAATGTAGTCTGCCTCAGTGTGGAAGATGGATATTGAACACAAAACACACTTCAGTGTCAATCTTGGGTATTGATGTATATGCAGAGAAATATACTCACAAGCTCCCCCCCACACACAAACACACACACACACAACCTAACATTAATAGACACATGCAGGCATATCACATAGACACTTAGACAATAAAACTACAAATATAAGAAATGAAGGAAGCTAAAGCAGCATAGATAGAAAGAACTCTATGTCCTGTTGTGGTTATTTCTTCTGCTCTCTGCTTTATATTTATTTATATATTTATTTTCATAGTTACCTCCTTTGACCACGTATGTCTTGTCTTATACAAGTTTTGCACCAAACAATATCTTGCATGAATTAGTAAATCATGCCATAATTTTTAGTCAATAATAATGTTCACATTTAACGTTCTTGTTTCATTTGGACCTCACAATAAAGGCTTATTTGAAGAAAATCTGAGGACTTCATGTTAAGAAGGACTTCACTAGACATCCTGTACCTTTGCAGCAGTAAAAGCCATCTTTTCATAAGAGAGAGAAGAAATACTGCCATGTTAGGCTACTGATTGCAGTCTTGAGTCAAGACCCTTTCCTTTCGCAAGGCAATGAAGGCTGCTTCTTTTGTGGTTTTGAAAAGTATTAAAAATTTTATTTTTTGAGTAATACCTTTTGAAATAATACAGTATGGAAATTTTCCTCATTGTCAAAACAAAGGTTTATATGGCATTTTGAAAGTGTTTTAGCCTTAAGCATCTTGAATATCTTCCATCACCATGCAGTTCAATCAGTTATTTCACTAATGAACACAGCAGCAATAGCAGTACAATATTACATCATCCTGTGCTTACATATATGCTGATGTTGAAGACTATACTGCCTTTATTTAGAGAAAGTGTGCACTGATTGCACCACGAGGAACAACCATCAGAGGCATGGATCCACTGGCACCTGGAGAATTGATCACCAGAGTCATAGACAGCCCCAATTACACCAATAAAAGGAAAAGATGGGTAGACAAGGTAAGAACACATTCAACACCACACAGAGCAACACAACACCAGTAAAAACTAGTGGTCCTACAACATTATGACTTACACAACCAAATATAGATGAAGCAGGAGAAAATGACCTAAAAAATAACTTTAGGAAAATGTTTCAGGACCTTGAAGAAGAAATAAAAAGTAGTCTCAGAGAAATGGAGAAAAAGACAAACAAAATATTGGAAGACATCACAAATCCCTTAAAGAAAACCATGAAGAAGAAATCAAACATATCAAAGAAACTATTCAAGTCTTGAAAACTGACAAGAGACAATAAAGAAAACACAAGCCAAGGGAATTATAAAAGCAGAAATCATAAGAAAACATTTAGGAACCATAAATGTAAGCATAAACAGCAGAATACAAGAGATGGAAGAGAGAATCTCAAGCACTAAGATACAATAGAGGAAATAGACTCATTGGTCAAAGAAAACATTAAATCTCAAAAGAGCTTAACAGAAAATATCCAGGAAATATGCGACACCATGAGAAGACCAAACCTAAGAATAACAGGTATAGAAGAAGTCCTTCTTAAAAAACACAGAAATATATTTAACAAAATCATAAAAGAAAACTTTCCCAACCTAAAGAAAGATATGCCATGAAGATATAAGAAGCTTATAGAACACCAGATAGATTGAATCATAAAAAGTCCCCTTGATTCATAATAATCAAAACACTACACATACAGAATAAAGAAAGAATATTAAGAGCTACAAAGGAAAAAGACAAAGAAACATATAAAGGCAGAATGAAACCTGACTTCTCAATAGAAACAATGAAATTCAGAAGGACCTTGTCAAGTGTTTTGCAGACATTAAGAGACCATAGACTACTATACCCAGCAAAATTTTTAATCACCATAGAAGGACAAAACATGATATTCCATGACAGAATCAGATTTAACCAACACCTAGCCATAAACCCAGCCCTACACAAAATACTAGAAGTAAAACTCCAAACAAAGGAAGTTGGCTATATCCACAAAAACACAGACAATAGATGATCTCACACCCACAAATCCCAAAGAAGGAGAAAACACACAAAATAACATCACCAACTGATGGAGGAAGGTCATTGGCTAATAAAGAAACTGCCTTGGCCCATTTGATTGGCCAGCCTTTAGGTGGGTGGAGTAAACAGAATAGAATGCTGGGAGGAAGAGGAAGTGAGCTCAGATGCAGGGCAACTCCTCTCCTCTCTGGGGCAGATGCCATGCCAGTGTGCTCCAGAGCAGACGCGATGAAACTCTGACCCAGGATGGACGTAGGCTAGAATCTTCCTGTTAAGTGCACCTCAAGGTGCTACATACATGAATAGAAATGGGCCAGGCAGTGTTTAAAAGAATACAGTTTCCATGTAATTATTTCTGGTGTAAAGCTAGCCGTGCAGGAACCGGACAGGACGAAAAGCAGGCCCGCAGCTCCCTCTAGAACCAACAACAAAAACTAAAATAACAGGAGATAGTAATCACTGGTCATTAATATCCCTTAATATAAATTGACTCAAGTCACCTATAAAGACACACAGGCTAGCAGATTGATATGAAAACAGAACCTTCTGCTGCATACAAGAAACCCATCTCAACCTCAAAGACTGACATCACCTCAGAGTAGAGGATTGCATAAAAATTTTCCAATCAAATGGACCTAACAAACAAGCTGGTTTAACTATCCTAATATCTAACAAAATAGATTTCAAACTAAAATCAATCAAAAGAGACAAAGAAGGACATTTTACATTAGTTGCAGGAAAAAAAATCAATCATGAGGAAATTTCAATACTGAACGTTTACTCCCCAACTACAAGGGCACCCTCATATGTAAACAAATATAAGAAATTTTTACCCAGGAGAACTAGGCATCAGAAAGTAATCAAAATGAGAGCTGAAACCAACAATATATAAACAAAAAGAATTACTAAGAATCAATGGGAAAACATGTTGGTTCTAGAGAAAATCAACAAAATAGATAAACCTTTATCCAAACTAACCAAAAAGCAGAGAGAGAATATTCAAATTAACAAAATCAGAAATGAAAAGGGGAAATAATAACAGATATGGAAAAAATCCAGAGAAATCAATACTTTAAAATCATGTATCCACAAAATTGGGAAACTTAAAGGAAATAGAGAACTTTCTGGATAAATATCATTTACCAAAATTTAATTAAGACCAGATAAGTAATCTAAATAGACGTACAAATGCTAAAGAAATAGAAACAGTCATCAAAAGTCTCCCCCCAAAAATACTCCAGGACCAGATGGTTTTATCTCAGAATTCTACAAGATTTTCAAAGAAAAACTAATACCAGTACTCCTCAAATTGTTCCACATAATAGAAACAGAAGGAACATTGCCAGACTTCTTTTATGAGGCTACAATTACATGATACCCAAACCACATAAAAACATTACTAAGAAAGAGAATTACAGACCAATCTCACTCATGAACATTGATGCCAAAAATATTAGCAAATGGAATTGAAGAACACATCAGAAAAATCATCCACCATGATCAAGACAGCTTCGTCCCACAGATGTAGGAATGGTTTGACATATGAATACGAAAATCTGTCAATGTAATCCACCATATAAATAAACTGAAAAATAAAAACCACATGATCATATCAGCAATCCCTCTGATATCAGGAGCAAGACTAGGTTGTCCACTCTCTCCATATTTATTCAATATAGCACTTGAGTTTCTAGCTACAGCAGTATGACATAAAAGGAGATAAATGGGATACAAATTGGAGAAGAAGTCAAACTCTCACTGTTTTCTGATGATATGATAGTTTACAAAAGTGTCCCCAAAAATTCTACCAAGGAACTTCTACAACTCATAAACACTTTCAGTAATGTAGCAGGATACAAGATTAACTAAAAAAAAACCCTAATATCCCCTTTTACTCAGATGATACATGGGCTTAGAAACAAACCAGAGAAACATTCACAATAGAGACAAATTGCATAAAATATCTCAGAGCACTCTAACCAAGCAAGTGGAAGATCTATATGACAAGAATTTTAAATCCTTGAAGAAAGAAGTCGAAGAAGGACCAAGAAAATGAAAAGATCTCTCATGCTCTTGGGTAGATAGAATTAACATAGAAAAAAATGGCAATCTTACCAAAAGCAATCTACAGATTCAATGCAATGCCCATCAAAATCCTAGCAAAATTCTTCATAGACCCCTGAATGAACGGTACTTAACTTCATATGGAAAAGCAAAAACCTAGGATAGCCAAAACAATCCTATACAATAAAGGAACTTCTGGAGGAATCACCATCCCTGATTTCAAACTCTATTACAGAGCTACAGTACTGAAAACAGCATGTTATTAGAAAAAAGAAAAACAGTGATGCTGACCAATGGAATTGAATCGAAGATCTGAGTATTGATCCACACACCTTTGAATACCTGATTTTTGACAAAGAAGCTAAAAATATACAATGTGCATCCTTAACAAATGATGCTGGCATAAGTGGATATCAACATGTAGAAGAATAAAAGTAGGTCCATATCTATCACCATGCATAAAACTCAAGTCCAAATGGAACAAAGACCTCAACATAAAAGCATCCACACTGTACCTCATAAAAGAGAAATTTGGAAATACACTTGAACACATTGGCACAGGAGACCACTTCCTAAATATACCCAAAGTAGCATAGACACTGAGAAAAACAAATAATAAATGTGACTTTCTGAAACTGAGAAGCTTCTATAAAGCAAAGGACATGGTCAACAAGACAAATGGCAGACCACAGAACTTCACCAAACCCATATCAGATAGAGTACTGATCTCCAAAATATACAAAGAATTCAAGAAATTGTTCATCAAAAGAACACATAATCCAATAAAGAATAAAGTACAGACCTAAACAGAGAATTCTCAACAGGGGAATCTAAAATGGCTGAAAGACTCTTAAGGAAATGCTCAACACCCTTAGTCATCAGAGAAATGCAAATCAAAACAACTCTAAGATTCCATCTTACACCTGTAATAATGGCCAAAATCAAAAACACTGATGACAGCTTATGCTGGAGAGGTTGTGGGTAAAAGGGAATACTCCTTCATTGCTGGTGGGAATGCAAACTGGTATAGCCTTAAATATCAATATGGTGATTTCTCAGAAAATTACCAAATAATTTTCCGGCAATACTACTTTTGGGTATTTACCCAAAGGATGCTCAATTGTACCACAGGGGTATATGCTCAACGATGTTCATAGCAGCATTGTTGTCATAGCCAGAACCTCAAAACAACCTAAATGTCCCTTGACTGAAGAATATTATAAAAATAGTACATATACACATTGGAGTACTACACAGAAGAAAAAAATAATGACACCTTGAAATATGCAGGCAAATGAATGGATCTAGAAAACAATATATTGAGTGAAGACCCAGAAAGACAAACACCATGTGTACTCACTCATAAGTGGCTTTTATATATAAAACAAAGAGACCCAGCCTATAATTCATAATCCCAGAGATCCTAGACAACAAAGATGACCCTAAGAGAGACTACATGGATCTAGTTTACATGAAAAATAGAGAAAGATAAAATCTCCTGAGTAAATTGGGACCATGGGGACCATGGGAGAGGGTTTAAGAGGAAGATAAAGAAGCCGGGCGGTGGTGGCGCACGCCTTTAATCCTAGCACTTGGGAGGCAGAGGCAGGCGGATCTCTGTGAGTTCGAGACCAGCCTGGTCTACAAGAGCTAGTTCCAGGACAGGCCCCCAAACCACAGAGAAACCCTGTCTCGAAAAAGCAAAAAAAAAAAAAAAAAAAAGAGGAAGATAAAGAAGGAAGGGAGGGGAGCAGAGAAAAATGTAGAGCTCAATAAAATCAATTTAAAAAGAACAGTAAATAAAGTACAAGCCACTCTACAGAGTTACACATAGGTGGTGATCAATGAAACCCAGCTCTAGGGGTCTTGGTACTTTAAGTATGAGGGAAACTAGATATTAAATAAAAATTATGCAAGTGTTAAGTGAAGTTTATGGAAAGGCATTCATTGAAGTTATTTCATCCCTTCTAGATTCTCACACACTACACAAAAGTCTGCTCAATCCAGTTGTGTTGTTAATTTGAATTAGACAAAAAGAATAAGACACAAGCATCCTCGATGCCAGGAAGGCCTATTTCTCATTTGAACAAGCTGTTACATATTTATATTAAGGACTGATGAGATAACTCAGCTGGTACAGGTGACTTTTTAAAGACAGTACATTTGTGAGACAGTCACTTCTGTGTGGTAAACTATCTTAGCATTTCTAGGATAAAACTCTCATGGTCATGATGTGTCATCCTGTTATCATTTGTATGTATTGATTTTCAAAATACATTTCAGTCTGTAGATATAGTCTGTTTTTTGGCTTGTGGCTACAAGGCAACTAGAGAACTACAGTCTCTGTAGTCCCCACAGCGAATATGCTGAGGAGTGCTCTGTCTTTATAAGAGTCGCTGAAAGACTGGTGTTAATCTTTGCCATCATTTTATTACTTGAAACTGATTTGAATGCACACTTCCTGTGTCTCCTCACACCAAAAAACTCAAATCATTCATAAAATTCTATCCTAACAATTTCCTGTATGTTTCCTGTAAATTGTGAAGAGATGGGGCTTTCATCTGCCTTTCTCCATTTGTTTTTCATGTATCTCATATCCCTGTTTTAATGTGTTCAGCCATCCTTGTCTCTCTTGTATCATATATCTAGTACTGTACTTTATAATTGTTTCCCCCTAGTTTGACATACTATTTAAATTAAAAAATCACTAATAACTGAATTTCAAAATGATCGTGAAAATATAACTATTTCTGGCCCCCTTTGTGAGTTACATTACCATGTGTTACCAAAGGTTCCTCTTCTCTACATTCCTGCTTCCGAGAAGTCCCGTTCTTCTACATAGCAGATGGACAACCCTGACAGATGCCCACTAACCCTGCAAACATGTGTCTGAGATGTTTCTGCAGAAACTGGGGAGCATAGCGAAGGGATATGGTAGATGTTTACCTCAGTCTTTACATTTTTTTCAAGAATCATTTGTCCTTGGGACACTTTATTATTATGTGCATCATTTTGGCTAGAGGCCATCATTCTTTTTAAAAGAATTTTCTTTACTGAAAACTTTTCCACAGATGAGCTTTTGAGTCAGTTAAAACCCACACATTTCTCCAGATCTACACTCATCAGATAACAATGAAAATTTCATTGCATTTGCTATTTTAACATGAAACACTCTTAACTATATAATTTCAGAAATATACATAAGATATATTTCAGCATTGCTATATTTCCAACCTTTTTCCTTTGGGACATTATTGTTGTTTTGATGCTTGTCTTCTTTATAAGGAAATAATTAGATAACAAAGAAAAGCTATGCTAATGAACCCATTTTACCCCTATTAAGAGAAATGAGAAGCACTGTACTGTTTTTATAGAACACTCTGTAAAATTGTCTTAGCATGGTTTAATATCTTATTTTCTGCCCAACTGTGAGACACTAACTGAAATCTGCAAATTTGATCATCTTTATTTAGACCCATTTGAATTCTTGAAAGTATCTGGTCAAATAGTAACTATTGAGGAGCTTTTCCTGACCTTCTCAGGTACCATCTTCTGACTGACATAATCTCTGTTTTCTTTGAGACACTGTCTTAAATCCTGACACATTTCCAAATACGTGCTTGTTATTACGAATGTAGTTTTAACTGAACCCATTTCTCCATTGGAATCATTTTGGTACACTGAGAATACATGTGACTCTATTTTTATTTAACCAAATCTCCCAAATTTCTAGTAATGTAATTATTTCCAGGTCCTCTTTTTATCCTATTTGGAAACCCATGGCATTATGATTGCTGTGAAAATAAGCAACCATGATTAACAAGTTTGACTTTGTCTTAGTCATAAGTCATTGGCTAGAAAGCAGGAGAGTTCAAAGTCTGATTGTATGTTCTTACCCATGCGTGACCCCTCTGGTCTCATCTTAATTCTGGTTATATATCCTTGCCCATGAGTAATCCCTCCAGTTTCATGTTAATTCTGGTTGTATGTGTTTGTTCATGAATGGCCCTTCTGGTATCATCTTTATTTCGTTGTATTTCCTTATTCATGTGTGATGCCTCTGATGTCATCTTAATTCTGGTTTTATGTCCTTACCTATGCGTGATCCCTCTGGTCTCATCTTCTCCCCAAAAGGAAGCTTTAATTTTCTCATTTACATTTCCTGTTTCTTTTAATATTCAGTACTTCTCTTAGGATTCATAGATAATCTACTCAAATAATGTGCGATTTTTCCCGAGTCTGATACTTTCATGATTGGAATATATAATATTCTTCTGTTTAGTATTATGTGAAAATATATGTGCCTTTAGCAATAATCAAAACCTGTCTTTTTCTATTTCAAATTTTACAAATTACAAAGTTTAAAATAGCTTGAGGGACAGATAGTATTGTGAAAAAATGCAATGAATTTTAAGTTAAGATTCTTATCAAAAAATCTTATAAATGTATTAAAAGTATAATTTTACTTTTAACACTAAGAGACTTGTGTCATTTTTGTATAGTTAATTTAATCATCTCTAAACTTTCATCAGTTGTCTATGATTGTATCAGTGGATGCTATATTTTAATTCTCAAAAAATGTGGAGGAAGAACCGGGCCTGGCCTGACTGCTACTAATGATGATGGTAGTGATGCCAAGATGCTGAGAAATGAACACAAGGCTTTGAACACAAGAGGCAAGGCCTCCCCCATGGATCCACACCAAGCCCTTAAGTTCTTGGTATTGGACAACTGTTGAAGATCATCACCCAGACAATCACACAGTGCCCTCCCAGGGAATTTGGACTGCTATTCAGTACTGAGAGGGAGGGGGAATGGAGTGGGGGGAGGAGAAGAGGAGTGGTGATAGGGGGAGGGGAGTGGGGGGAGGGGGCAATATGTGGGAGGATGGGGAGGGAAATGGGAAACGGGAAGGAGGCGGAAATTTTAATTAAAAAATAATAATAATTAAAAAAAAAACCTCATCCCACCCCACCAGAGGTAATAGGAGGGAACAGGTGATGGAGAAATGGGAGCCATAAGGGAACAGAGTGACGGGTACACTGTGGAAAGACATCAAACTGGAGACATGACAGCAGTGACAAACATGAGAGTGGGCTGAGGTCCACTGAGGATGATGCTGTGCTCCAACGGAGAGGACAGTACGCTGTGCAGCAGCCTGGAACTTGAGCAGATACAGACTCAGCTCCTGAACAAGCTACTAGGCTGTGAGATCACCCTAGCTCTGGGCAACGACTGAGGCCTGAGATCAGGAAGAGTCTGCTGTTTAGATTGGATATCCTCAGACATCTATGCAGAAGCTTGAAGCTATGCTAATGTTTACCGGCTCTGTTGTTGCCATTGGTCAAGGTGATATCTGAAATTCTGATGCCATCAAAGACCATGCCTGGGTCTGTAGTCTTACTATGGTAGAGTGTGTTGATATAGTGGTCCGTGTTTACACTAAAGACCAAGTGTATGTCCGTGGTCTATTCTTCCATCTGATGCCATAATATATACAGTTTCTATTTGATATTTCGGGTCTGGGCAGCAGGGAAACAAACAAGCAGCCTTTGCCTACATTTGCGTGGTCTAACTCAGCCCATGTAATAAATTCTCTGCTATTCCAGTGTTTTTCTATGTCCTCATTATCTGTCATTTATCAGTCTATCCTGATGTTTACCATGTGTTTTGTCCACTAGTCCAAATCTCTTTGTGTTTGGAAGACAATTTATTACTCATTATGTTTTATAATTAAACTTTGGGAATTGTTCATTAATAGCAATACTCTGTTTTTAAATAATCTAACAAGGCAATTAATTAACAAATAAAAATCACAGAGAAAACAGTTGCAACTGAACTATAAAGGAAAGCTGCCCTTCTGGGCTTTCAGAAATTCTCATCTCTTCACCACCATTTCTTCTTTTGCAATGTGTTATCATACAGTTCTCTTGGCCATACCACAAGACACAGGAGGTGAGAATAGAGACTCTTCATTCCCAAGGAGAAGACAAGAAATACTCAAGGGGATTACAGACATGAAAACGAAGAATAAAATCTCACTGTTAAGATGAGTTCAGGATGCTACATTATTTCAGAGTGCTCCCACAAGTTACCTTGAGACTAAACAGTCCTCTCTACAACAAATTTAACTTTCCTTCTAATGAATGCTAAGTACTCTACCACAACAGAATGCAATAATGTGCTGGTATGCTTTTTTATTTGGCTTTATTACAATCATGCCTCTGGAAGTAGAAATGATGTCACTTTCTGACTTCAGTATATTAGATGGCATGAGTGTCGGTATATTATCAAAGAGGGTTATGTGAACTTATGTGTAGATGAGAGGAGGGAAAACAGAGAAGCTAGTTAGCAGTCAGATAATGCAGGTTAATGTAACATAGAAGAAAAAAATACCAAGTGCCAGCAAATCATAATTATATATAGTGTATTTCATATATAATAAAAATAAATATGGGTATTTCTGGGAAATTGAATATGTAAAAGATATGAAAGATATTTGTTGCAGTATAGCCAGGTTGTGGTGGTGCACTCCTTTAATCCCAACACTTGGGAGGCAGAGGCAGGTAGATCCCTTAAGTGAATGGAGCTATGTGCAGTCTATAGAAGGAATGGCTCGTGTGTCACTCAATCTACCCTCAGCACATTGTCATGAATTTCCCACAGTGATAATAAAGACCGATGGCATCACTGACTAGAGCTGGATCTTTTCAAACCAAACTGCTTCTTGATAAAGATATTCACATAACTATCAAAAGTTAACTTGCGTTTTCCCATCACCCCCTGAAGTCAGCATGTTGCATTGTAACTGATATTGTGTGCATATCTGAAGGTCAGGTGACAATTTTTTAGGATCCCTTGTGTTAAAATCAACTTCTCAGTATTGGAGTCAAGCACCTTTATTCAATGATGTGGGAGTCTTTTGTTGTGTGTTGATTTTATTGGTTAAATAAAGAAACTGCCTTGGCCCTTTAATGGACAGAAAATTAGGTAGGCGGAGTAGACAGAACAAAATGCTGAGAGAAAGAAGCTGAGTCAAACAGTCGCCATGATTTTCCCTCTTCAGACAGACGCAGATTAAGATCTTTCCTGGTAAGCCACCTTGTGATGCTACACAGATTATTAAAAATGGGTTAATCGAGATGTAAAAATTAGCCAATAAGAGGCTGGAACTAATGGGCCAGGCAGTGTTTAAAGGAATACAGTTTTCGTGTAATTATTTCAGGGCATAAGCTAGCCATGTGGGCATCCGGGCGCCGGAACGCAGCCCGCCGCTCACTTCTACAATTCAATTAGCAGTATGCCACACCCTTTGTTTCTAATTATGAAGAAATCACTTATATAAAAGTTCCCTGGATCTGTGAAGTGCTGTGTGCATGGTTGTATATTTCTTTGTTTTGTGTGTATGTGTGTGCTTTTATGTGTACTAATCAGAGAAGAAAGAAGCAGTATATTAATTTACTTCGATTTGTCCTGTAGGAAGGTCCTGGAAGAAGGTTCTTACATTTGTGACAAAAGTCAGTAAAGGTAAATTTAAATATTATGAAGCATGGGCACTCATCAGTTTTTCATTGTCTGTATCTGAACTTTTGAGAATTTGGGTATTTTATTCCTATTGTATTACTTCAATAAGTTCAAACCATTTGCCTGATTTTAGAGATAGAGAATAGTAACAGAATATCAGTATCTCCAGAGGACTCTGAGTGCATCTCCTCTTGCTGTTTTCTCCTTTTTAGCAAATGTTTTGATGGGTTAAAAAACTTGTGCTTCCCAAAAGTGAGCAGTGCAAAATGAGAAAGCTGACTTTGTATGAGTGCATGCAGCTAGGGAAGGATTTCTGGAAACCACTGTTGGGCTGTTGCTGGGAGACATTCTTCAAAGCCTTTGTCAAAGCCTTGCTAGAAGGTAGCAGGCCTTTGAAATACATTATCAAAAGCAGTTTGAAAATTCACAGGCACTTGTAGGCATAGGCAGTCTTCCTGCAATGTGAATTAAGGTAAGCAAACACTATGCAGGTTTTTTTTTTCTACTCAGATTTACAAAGAACCAAGTCTCTTTGTCCAGAAACACAAGGTCACTAACCTTGTCACATACCAAATGCTGGGTACCAGGACACCATAGTCAAAAAATTAAAGAGGGCAAAATGTTCCTATGGGAGTGAGATACTCTGATATCTTAACTCCTTTGGATTTTTCACTGTGTATTTTAGTGTGATATGCTCTTATTGAACATAAAAGTCACTGTATTACTTAAAACTGCTGTATTTTATTGATAGTTCAAATATCTGTGTATTTTAACATTGTATAACTCAGAGCTAAGAAGTATGAAAAAATGACTTGAACAAACTTATAAGAATAAGAAAAACTGGTTATTGACAGGTTTACTGACAGAATTTTCTAAAGGTCCCTGGAGTAGGTGGTGAAGAGGGTGACAGTTTGTTGAGAAGTTCATGAAAAGCCAGATTCCTGATGCTCTTCTTTCCCACAGCTCCCAGTCAGTAGTGTATTACAGAATTTCCACACAGAAAACACAAGAAGCAAAAATTCATGGGCTGGGCAGTCACATCCATATACTATATTGCAAAATGGAGCTTGCACGAAAATTTGATCAATTTATTTCTAGTAGAAATGTTAGTTTGATGAAAAGGTCAGAGTCACAGAATTGCAAATACATACTTTTAACCCTCTAGATAGCTAAAAAAGAGATTATGTCAGATGCAGTTCTTATCTAGGCTGATATATCTCCACACCCATATTGTTATAATTCTATTGTTGTGCCGATTGGATTCTGAATGAAACTGTTTACTGAACACAATATCAACTACTACAATTCCATTCACATTTTTGGCTATATTTAACCTCTTTCCCATGCTAACTCCCACCCTTTCAAGACAACCAATGCAAAGATTGTTTTGTCCTGGTGCCTTTATATCATTATTGGCTGACTGATCAGTTGATTTTGGTTCTTTCAAGGATTGAATCTGGGACCTCATGCAAGCTTAGCAAGTGTTCTACCTCTGAGTTACACCTCCAGGCCCCATGACTGCAAAAGTGCATTTTTAGTCATGTGTAGTTAGAGATAATTTTTTACTGATTAATTCATAGATGGACTTGTCAATTGTATATATTCCCCATATATTTTCATACTTGTCTTTTCTCTTTCATTGTAAGATACAAATATTATTTTGAGGTAGAACATTCTGTTCTCTAAAAAAAAGAAATATACAATGGTTAAGATCTGATGGAAATTTTCATTTAAATTCCTGAAGATGATTTAGAAGTGATTTTTTATTAATGAGGTAGCTTAGCCATTCCTTCTTTAAAATGACTACAACAGATTGCCAGTCTCAGCCATACTCCTAGTTTATCCATTCTGTCAGTTTTTGTACCCAGTTTTGCATGAATCCTATGTAAACTATAACAACGTCTTACTTATTTTTGGTGTTGTTTATAAATAAGCCCTATAAATTATGTGTAAATCATGAGACTCCTAAATGGAGTAATTATGTCCTGTAATTGGAAGGGAATTCTACAAAGAATCTTTCTCTTCTTTAGATGCCATTTTCTGTTTGTCACTATAAAGTCTCCAAAAAACACACATCATCTATCAACTTCATTGCAAACAGAGCTTATTCTCTCGAGCATGTCTTGGCATAGACAAAACCAGGTGTTCATCACATCCTGTGAGTAAAGGCAATACATTCCCAGTCATTCAGCCACATCTAAACCATATAATGATATCTTATGTGTCATACTGGAACATGAGCAGACAATAAATATATAAGGTAAGCCGTTTCTAACCATGGCTGCTCTTTTGCACATATCTGTCCAGCGTTCAGTCTCATCTGTTTCTTCCTTGATAATCTATGTTCCAGAAGATTTGCTGCAAGAGTGAACATGTATGGCTCACCACTACATGGACAAAACTTGTTTGAAATACAAACATTCAAACAATCTAATAAGACGAGAAGGATGTTGCGCAGCAACTGTGTATATACAGATATAATACATGTGCTTTTGGATTTTATCTATCTTCTAGCTCATTTTTTCTCTCCAGATTCTTCTCTTTATTTTACATACATACATACATACAACCAGGCCCTACTATGTGAACATTATGAGGTTCTCACCAACTCATACTTTTTCTCATAATATTTTGCTGTTTAATATAATCAATAGAATGTTTGTTTTTGTATCACCTGGCTTATACTGTGTATTCTCAAATTCATCAACACCCATTGGGCCTCAGAGGGAATGCTGGGATTTCCAGCATGTACTATCATGCTCCCTTACCTATAGTGTTTTAAATAATCATATTTTTTTTAAAACATGCTTTTCCACTGATCTCATCCTAGAGCCTGGAGATTCCACCACATGATCCAGGCTCTCTATTTTCTTTCTTTCTTCCCTTGACCACTTCTCTTCATTCTGCAGGGAAAAGAAAACTTAACCAACTGTGAAACAACAAGAAATGCAACAAAACACTTCTCCTCAGAAACTTCTTGTAACACTGTGAACTTTCTCCATGCTTGTCTGGTGGTGACATCATGATCATATTCATTGCTTCACTTTTTATCTGGGATCTTCAGAGGGACAGTGACCTTATCAGTCCTGTATATCCCTCCAGTGGTCGACACAGGCTGGAAGGTGGGATCTTGATAAAAATGTATTGATTCATGAACTAATTTTTATTACCAAAGATATTGAATATCAGTCATCAGGTTTTTTTTTTCTTTTTAGTTTCCTGAGTAGTTTCCTTGATATAAAATTATTGAATTTAAAAATCACTTAACCAAGTACAACAAGTAAGCAATATTCTGGTAGCTACACGAAAAGCTGAGACAGGAGGATTGCTTGAATCCATGAGTACAAGACCAATGCCACAAGATTCCATTTCTCTCCTCCTTGAAAGGTCAAAGATCATTTAATATTCAAGAATCATTTCTGTATCTCTTTACTTATAGAGTATTACTGTTTGTCACCCAAGTTAAGTAGGAACTCATTATTTATTCCAGGTTGTCCTGGAACTTGCCACAATTGCTACATCCAAAGTCCCTAGTTTTCATAATTTAAAATAACTCAGCTGAAACTAACATATCACTTCTTTCTACTCAATGTCACTAAGGTAGGACATTCTTTGTTATAGACTTTCCACTTCAGCTCAAGTTCTTTGGAATGATTTTTCATGAGAAAATACTTTTGTGAAAAATATCAATTAAAAGACTGATAAAGAATGTCCTCTACATTTCTGCTCAAAACAACATACTATGAACAACAAACACACATATGCTTTAACACACTTTACACACATGAACACACATACCACAAGCATGCACGCACACACACACACCAGGAAAACACATATCACACATAATACAAACACGTATATGCACATGAACACACCACACACATACACACTCTACACACATATACATACAAGTATATGCACATGACACAAATATACCTATGTATTCACACATATGTACATACAGATGGATACACTGATGGAGGTGGTTCTTGTATTTTATCTGTTGCTTTCATTGGTTAACTAATAAAGAAAACTGCCTTAGCCCATTTGATAGGCCAAACCTTAGGTGGGTGGAGTAAACAGAAGAGAATGCTGGGAGAAAGAAGCTGAGTCAGAGAGTCGCCATGATTCTCCCACTCCAGACAGACACAGGTTAAGATCTTTCCTGGTAAGCCAGCTCATGGTGCTACACAGAATATTAGAAATGGGTTAATCTAGATATGAGAGCTAGCCAGTAACAGGCTAGAGCTAATGGGCCAAGCAGTGTTTAAAAGAATACAGTTTCCATGTAATTATTTCGGGGCATAAGCTAGCCATGCGGGCGGCTGGGTGCCGGGGACGCAGCCCTGCCGCTCTTATTACAACAATACACGTTATTTACAGTGGCTTGAGCCTAAAGCACTGAGTTGGAGCTCAGCTCAGTTACAGTACACACCTCTTAGCTAGGGCTTTAATAATGTTCAGAGTTGATTCACTGTCATATAGTTCCATGACAAACTCTGTGGGGAAATGGAAAAGGAAATACAAAAATAAAATTATACAAATAAATTCATTCAGATGAACTAAACAGAAAAAAGAAAGAAATCAAGAATATTTTCCTGAGTTCTCTGAAACCTCCAAAGGACTCCCTTCTTCCTTAGCGCTTGTCCTGACTTGAAAGAAGTGGACCAGCTGTCTAACCTTGATGTTATGAGACTCTTGGCGCCATTTGCATTCATTCAGAACAAATTACACTTGAGTTTGCATTTGTCTTGCCTCTTGGAATATAATAGTCTAAATACTTAAAATAATTTGGATTAACATAACCTGCCAGTGCCTGGGTCACCCATAGACAGCAGTGCAGCAAATGACTCAGAGCCATGTGCAAAGAAAACATATCTGCAGATGTCCTGTATTTCTTTCTTTAGAAGCCTGCTAGTTATTGAAGGTTTATTATTGGACTTGGTGTTTATCAATATGCTACAAAGCTGTGGTATAAGCCATGCATATTTAAATTCTCTTTGGAAAATGTATCTTTCTATTACTGAGAATATGTCCCAGAAAATGGAACATTTAGACTCTGCTAACAAAAGAAATATATATATTGTAGATATTCTACTTAGACTGGGTGTGACCAAAAGCAATAAGAATAAAATATTCTTGAATGATTTTGGAGCCAAGATAAATAGAACTTTAGACATTGTTAGTTCTTCTTCTAAAATAACTGAAACATAAATTTAAAAAAAGTGCTGTAGGAAGTCTTACAGCTAGTGGTTACCCGCCTACTGGGGCATGGCCTCTTATATATACTGATATAGAGCCTGCGTCTGCCCTTTTTTTCTGACCTCTCTGTTTCGGTCAGGGATTTTGTTTTCTGAGCTTTCTTCCAGCAGAAGATTCTGATTTCTGAGTTTAATCCTAAATAAATAACGACCTATTTCTCAATTCTGAGTTAGTGTGGGATTTCTTTTAAGCATACTTGTTCTAGTTAGCATCTGGTGGATTATACCACCAAATACACCAATTTTCAATGTGCTATTACATTTGTAGTAGACAATAAAGATGCAATTTGCTGAAGAGTAAGTTTCACTTGAAGTAGAACAAATGAAGCTAGTCAGCTAGTTTTGTGGTTGAATATAGAACACCCCACAGGCTCATGTATCTGAAGAGCTGTTCCACGGTTTGTGGTACTACTGAGTGGGATAGTCATGAACCCGTTAAGGCCTAGCGCTATATTAAAGGGAGGACATGCTGGGTGGGTGATCGGTGAGGTTTTGTATACTGGCCCCTCTTCTTGTCCTCTCTCTATTTCCTGTGTGTGGATGAAACTTTGACTAGCCAGTTTCCTGCTCTTGTCACCATCCACCTGCTTGTTACTTTGCCTTCCACACCATGATGGACCCTGTTCTTCTGGTGCCATAAGGAAAAAAATAAGCCTGGCCCTTCCGTAAGCTTCTTTTGTTCCCAGAGTTTTACCACAGCAGCGAAGGGAAAGTGATGCAACTACTGAAAGTGAGAAAACATACATTAGTCAAGCTGTGGTGGCACACACCGTAAATCCCAGTACTTGGGAGGCAGAGGCAGGTGGAATAGAGAAGTCCTTCAGTTGGCTTTAGGAAATTGGGTTGAAACATTTCCTTGTAACCTTACAATTTTGTCCTCTGTGAGGTCTTTATTCTACTGTTTTCTGCTACATCATCACTAGATTCTGGTGACATTCTCTTCGTGCAGCTCACAGAACTGGCTCACTATTTTTGGAAGGAACTTATTAAGTTGTTATCAGGGAGAGTAGTTCTGGGCAAAATCCATTCTAACCCTGCCAATGAAACGCGATATTTTCTGAATGAGTAAAAGCCTGAAATTTTCCAACCTTCTGTTATGTTGATTCTTTTCTGCATCTAGATGAAGAAAAAAATAATTTTCTAAGCCTTTAAACATTTTGCAAGCTCTGTCTTTCCAATTCTGCCTTGAACACATTTCTCATTGTTTCCAGGGGTGAATAATGTGATCAGGCAAACACCTACCCTGCACCAAACCTCTCCTGTTTCAGGTTCTCCTTATGGCTTCTAACTTGGTGTGGGATTATCCTTGCTCCACTTTCCACCTGCCCCACTTGGCTGGCTGAATGTGGCAGCAGGTAGCCCATCATTTTGATATTACTAAGTTTCTTCAGACATCTTCCTTTCAGTTGGCTGTTACCATCTAATAATGAGCCCATGTCTTGCTTCCACAAACATCTCAGTAATTGATGAGCTCCCTATTGTTTAGGGACAGCTCCAAAAAGATGTGGAGCCCTGCTACTCCCTTTCCTTACAATGCCGTCTGAAGGAGCTGGCAGGCTGGAGGTTTGAATTACTTAAGGATTTCTCAGATCCTGAAGATTGAAGAAAAAAAAAGAGAGAGAGAAAGAGAGAAAGCTCTCATTGCTGTGAAAGCAAAGGGACTTCTAATTTAAAAACCACTGATTAAGTAAAAAAAAAATCTGGAGGAAGTATTTCAGAGGGCTGTGTACCAGGATGCTCCTCATGAGCCCTAGAGGATCCACCTCTTAGTCCTTCAATAGCTTTTTGTGTTTATTCTTACACAAAAAGAATATTCAGTGTGCAGGATTCTCAATGCATTGCAGGGAAAGACTAAAGTTGCCAGCCATCATGGCTGCACTTGTATCAGAACTGAAATAGGGCCTGGGTGCTGTGTTGTCCTGCTTGGTCAGCGTGACAGCTTAGTTCGCACAACTAACAGTGTGATATAACTTTAACTATGATACAGTAAGTGTGAATAAGTGTAAGAAAGTGACTGTGACAGGGATCTTATTCAGCCCAGAAGAATTGTGATATAAACACAGAATATCTGTGGCTAGAAAAGATGGCAACATCCATAGGTAGCTGAGTTCACATTATCCTTGTCTTGTGTGATATTTTAAGGTTTATTAATGCAAATTTACACAAAATTATTAAAGTCTTTGTACATCTGTGGGGGGGTGTAACTTGTTCAAAGAGGAGATATCTGATATACTGCAGTTCTGAATTTGATCTTCAGCCTAGCAAACAAATTTCTTATAATAATAAATAAATATTAATAGAAGTTTATCGGTAGGCCATGTCCAAAAGACATATATGCGTGACAAGAAAATTTCTTGTATATGCTGGGGTTCCACTCCGAAGATAACACAGTGCATATTTATAAGCATTCTAAATTGAAAAAAAATCAACAATTTATGGCATTTCTAACTGTATCCAGTTAAGGATATCCAACCCATATTACCTATAGTTCATTAAATTAGTGATTATTTCACTAAAATATTGTCTTTAAAAATACAAGATATCTTTGCCTTGCTAATGATGTGGTAACATCCAATGGCCATCTCTTTTTGACATGAAGGATTTGTGGCTTTTCTCAATGACTCTATATGTTCATAGATTTTCTTATACCACATATACTATGTTCAGTGAAAGGAAGGAGTTTTGACATCCTTTTGTTGAGAAAATAGCCAATCATTAATTTGTTTAGAAATTTGTTGGGAAAGATATTACCCATAATATACAATGCTTAGTTCTTTCAAAATTATTATTAAACATTCTCAAGGAGCAAGGACAGGAAATGTTAATAGCATTGCCACACAATCATTAAATAAGCTAAATTATATTGAACATTCTATGTTTGAAATCCTCTTGTTATATCAAACACAGATTTTTAACGCTGCACACAAATTGGTGTCAGTGCTGAGACATTTGCCAGTATTGGTAAAGATTTTAATTATCTGAACGACTTCTGTCTCTGGCAGTTACTTTACATTCAAACTGCTTTAGGTTTTCAAAAATACATTACACAGCTATAGATGCTTAATTATTATATTTTAATTTACTAAACTTTGCCTAAGAAGAATAGTTCTCAATGATTTATAATCTTTGCTTAGCAGTATGGGGATTTCAGTCATAAGCTTCAGTCCTAGATTTTACTAAACTGTAAGATAAAGATGAATACTAACTTGCAGGCATGGCTAAATGGGGAATAAAATATTGAAAGAAAATACCCAGGTTATGAAATATTTAAGAACTTGTTATGAATTGAGGCTTTCATTGTAAATAGATTTATTTGTGTGTTTTCTCCATGCAAACACTTTGCAATCAATAACAGTTTTTAAAAGTAGTAGCATTTAATAGACAAAAATCCCTGGGTAACTGCAAATATATATTTTTGTGCATATATGCACATATATACATATATAAATATATATAATTTATATATATATATTAATGTACACTTGAGAAGGAAATTTCCAAGAAAGCAAATTGCAACTGTTTGTTTAACAAGGGGAAAAGACTCTAGATTAGTAATCTACACATTCTTAAAAGGACAGGACAAAAGATGTGAAAATTTGGAAATACTTAGGAAATAAAAACCAAGCTCTGTGGAAACTTGCTTTATTCTTAGATCATCATGACATCATTTGATGACAGACAGGGTGTCCTGATGACATCTCTGTAGGGGGAAACACAGCAAAGCCTTGCCGTAGTTTGGGTTAACGGACTGTGTAGCAGTGAACAAAGCTGAATGCTGCGCTTGGATGAGTGACAATAATGACAGGCACCTGCCGAGGTTGTCTTGGAAACCGCTTGCAAATTCATGGGGCAGTCTTTCCCGCTGTGTTCTCACCATGGCAAGCACTTACCAAATGTAGATCTCATTAAACACTCACCATGAGTTGAAGTCAGGATAACACTTAAAAGAGGATATCCCTGGGTTAAAGATGAAGGTGAACTGAGTTTATTTCTGTGCCTCATGAAATGGACTCACTGAATTCAGTGTGCTTTGATAAAACACAAAAATAAAAAGTTCAATTGCAGTTATTGGCTCTGTCTACATCACAGGAAGAAAAGATTAATGTATGTGTTACCTTGCTGTAACTCCTTAATCTAACTTTCAAAAAACCCACTAAAATGTAATATATGTGTGTGTGTGTGTGTGTGTGTGTGTGTGTGTGTTTTGCTTTGGAAGTCGTATGTTGAATATTACAGTTGGGGTATGTGCTCCTGACTCAGTCTCTTCCACAGACTGAAGTAAAACAGAGAACTTTTGCCTTACAAAGAGCACATTTTGTTTTTAAAAGCCACCAAGTTTGTTCAAAGCCATATATATTGTATTGAGACAAGATATTAGTGGGTACTATTGAAGGAATTCATAAAGAACTTAGAGAATAAAAGGATTAGTATAGAATTTGTACTTAATTAGCTACGTGAACTGGAAAGAGCATTACCTAAGGAAAAAAAATCATCAACCATAAACATATTATACACTGTTTAGGTCATTGTCTTCCATCTGCCTGCATGCATGCCTGTCTGTCTCTTTATAAACCTGAAATAAAACTATATATTTTGTGTCCTAAACAATTGTAAAAGAAAGAAAATAGCATAGATTGCTTTTGAATCTTATAAAGCCTACTGTAGCTTTTTAGAAGAAAGCAAAAAACAAAGAAGATAAAACATTGAAACATTTTGTAGCTGAGGACATTATTCTCTTCATGAACTCAAATGATAGTTACCAGGCAGCTCCTGAGATGCCAGGATCAAAGAGCTTCTTCCTGGTCTGAAATGAGACAAGAAAAAGCATCTCACTGGAGGGGCTTTCCAAAGCTGCAAGGCTTATATCACAAAAGATGTTATTAATTTTTATGTCTGCCTACTAGAATATATATGGCAGAGGTTAGAGTAATAACTATACACAGAGTTACTGTGACATTACTGGAAATAAACCTCATCTGTCTGCATTAGCCTCTTTTCTGTTAGGGAGATAAAACACTCTAGAGAAGCAGGCTAAGGAAAAAGGGTTAGTCTTGGCTTACAGTTCCAGAGAAATACAGTTTGTCATGACAGGGAAGGCACAAAAGCAAGACTGGTGGCAGACAGGCAGTGAGAAGGACAGACATAGTAGGGGCCAGAAAATAACACAGAGAAGCCCTCAGTGATGTACTTCTTCCAGCAGGTCTCCATCATCTAAAAGTTCTGCAACCTCCTGATACAGCATCAGAAGCTGAGGACCAAGTGTTCAAACGCATGGGGGATATTTTATACTCAAAGAGCACTTGTATAGTAGAAACAGGATACCTATCTTCTTGGTAAAGTTTTTCAAATCCCAACATCATTCAGGATTGGCTCTTGGGGCATGTATGGTGTTCTGTGGTGTAAGAGATGCACAATTTGTATATGCTGAATGGAAGAGGGAACCATGTTGTTATATTTTCAAGATTCTGAGACTAGGACTAGAATTTATCTCTAAGTTTATAGTACAGACTTAGACAAGTATTCACAAATATGAATACCTGTAACTGGAACAGTAGATATTCTGTATTAGAAGTCAACAGCTGGAGAGTAGGGGAGAATTCTTAAGAAGGCATCACTAACTAACAAGTCAATGCATGGCTGTATTCTAGGGACATCACTGGAAAAGATCCCATCAGGTAAAATTTCTATTTGATGACTATATCTAGTGGACACCAAAGACTTTCTTGAGCTTATGAAATGTGTGTTACCATAGTTGCTAGATTAAAACAGCAGAAATAGATTATATGTATATTATATGTATATGTGAAATCAGCAATCACAGATTTGTCATATTTTCCTTATGAAAAATAAACACAACAACTTATACAAATTTGGAAACTAATTGGATTCTTTTGGGACTAGAACTCCAACATCATAATTTATTGAATTATTATTATTGTTAAGTTACCATATCCATTGACTTTATGATTAAAGTAACTCACCTTTTTTTGGTGAAAAAAATGTTGTTCTTGTTAGGTTGATTTTGGTTGATTTAGGTTTTGCCTTAAATGTGCAATGATGAATAAGATTTGTTGCTGATTGCACTTTTCAAATAAACACATATTTTCACTAACTCATTGAATCTGTATAACATTAGGCATCCTAAATAACACAACATTCCATTCTTTGATGGAGAAGGACCATTCTTAGAGTGTAGCAAGATGATACAAGCACATATAGAAACCATTACAATAAAAAAATTACAAAACTAACAATTTAGGTACTACGTCTGGAAGTTTAACTTGGAAAAACTAATGCTTTTCTCTGCATCTGAAAATCATCTATAAAGACAGGGATGAATACAAAATAGTGATTCCTGTCACAACAGAGATGTCATCAGAAGAGCTGCAGGGTGTGCGGCGCTGAACTTTGGCCCAAAGGAAAACCGGACAGCACCACTAGTTCCTAGCATGCTTTGGCCCTCTACATGTAAGCTACAGTGAGATGATGGTGTGTTCAGTGAGCTTTCCCAGGCTCAGAGGGATGAGGGACAATGACATGTAGGAACTACAGAAGAGATATACCACTCTCAAGACTCCAGAATTATTAATAGCTACATAAAATAATTAAGAGAAAGGAAATAAGTCCTCACAGAGCTGAAGTCCAGGACAGACCTTGTCAATCTCTAAATGGATTCAACTCTAAGGTTTTCAAATATTTGCCAAAATTTCAGTTTTCACCATTGACTTTGTACCAAATAAACAGGCATACAAATTCAGCCAGACTGAGGATATGGATGAGAATATGTAATATGGGGTATTTATAAAGTTCTTAAAAAACTAAAATCCTGGATGCTAAAATAGCCTTATCCAAACGTTTAGCTGAATTTTAGAATGAAAATACTGTGCAGTGAAGCAAAACTTAAAAGAATTTTTATGAAGCAATGCAAAAATTATGTAACACGATTACTGAATTTAACCTAAGTAGTATAGTAGACTTCGTTTGCATAGTAGACTATTTGTACTGTTAGTACTTACACAAGTGGAATTACTGAACTAGAAATAAAGCAAAGGTTATATTCCACACTAAAAGCTGTAAAACATATAGTAAGATTAACATGGTAAAGTATTATAGTACTTTAATTTGAATAGTATAAATGGAGTAGAAACAGAGTTACATAATATTTTTCAAACTCTAAGAAATAAGGACAACATGGTAAATCATGGATTCAAGAAGGATTCTAAACCCATACTGCCCAAGACACAACAAGGCTCTGTAATCAAGTAACCAAAACACTCAATGGTAGATTTAAAAAAAAGCCCCTTGTGTAAACCAGTGGAAGGCCTGCCAGCCACTCTCACACGGAGTAGTGGACCAGTAGAAGACAGTCAAATATTTACAGCAAAATAAATGAAAACATACCAGTGTAAACATTTCTATCCAGTAAATAAACATTTTAAATATAAACCTAAAAGATATTTTCCTAATTGCCACCACTCCCAAATTAGGGAGATATCGCCAACATCATTTATCTTCTTTGAGTTAAAATATACTTGCTAGTATATAGGAACACAATTCTTTTATTTATTAATTTATTTATTTTATTTATTTATTTTATTCTTTTTTAATTAAAATTTCTGCCTCCTCCCGGTTTCTCATTTCCTTCCCCCTCCTCCCACATATTGCCCCCTCCCCCCACTCCCCTTACCCTATCCCCACTCCTCTTCTCCTCCCCCCATTCCATTCACCCTCCCTCTCTATACTGAAGAGCAGTCCAAATTCCCTGCCCTGGGGGAAGATCAAGGTCCTCCCACTTCTATCTAGGTCCAGGAAGGTGAGCATCCAAACAGGCTAAGCTCCCACAAAGTCAGTTCATGTATTAGGATCGAAACCTAGTGCCATTGTCCTTGGCTTCTCATCAGCCTTCATTGTCCGTCATGTTCAGAGAGTCCAGTTTCAACCCATGCTTATTCAGTCCCAGTCCAGCTGGCCTTGGTGGGCTCCCAATAGATCAGTTCCACTGTCACAGTGGGTGGGTGCACCCTTCGTGGTCCTGACGTCCTTGCTCATGTTCTCCCTCCTTCTGCTCTTCATTTGGACCTTAAGAGCTCAGACCGTTGCTCCAAATTGGGTCTCTGTCTCTATCTCGATCCATCGCCAGATGAAGGTTCTAAGGTGATATGCAAGATATTCATCAGTATAGGATAGGGTCATTTCAGGTTCCCTCTCTTCAGTTGCCCAAGGTACCAGCTGGGGACATCTCCCTGGACACCTGCGAGCCCCTCTAGAGTCAAGTCTCTTGCCAACCCTAAGATGGCTCCCTTAGTTAGGATATATACTTTGCTGCTCCCGTATCCACCCTTCCTATATCCCAACCATCCCATTCCCACAAGCTCCTCCCATCCTCCCCTTCTCACGTTTCTCACCCCATTTCCCCTTAGCCCCATGCCACCTCACCCGCAAGTTCCCAGTTTTTGCCCGGCAATCTTGTCTACTTCCCCTATCCAGGCGGATGACTATACGTTTTTCTTTGGGTACACTTTCTTATTTAGCTTCTCTAGGATCACAAATTATATGCTCAATGTCCTTTATTTATGGCTAGAAACCAATTATGAGTGAGATTTGGGATCACCTACCCCAAGATCCAGTAATACCACTCTTGGGAATATACCCAAGAGATGCCTTATCATATGACAAAAGTATCTGTTCAACTATGTTCATAGCAGCATTGTTTGTAATAGCCATAACCTGGAAACAACCTAGATGCCCTTCAATGGAGGAATGGATGAACAAAGTGTGGAATATATACATATTAGAGTACTACTCAGCAGTAAAAAACAATGACTTCTCGAATTTTGCATGCAAATGGATGGAAATAGAAAACACTATCCTGAGTGAGGTATCCCAGACCCAAAAAGAGGAACATGGGATGTACTCACTCAAAATTGGTTTCTAGCAATACAATTCGTACAAAATAATTTTATAGACTGGTTTGGCATTACAATTGACTACAAAAAGTCAAAGATAATGCTGACTCTGTACAGTTCTCCATTATGGATATGAATGAGTGTGTTTGGGGGGATGGTAAACAAACTCTACAGTGGAAGATGATTAAGCCAACCAAGAAGAATACCTGTATTTATGAGGAGAATCAAAGATCCAGGATGGATGGTTCTCTCTGATCCTAGCAGCAACTTCCTGAGTTCAGCATCAGCTGTGCACTTTTGACCACAAATCACGAAGCCCTGGCTCTTCCATCACACCTAGCACCAATCCTTTAGACAAAGTTTGGAAATCAAAAGTATTAGTATTGACTTTTTAAGTAGACTTAGATTTAAATTTAGTTACAGAAAGCCAGTAAGGCTCATTACAGAAGTGACAAATGAAAGCTTTCCAGCATGATCATATGCTAATTATGTTACCATCAGAATGTTCAAGTACTTAGCACGTATCTTTGACAGAATACAATAGAGGAAAAACTAATCTTGGCTAGGAATCTATCAGTTATGGAGGCATGCTTCCCTAGCCTTGAGATTTTCGAGTTTGTAAAAGAAGCATGTGTAAGTGACTGTCACTACACTCATACCTCAAGTTAGTAGAAAAGGTCAGAGACAGTAAGTTAATGTATTGAGAAAACAGCCCCTTTGGATGTAGCTAAAATCAACTTCTCTCACAACGACAATATTTACAAACCAGATCTAGGAGCATTTTATATGCCTGAAATCCCAGCATGTGGAAAACTGAGGCAGGAGGCTAAGGAGTCTGAGGTCAGACTGGGAGACACAGCACAATTATTTTTTCTAACCAAAGGCAACAACAACAAAACAAATAAAAAAAGAGAGAACTAAAATCAGGAGAGAGAGAGAGACAGATAGAGGGGGGAGGGGAAATTTTTCAGGTAGTATGATTAACCTATTTAACACTCATGGACTCTCATTCTTAACTGAACCACAGTCGGAAAAGGAAGAACCAAGCTCTTAGGGAATCAGTCCAACTCTTATGAAAAATAACTGGAAAGAAGAAGTTTGCAGAAACTACGGAAGGCTAACCTAATACACAACAAATATGCATTATGCCTGACTAATTTGCTACTTTATGGATCATATAACACATTAGTTACAATTTAACAAGTTTAAAAAGAAACAGGGGCTTCAGACTCAGAAAAAAAAGTACCACAGTAAACGTGCAGAAAGATATTAGCCATTAATACACCACAATCCATGCTTCTTGATTCACTGTCAACTCAGTTTAGCATGGAAGTATATGAGAAAATTTGTGCCAGTCATTGGACATCTTTATATCTCTCTATTCACCCTCCACAGAGACAAGACATTTAGTTATCATTAGGGTAGTGAACAGTGATGTGCAATTTGTCTGAATAAGTCAATTCTAATGAGAATTCAGACATCTGGATGGTGACATCTTATAGACTGAAATAAACAACCACCAAACACAAAGCAAGGCATATTAGGTATACCAAATAAGCCTTACTTTAGTCTTGAAAATGGTGCTGACATTGAGCCGCACTGGGTGTTTATCCCAATAATCTTGTACTTTTTTTTCCAAATAAATATTTACATATAAATTGCTTTGCAGAATAGGTTATCAGCCCAGAAGGTAAGAGAGACTTTGAATTAATTTTAATCCTACTTGAGCTACGTAGCTCTTAAGTTTACTACTGAAATAACTTCGGAGAACTTCTAATGTTATAAATACAGTTTTTCTCATTCCTTGGACTTTAGAGCTCTGAGTGGCTTCATCACTGCAGATCAGATTCACTTGAAGTATCTTTATATGCATGTTTGTTCTTTGTGCCTGGAGTGTATGTTATCATGAAATTCAAAGACTTCCAAAGAATAGCGTGATGCTGATTTCTCATGTGTTCCTAAATGCCACTTTCCAGTTCCACTTGTGGTAGATAGGTAAAGCTGGCATCTCAAACACACAGAGATGCAAGGGCCCCTGGGAGTGAAGTAGGTAGTTCACACTTGTTTATAAAAGTTACAGTAGTGTTTTCTTCATATTTCTCTGTAAGATACATTATGAACATAAGAGTAGTGTTAAATTCCTTTTAAAAATCCTAACGTGTATTTTATATATTTGCATAACTCTTTTAAAGTAAAACAGGAACAAATTGATTTTTAGAGATCTAAGGCAGTAAAAGTGGCAATCAATATTTGCATGGTAGCATGTAGTTTTCAAAGAACCTCAAACACACCATATTATTTGATGTAGCAATTCTGCGATAAAGGTAGACAATCAATATTATTGATAAGATTCAAAGGACTAGAAATTTCTAAACTTATTTTCCTATAAAACAGCCCTTTGTTTTTACTGCTAATTGTTATATGCTTTATTAACATGACAATAAAAGAGATATCCAAATATATATTTTAAATCATAGCCATATCGGCCATGTTCGTAGGTCCGGAGACTAACTGATTTCTTGGAATCTGTTGAATGCTGTTTTACCCACGCATAGAGGGTGAGACCACAGGAGAGTTTTTGAAAACTCATTTCTTCAGATTCCCTCAGGAGGATCTTTTTCAATGTACAAACTGGGTCGGGTTTCTGAGTCATGATCTTGCCCACCCAACATATGTGTGCATATATACCCACTGCTCAAAAGGAAACCTGCTGCTGATTTTCTTCCTAATCAAGCACTACAATGGGATAATAGTAGTTGTATGATAAACCACTTATATTTCTTATTAATGTAATATTAGTCCTTTAAAATAAACTTAGTTCCCACTAACCTCATTCTACACCTTTAAATTACAGTGCATAATGTATTAATAAATATGATATGCCTTAGTGTTTATTCCAGATAATGCATACTTTGTTTATCAAATACTTAATACACTTATGAACTTGGAAGGAGTTGGAAGGATGCAATAAAATCATCGAAGCATTATTTTGAGAAGAAAAGTTTAAATATGTGAAGGAAGATCAAATGTGTGCTGAGATGAAAAGGAACTTTGATAAAACAGAATAATTGAAACCATGGAGAAGAGAAACTGATATTCTAGGTGCTCCAGAGAGAAGTTGCAATACCAGAGGAAGTAGTCTACTCACCAGAGTCTGGGTTGCAATATTTTAAATGAAGTGGCTATGTGCATATTTTTTGATTTGAAAGGATAATCAGGTGATGTGGTCTTTTAAGATTTGGGTATAGCAAGTACACATCTGTTTTTAATTCAATACAATAGCTGTTCATGTCTAATTTGAATCCAGTTGTTACCTGAAGATAACATGAGGAACAGAAAATAGGCTCAAAACTCAAGACCTGTAAAAGTGACACATCTTAGTAGATACTCATTTATATTGACACCTGATTTTAAAAAAACGGCCTGAAATAAATACTAGGGAGAAAAAAAAAAAAAAAAAAAAAAAAAAAAAAAAAAAAAAAACAGCATCTTCAGCAAATGATACTGGTCAAATAGAACGGCTGCAGAGAGAAGAATGAAAACAGATTCATACTTATTACCCAGCACAAAACTCAACTGCAAATGAATCAAAGACTTCAAAATAAAGCCAGAAGCCTTGAATTTGATAGAAGAGGAAGCATGAAATAGCCTTAAATTTACTGGCACAGGAAAAGACTTTCTGAACAGAACACCATTAACTTTGGCACTAAGATCAAAAATTAGTAAACCGATCTCATGAAACTTTAAAAAACTTCTGTGTGGCAAAAGCCACAATCATTTGGACAAAGTGGCAGGCTACAGAATGGGAAAAAACTTTAACCAATTATATGTCTGAAAGAGGGCTAAGATCCAAAGTATATAGAGAAATAAAAAGATGGACATCAAGAAAAAACAGAGCCCAAATTATAAAAATGTGACACAAATCTAAACAGAAAATTTTAAAAAGAGGAAATTTCAATAATTTAGAAGCCCTTAAATAAATGCTCAATATCCTTAGTCATCAGGAAAACTCAAATAAAAATCACTTTGAGATTTCTTCACACTCCCATCAGAATGGCCAACATCAATAAAATGAATAACATGTATACTATTCAGTATGTGGAGGAATCAGAACACTAAACCATAGCTTGTAGGAGGGCAAAGCAGTATAACCACTATATTTCATTTTAGTGTTTTTCAGAAAGCTGGCAATTGATCATTCTCAACATGAAAGTAAACCACTTTTAAACATAATACCCAAAAGTTGCTTCATCCTACCATGGAGACTCCTTCTCAACGATGTTCATTGCTACTCTAGTCATAAGACTAGAAATTAAAAACAATCTAGAGGTCTCTCAACAGATTAATGAATAAAGAAAATGCATTACAATTACACAAAATGAAATTGGCAACTAAATACATGAAATTAGAAAAAAAGTCAACCTGAGTAAGGGAACCCAGGCCCAGAAAGTCATTGATAATCAAGTTATAATATGTATATCCAAAAAGGTTAAGTGTAGATTGATTAGGTGGGGAATGATGGCACCTTCTAGGATTGGGAAACAGAATAGATAGCTATGGATATAAGAGGAAGTACTACAACAGGAGGATCAGTTATGGAGTGAAGGAAATAAGGTAGCAAAGGAGGAAGTATGGGGAAGGAAAGCTAAAATTAAGAGCTATTTGAGGGGTCATAAGGAAACCTAATAGAGCAGGAGTTCTCAAAAATATAAGAATATATGAAGGTTTTCTAAATGAAATTGCCAAAAAGCAAGGGAGACAAAAATGCCTTGACATCTCTGTTCGCCAAATGAACTTTTCAGTACTGGGAATGGATTACATATAACTGAGTTATTGGTCAAAGAGTTCCTATGGGACCTCCCAAACAACCCAGGCTATTGCAAAGACTATTAGTTGCTCTCCACAAACCTAAGGCGCTATTGTTGAAGACTACACCTACACAACTCTTTGAACACTGAGAAGCCAAGCTTGTGCCTCACTAGAGTCTTCACTCCTTGCTGCTAGAGTCTTTGATATAGAAAGGTATTCTTCATGATACCAGAGAAGAAAGCTAAACCCCAACACAGCTCCAAACCATTTTTTCTGAAATACTGTCTTGCCTGCAAGATACACTTGTGCAATAGTGGCTCAAAGTGTATGGAAGTAACCAACCAAACTTAAAGCCTAATTTATGAGATGGAATCCATCTCTGAACACACTTAGGAGATCAAGAACATGAAATTAGATAGGCTAGGGACCTAGGGAAAACCAAACACCACTTTTCTGCTAAAGGAATACAGCGATAAACTGAGTCCTAATGAGATTCTACTGAACTTATAAATCAGTGCCTTGCTCAGACATCATTACAGAAACTTCACCTGAGGCAGATGGGAAGAAATAGAGAGACCAACAGCCAGATAATGTTTAGAGAGCAACAGACCTGGAAACATTCAACCCTGAATGGGATGTCTCCCTCAAATCCATCCTCTCATTTCTCAGGAACTTTAGTGGAAGAGGAGGGAAAGAGTGTAAGAAGGAATGAAGGACATCAAAGACACAAAACCTCTAAACACAGCAGAACCAGTGTATTTATGAACTCTCAGATACTGGCAGCATTCAGAGTCTGAACTGTTCTGTATCAGATATGGTCGTCCTGATGTGTGATGTGCACACATATGCCCCATCCTTAACCTAAACTTTCTCTCCAGTTGATAACCAATTGCAAATGAAGCCTTAGTTTCCTTCAAGGGGAGTCTTACAAGGGAAACAAACCACTCTTGTGTAGAGGCTGTATAGCATCTTTGAGGTTTATTTCCCAAAGATGGGAACTAAATATATTATAAGGAAATTTATAATGTTGTGTCAGAGCTTTTTTTTTCAACTTTACAGGTTTTTGCATATATATTATGGCTTCTGGTTTTGGGAATCTTTTGTATAAAATGTGTGTGTCTCTGCATCTATGTTTTCTGTTTTTCTTTCCGTTCTTTTTTCTGTTTTTTGTTTTGTTACATTTTTATTTATTTACCTTTGTATTATCTTATTTAATTTACTTTATAATTATTACTTAGGTGCCTAATTGTTTTCTAAGAAGAGATGCAAAAAGTGTGGGTCTGGATGGAAGTGGGAGGGAGACAAAGTGTAATCGGAATATATTGTATGAAAAAATATTTTCAATAAAAGAAAAATAAACAAACCAACAGAATTCCCAAGGACAACAGTAAGAGTTGCAAGAGCTAGTTTGACTTTACAGTTGCTTTCACTCACTCAGAGGACAGAGTATTTTCTGCTGACTAATTTCTGGTCAACTTGGTACAAGCTAGAGTCATTTAGCAAAGGGAATGTCAATTTAGAAAATGCCTCCACCACTTTGGACTATGAGCAAGACTGTGATGCATTTTGTTGTTTAATGATTGATGTGGGTGGGACAAGACCACTCTGAGTGGTGATATCCTTGGGTAACCAGTTGATCTTGAACTGTACAAGGAAACAGGGAACAAACCTGAGGATCAACTCAACAAATAGTATTCTCTATAGTCTGTGTTTCAGTTCATGCCCCAAGTTCCCTTCTTGAAGTCCTGTCTTGACTTTCCAGAGTGATGGACTACAACTGAACCTTTCCTTCTTGAGTAGCTTTGGGTTATGGTGTTTTGTCACAGCATTATAAACCCTATCTAAAACACCTTTAGAGAAAGCCATTTATAATTAACATAACACCCTACCATAGACATGTTAAAGTTTGAACCCAAATTAAATCTCATTTCTTCCCTCTCACATGTATTCTCAAATAGCTCTATCAACCTAATTAATTTTATTCTAAAGCAATTAATTTTAAATTTCTTAATTCTGTGCTTTCTAAGAACAGTTATTACTGTCCTTTGAATATTTATAATACAATTCTTTCCCTTACCCATGCCTGTTTTGTGGCGCCTCCTTTGTGTAACTGAAACAATAATTGTCATGTCAAACATGAGTGAGTATGCAGCCATAAATGTAGTAGATAAATTTGTTTTTGTTGAGGTTATCTGAAATTGCTCACACTTCATTCATTCAAACATTAGTTTGAAAAGCAAAACGAAGCAAGACAGCCATTATGCCATGTGAATGAAGAAGTAAGAATGCTCAGAAGGCAGAGAGTCATTAAAGTCCCCAAGGACTTATGTCATCAGTACATGATGACTAGAGAAATTCCATTTTGTGCCAGGCATCTACTTTATTAGCTATTGGCCTCTGACCTAAATTTCTATTTTCCGACCCTTTCCTGTCCCCTAAACTATGTACTTGTTGTGAAGTGATTAATGACTTGTTCTGCCTTCTGCAAACATGCTAATTGCTGGTGGGCAATGGGAATGATAAGTTCTTATGTAGCTGGGGAAGTAGGGTAATTCTTCTCACAAAGATATAAATTCCTCAGAAATAGAGTAATTGTGGTATTCACCTATAAAAACCTTTCTCCTAGCCACATTTCTGATTTAACTTAGAAACATCTGCCCTGCTAGTAGAGTTAGTAAGTTTGGCTAATTATAATTCATATTGAATCTATGGTCATTTCCCTGTAGTCTTGAACTCCATAACAAGTGAGTGGCTGAACTTAATTTGTAATTTAGAACCACTCATTGCAATGCACCTTACTGAAATACCTATGTGCCTTTTGATGACCTGGATGAATAGTTTTCCTTCAACATTAGTGTAGTGATGGTGTTACTCGTCAATAGAAGCAGAGTAGAGTGACGGTCATTTGCAAGTAGAGATCTACTGCATGCTGTTGAGACTGGGTTCACAAAATTTGTCTTTAGTTGACAAAAGTTCTCCTTGTTTATTGTGAGATATGGTTGTTCTACAGAACATGTCTGCCACCGGCTACACAGGACCTTGATAGGGATTGGTAAATGATATATTTTACCCAGTGTCTAGACAACGGGAACATTCAATAGTCTATTGTTTCACATACGCGGTGTCCTGTGAATGGGTATCGGAAAAGAGTGGCATCAGCTTAAATTTCATTGATGCAGAGTTTTTCTGATGAGAAAACTCATGATTCCTAGAACAAAGTCGAAACAGTAAGAAGAAAAAAACGAGATGTAACAAAATCTGAGCCTGACTATGACTAGAGACAGGATAACAGCCTCATGGCTACATCACACGAAGAGTGTAAATGAACCTATAAAACACATTATGGTTAAAAATATAGCACAGGGTAGGAGAAAAGCAAAAATTAATATTCATACTAATGAATATAATCCAAGAAATAAAGAAATAGCAACAGATGGCTAAGTAAAAGCAAGGGAGCCAAGACTACGGCAAGGAAAACAAACAACACCCTGAAGCAGTCAGGAAATGTGCACAGCGAGAGGAAGAGCAAAGATGACAATGCGAGCACAGATTGAAGGATGCGTGCTAGAACTTCGCATTTCTCTCTCCTGTGCTGGTTTTACAAAGGATGTTTTGCTGAGTTTAGCTCGGAGAAATAATTTCTCAAAATTGACGAGCAAATATATCAACAGACTTCCAGATATAATTAACCAGCTTAAACGGTTTGAATATGTTAGCATAAACACAAGAGGATTTGCAGCTGCCAAGGATCTGACTATATATGAGATTTATTTCCTTTCTAGTAAGAGTTCATTTAAAATTAGAGAAACTTTGTTCTTCTGTCCTAGGAGGAGGAAGCAAACCACTGTTGAGATGGATGCGACTGGTGTAATAGACAACCAAGGATATGCTGATCATATTCATTGTGGGTAACAATGATGTAAACCTCTTAAAATAACTCATTTAGTACAATTTTTTGGTTTTGCAGATAAGAGCACAAGATTGCAACACAACTCTTTGTAAAGCACAAATGATTACTATTCATTAGGTAGGTCACAATGTTTGAAATGTAGTCACCAGTACATGTCTTTGAGTGTGTGTCTGTTATTACCATGGAAAGAAGCAAAAAATGAAATGATAATGGTGAACACACATTTTGTCACATAGGTAATATGTTAGCAAATCTTTACCAGAAGTCTGAAGATTCAGAGGGATAAGGGACCAAGTAAACATGGATGGACACCACGAAAACAAGACTTTCTAAAGAGAACATGACTGACACACATAATAACTCACAGAGTCTGAGGCAGCAGGCATAGGACGTCCATGGGTTTGCTGAGAGGATAAGTGAACATACTCCCCAATCCTAATGCAAAACAATCTCCAGTTGATAACCACTGACAGTGGCAAATTAAATTTCTCCAAAGGAGTCTCATGGGGAAACAAACTGGTCGTAATGCTAGGCCTCATGTCCAGCAGTACATGGCCAACACAAAATAGACTCAACAGCATCTTTGGTGGTTCTCATCTCATAATGCTGAATCAGTGCCTTCCTCCCCTCCTGAACATTGCAGGTCCTTTACATATAAATTATGACTCCAAGTTTTGTATTTTTATGTGATTCTAGCATGTGTCTGAACATATGTTTGTGTGAATGTGCTTTTTCATTGGCTCTTTTTCTTATGTTTGTTTTGTCCTATTCCAACATGTTTGTTTTTGCATTAGCTTATTTTACTTTATTGATATTGCTTAGATGTGTGTGTGTGTGCTCTAAGAACAGACCAAAAGGCTGTGGATCTGGACAGCAGGGTAGGTCAGGAGGAAATACGAGAGACAGGGAGAGGAAAAACCATAATCACAATTTATTGCATAAAAATGCTTTCTCAATAAAAGAAAAAAATATTAAATCTTAGCACCACTTGTTATTTATTATAACTATTGCCTAAATGTTATAATCAATCAAGTAATAAAATATATACAGGACTCAATTCAACTCTATGCTGAAGAATTCAATATTCTGATTCCGAAATATTCCTTGAGCACTGCTTCAACAAAGAGACTTGATTAGGAAAATAACAGTTTTGAAGAATTTCAAAGATGTTGGGAAAATTCTGTTCCTTGTTGTGGCATGACTGCGAGTCTCTCTGGCAGTGGTGTCCTAAAAGTTACTTCCAAGTTACTCTAAAAGAGAGCACTTTGCTCTTGAAAGTCAGTAGGGTTATTTACTCCATCCCAAAGTCTTTTGTGGGTCATGTGCTTGATTTGCTCTATCCTGGATTGACCACAACCACACAGTTTAACAAATGACCAGGAACAATGTATTCCTTAAAAAGGGACTATCCAAAGTCATTTGATACAGCTCTACTTGACTAGATGTGTTTATTTTTTTCAAATTACCCCAAATCATCAGAATTTCATTATATCCATTTCTATACATTGCATATTAACCACTACCCCACCTACATGGTTTGTAGCACTTAGTTGTTTAGTTATTTAGCACTCAGCACCAACCAAATTCTAAGGATGCTGCTTTTGAAGCAACACAGTTTTATCCTGTATGTCCATATTCACTCAAATCCTTGGCACAAAGTGAGTCTAATGATTGGAGTCTGTCACAAAAGCCTCGTTGTAAACAGATCATCACCTGCACCTCATTCTTTCTCAGTGGGTTTCAGAAAAAAACTCGCAGGGAGATGACTACATTTTCTTGCTTGATATTGGGCTGAAAGTTTTTTTTTTTCTTACAGGGATCTTTCCAAGAGCTACGCATGCTCATGGCAGCTGAATTCACCTATGAAGTCTTATCAAGGCAATCTTATTATTCAAGTTTCTTTAATTCCACAAATATTTGTGTAACTATTGCTATGGAATATTGAAATATTCTGAATGGATTGGTGATGGATTAAACTTTAAAAACATTGGCTTGTGAAATGTGTTCATTTTTCTTGGTCCCCAATGGTGATAGACACACAGCTATGAAATGATGCATAATTGCCTTTATTCTCAGAAATAAGGTTTCGGTTCGTGTAAGGAAGAGGGACTTGGGGACAGGATGATGGGAGGGAACTTTTGACCTAATCAGGAGTTTGATGGAAGAGAAGTCTCCTAGTACTTCTACTCTGAGCTCAGAAACTGTCCTGGTGCATCCCAATAGCTTTGTTTTAGTTCAAGCAACTCTTTGTTTATCTGTTTTTCCCTGAAAACTGATCAAATGGTTCACTAGGTAGAAATGAAAAGCCCCTAAGAGTACAATTCAATTATGACTTCTGAAGCCACAGTGTCTAGAGTCACAAACAATAAAAGTTGAGAAAATACAACAGATTTATGTTTTGTTTTATTTTATACACATATCTGGATCAGACTCTTTTACTGTCCTTTTTTTTTTTTTTTTTTTTTGAAGGGCAAAAGGAATTTCAGATGCTTTAAACATTTAGTTTGAATGAATGTATTTTAGATAAAACACTGTGTGACTTTCATGTTATGCAACAGAATGTGTATGTTTGTTCATAGTTCAAGAAACTATTAAGGGTTGGCAAGAGACTTGAACGTGGAGTGACTACCAGGTGCCCAGGGCAATGTCCCAAGTTTGTTCCTTGGGCAGCTGAGGATAAGGAACCGGAAAAGATCCTATCCTATAGCCATACTGATGAATATCTTGCATATCACCATAGAACCTTCATCTAGCGATGGATGGAGATAGAGACAGAGACCCACACTGGAGCACCGGACTGAGCTCCCAAGGTCCCATTGAGGAGCAGAAGGAGGGAGAACATGAGCAAGGGAGTCAGGACCACGAGGGGTGCACCCACCATCTGAGACAGTGGGACTGATCTATTGGGAGCTCACCAAGGCCAGCTGGACTGTGACTGAAAAAGCATGGGATAAAACCAGACTCTCTGAACATGGCGGACAATGAGAGCTGACGAGAGGCCAAGGACAATGGCTCGGGGTTTTGATCCTACTTCATGTTCTGGCTTTGTGGGAGCCTAGCCAGTTTGGATGTTCACCTTCCTAGACCTGGATGGAGGGGGGAGGACCTTGGACTTTCCACAGGGCGGGGAACCCTGACTGCTCTTCGGATTGGAGAAGGAGGAGAAGAGGAGTGGGAGGGAAATGGGAGGCGGGGAGGAGGCAGAAAATTTTTTTCAAAAAAATAAAAAAATCTATTAAATATCAATCTATCTACCTCCAACCCATCTATCATCTCTTCATTCATGATATACAAGGACTTAATTCTCTAAATTTCAGAATCATTTTTAAACATGGAATGTTTTACATTAAAAGTGAAATGAGGTATAAAATCCAAAGAACACTACAGACTGAACTTTATAATTTCAACAAGTTAGAAGATGAACTGTGTGCCAAATAATAAAATATTTTTGTCATTTGAGTATATATAACCTTTATATATGGAGATGTCTTATGTGAGCAAGAACCATTGTCTAGTTCCTATATAAGACACAGGTATCTGAAAGCAAATCACTATCTGAAATATATGACTGCATTCAATTATAAGAAAATAATAATTGCATTAATAATAACAAAACCTTAAAAATTATAAACATCATAAGATGTTTCCCAAGTTTCATTCCCGTTACTGTGACAAAATACTCTGGCAAAAAAAGCCCCTCCATTTGAAAATAAAGGGGTTCATTTTATCTTACAGTTTCCAGTCAGAATCCATCATTTGGGGAAGTAAACGAACTTCCAGCATCTCATCACATCACACCCACAATCCAGAACAGAGTGGAATTAATACACAAACGATCCCTTGCTTATCTTCTGGTGCTCAGGTAGATTTTTTCCGTTCTAATGCAGTTCAGGGCCTTTCTGCCTAGGAATGGTTCCACCCAAAGTGCCCTGTGTATTCCTACAGAAATTAATTTAACACAGACATGCCCACAGAGCAACCCAATGTAGACACTTCCATTGAGACTCTTTTCTTGTTTGATTCTATGTTGTGTCAAATTGATAATTGCAGTTGATCACCACAGAAACTAAAATGAAAATTTCTTTGAAGTGACACAAACTTTAAAAAAGTAATAGAAAAAGTTAGACCTCACTGAGGATGATAAAGATGGATATAATGATGCAGATAAGTAAAATAAAATAAGATAAAAATAGAAAACAATTCAGTAAAAGATAGCTATCAGAAAAATAGCATCATTGATGGACAGATAGATATTTATTGTCTAAAACATGATGCAATACAATTTTTGTTAGAAAGTTAACAGTGGCACTACTCTCAAGAGCTTAAGACTCAAATAGGCCCTAAAGCTCATCTGCATAAAAAGACGCAACCATCATTATGTGTTCTCACAATTTAGCAATGTGCAACATTGATGAAGCCTAGACCAAATCTACGGAGAACACTATGATTGAATTTCCAAAACATAACTGAGTTAAAGATAACATTTCATAAAGATAACTGTGTTAAGGAAGTTGAATCTAAAAGAGCAACATTGAGTAACACAGTGTAGGCAATATTGAATTCAACAAAATTAATCTATGTAACTAGACATCAAGATAGCAGTTTACTTTGAAGCAGAGGTGATAAAATTAGGAGACAATATAAGAGCTTCTAGAACATTCCTCTTCGTTTCTCTTGCATGATGCAGGTTTTGAGTGGTAGTCCTTTTGTTGCAGTGAAGCAAAATGTGTGCTTAGATTTTTATCTCTGATAACATTATAATAAAATTAACTTTCCTATTGATGTGAATTTGCATATCATTGTTTGTAACACTTTAAATGCATGTAGTGCTTATTTTAAAAGAATGTTAAATGATTTCCAAACACATGAAACACTTCTAGGTAAAATCCTATGACACTGTATTACCATTGAAATACTACCAGTGACCCCATCAATGTTAAAAAGAAAAACATGAAGCATCTCTATTTATACAAAAATATTAAATTAAAATAATGAAAAAATGCCATGAGAAAATGACTGTCTTAAGTGCACTTTTGTCTTATATTATATCAAATGGTAATCCAAACCTACAATCCATCCTAAACTCACAGTTTAATTTCACCATCGCCATTGATTAAATAAACAGACAAATGTAAATCTAATTTTGTTTTACACTAATGAATGCCCCATAAATGTCTAAATTGTATTGCTTTGATGGAAGCAGGAATGGATAAATGTATCTGGAAATGAGGCTCCTGGCTTCCCAATTACATTTCTGTTAATTTTCCTTCCTACCATGGTCATGTGACTTAATTGGCCAGAAGTATAACCTATCTCCTGCATTTGAATTGTTGCCAACTTTAATCAGAACAGCAGAAATAGTCCCTAATCTGACTTTAACATAGATTACAGCTATTTTTGTGTCTTATCTTCCTTAATTTTTAAGTTCTAAGGGTCATGGACACCCCTTTCCTTAGATTCTTTATCTCTAACAGGACTGACCTGGCAGTTGAAACTTGGGAAACTTTCTATAAAAGATGAGATAATTCCATTTCTGGTAAGAAAACAGAATCCCAGTGGAGAATATATGATTTTATTTAGCATTTCTGTGATAAACTATCTACTTGCGAAAAGGATTTGTCTCATGTCCTGTATAGTTACTATAAACTGTCATCAAATGTACTTGTGGCAATATTTATATAAATTATGTTTTTTTTTATACGTCTCTTAGAAACACCTTAAAAAATTTGAATTGGTACATGTTCTGTAACATGAATGGGGCCTGCTTGTTGGCGTTTCTGTCCTGCCCAGTACCCCACAACTGTTTAGCCCCAAAGAAAATCACACATAGGTCTCCATAAAGTATAAGCTGATTGGCCCATTAGCTCTAGCCCCTTACTGGCTAACTCTCACATCTTGATTAACCCATTTTTCTGATCTATGTTAGTCATGTGGCTCAGTACCTTTTTTCAGTGGGGCAGATCACATCCTGCTGCTTCGGTGTCCTGGGCAGGAGTGGGAAGAATCAACTTCCTTCTTCCCAGAATTCTCCTGTTCTCATTGCATCATTTTTATTTCCTGTTTGGTTTTCTGTCCTATACTTCCAGCCTGGTCAATCAGCGTTTATTTAAAACATGATTGACAGAATACAGACAATTCTCCCGCACCAGGTACATGTTCATGTCTTTTTTAAAAACATACTGAAAAGAAGAGAAAGTAATTTTCAAAATGAAATTAGCAATGTGTAAAACAATAGTTATCATATAATTTTTAAAAATTCTATGAAAGACATTCAATTTATGAGTCATTCAAATACTTATTTTCTATAACTTCATTATTTGCCTTATAATCTAAATGACTGGTTTCCTCAGACAGAGGTTTACAAGTGTTGTTACTGCCAAAGGCAAAATTGTAATTCTTTTCTGTAATATAAAACTGAAGCTGTCTCTGAAACTCAGTTCCAATGGGGCATATCATGATCTCAAGACACATACATGGTAAATCAACAAACACTACTGCCAAGCCTTAGAGGATGCAGAGACCATTATGAAGATATTCCTGCAGTTATCTTCTAAGATATTCTTGGAACATCTTTGCTCAAAGGGATTCTGGATATTGTGGACATGACAGACTTGGTGATCATAACCTGGTGCCGTATTCTCCATCTTCTCTTAGTAGATCAGGAAGTGAGATGACAGACTGAGGGAAAACACAATCATTTGCTGTCTATAATGCATTGCTGGAGGTCAATCCATTCCAGAAACAGGTTTACTGACAACAGAGCCAGCTGAAATGTGAGAAGCTGCATTTTCTTTTATGTAATTTGACGATGGTAGAGGATATGTCCAACTCTTTTAATGATCTTATTTTATCCCCAAGGTGGCAGTAATAAAATTGTCAACGTTTTTACTTAGTTTCTTTAAAATGGTAAATAAAACAACACTGACTTTTACAAAATTTAATTCAACTCATAGTAAGATTCAGACAATGTCTGACAGTTTTTACAGCCAACAGAAAGCTGATATAGAAGTTCTTATTATCTTACACATGGAGTAGGCATGATACAAATGAGAGGGGTAGCTTGTGACTTTTAGTGTACTCTTTAAAGTTTAAACTTCTACTTCTGGTAGGCTCCATGACTATTGTTTGAGGATGTGTATGGACAGCCAACATGTATTCATAAAATATCAATGGTGCATAAAAACAAAATCAAAGAAACTTTAAAAAGACGTGGGAAGGGTCTGCTGAAATAAAGAGACTTCTGTGTATTTTGTTATTTCAAACTCCAGGGGAGGAAGCACATATAAATTTTAGGTAAACCTGGGAGATTAACTCTGAGATCTCTTGGTTCTAGGGTTTTGCATACTATCTGACATTTTGAGCCAGAATGTTGACCTTGATCATCTGTGGTATTCAAAATATTCCAATTGTTTTGTCTCTAAAATCCATTCAAATATTGATGTTTAGCATATTTCCTTTAAGTGAAGTAGCAAATTGTGGAATCATCCATCAGTTCATCTGAATGGATCTTTTTACATTACAGCGTTAGCAGATGCAACATTTCCATGGATTTGCATTAAAATGTTCTATGAAGGTTAAGGCTAAATTTTATGTTTTTATATGCTAGGAACATTTTAGGACTTAGATTTCTTGTCATATTTTATTTTTTTTACAAACTCAAAATGCATACATAATATCAAAAGGAAAAAGACACCAAGGCTCCAGGCTTTCACTTCTGCTCAATTTCTACGCCTTTGTCATTTACTTCGTAGATCTTAACACACACACACACACACACAAAAGAGTCAGGGAAGTCCTCTCCTTCCAAAATCTCTTTGTTACAACCATGAAGAGGAAATATTAAAAACAGCAGGAAATAAGAGGAAAAGAGAGAGGGGAAAGACAAAGAAAAGAGAAAATTTAAACAAGTGCTTTAGGATGAGTCCCCCAAATGCACAATATCTGAGTCTTCCTTATGAAGGTTTTCTAATATAATGCTTTTTAATGAAGTCTTTAGTAATGACCGAACTATATTCTTTGCTATTTATACTCACAAACTTAAGCACAGGTCTACTTGCATTTGAAGAATATGGTAATTTATGATAAACAGCTTGATGAACTGGATCCATTAACCTCATGTTAGCATAGTATGTGATCATTTATTGATGGTCAACCTTATGCAATGCTGGTTTTGAAATATCAGGAACAAGTTGGGTTAGTAAAAACCCTTCCTCGTTTTCTTTTCTAGATGTCCCCACCTCAAGTAAACATGTGATACCAAAATATTAAACTGGTTTTTCTCTGTAAGGAAAACTAGTGTAACTGTATGTAAAAGAAAAATTTGCAAATGTCATCACTAGACTTTAACATATATATATATATATATATATATATATATATATATATATATATATATATATAGCTTTAATATACTTCCCATTACCTGGACACAGTATTATTGGAGATGCTAGACTGACAGGTTAATTATAGAAGATGCAAAGATGCACATTCAGATAGAAATCAAAGAAACATTTATTCACTTGGCATGCTATCAGAAAGCAGCTGACATCTTCTATTGGGAATTATTTGAGGATACGAATCATATAATGCCTGACATTGAGAATCCCAGGACAAGTGTTCTGTGAGACTGCCAGGAAATGACAGATTCACATCCAAACATGAGTGTATGAAGCAGGAAAAAAAAGCACCTGAGTTCCCTTAAGAGCAAATGCATTCTCCCATTAGAAAGGGTTCTCTGCGGTTTTCTCCACCTCACCTTCACATGTGACCATTACCACATGAATGTCCTGACCTAACTTGACAGTTCTATTATTTCTTTTGTCATCTGCACTGTGAGGTGCAAATGTACCTGCGAGGAACTTCATCCACTGTATTCATGCCAAGGATAAAAGTTCATCCACATTTATACAAAGGCATTCACCTTGCTGTGAATACAGTCTGGACTTCTGAAAGCAGGAACAAGCAATACCTGTTTGACTAAATCTATTTTGAACGTATAAATCTTCCACAAGAGATTATTTCAATGTAAGATGCTGTTTCTCTTGAATGTTATATAGTCCTTCAAGTTCTGGCATTCATTAGTCTGGCTAGACAATGTTCTGTTCTTTCATATTATCTTGGCTTATAAATGAGCTTTGAAGACATCCAAGACATATTTCATAAATGTAGGATTCTCTATGTTTCTTCTTTGCCAAAATAATTTCTCTCCCTACTGTGATTCCATATGTTCTGTGCAGAGTGTCTACTTGGCTGCAGCCATCAGCTCTGAAAACGCCCTCATTTCAGTCATGAAGTCATTCCTGTAGGTCAGAAGCCTGATGGGTGCTTAGGGGCCCCAACAAATGAGTGGATCTATGGCATTTAAAGCCAATGAATTAATATGGGATTGCCTTCAAGTCTTGCCAATACACAAATGGCAGAAGTTAATATATTCTAACATTAGATCCTCAACAGGAATATAGTTAATAGAAGTATTTTTCTTGTTAATTATAGTGATAATTCCTGATAAATAGCAAGAATTGGCTTTCCCTTTTTAGTCATTTTTCTTTCTCTTTCTTTCCTTCTTTTTTTTGTTTTGGACAGAGAAAAATCAAGAAAAAAAGTAGCAAAAATATCACATGTTTGATTTCTGTGAGTATGAAAAAGTATCTGTGAGAAACAATTCAATATCAAGAAAATTTTGTTTGGCCTTGTGGGTTAAAGTACATATTTAATCTGCCCCATCTCCTTAAATTTTTGATAGAGCAGAAAACTATGAAAGAGAGCACACAGAAGCTCAAAGTTGTTCATTTTATGTATTAGAAGAAACAGAGGGCAAGAAAGTGAGAACAGAAGTCGGGAAACAAAGATCAGGAAAGGAAAGGGAGCCAGAGACAAAACAGCCACCAAGAAAGCAAGCAGCCTTTCCTCAATAGAACATCATTATCTAAATCCATTGCAGAGGTCAAAGCTTTCACGAGCCAATCACTTCCCTCAATTCTGACCTGTGACTGTGCTAAGGCAAAGACGGCTGGATTTAGAATCAGGTAGGAGACACATCTTTGTCCATGTCATGAGAATGTTTCCAGGGAAGTTTGGGAAGGGAATACACCCACTGAATGTGAGCGGCAGTTTTTTGTGTACTAAGGTCCCAGCTGAATAAAATGTGAGAAAGAGGAAATAATCCAAAATACCTGCATTAATTTCAGCTTCCTGACCATAGATGCCACATGACCAACTGTTTCTAACACCCTCTGTGATGCCTTCTCTGAATGATGGGCTTTTCTTCCAAATCATGAGCCAAAAACATCTATTAATCTTTAAATTTATTTTTTTCTTTGTAAAAGAGAGCAAAGAGAAATATAATGAATGTACTCTATTTGAGCATCAAACCATCAACAAGAGTACTTGAAAATATGATCAAAACTGTACTCTTCCTAACAAAATTTAGTTCCTGTGTGGCTTAGCCTTCAATGACTCGCTTCCTGAGAATTGTATATGGCTTAGACTGCATTCTACACAATTTACATGCATTGATACGTTTCTTTTAACAGTTGTATGGAACAAATCCTTTTATTTTCATTTTATAGAAGGACATAGGTTCAGTGAAGTTGAACTGATTTTAACCAACAAATAATTACGTATTTGCCAAAAGTGGGCATATTGGAAAGCTACTAAAAGTGATAACTCACAGCTTCCTTATAGCATCTCCTGCCAGAGAGAACTGATAGTGGCTTTGGTTGTGTTTTATCTCTTGGTTTTTAAAATGCTTTATTACTTTCATAAAAAGAATAATGAATTCATATACGAGTGAGCAGTCAAGGCTCCTACGTGGTTAACAGCATGCACTGGTTTCCTGGAGGGCCCACTCGATTTCTAGCACCCAGCTTGGGTCATTCCCAAGCATCTGTAACTCCAACTCTTCTCTAGCTGCTACAACACATGTATACATGTGCACACACCTGCAAAGGAACACAAGCAAATGCATAATTAAACAAACAATGAAATTTATGGAAACCAGATTTGGTGGACATAGCTTTTGTGCCATCTCCTTTTCAACTGGAAAGCATTTTCTTCCGTATACACACTCCCTTTGAGCCTCTGGATAGGGAAGGTGACAGACAACTGAAGTTACTTGTCATCATCAAAGACTCTGGGAAATCTAACCCAGTGATACCAACACATTCCACATCTGTTTAGCATGTTCTTGCTCATGGACAATATTTTCTTGCTGTGTCTTTACCTGATAAAAAAGGATGAGTGTCTCTTCAACCTTCTTTTGAAAGTAGTAGTTCCATTCCTGAAGTTTTTGTCCTCAAGACAACAACTTCCAAAGTCCACACCTACTAATACAATCACCTCTTCTGTGAGTATCTCAAATCACAAATTTGAGTAAGACCTGAATACTCAGCATTAGAAACAAACAACAACAAAACAGTTAATGAATGTCCTAGAGACATTATGTACTTTATGTACTCCGGTGCAGTGCTAGTCTGAACGAAGGAGTTCATTAGGAGCATGTGAAACAGCACAGAGATCCTGGACTGAAGGTCACAGAGCCCAGTGCCCCCTCCTCTGACTTTCAGAGCTAGGTCTAAAGATGGGCTTAGAAGAGCAGCAAGGGTGGAATAATTTAAAATTGTCTCTATGGGAAATGTGACATATTTTATTGCCAAATTAATACCTGATGAAAACCTGATCTATGACATCTGCAAAATTATGGCATCTTTCTACACCTTTAGAAATGAACTATTTGATCCCACAGCTCTCTGGGAATGGTCTATGTAAAACAGTATTCTGAGCATCTCTGTTATGTTAGCAATCCATAAAATATAGATGAGTTTCAGAACAGGGCAGAAAATATGACATGTTTTACATTAATCATTTGATAATAATACTAGCAATGCAATGTAGTATGTATTTAAAAATAAATCATCACTTCTATATTTAATGAACTAAAAGCATGAATTGTTTAATATCCAATAGAACATTTAACTTTTTGAAAATAACACTAGAATAAATTTATTACTAGGTAAAATTAGTTTTATCTGATGAATGAGGTAGACTAACTTTACCATGAAGCACACATTTATCATTCCATCCGTTCATTACATATACTTTTGCATAGTCTTATACTCACCAACAGTCATTGAGTTTGAATCATCTCCTGGTGAAATTTTAAATTATTAAAAGAACATTAATTATTTGAGTTTGCTTTGGGGTATGCTTCTTCATTTTTATAGCCAATGCTAATGTAAGTATCCATAGGAGTGAATAGTCTCTCATAAAGAACACTTTTGTACCACCATATCCTATTGAGGAGAGTTGAATATTATAACCAATAACATCAAAATGATGTTATGTAATAGTCAGATCTATAAAATGGGAGGTAACCTTAGTTTTATTTTAGATTTTCTTCTCTGGACAAAGCCTATTTATGTATTGTGGAGATGTGTTACAGACACAGAAACATCTCTGCATAAAGACTGAGACCTCAAATAACTAGGTTTGTGACAGCCCTTGGAAAGACATACCACAGTTAACCTTCAGATAGCCACATTCCAATCCATCCTGGTAGTCACATATGATGTTCTTCAATCAGGGTCATCAAAGACGTGAAATACCAACATGCCCCTCTTTGAGAAACTGTCAGTTTGTTCTATAGAAATAAATAATATTTGTACCATTGAAATTTTCTTTTAAGCATCCTGACAAGTATGATGGATTTATCAGCTGTTCAGCAAGCTACATCCTAGAATTTTTTTTCTTTACAGAAGATAGTCTACAACATAGAAAGCTAGCATAATCTATGTTATCAATATAGACTCTCAGACATTATTGCAAAATTAATAAACCAAAATTTGTACAGTTACATGGTCCAAAGGATATTTCAAATTTTTTGAATCTTGAAAGGATAATAGAAAATTGGCAATTCAACTAGGCTTGGTCACTTAACTGCATGTTTAGGTCAAAATAGAACATTCACACAGAGAAATGATGGTAGTATCTACTGATGATCTGGCTAAGAATTTTATTACATTTGTACATTTTGCAAAATATAGTAAAGATGGAGATGACCTATGACATTTATTTTATTGCAGCAATGGATCAGCTGCCACTCTTCTGTCTGAGTAGTTCTTTGGCATTGGGGGCAAGCATTGCATAGTTCCTATTTACTTCTTCACAAAAGAATGTGGGGGTATGCTGCACCTCTTTTGCATGTACTTTATTTTTACCTAACATAGTGACACCAAGAAAAGATCATTGCATGCCTGAAGGGACATTCCTCAAAGCAGTGAGCTCTCAAGCACAAGTATACACTAACAACTTGGCACTTACAGGCCCTGAAAAGCAGTGATATTCACCTTTGTTCTGTTATATCTTCTCTCTAGTATCAAATTTGAAATTGTTCTATAAAATTAAGATAACTAATACAATAGGGAGTTTATTTTAATTAAAATTCTATTAGTGTTGCCAAAGTGGTCACCTTTATTATTACCTAACATTATTAACTGTTTTATTTTTTCCTTGCACTGCTGAATAAAATTATCTTTTATTCTACTCTGATGACTGTCTTCTTTTAATCTATTCTGCTGAGTTTTCCTCCATCACTTCCCCTCATGTTGGCTTTCTCAGGCATTGCTGACTTATACCCTTTCTGTAGGATTTTCCAAAGGTTGCTACCGTTCATATGTTGATGCTGCTCCATCAGAGATTTCCAACCCAACCTTCTTTCTGATTTTTGCCCCTTAAGCTTTTCTGCCTGTATCAAAAAGTGCACACAGCATGTTAAAATGTATAATTTTGTTACCATTAAAATATAAGTATGTATTATATCTTTAGATTTTTTTCAGAAAATAACAGGTATATTATTAATAATAAATGCTTATCCTTTGCTGTAAAAAGTTGCTTAGAGGTAACACAAATTAAAGTTTATTTTGTGTAGTATTAAAAATTGTGCATGTCCACATTTAAATTTGCTCATTATATTTTAACGTGAATATCTGATTTTTATATCAAATGCTTGTGGAGGGCCAAAAATGTGAGCCTATTTCCACTTTGACCAAAGGTCAGAGAGTTAGAACTTACCTCTATTCTTTCAAGGTTATTGAGGTTATTGTCTTGTTTCTACCTCAAACAAAAGCCCCACCTAGTTTTAGACCAAAGAGTTCTGCTATCTCAAGGTTATTGTCAACAGGTATGATAATATCCAGACTTTGTAATTCAGGAATAGAGAAGTAGATATGTTTCTACCCCAAATGACAGTCTAAGGATCCAATTAAGTTCCTACTTCCTCAAAGAGACAACAATGGATTCCACCGAGGGGGTGGTTTGCCTACTAAGTGTTTTGGTCTAGGGTGTGAGCAGTTCTTGTTACTTGTCTTGTTCTAGCAACAAAATGTTAACCTAAGAATGTAGACTGTAACCTTCAATTGGTAAGTTCATTTCTTTGTATCATGTTAATACAGTTTTTTTGTTTTATGGGTTTTTTTTTGTCTTTTTGTTATCTTACTCCTTCCTTTGTGGTCAGGGGTATTTCAAACAATTGAAAATTAAACATGAGTGATTTTATATTCACTGGAACTTTCTCCTGGAACTATCCCATGTTTTTGTTTTATTATTTTTACTCGCATCTTTGTCTTCTTATTACTTTTCTGATTCCCGTATCCTACCCTGGTAAGTGGTATTTTTATTGAAGCTGGTTTCCAACAAACGCTGTCTTCATTGACTTAGTTTAGGGGAATATACATTATCAGTGTTATTTTGAAGGAGAAAGAGGGGTGGGGGCACAGCATCAGTTTTCATTTGGAATCTTTAACAAAGATTTAGGTTGAGTCAGGCTTTCAGTTCTGATTGGACAGCATTCCCTCTTTTGTGAGGAAAACAACTTTACAGGGTAAGAGTGATGCTTTCTACACAAATACTTCCAGGATTACACAGAAAGCAGGTCAGAGTTGTGGCTGCTCTATGGCATGCCCTCATGGCCATGGTCTTCTCACAGCCTCAATAGGGATGATCTCCACACTTTCTCATGAGAATGTTCTTTACGCTTCCCTAGAAGAAACTTGCTTTTCTAAGCACTTCTGTAGGAAGGAAATCTGACCATACATTCCAGCTGCAGTGTCGGTTGTTGATATTCATCTGAAGAAATACTTTGGTTCTGTCTGAGCAGAAGACCAGGATCTATCCATTGTTCACACTGTACGGAGAGGACTGAATAAAGTAAAAAGGCATCCTTATGATTCCTCCTGACTCCACCTCTCCAAGCCCAACTCCTGCTGGTTTGTTATTTCCTCTAGTGTATTCCTTTAATGTTACTGTTCACGGTAAATGTCTTACCTAATTTTCTATTAACTACCACATATCTCCATCTGAGTAGTACATGCCACATGTAAAAGGAGAAATAAGAATCATTTGTAACACCTAGGCCACTGGCAAAGTTATAGAACCCAGAATTAATCTTTGATGTCTCAAATAACAAAATGTCTGAAAATAGGCAAATATATAAATCAAAATATTTTTATGCTATGAATGTCCATCCTTCCTCATTTCTCCATTCCTCTTGTCTACAATATATTCTGATTACTAAAGTTCTTTTGTTCCTGTTAAAGTTAAGCATTATATTTACATTTAAGGAGCTAAAACCACTTGCTCATGAGGGTCCTGGAATATTTGTTGTGGAAACTCAATTAAAAATAAGAAACAAAAGATTTTCTGACAAAATATGAGGTTCAAAAGGGAAGTCAGTGATTTAATGGAGAATGAATTCAAGGTTTGCAAAGAGTAATAAGATGCACAATAAATGGGGTCTATTAGAGCAAAGTGAAGATGTCTGACTTCACATTGGTGAGTGGACTGCTGCTGTGTGACCTCTCAATGCATCTGAATATTTCAACATCATAGGGAAGTTTGGGGAAATGTCATATAAAATCAATATATTATCAGTGGAAATTCAAAAGTACCTTATAGTAATGTGAAAATTATAGACTAGGTAAGGAAAATATAGAACACAGGTGGAATAGTCAAGGAAACAAAAAGGTTGTTTTGAGAAAGTATAAGGGAAAGGGTCCTGCTGGCAAACACCACCATGGGAAACTCCTAAAAATTGCCTTCCCAGTTCCTTGCCAGAGTAGTCTTATCATTGGCCCTAACCTCATAGAAACTGTAAGCAGTGTTTCAGTAATATCAGAATTTTTTAAAATTTATTTTAAAAGAAAAACCACTTTTCTCAGTTTACGTGCCAAATCGAGTTCCCACTCCCTCCCCTCCTCCTGCTCCCTCCAACTTTTCCCCACTCCCCATCCCATCCCCTATTCACTCCTCAGAGCATGCAATGCCTATTAGCTCAGGCTTCTTATTAACACTTATAACTTATATTAGCCCATAATTCTTGCCTGAGTTAGCCACGTGGCTTGGTACCATTTTTGGCGAAGCAGTCACATCTTGCTTCTTCTCTGTCCGGATGACAACTGCAGACTGAAACTTCCTTCTTCCCAGAGTTCTCGTTGTCCTACTTCTACTTTCTGCCTGGTCACCCCACCTATACTTCCTGCCTGGCTACTGGCCAATCAGCATTTATTTAAAATACAAGTGACAGGGCACAGACCATTGTCCCACAGTACTGGAAGACTAGGAAACAAGTACAGTGTTGAAGTGCCTACTAAACATACTCCCTGGGTTCAAACACACACACACACACACACACACACAGAGAGAGACAGAGACAGAGACAGAGACAGAGACAGAAGGAAGGAAGGCACTCAGACATACACACACATATACACACACACAATCATTCAAAGTGCATGTTATATCGATATCTGATAGAAGCATTACCTTTTTTTGTAGTAAACATTTCCCCTACTCTAGAGATTGTATATAAACACTAATAAGATCAGGGACTAGAGAATGAGAAAGAAACACAATCATCTTAACTGCCTTTATCTGTCCTCTTCATGTCGGTTCTCTGACTTTGGCATCAAGATGCAGTAATCCCATTAAGTCATAGATGATAATGTGAAGCTACCTATTCCACATTAGGATGTGCATAATACTTCAAGGTCACCCAAAAGTTCCTTAACTTCAGTTATAGAGGATAATGGATAAGATTAAAAACAGAAAAAAAAAAAGTGATTATTACCACTTCCTTGCCTGGGGACATCCAAACCCAAGGAGAACGAAATTAAGCCTGCTGCTCTAATTTTTTTGGTATACGTCACTTAAATTCTTCTTGGGAAAAAGAAAACATCAAAGAGCTGATTTCATTGCAGCTCATTCATGTTTAAACACTCTGCCAACAATTTGCTTCATATTTCATTTAAGGTGGAGTTGAATAGCTAAAAGAAAATCACTTCAGTTAGGATTTGATGCTAATTAGGATCATTATATTTCCTTCTCTTCTTCCTTTTAGCTAAAGTAATCAGAAGTACCACATGCATACCAAGTCAGTCATATACAATATTGCAGCTTGTTTTTGAACAACAGTGTGTTCTCACTTTAGAAAAGAACATCTTGTTAACGGGTTTTGCCAATCCTGTTTTCAGATGCCATTAGGTTCATGGGTAATGGCAACATGGTGAACTGGAGAGCATATCTGGATTAAAATAGCAAATCAAGAGTGGGTCATTATTTCTCCACATTCATGCTTCTAGCTTCATTTTTACCCATTTACCATAACAACAAATTGACAATGCATTAATTTAAACGTTCAATTTAAAATCAGCCTTGGAGTTAATGCATTTAAATTGGTAAAAGCAAAGATAACAGCAGGCTAAAAGCTTTATGTAAATTGAAAAGCTATCAAACTAATTTAAATAATTTTGGTTCTCACATGCTTTGTCTTTGTCAGAGTAGGCTTGCCCACCTTATTTTGAAGATTTGGAAAGTTTGAATGCCTTTCCATGATGCCACTAGAAAAGAGGGTTTGGGAAAGTCGCAGAATTCAATACAGTTTTGTATAATAACTCTCCAAATAAAAATAAATTGACACTCTTTTTAAATCAGAAATCCAAATCTTGGAATGGAATTATCATTGGGGATGATGAAGGTAAATTAGCATTTAAGTATAAAAAGGTCATACTAGAACCCAATTTTGGGTGCTAAACAATTATAATAAAAATACAAAAAGCAAGCCATAATGTTTTTGTTTCAGAAAATCATTCTTAAGAACATTTGAGATGCAGTACACTTCCCTGTGAAAGTGGCTTAGAATGTATAAAATGCATAGGTAAATATGGACATAACTCTAATAAAACCAAAGCTTACTATGGAAGACACATAGTCTAGAAACTTCATAGGTTTAAGCACATGCATTTAATTGACCTGAAACTGGTGCCCTCATATATAAATGACTGCTCAGAAGGAAAAAGAGTTCTAAACTTTATGTAACCAATCACCATCTAAACAGAAGCACCAGGCAAAACTATAAAGTTATATTTAAACAATTATTAGTAAGTAGACAATCCAATTAACCTGTTCTTATAGGTAGAAGTTTTCACTAGACACTTTCGAATCTTTTACATAAGAATATTGGTCTCATAGCTTCTAAGGGGCCTTTTTTTTTTTTACCTCATATGACAATAGCTTTATAGGGGGTCTTGACAAACTTCAAAGCCAGCAGAATCTTCTGAGTCAAGAAGTAAGCGCCTGTTACACATGACTCAGAAGTCAGTGTCAGTTCAAACATCTAGAGTGCAGTACCAGACAGTTTACTTTAGGCCAATTTAAGTATAGTACAATTAGGAAAAATGTTTCATGGCTACAAGTCAATTCCAAGTGCACCATAATGTTTAAGAATAGTTAACTTCACTATATTCCATCTCTGAACTCTTTGTAAAGTGCATGTAACCTCTTCTATAAAGATTTGTTCTAGAGTTTGACAAGTCATATCTTAAAGGTCTGGAGGAAGATCTGATGTGGAGTTCATCATACAGATAACACAAATAGGTTACCAGGTTATTAACCGTGTCCATTACTGACCTTCTCAGTAGAAAACAGGTTGTGCATCTCTTCTTTGAAGAAAAAATACTGCAAGTTTAATATTCTTTGTTTTTCTAATACTTATCTGTGAGCCCAAGAACCTCATATCTTCTAAAATTCCCTTTCTAAATTTTTAAAGAAATAAAGTAGCAGCTTCAATAGAGGTCAAGATTGAATGAATTGTCTCTATAGCTAGTCTAGTAAATTAAGGCTAGCATAAGAGAATTATAAGAATACCCAACAGAGGACTGAGGGAAGGGGAAGTCATCTTAACCATGATGGCCACTCAACCATTTAAAGGTCACCTGAGGGATTTTGTGTAACTCTTTATACAAATAAATAATTTGACCATCAACAATATGAGAAAGGTCTCCTACATGAGAGCAACACATGACGGGCAACTACTGACAACCAAGGTTATGCTTCAGCAACAAACAATCTATAGTTCTCTTTTATAAAACTGCTCCTTAAGATTCACCCAACTCTTGATTAATTTTGGCTAAAAATTTTTTGCTGCCAAAGTAATAGTTTCCTCGTCATATAGGCTATTTTTGAGAACTTTCTTTGTATTCCAGCAAGCATTCCTGGGACCGGCAATAAAAAGTCCTCTATATTAATGCTGCTTAGTTAAGTTCTTTTAGAATTCGTAACATAATAATTATGATCTGAATAGGAACTATTCCTCATAGGCTGATTTGATTGAATCCTTGACGCCCGGTTGGTGACACTGTTGTGAGAGCGTCTTCAAGAGGTAGAACATCTGAGTTTTATCCACAGCTCAAATGATGTCCTAGTATCTTAGAGGCACAGGCTCTGCCTTAGATCAGATTAAGGAGTGCGGAGAGAAGCTTAATGGGCATTTTAAACTTTGGGTAGAGTAAAAAAATCAACTAATTATTTATAAAAAGAATTGAAGACTGACTAATGCAACTGTGTGTGTGAATATGTGAGTGGCATATTTTGTAGGTGAACCAGTTTGAAAAGATCATGTGCTCTGTGTTTTCAGTACAAGGCAATCTTATGAGTAAAAGCTATTGCTGAAGGAACGTTTGTTAGTGAGCTAGAAGTAAGTGTTAGGAAACTATGAAATGTATTGCATACAAGGGCCTGATGAGTGGTAGAACCCTTTTGGATTCTACTTTTAGTCAAGCTTAAAAGGATTTGTATGTACACAAAATTTATTGAGATAAATTACCAGACAATGTTAATTTCATTAAATAATAATATATGTGCTTACAAAGGATAGTAAATATGAAGAAGCATGAATCAAAGGAGTAATTTCTGTAAAAATGAATTACAGATGCTATATTATCAAGTTGTCTACATTAAAAGGTGCTTTACCATGTCTTCGATAAAATTTAGACAAGTTTAAATTGCCAAAAGATTAACATCTAAGAAAAACAGCTCCAGGTTTCCGGATTGAATGCAATAATATGGTCATGGTTATCAGTTATTATTACTCATCTCTATATCCAGTGTATTAGAGTCTGAGCAGAAAAATGAAAGAGTAAATTGACATGAAATGATCAAGAAGGAAATCTACAAGTATTTATAATTTACACAGAAAATAAAAAAATGTGAAATTAAAAATACATTATAACTTTTTTGGAATTGAAATAATTTGTTTTAAATCATACATTCATCAAGTACTATAAAAGAAAATAATCAATAGATTAAAATAGTCAGTGACTGTGCCATATGGTTATACTTGTGAATCTAGTTTTTAAATATGTATCAACGAAATCAAAGAAGGCGTATATGGAGCGTTCTTCCAGTTAACAGTTTGCATAGTAGATTGAAGGCTGAAGAGATTACGGGCCTTTAATCTTTCACTATCATTTAAAATGTTAGTGGTGTGTGTGTGTGTGTGTGTGCGTGTGTGTGTGTGTGTGTGTGTGTGTTTTGAGATAGTATATGGCCTAAAACACATTAGGTAACCCAGCTTCTTTGCCAATGCCAAATCCTTCTGAATTCACCTTCAATGAGATTGCAAGCATAAATACCACACAGTATTCAACAGTTACAATTTTTGTCTCTTCTAACATTTTAATACTTCTTAATGAGACAGCTCTTAAGAACTAAGAACTCTATGATATGTAGGATCTTCATTTAAAAGTACGGATTCTAAACTTTAGTTATTGAATTTTGAAACACCAGCCCTTGTCAATAAGATAGTCAAGAATGAGACCATTGCATCATACTCAGCTTGTGTCCAGAAAGGTGGAAAAGTGAGTTGGGGACTCTTGGTTTCCCTTCCCACTGAGGTTTCAGAAAAGCTTCAGCAGCACCTGGAAACAGACATCAGAACTCAGTTAACCTGTATTCTTTGCCTGCCCTGATGATAGACCCAGGGGAAAAAGAAAAGAAAAAGAAAACAACACTGTGCACATATTCTTGAACATTGTATATCAGGGAGCTTTTCTTGTCTATATACAAATACCTGAGATCATTAAATTATAAAGACAAATAGTTATTTTGCTTTATAATTTTGGAGTTTCTAATCTGCAGTTGCACAAACCTGTTGCTCTGGACTCCAGGTAGATGTGCAGGAAGGCAACAGTGAAGATTGTTCTGAAACAAATTGATAATATCATGGCTGGTGTAGCTCCAGCTAAACTCATATTAAGTAACCACCTATATGAAGCTTATAAAATGGCACATTCCTATATGGCTTTTAAAAATAACATAGACTTAGTTATTCTTTCCCAACCTCTTCTATGTCCAACCCTTTCCTTCTTATTTTCATTTAAGCCTTCTTTTCTTTCACTTTCCCAATTCATATCATTTGTGTTCTTTTATCTCCTCTCTGCACCAATACCCCCTTTCTACTTTTTTAAATATCAGATAAGTCTAAAACTGAATGCACAAATCTAAAAGATTCTAACTGCAGGGTCTATGATAATAAGCATGTGTACTGTGTCTTTCTGGGTTCCAAAAAAGCTGATTCAGCACAAAAAAAAATCGCAGTGGGCAAAGGGTGAGGACAAATATGATAAAATTATATGTTATATTGTTTAGTAATTAATAAAATATCTTTATTTATAAAGATGGAGGAAATGACCTTTTATGTGATGAATGTTACTCAGTATTAACAGACATAATCACCTGTGAAAGGCACTGGTCTCAATCTTCAGTGCTAATACACAACAAACAAACATTTTAAACAACAGTCCAGTAGGATAGTATTAGTCATCAAGAGAATTTCTTCTTTCAAAAGTACAGAAGCCCTTGGACTAGAACAGAAGGAACATTTGTATAATTTGAGGAGAGTGTGGAAATTTATATTTCTGCAGCACTCCTGGACTCTTCATACAGGTATAGACAATGATACCAACTCATTTTGGTCTTAGGCAGGGCACACTCCAGAGACTGTGTGAACAAAATGTCTCACCAAGATCTAATATCTTAAGAATACCATGTGAATTTTGTTCTGAATCCCACAACTTTAAAGGCCACTTGAAACTAACATTGATAAACTATCTATTTTTAGTGAATGATTTGAACACAAGGCTCAGCAGCACTGGGTACAAAAGTATTCAAATTGACATGAAGGAAGCCGTAGATCTCTGATGTGAAACACACTCTAGTACTTTTTTGAGTGTCAGTGAAGCTAAAGAAGATGAAATTCTTTTTTAGTATGGCAGTGCAAATGCAAAAATCAACAGCACAGCTGCAATTTATGAGCTGTGCTTGCACGATATAGGATGTGGTATCTGCATTTTCAGCTAACTGGTTTCTCATAATGGATTTTAAGTGATATTTAAATCGATGGCCAGTAAAAGGGAATGCAATGAAGAGAAATACGTTTTTAGAGACAAAGCAAGGAAAGAGTGGCAACACCAAAGACAGCCACCTCACACATGTGGCTTGAGAAAACCCACATTGATGCTGCTATGTGGTTCAGTTAGTTAATAACTACTCTGCTCCTTGATATAAGCATTCCTAACACTCTCACTCTATCTCTGAGGATTCCTGAGAAACAAGACAATTGGTTTCAGTGATGCAGCTAGCAAAAGACAGAGGTAGGTACAGTTTAAACATACCACCTCTCTGGATTAATGTCATTACATTGAAGCGTCTCACCACCCCTTCAAAGATTCATCAGCTGCTCACCTCTGAAAGGAGCCCCTACATACAAAGCAGACAGTTCTTTTAAAGGTAGAGTAAATATGGGTGCATGCCAATTATGAGCATCTTCACTTAATCAACCTTCAGCTAAAACCATGTACAATGTCTTGAAGAAGAAACAAGAACTCTTAAGTCAGTGAAAAAAAATCTGGGAAAAAAAAAAAACCTCTTCCTGAAAGGAGGTTTCTTAGGTGACGTTATCTGATTGGACTCAGAGCCCTTGATCTAAAGAGAAATGTAGGGAAGAGATAAATGAATGATGTCACTGTCCTGTGCTTTAGAGGAAGATTATATAGGCAGTTACACAACAAAACAAAAATTAATACCAATTAGAATAATCATTAAACAGATCCATTCCAGGGAGGTCCTGGGTATTTGTCTAAAGAATTTTACATTACATTCCAAGGCAAAGTAAACGTATCTCAAATCTGTCTTTCTATTTACTAATGGGGTAAAAAAATGTGTGCTAGACACATTGGGAACCCTCCTTCTCTAATGTAGGTACTTTACTGAAAATTTTTCTATGTTCCTTCCTACCTTCCTTCCTTCTCTCCTTTCTTCCTTCCTTTCTTCCTTCCTTTCTTCCTTCCTTCCTTCCTTCTTCCTTCCTTCCCTCCTTCCTTCCTTTCTTCCTCCTTAACTTCTTTTCTTTGTCATGCTAGATTTTCCCAATACTGTTTCTTCTCCAGTGCCTTTACTTGCGTATACTCACCCACTTCCTCCTTGGACAGAGGGAATGTTCTTCGAAAATAAAAATTTTATACAAGTGTCTGTACTTGGATAAAACTTTTCATCCAACTTGCACAGTTACCTGCCTGTATTTCTTACACACAAAGCAATAATCAAAAATTTCTTATTTTATTGAGTCGTCTCAAAATACTATTTAAATCTGCACTTAAACTTGCTTACCAAGAAGTTTAAGAAAATATATTTAATAAAATTATAGAAGAAAACTTTCCCAACCTTAAGAAAGATATTCCTATGAAGGTTCAAGAAGCATACAGAACACCGAATAGACTGGATCAAAAAAAAAAATCTCCTCATCATATAATAATCAAAAAAAACCTAAACATACAGAATAAAGAAAGAATATTAAAGCTGCAAAGGAAAAAGGTCAAGTTACTTATAAAGGTAAACCTATCAGATTTAGCGCTGACTTCTCTATGGAAACCATGAAAGCCAGAAGGTCCTGGATAGATGTACTGCAGAAACTATGAGACCATGGATTCGAGCCCAGACTACTATACCCAGCCAAGCTTTCATTCACTATAAATGGAGAAAACAAAATTTTCCAGGATAAAAACAAATTTAATATGTAGCCACAAATCCAGCCTTACAGAAAGTAATAAAAGGAAATTCACAACCCAAGGAGTCCAACAATGCCCACAATAACTCAGACATCTAGTGACCCTTCACCAGCACAACTCGAAGAAGGGAAACACACAAACTCTACTATCAAAAAAATGACCGGAGTTAACAATCACTGGTCATTAATATCACTTAATATCAATGGACTCAACTCACCTATAAAAAGGCGCAGGCTAAGATATTGGATACGAAAACAGGATCCAACATTCTGCTGTTTACAAGAAACACACCTCAACCACAAAGACAGATATCTACTCAGAGTAAAGGGCTGGGAAAAGGCTTATCAAGCAAATGGACCTAAGAAACAAGCATGGGTGGCCATACTAATTTCTAACAAAAGTGACTTCAAACTAAAATCAATCAGAAGAGATGGAGAGGAATATTTTATACTCATAACAGGAACAATTCATCAGGATTAAGTCTTAATCCTGAATATTTATGCCCCTAATATAAAAGCACCCACTAATGTAAAAGAAACATTACTAAAACTCAAGGCAGTAATCAAACCACACACACTAATAGTAAGAGACTTCAACACTCCTCTCTCACTAATGAACAGGTCAATCAGACAGAAACCCAACAGGGAAATAAAAGAATTAATAGAGGTAATGAATCAAATGGACTTAACAGACATCTACAGGACATTCCACCCAAATAGGAAAGAATATACCTTCTTCTCTGCAGCTCATGGAACCTTCTCGAAAATTGACCACATACTCGGTAACAAAGCAAACTTACACAGTTACAAAAAAATATTCGTAACCACCTGTGTCTTATCGGATCACCATGGGTTAAAGTTAGAATTCAACAACAATGCTACCCCCAGAAAGCCTACAAACTCATGGAAAATGAACAGTCAACTAATGAACCACAACTGGGTCAAGGAAGAAATAAAGGAAGAAATTAAAGTCTTCCTTAAATTCAATGAAAATAAAGACACAACATACTCAAACCTATGGGACACTATGAATGCAGTGCTAAGGCGCAAGTTCATAGCACTAAGTGCCCATTTAAAGAAAATGGAGAAAGCACACATTGAAGACTTAACAGCCCACCTGAAAGCTATAGAAAAAAAAAGAAGCAGACTCAGTTGGAGGAGTGCAAATAATCAAACTGAGGACTGAAATCAACAAAATAGAAACACAGAAAACAATCCAAAGAATCAATGAAACAAAAAGCTGGTTCTTGGAGAAAATCAACAAGATTGATAAACTCCTATCCAAGCTAATCAAATGGCAAAGAGAGAATATGCAAATTAATAAGATCAGATATGAAAAGGGGAACATAACCACAGACAGAGAGGAAATTCAGAGAATCATTAGGTCTTACTATAAAAGCCAGTATGCCACAAAATTGGAAAATGTAAAAGAAATGGACACTTTTTTAGATAAGTACCATATACCAAAATTAAACCAGGACCAGGTGAACAATCGAAATAGACCTGTTAGTCGCGAAGAATTAGAAGCTGTTATCAAAAATCTCCCTGCAAGACAAAGGCCAGGACCAGATGGATTCAATGCAGAATTGTGACGGCGTAAATGAATGCAGACAGATTATAAAAATATATACAGCTTTAATAAGGAAATAGACTTACAGGACCACAGGTTCCCACGGAGAACAGGAAAAGCCAAGAAAAGGGCTGCTGGGATCATGCCCGGCAGATTTATCCATAAACATTAGCCCGAGGCGAACACGCCCCCAATGGGTGGGGCTATATCCCTACATCTCCCCCTTTTGTCTAAATAAAATAGAACTAAACCAAATACAGCTATATACAATAATAACAAATAATAAATATAACAAACAATATTGAGAACAAAACTTTTGCTAAACATTCTATCTCAAGGAGTCTAAATAACATAAAGAATAACAACAATTGTATAATCTTCAACTCCGTCAAAGATCTGAGAAGGGAATAAATATGACTTAACAAACGAGAGATATCCAAAATGTGCAACAATTGACAGAGACAACTGACTACCTGGGCAATCACCCAAAGTCTCGTTTGCAATGTTGAGTCAACCAACTTTGGCTAAGGCCTAACATAACTGACATACCATTCTTAGAACTATCCTACCCTGTCTTGACAGGATAAGACAATCCTGTTTCATCCACTTAGGGATATTCTGTATCTTTGTCAGAAGTTGAGGTATGGGCTTTTCTTAACCCAAAGGCCAGTTCTGACAAGAAGACAAGCTCCCAGTGGAGTGTCTTTGGTGCTCAACATTCTCTTGGGAGTAGAGTGGCATTGCCAGGAGTAATTGTGTCTCGTTGGCACAGAAATTTTAGGTTAGATTAAAGGCCATTTTCGACACCCCTTTGAAGAGGCTGAAGATCATACTATCTATACTAAATATAATCTCTATGTAACTAAAAGACCTGATTAACCTAAAAATAAATATGACAAACATATAATTCTTAATACCTATCTAACTTGAAGACTAAAAGAATAAACAACTGTGCAACATATGAAGACAATGATCTTCAACTGTAAACAATGTCACATACTCAGTAACAAAGCAAACATCCAGAGTTAAAAAAAAATCTGTAACCACCTGTATCTTATCAGATCACCATGGATTAAAGCTAGAAATCAACAACAATGCTACCCCCAGAAAGCCTACAAACTCATGGAAACTGAACAGTCAACTACTGAACCATACCTGGATTAAGGAAGAAATAAAGAAAGAAATTAAAGTCTTCCTTGAATTCAATGATAATAAAGAAACAACATACTCAAACCTATGGGACACTATGAAAGCAGTCCTGAGAGGAAAGTTCATAGCACTAAGTGCCCACTTAAAGAAAACTGAGAAAGCACACATTGGAGACTTAACAGCCCACCTGAAAGCTCTAGAAAAAAAGAAGCAGACTCACCTAGAATGAGTAGAAGACTGGAAATAATCAAACTAAGGGCTGAAATCAACAAAATAGAAACACAGAAAACAATTGAAACAATCAATAAAACAAAAAGCTGGTTCCTGGAGAAAATCAACAAGACTGATAAACCCCTATCCAAACTAAAAAAAATGGCAGAGAGAGAATTTGCAAAGTAATAAAATCAGAAATGAAAAGGGGGACATAACCACAGACACAGAATCATTAGATCTTACTACAAAAGCCTGTATGCCACAAAACTGGAAAATGTTAAATAATGGACACGTTTTTAGATGAATACCACATACCAAAGTTAAACCAAAACCGGGAAACAACCTAAATAGACCTGTGAGTCGTGAAGAATTAGAAGCTGTTATCAAAAACCTCCCTTCCAAAAAAAGTCCAGGACCAGATGGTTTCAATGAGGTATTCTACCAGAACTTCCAAGAAGACCTAATACCTATACTCCTAAATGTATTTGACAATATAGAAACAGAAGAGTCATTGCCAAATTAATTTTATGAAGCTACAGTAACTCTGATACCAAAACCACACAAAGACTCAACCAAGAAAGGGAATTACAGGCCAATCTCACTCATGAACATCGATGCAAAAATCCTCAACAAAATACTGGCAAACCGAATCCAAGAACACATTAGAAAAATTATCCATTATGATCAAGTAGGCTTCATCCCAGAGATGCAGGGCTGGTTTAACATACGCAAATTTATCAATGTAATCCATCATATAAATAAACTGAAAGAAAAAAACCATATGATAGTTTCATTAGATGCTGAAAAAGCATTTGACAAAATTCAACATCACTTTATGATAAAAGTCTTGGAGAGATTAGGGATACAAGGGTCATACCTAAATTTAATTAAATCTATTTACAGCAAGCCGACAGCTAACATCAAATTAAACGGAGAGAAACTTAAAGCCATCCCACTAAAATCAGGAACAAGCCAAGGCTGTCCACTCTCTCCATACCTCTTGAATATAGTTCTTGAAGTCTTAACAATAGCAATAAGACAACATAAGGGGATCAAGGGGATTCGAATTGGAAAGGAAGAAGTTAAACTTGTGTTATTTGCAGATGATATGACAGTGTACTTAAGCAACCCCAAAAACTCCACCAAAGAACTTCTACAGCTGATAAATACCTTTAGTAATGTGGCAGGATACAAGATCAACTCCAAAAAATCAGTCGCCCTCTTATACACAAAGGATATGGAAGCAGAGAGGGAAATAAGAGAATCATCACCTTTCACGATAGCCACAAACAGCATAAAATATCTTGGGGTAACTCTAACCAAGGAAGTGAAAAATCTATTTGACAAGAACTTTAAGTCTTTGAAGAAAGAAATTGAAGAGGATACCAGAAAATGGAAGGATCTCCCTTGCTCTTGGATTGGGAGGATCAACATAGTAAAAATAGCAACTCTACCAAGGGCAATTTATAGATTCAATGCAATCCCCATTAAAATCCCATCAAAATTCTTCACAGATCTTGAGAGGAAAATAATGAACTTTATATGGAAAAACAAAAAACCCAGGATAGCCAAAAAAATCTTATACAATAAAGGAACTTCTGGAGGCATTACCATCCCTGATTTCAAACTCTATTACAGAGCTACAGTAATGAAAACAGCGTGGTACTGGCATAAAAACAAAGAAGTCGACCAATGGAATCGTATAGAAGACCCGGATTTTAACCCACAAACCTATGAACACCTCATTTTTGATAAAGGAGCTAAAAGTGTACAATGGAAGAAAGAAAGCATCTTCAACAAATGGTGCTGGCACAACTGGATGTCAACCTGTAGAAGAATGAAAGTAGACCGATATCTATCACCATGCACAAAACTCAAGTCCAAATGGATCAAAGACCTCAATATCAATCTGAACATACTCAACCTGATAGAAGAGAAAATGGGAAGTACCCTACAAGATATGGGCACAGGAGATCACTTCCTATGTATAACCCCAGCAGCACAGACATTAAGGGCAACATTGAATAAATGGGACCTACTGAAACTGAGAAGCTTCTGTAAAGCAAAGGACACTGTCACTAAGACAAAAAGGCAGCCCACTGACTGGGAGAAGATCTTCATCAACCCCACAACAGACAAAGGTCTGATCTCCAAAATATATAAAGAACTCAAGAAACTAGACGTTAAAATGATAATTAACCCAATTAAAAAATGGGGCACTGAACTGAACAGAGAATCCTCAACAGAAGAAGTTTGAATGGCCAAAAGATACTTAAGGTCATGCTCAACCTCCTTAGCGATCAGAGAAATGCAAATCAAAACAACTTTGAGATATCATCTTACACCTGTCAGAATGGCTAAAATCAAAAACACCAAGGATAGCCTTTGCTGGAGAGGTTGTGGAGAAAGGGGTACCCGCATCCATTGCTAGTGGGACTGCAAACTTATGCAACCACTTTGGAAATCAGTGTGGCGGTTTCTCAGAAAAATTGGGATCAACCTACCCCTTGACCCAGCAATACCACTCTTGGGAATATACCCAAGAGATCCCTTATCATATGACAAAAGAATTTGTTCAACTATGTTCATAGCAGCATTATTTGTAATAGCCAGAACCTGGAAGCATCCTAGGTGTCTTTCAATGGAAGAATGGATGAAGAAAGTGTGGAATATATACACATTAGAGTACTACTCTGCGGTAAAAAACAATGACTTCTCGAATTTTGCATGCAAATGGATGGAAATAGAAAATACTATCCTGAGTGAGGTAACCCAGACCCAAAAAGAAGATCATGGGATGTACTCACTCATAATTGGTTTCTTTCCATGGATAGGAGGCCACTGAGTCTATAATTTGTGGTCCTAAAGAAGTTAAACAAGAGGGCAAACCCAAGGAAAAACATATAGTTATCCTCCTGGCTATGGGAAATAGACAAGATTGCCGGGCAAAAAATTGGAATCTTGGGGGTAGGGTGGGATGGGGGTAAGGGGAGATGGAGAGAGAATAGTGTGAAGGGGAGGAGGAGGGGAACTTGGGGAAACGCGATGATTGGGGATATAGGAAGGTTGGATAGGGGAGCAGGGAAACATATCTTAGTTAAGGGAGCCACCTAAGGGTTGGCAAGAGACTTGAACTTGGAATGGCTACCAGATGCCCAGGGCAATGTCCCCAGTTAGTTCCTTGGGCACCTGAGGATAGGGAACCTGAAATGAACCTATCCTATAGCCATACTGATGAATATCTTGCATATCACCATAGAACCTTCATCTAGCGATGGATGGAGATAGAGACAGAGACCCACACTGGAGCAACGGACTGAGCTCCCAAGGTCCCATTGAGGAGCAGAAGGAGGGAGAACATGAGCAAGGAAGTCAGGACCACGAGGGGTGCACCCACCATCTGAGACAGTGGAACTGATCTTTTGGGAGCTCACCAAGGCCAGCTGGACTGTGACTGAAAAAGCATGGGATAAAACCGGACTCTCTGAACATGGCGGACAATGAGAGCTGATGAGAAGCCAAGGACAATGGCTTGGGGTTTTGATCCTACTTCATGTTCTGGTTTTGTGGGAGCCTAGACAGTTTGGATGTTCACCTTCCTAGATCTGGATGGAGGGGGGAGGACCTTGGACTTTCCACAGGGCAGGGAACCCTGACTGCTCTTGGGACTGGAGAGGGAGGAGAAGAGGAGTGGGGGGAGGGGTAGAGGTGTGGGAGGAAGGGGAGGGAAATGGGAGGCAGGGAGGAGGCGGAAAATTTTTTTTCAATAAAAAAAATAAAAAAAACAATGTCGTAGGATCAGAGGTAGAAATATACAATGTAATATGGTAGATGTATCAATACAATATACACAAAGTTATAAGCATACTTCATACAAAAATAGAGGTAGTAACACTCACATTCAATATTCAATATATCAATATACAAGAAACAGTACCAATACAATTTTCTATAAACAGTAATTCACTAATACCAATCATCCCATAAAACCGGTTAATCCCCCTTCTTCTTCTTACTCTTCTTTTTTTTAATACCCCTAAGTCCATAAAAATATCACCCCATTCCCTCAACCCTAAACCAACCACTAAAAGATGTCCCTAACCCTGAGGGTAAACTCTGTTGGTAGAGGGGATGTCGTCCTCTAAGATTGCTTCTAGCTGAAATGGGGGCGACGTTCTTCTTAGGGGGTCCTGTGAAAGCAAATGATGGTAAAATTCCCAATTTAACCTTTGAACTAAGAAAATTGTAACTAGTCTCAGAGCGTTTTGAGAAGGTCCAGCCAGAGTGTTGTCAAAAATGTGCACCATTCCAAATTGTTTCATGTAGTTGGTACCAAAAAACAGGTCTAATATTAGCGCTTAAAAAAAAATTCATGACGTCATAAAAACCAGATTGAGTTGATGTCGTGGGGCCCCATCTTCATCCTGGAAACTTCAAAGATTACTGTAGGAAAATTTGTTGCTTGTTATGGGAAATTTAAACATTAACAACAAGGACATATACTGACATATAAAGAAAGACACAGATATGAGGAAAAGCAAAGAAAGTTTAAGACATATATATATAAAAAATTTAATACTTATAGAACATATCCCTCCATCAGTATTTAAATATGCAGGGTCCCTTAAATTCTTTGAAGATGGGTATTTTCCTGTGGATATAAGAAGAGAACCCTGCCCCCAACTTATCTGTATTACTTACCATCAGTATGATTGCCATCCATGTGATTGAATTGTTATTTATCTTTCCCAACTGGCTTCTCTTCATCAAAACGAACCTTTATCAATTTTGATGGTATCCACAATTTTTCCTCACCTGTGGAGACAAGAGCAAATCCCCAATGCAGCACATCTCCTGGTTTCCATTGTGAGGTCAGCACAACCTTGAAATAAGCTGGTTGATTTAGTTCAGTAGATTTTTCCATTATCCAATGTCTTTCTGCAGCCGATGTTCCCTTCTCATTAGCGTTGAGAAAATTCAAGATTAACAAAGCATTATGTAACCTATTTCTGGGGGTGTTTTCCACCCCTTTCTGTTTGTTCAACATATCCTTTATAGTTCGATTTGATCTTTCTATGACTGCTTGTCCTGTAGGATTGTATGGTATACCTGTAACATGCTTGATATTGTAATAATCAAAAAACCGTTTCATTTTCCTAGAGACATAAGCAGGACCATTATCTGTCTTTATTTGTGTAGGTATACCCATGATAGCCATGACTTCTAATAAATGAGTGATAACTGAATCAGCTTTTTCTGAACTTAAAGCCGTTGCCCACTGAAAGCCTGAATACATGTCAATGGTGTGATGAACATATTTTAATTTGCCAAATTCTGCAAAGTGGAACACATCAATCTGCCAGATTTCATTTCTTTGGGTGCCTTTAGGATTAGCCCCTGCAGGCAGTGGTGTTTGGTTATAGAAAGAGCAAGTATGGCATTTCTTTACAATCTCCTTAGCTTGTTGCCATGTAATAGAAAACTCTTGCTTCAAACCTTTGCTATTAACATGATGTTTTTTTTTATGAAATTCAGAGGCTTGTAGCACGCTACCAATCAATAATTGATCAATTTCTGCATTACCTTGTGCTAGAGGACCTGGCAGACCCTTATGGGATCGGATGTGTGTTATGTACATAGGGCAAAGCCTGTTCCTAATCAAATCTTGCACCTGGATAAACAAAGAGGTTAGTTCTGTATCATCAGGTATAAATTCAGCAGTTTCAATATGTAAAATAACTCTTTCTGCATATTGTGAATCAGTAACTATATTAATAGGTTCTTTAAAATCCCTTAGCACCATAAGAATGGCATATAATTCTGCCTTCTGGACAGAATCATAAGGACTTTGTTCCACCTTACCCAAGTCTTCTGATTTGTAACCCGCCTTCCCTGATTTATTGGCATCAGTATAGAATGTACGGGCTCCAGTTATTGGAGTATCAAGGACGATTCAAGGAAGGATCCAAGAAGTTCTCTTTATGAAGTTAAGCCTCTTGCTTTTTGGATAGTTGTTATTAATGTCTCCCAAAAAATTAGCACAAGCTCTTTGCCATGGTTCATTATCTTCCCATAATTTCTTTAGTTCATCAGCAGTGAAAGGCACTATAATTTCTGCTGGGTCTATGCCTGCGAGTTGACGAAGTCTCAACTTGCCTTTTATAATTAACTCAGAGACTTATTCCACATAAGTTTCCAGTTTCTTACTTGGTTTATGTGGTAAAAAGATCCAATCCAAGATAATATCATCTCTCTGCATTAAAATTCCTGTAGGGGAAATTTTTGATGGTAGTATGATGAGAATACAATCGAGCTCTGGATTTACCCTGTCCACATGTGCCTGTTGTAATTTTTCCTCAATCATCGTCAGTTCCTTTTCTGCTTCAGCTGTTAATTCTCTGGGACTGTTTAAATCTTTGTCACCATCCAAGGTTTTGTTCAAATGAATTATTAGATCAGGTGTTATCCCAATAGCTGGCCATAGACTGGAAATGTCCCCTAACAGTCTTTGAAAGTCATTAAGAGTCCGTAGGCGATCTCTTCGAATTTGTGCCTTTTGTGTCTTAATTTTTTGCAAACCTATTTTATAACCTAAATAATTAACAGAATCTCCATTATGAATCTTTTCAGAAGCAATTTGCAATCCCCATTTAGGTAAAAGTATTTTTATTTCTTCAAACAGTCTGTTCAAGCTATCCACGTTTGAATAGGATAACAAAATGTCATCCATGTAATGATATACTATCGATTTGGGAAATTTCTTGCATATTATTTGCAATGGTTGATTCACAAAATATTGGCACAGGGAGGGGCTATTTAACATACCCTGGGGGAGGACGGCCCAGTGGTACCTCCTCGAAGGTTGAGAATTATTATAAGTAGGCACTGTGAAGGCAAATTTTTCTCTATCTTCTTTTTGTAAAGGTATAGTGAAAAAACAATCCTTTAAATCAATAACTATGAGAGGCCATCCTTTTGGCAATAAAGAGGGCAAAGGAATTCCAGATTGCAGAGGGCCCATAGGTTGAATAACCTTGTTGATAGCCCTGAGATCTGTCACCATTCTCCATTTACCTGATTTTTTCTTAACCACAAATACAGGAGAATTCCAAGGGCTGGTAGATTCTTCTATATGTCCAGCATCTAATTGCTCTTGTACCAATGGTTCTAAAGCCTGTAACTTTTCCTCAGCTAAAGGCCATTGCTTTGTCCATATTGGTTTTAAAGGCAAGGCTGTTGGTATCTCTGAAGGGACATCAATTGCTTGTTCGTGTACAGCCCGAATGGCCGGTTTTCTCCATTTGTAATATCTTTTAATATTATCCCCAGAAATATAGGCTCTAAAAGTAGCAGGAATGTTAATTTGGGTATTCCATTGTTGTAATAGGTCACGACCCTATACATTCATTGCAATATTTGCTACATATGGCCTTAATTTTCCTATTTGTCCCTCTGGCCCTATACATTCAACCCATCTCGTGCTCTGCCTTACTCGAGATAGGGTTCCAATTCCCAGGAGCTGAACATTTACATTCTGAAAAGGCCAATATGGATGCCAAGATTCTGGGGTAATGATACTTACATCCGCACCTGTGTCCAGCAGGCCAGTAATAAAAATGCCATTTACACACACTCTCAGCTTTGGTCTTTGATCATTTATAGAAGTTTGCCAAAACACACGGAACTCATCTTTCTGATCATTATTGCTTGTAACAGTAGGCATGGGGCTTTCTAATTGTCCTGACGAGTCACGTTCTCTGTAGTAACTGGAAATGACTGAACCATGTTTGCCATGGGGGCCTGTGAGGCCCCCCCTCTCACGTTTCCCGTCTGTATCAGGTTGCCTTGTCTATCTCTTGTAGACCTGCACTCATTCGTCCAGTGTCTGCCTTTTCCACATCTTCTACATAAACCTGAAGGCTGAGTCCTCCTATTTCTGTTATTTCTAGAAGATGCATTATTATTATTTCTGAAAATCCGTTGTCTACAATTCCTTTTCATATGACCCATTTTGCCACAATTAAAACATTTGGTATTCTAATGTCTCCTTTTACCATTGGAAATTGTTTCTTCTACCCATGCTTCAGTGCCATAGTCAAATGTATCAACATTCAGTGTATGCAAGACCCATTCTTCTAATGGCGCTGATCTGAGCTTTAAAGGTCCCAAAATCCTTTTGCATTCCACATTTGCGTTTTCATAAGCCAAAGTCTCGATCATTATACGTCTTGCTTCTGGGTCAGATATCCCTATTTGTACAGCTTTAGTTAGTCTTTGTAAAAAGTCACTAAAGGGTTCTCTCTCACCCTGTTTAACTCTGAAAAATAATTCCATTCTCTGTCCTGGGTCTTGCACCTTGTCCCAAGCCCTTAAGGCTGCTGTAGTATACATGGAGAGTGTGTTTTCATCCAAATTAGCTTGTTCCTGAGGGTCAGAAAATAGCCCCTCTCCTAGAATTTGATCTAGGGAAATCTCAATTCCCTTTGCTCTTTCCTGCTGTTCTAAAAGTCTAGCCTCTTGCCTGAATAAGCATTTCCATTTCAATTGTGGTCCACTATCAAGGACAGCAGAGCTCAGTTGTAACCAGTCAGAGGTCGTGACTTTATTTGTTGTGGCCCAAGATCTTAACATCTCTTTAACAAAAGAGGCATTCATCCCAAAAGTCATTACAGCCTGTTTAATTTCTTTGAGATCATTCATACGGACAGGTTCCCATGTGTCTTCCTTGATGACCCTAGGTTTTCTGGAACCAACTACTTTCTCTGTTGTTACTACTGGAAAGGCAGGTAGAACTGTAGGTAGAGCTTTGTGGGAATTGTCCCGGGGAGATTTACCCACAGATGGAGTTAAAATTTGCCTTTCTACCTCTTGTTCTTCTTCCTCAGAATTTAGAAATTCCTCAATCTTTTCAATTCTATTCACCATTGCCTTCTGTAATGTCTGAATCTCCTGTCCAGAATTATGTTCTAAAGCCTTCATTGAGGATTCTAAAGTATGAAGTTTGTCCATTAGAGATAACATCTCATCTTTGGACATAATTTTTATAGCATAAACCGTGCCTTCTTGTATTGACAATCTTTCCACCAATCTCTTATAGGCTTTAGACAAAATCCAATTGTCACATTCAGCAGTTTTGATTCTCTCAGTTAATGTTTCCGTTCCTACTGAAAGGGACTGAAGCTTATGATCCAAATCAGCTGTTCCCTCTTCCATAGTAATGAATTTCTCCTTAACATAAGCCTGTACCTCTTCTAAATTTTGTTCAGTTTGTCGAGTTGTGTTAAACAAAGATCTGTTCTCTGCCTGGAGAACTTCAAACTGATTTTTGGGAAGATTGTTGTCATTCTCAATTGTTTTTAAGCGTTCAACCTCGTCTCGTAAAGACTTTATCATATTTCTATTATCAAACCATATAGTACCAAGGAAAACTACGAATCCCAGAAAGATCCATATCTGTGGGCTGACAGACACTTCTTGTAAAATCTCCCACATGGTACAATTGAAAATGCTGTTAAAGTCTTGAATGGTAATGTTTTCAGACATTTTTCTTATTTATAAAAGAAAATTATTTACCTGTAATGACGTTTTCCTGCCAGTGGTGGTGAAAGAAATGCACCTGAGTCCACATGGTCCAAGCCAGAGCCAGTCTGAAACAATTAACTCAAAACAAAAATTATTATACTGCCTGACAAGTTAGATTGGTCGCGGAAGGGGTCACTTTGTCTGCTGATGTGGCGGCTTTTGCTTCAAAACCGCAGGTGCTTCTGTTAATTCAGGCAGTGAGGCTTAGCCAAGCCAGGCAGGGAGCGGTTACCTGCTCTGGCGACTGTATCGTGGCCTGGAATGGGGGAAGGAAAAGCGAGCAGGGAGGGTGGTGTGAAAGCTAGCAGGCTATGCTCGCCCAATTGCACTTCCTGAGCTGCAGTAACTAGCTTGCTTGCAAAGGCTGGGATAGATGGAGCGATTGCGCCCCCCCCTGTGCCAGGGCGGGGGAAAATACCCCGACGTTGGACGCCAAATGTGACGGCGTAAATGAATGCAGACAGATTATAAAAATATATACAGCTTTAATAAGGAAATAGACTTACAGGACCAAGGTTCCTGCGGAGAACAGGAAAAGCAGAGAAAAGGGCTGCTGGGATCACGCCCTGCAGATTTATCCATAAACATTAGCCCGAGGCGAACACACCCCCAATGGGTGGGGCTATATCCTTACACAGAATTCTACCAGAACTTCCAAGAAGACCTAATATCTATACTCCTTAAAGTATTTCACAATATAGAAACAGTAGGGTCATTGTCAAATTACTTTTATGAAGCTACAGTTACCCTGATACCAAAATCAAACAAAGACTCAACCAAGAAAGAGAATTACAGGCCAATCTCACTCATGAACATCGACGCAGAAATTCTCAATAAAATACTGGCAAACCAAATCCAAGAACACATTAGAAAAATTATTCATTATGATCAAATAGGCTTCATCCCAGAGATGCAGGGCTGGTTCAACATATGAAAATCTATCAATGTAATCCATCATATAAATAAACTGAAAGAAAAAAAAACATATGATCATTTCACAAGATGCTGAAAAAGCATTTGGCAAAATTCAACATCCCTTTATGATAAATGTCTTGGAGAGATTAGGAATACAAGGGTCATACCTAAATATAATAAAAGCTATTTACAGCAAGCTGACCGCTAACATAAAATTAAATGGAGAGATACTCAAAGCCATCCCACTAAAATCAGGAATATGACAAGGCTGTCCACTCTCTCCATACCTTTTCAATATAGTGCTTGAAGTTCTAGCAATAGCAATAAGACAACATAAGGGGATCAAGGGGATTCGAATTGGAAAGGAAGAAATTAAACTTTTGTTATTTGCAGATGATATGATAGTATACATAAGCGACACCCAAAACTCCACCAAAGAACTCCTACAGCTGATAAACACCTTTAGTAACATGGCAGGATACAAGATCAACTCAAAAAAATCAGTTGCCCTCCTATACACAATGGATAAGGAAGCAGAGAGGGAAATCAGAGAAGCATCACTTTTCACGATAGCCACAAACAGCATAAAATATCTTGGGATAACTAACCAAGGAAGTGAAGATCTATTTGACAAGAACTTTAAGGCATTGAAGAAAGAAATTGAAGAGGATACCAGAAAATGGAAGGATCTCCCTTGCTCTTGCATTGGGAGGACCAACATAGTAAAAATGGCAATTCGACCAAAGGCAATTTGTAAATTCAATGCAATCCCCATTAAGGTCCCATCAAAATTCTTCACAGATCTTGAGAGGACAATAATCAACTTTATATGGAAAAACAAGAAACTCAGGATAGCCAAAACAATAAAGGACCTTCTGGAAGCATTACCATCCCTGACTTCAAACTCTATTACAGAGCTACAGTGTTGAAAACAGCTTGGTATTGGCATAAAAACAGAGAAGTCGACCAATGGAATGGAATAGAAGACCCGGATTTAACCCTCAGTCATATGAACATCTGGTTTTTGATAAAGGAGCTAAAAATATACAATAGAAGAAAGAAATCAACTTCAAAAAATGGTGCTGGCACAACTGGATATCAACCTGTAGAAGAATGAAAATAGATCCATATCTGTCACCATGCACAAAACTCAAGTCCAAATGGATCAAAGACCTCAATATCAATATGAAGACACTGACCCTGATAGCAGAGAAAGTGGGAAGTACTCTACAACATATGGGCACAGGAGACCATTTCCTATGTATAACCCCAGAGGCACAGACATTAAGGGCAACATTGAATAAAAAAACTGAGAAGCTTCAGTAAAGCAAAGGACACTGTCACTAAGACAAAAAAGGCCACCTACTGACTGGGAGAAGATTTTCAACAACCCTGCAACAAACAAAGATCTGATCTCCAAAATATATAAAGAACTCAAGAAACTAGACCTTAAAGTGCTAATTAACCCAATTAAAAAATGGGGCACTGAACTGAACAGAGAATCCTCAACAGAAGAAGTTAAAATGGCCAAAGACACTTAAGGTCATGTTCAACCTCCTTAGCGATAAGGGAAATGCAAATCAAAACAACATTGAGATACGATCTTACACCTGTCAGAATGGCTAAAATCAAAAACACCAATGATAGCCTTTGCTGGAGAGGATGTGGAGTAAGGGGTACACTCATCCATTGCTGGTGGGAATGCAAACTTGTGCAACCACTTTGGAAATCAGTGTGGCGGTTTCTCAGGAAATTTGGGATCAACCTACCACAGGACCCAGCAATACCACTCTTGGGAATATACCTAAGTGATGCCCTATCATACTACAAAAGCATTTGTTCAACTATGTTCATAGCAGCATTATTTGTAATAGCCAGAACCTGGAAACAACCTAGATGCCCTTCAATGGAAGAATGGATGAAGAAATTGTGGAATATATACACATTAGAGTACTATTCAGTGGTAAAAAACAATGACTTCTTGAATTTTGCATGCAAATGGATGGAAATAGAAAACACTATTCTGAGTGAGGTATCCCAAACCCGAAAAGAGGAACATGGGATGTACTCACTCACAATTGGTTTCTAGCCATAAATAAAGGACACTGAACCTATAGTTTGTGATCCTAGAGAAGCTAAATAAGGTGAACCCATAGAAAAACATATAGTTATCCTCCTGGATATTGGAAGTAGACAAGATTGCAGGGCAAAAATTGGAATCTTGGGGGTAGGGTGGGATAGGGGTAAGGGAGATGGGGAGAGAAAAGTGAGGAGGGGAGGATGGGGGGAGCTTGGGGGAATGGGATGGTTGGGATAATGAAAGGGTAGATATGGGAGCAGGGAAGTATATATCTTAATTAAGGGAGCCATCCTAGGGTTGGCAAGAGACTTGACTCTAGATGGGCTCCCAGGTGCCCAGCTAGATGTCCACAGTTAGTTCCTTGGGCAGCTGAGGAGAGGGAACCTGAAATGTCCCTATCCTATAGCCATACGGATGAATGTCTTGCATATCATCATAGAACCTTCATCTGGCGATGGATGGAGATAGAGACAGAGACCCACATTGGAGCACTGGACTGAGCTCCCAAGGTACAAATGAGGAGCAGAAGGAGGGAGAACATGAGCAAGGAAGTCAGAACCGTGAGGGGTACATCCACCCACTGAGACAGTGGGGTTAATGTTTTGGGAGCTCACCAAGGTAAACTGGACTGGGACTGAAAAAGCATGGGATAAAACCAGACTCTTTGAACATGGTGGACAATGAGGGCTGATGAGATGCCAAGGACAATGGCACTGGGTTTTGATCCTACTGCATGTACTGGCCTTGTGGCCGCCTAACCAGTTTGGATGCTCACCTTACTAGACCTGGATGGAAGCGGGAGGACCTTGGACTTACCACAAGGCAGGGAACCCCGACTGCTCTTTGGACTGGAGAGGGATGGGGAGAGAAGTGGGGAATGGGGAGAAGAGTGGGCGACGGGGAGGGAAATGGGAGGTTGGGAGGAGGCAGAAATTTTTTTCAATAAAAAAACAAACAAATAAATAAATAAATAAATAAAAGAAGTTTAATTGTCAGCGAACATCTACCCGGAATGGGAAAGAATGTGTTATACCCTATAGCTGGCCACATTCATGGTCAAGTATATTTATAAGTGAAAAGTTCTTTTTTAATACAAAGCTGAATTTATCTTCTCTGTTTACAACTCCACACACTGGATGAGTATAAGAGTTTTTGAGCCCATCTTCCAGCCCTAGCCATATGAAATGTCATGTCTTTTTTCTACTCCTGCACTCCAAAGAGGGTTTGAATAAGACATCTGGCTTTCCATTTTCCTATTTTGATTCTACTGAGTAAGTAAAGTGGGAGGGAGAGAAATTCCTAGAATCTTTTTAATATTTTGATTAGTAAGAATAACTGAAGCAGAACACTGATTATGAAGCAAATGAATTTAAACTATATTTGTCAGTGAATGTGGCTTTGCTTAGCTAGATCCCAAAAATTCCTACAGTTACTTGAAGTCACCCAACAAAAGAACTTTCAGAAGTGCGTTAAGTGGAAATCAGAGAAAAGATGAAGCCTTTTTAACTGTGATTAAAATATCTTGCATCTTTAAATTTAAAAATTGAGACTTTCAGGACATATTTCTATGTTATTTCTAAATATGGAGTTCCTCCCCTGTGCACCAGTTTCATGTTTTCTAGACCTCTGTTCTTGAGAAAGACAAAATGGAACCCCAGCCTTGTTCCCCTTCATTTTTTTGTCAGTTTGATTCTTCTTTGACTCCTATACGTCATAACTGGTGGCTTTCCAACCCTGCATATTCCAAAACTAAAATAGGTTTTCAATATATACTTACATCTTCCTCTTTTTACAGTAGCTTTTAGCCATGTTGACTGGGCAGACATTTCGGAGATCTAGACAATAGAAACACAAGATCATATTTCTGAGAACTATCTTGATTTTCTGCCTGAGTATTTTGATAGCTGTCCACATTGAGGTCATCACCTGACAAGAACTTCTCAGAACATACTTCTGTCTTAAAAAGACTTATGACTGAGAGGTTTGATTTGAGTCTTGGGCTATCATGTGTTATAACATGATGTTTTCCAACTCATGGCTCCTGTTCATCTCTGGAAAATTGTAAATCATATATGGTTGTTACATCAAGTTTCTTAAAAAATAATTTAGGTCTTTGACTGCTTTCTAGTTCAGTCTTTTACTCATAGATTTATTCTTTTAATAGTGACCCATATTTCCTAGAAGTTTTTTTTTTAATTTACTTATTATTTATTTATTTTTAACATTTAACATTTTCTTTGAATCAGTTATCCTCTCTTGTTTTAAATGCTAAGATTCTGTCTTGCATCTCTAGCATTATGTTACTGAGGATTGTCCTCTGAGATACCTGTTCAAGTTCCTAAATCTTTCTATTCTAGATTTCCCTCAGTTTCTATTTTCTTGATGGATTTAATTTCATGTGTTGAATAGTTTTCTTCATTTAATTCCATTGTTTCTGTGTGTTTTATGGTTTTCGTTAATGAATTTATTTATATCATTTTTAAGTCTTTGTATATATTCATAACATAATAGCTATTTTGATGTCCTTGTCTTGGGCTTCAATCATTTTGCATTTCTTGTAAACTCCTTCTGCAATAGGATTGCTCAGCTCTAGCAGAGGCATATTATCTTGACTATTATCTATGTACTTGTATGGCAGTATCTAGGCATCTGCCTTGAGATGATTGGTATTTTAGGTTCTGATATAATATCTTGTGTCTGTTGGATATGTGTTCTCGTTCTTGATTTCTATTGTCCTCTTTGATCATTAGGAAAGCACGTTAGTGTGGGTTGCCTGGTATGGAATGCTTCTGAGATTCTGTTTTGCGTTGTCCCTGGGGTTTCTGTATAGAGAGCATTTCTTGATATTGGGAGCTGACATTAAGAAATGGGAATATTCTAATAAGGGCTTGCTGAAAGGGTCCATAAGAAGCAGGAAGTCTGGGTGTGCCAACATGTTTCCTCTGGGAATGGACTCAGAAAAGAAGTGGCCACAGAAGGTGGTTTGGTGCAGAGCTGTGAGTAACACTGGAAGATTGAAAGTGAGGAAGTGGGAGAGTAAAGATCACTTAATTGATTCCCTATAAAGCATGGCTGGTGATTTCCCAAGGATTACAATTGATGGGTTAGAGGAAAAGTCAAAATTATTTTCATAATAAAGACATTCTCTTGGGAGTAGCATGCCCTGGTTTCCTGAGTAGCAATGCACTGAATTGATGCATTAACAATGAATTTTCTAAGAGATTACTTCTCTGAAAGTTACATCTCTTATCCCCCAAGTTTCCAGATATTGCAGAGTAAAATGATGTCAGGTTGATACTTTTTTAGCTTTTTCCAATTAGAATTCAACTATAATGATGAACTTCAGAAATATCCAGCACTTTTACAAGCATTTACCTTAATTAGTTATGTCACACAAAGGTAGTTATTGCTGCACATAGGTTACAGGAACTGGGAAGGACTTTAGCTTCTTTGCTTCTTGCTCTTCTGAGATATTATCATTGTATCAGAGTCCCAACTAGAAAGCAAAGATACTAAACCACCAAGATTCAAATATTACTTGGACTTACTCTTATTAGAGCTAAGAAAAAAATGTACAAACTCATCCATAAGTAGAATTACTAGCTTTACCTGAAGGATGTACGAAGAGGTTTGTTTAAATCACCCAGGGGACACTGCACATCCGTTGGAAAAGATATATATTTTTTTATTTTTATTTACTGCTTCTGAGGTTTTATATTTTTTAATTTTTATTTTATTATTGGAACAAAGAAAAGCCTTTTTCATTATACATATTATTCCCAGTTCTCACTGCCTCCCCTTTGCCATTCCCTCCACCTCCCCGCACCCCTTCCCCTTTCACTCTCCAGAGAGGGCTAGGCAAATTGCTCTAAAGGATCAAGGCCCTCGCCACTATATCCAAACTGAGCAAGGTGTCCATCCAGAGAGAATAGATTCCAAAAAAGCCAGTACAAGCAGCAGTAATGAATCTTGGTACCACTGCCAGTGGCCCCGCAATCTACCCCAGGCATACAGCTGTTACCCACATTAGAGGGTCTAGCTCGGTCCTATGCAAGTTCCTTTCCTGTCTGGCCAGAGTTGTATAATTTTACCCTTTTTGTCAAAAATCAGGTGTTCTTAGGTGTGTGGGTTAATATCTGCATCTTTGATTTGATACCATTGGTCAATCCTTCTGTTTTTATGCCAATACCAAGCTTTTTTTTTTTTTTTTAATGCTGCAGCTCTATAATAGAGTTTTATTTCAGGGATGGTGGTGCCTCTGAAACTTCCTTTATTGTACAGGTTTGTTTTGGCTATCCTGGGTTTTTTGCTTTTCCATATGAGGCTGAGTATTGCTCTTTCAAGGTCTGTGAAAAATTTTGTTGGGGTTTTAATGGGAATTGCATTGAATCTATAGATTGCTTTTGGTAGGATTGACATTTTTAGTATGTTATCCTACCTATTATTCAAGAGCATGGATATTTTTCCATTTTCTGATATCTTCTTCAATTTCTTTCTTCAAAATCTCAAATTTCTCGTTGAACAGGTCTTTCACTTCTTTGGTTAGTATTACTCCAAGATATTTTGTTATTTGTGGCTATTGTGAAGGGTGATGTTTCTCTTATTTCTTTCTCAGCTTCTTTGTCACTTTTATATAGGAGGGCTACTTATTTTTTTAAGTTGATCTTGTATCTTGCCACATTACTAAAGGTATTTCTTGGAAGGAAGGCCGCTTGTTGTTTCCTGACTGCTCAACTCTAAAATAATCACACAGAAACTATATTATTTAAATCACTGCTTGGCCCATTATCTCTAGCTTCTTATTTGCAAACTCTTACTTTTGGCTGAGGTTTCTATCCTGCCCAGTTCCCACAGTAATTAAGTTCCAATGAAATCACACAGATGTCTACATTAATTATAAATTGATTGGCCTATTCACTCAGGCTTTTTATTAACGCTTAAAATATATATATTAGACTCAGAGTTCTTATTTTTTTTTTAGAAGTTGGCAGGGGGAGTGCTGTGTTACAATGGTCTTTTATCCTGTCACTTGTATTATTTTTTTAATAAAATGCTGATTGGCCAGTAACCAGTCAGGAAGTAGAAGCAGGGCAATGAGAATTCTAGGAAGAGGGAAGTTTCAGTTTGCTGTTGTGATCCAGCCTCAGAGGAAGCAAGATGTGACTGCCTCACCAAAAAAAAAAAAAAAAAGAGAGAGAGAGAGAGAGTCCGGTTTTATCCCATGCATTTTCAGTCCCAGTTCAGCTGGCCTTAGTGAGCTCCCAATAGATCAGCCCCACCGTCTCAGTGGGGGGTGCCCCCATCGTGGTCTTGACTTCCTTGCTCATGTTCTCCCTCCTTCTGTTCCTCATTTGGACCTTGGGAGCTCAGTCCATTGCTCCAGCCAAGGACAATGGCACTGAGTTTTGATCCTACTGCATGTACTGGCTTTGTGGGAGCCTAGCCTGTTTGGATGCTCACCTTCCTAGACCTGGATGGAGGGGGGAGGACCTTGGACTGCCCACAGGGCAGGGAACCCTAACTGCTCTTGGACTGGAGAGGGAGGGGGAGGGAAGTGAGGCGTGGGGAGTGGGGAGAGGGGGAGGGAAAAGGGAGGCGGCGAGGAGACAGAAATTCTTAATAAAAATGTGAGTTCAAGACCAGCCTGGTCTACAAGAGCTAGTTCCAGGACAGGCTCCAAAACCACAGAGAAACCTTGTCTTGAAAAAAAATTAATAATAAAAAAAAGATAAAGAAAAAAAACAAGCTAAGTGGCTAATTCAGAAAAGAATTATGGGCTAATGTAAGTTATAAGAATTAGTAAATAAGAATCCTGAGCTAATGGGCCAGTTTATAACTAATATATACCTTTGTGTGATTCTTTTGGACTTAACTGCTGCAGAACAGGGTGGGACATTGTTGCAGAGGGCTGCTTGATTGTTCCCAGCCACTTAGCCCCAAATTAATCACACAGAAACTATACTCATAAATCACTGCCTAGCCTATTAGCTCTAGCTTCTTATTGGCTAAATCTTATATTAATTTAACACATTTCCATTAATCTGTATATTACCACATGGCAGTGGCTTACTGGCAAAGATTCGGCATGGCTGGCTCTGGCAATTCCATGGAGTCTCACTCTGCATTCCTCCCAGCATTCAGTTCCATCTTCCCTGCCTACCTAAGTTCTGCTCTATCAACAGGCCAAGGAAGTTTCTTTGTGCACCAATGGTATTCACAGCATACAAAGGGGAATAGCACATCAGGTATTTATCAGTTGTAGGCATTTCCTAGTAGAGTTCCTAGGGTCACTTACATATGCTATCATATTATCTGCTAATAGCAGAAGTTTGACTTAGTCCTTTCCAATTTGTATCACCTTGATCTCCTTTTGTTGTCTTATTGCTCAAGCTAGAACTTCAAGAACTATTTTGAATAGATGTGGAGAAAGTGAACAGCCTTGTCTTATTCCTGATTTTAGTAGAATTGTTTTGAGTTTTTATCCATTTAGTATTATATATTGGCTGTAGACTTGCTGTATATTGCTTTTATTATGTTTAGATTATGTTCCTTGTATACCTGATCTCTCCAAGACCTTCATCTTAAAGGGGTATTAGATTTTGTCAAATGCTTTTCAGCATCTAATGAGATGATTTTATACTTTTTTCTTTAATTTTATTTGTATGATGGGTTACAAAGGTGGATTTTTTTAAACCTTGATAGGTATATTTATTTAAAATAATGTTGATATCAGCTAAATTCAAAAAAATTATATTCAGTAAAAACAAACAAACAAACAAACAAAAAAGCAAAGGTGGATTTTTGTATGTTGAAACATTCCTGCATCTCCGGGATGAAACTGATTTGACCATGATGTATTATTTTTTTAATGTGCTCTTGGGTTTGGTTTGCCAGTATTTTATTAAGTATTTTTGTATCAATATTCATGAGGGAAATTAGTCTATAAATCTCTATCTTGGTTGTGTCTTTGTTTGGTTTGTGTATTGGAGTAACCGTAGCATCATAAAAAGAGTTTGGCATTATTCCTTCTGTTTCTAACTATGTAGAACACTTTGAAGAGTTTTGGTATTAGCTCTTCTTTGAAGTTCTGGTAGAATTTGGCACTGAAACCATCTGGCCCTGGGCTTGTTGGTAAGTTTGTTTGTTTGGGAGGCTTTTGATGACTGCTTCTATTTCCTTGCAGGTCTATTTGAATTATTCACCTGGTGTTTATTTAATTTTGGCATGTGGTACCTATCCAGAAAATTGTCCATTTCTTTCACATTTTCCAATTTTGTGGAGTACAGGGTTTTGTACTATGACCTAATGTTTTTCTCAGTTTTCACAGTGTCTGTTGTTTTGTCCACCTTTTCATTTCTGATTTTGTTAATTTGGATGTTCTCTCTCTCATTTTGACTAGTTTGGATAAGATTTTGTCTATCTTGTTGATTTTCTCTAAGAACCAGCTCTTTGTTTTATTGATTCTTTGCATTATTATCTTTTTTCTTATTTTATTAATTTCAGCCCTCAATTTGATTATTTCTTGTCATCTCCTCCTGGCTGAGTCTGCTTCTTTTTGTTCTAGAGCTTTCATGTGTGATGTTAAGTCACTACTTTGAGCTTTCTTCACTTTCTTTATGTAGGCACTTAGTGCTATAAACTTTCCTCTTAGAACACAGATTTCATAGTGTTCTATATGTTAGGATATGTTGTGCCTTTATTTTTGTTGAATTCTGGGAGATTTTAATTTCTTTCTTTATTTCTTCCTTGACACAAGGGTGGTTCAATAGAGTACTGTTTAATTTCCATGAGTTTGTAGTCTTTTTTGAATTAGTATTGTTGCTAAATTCTAACTATAAACCATGGTGATCTGATAAGATACAGGGGTTATTTTAATTTTTTTGTATGTGTTGAGGTATGCTTTGTTACCAAATATGTGGTCAATTATAGAGAAGGTTCCATGAGGTGCTGAGAAGAAGGCATATTCTTTTGTGTTTGGGTGAAATATTCTGTAATGTCTGTTAAGTTCATTTGTGTCACAACATCTGTAAGCTCTCTTATTTCTTTGTTAAGTTTCCGTCTGGTTGTCCTGTCCATTGGGGAGAGTTTGGTGTTGAAGCCTACTATTAGTGTGTGGTGTTTGATGTGTGATATAAGCTTTACTAGTGTTTCTTTTGTATATGTGGCACTCTTGTATTTGGGGCATAGATGTTCGGAATTGAGACTTCCTGTGATGAGCATAAAGTGTTTTTCTCTATCTTTTTGGACTGATTTTGTTAGATATTAGGATAACTACACCTGTTGGTTTCTTAGATATATTTGATTGAAAAACCCTTTCCCAACCCTTTACTCTGAGCTAATATCTGTCTTTGAGGTTGAGGTGTGTTTCTTGTATACAGCAGAAGGATGAATCCTGCTTTCATATCTACTCTCTTAGCCTGTGTCTTTTTATAAGTGAAATGAGTCCATTGATATTAAGAGATATTAAAGACAAGTGATTGTTAATTCCTGTCATTTTTTGAAAATATTTATTTATTTATTTATTTATTTATTTATTTATTATGTATACAGTATTCTGTCTGTGTGTATGCCTGCAGGGCAGAAGAGGACACCAGACCTCATCACAGATGGTTGCCGGGAATTGAACTCAGAACCTTTGGAAGAGCAGGCAATGCTCTTAACCTCTGAGCCATCTCTCCATCCCCAATTCCTGTCAATTTTGTAGTACTGTTTGTGTGTTTCCCTTCTTTGGGGTTTGCTGTTGTGAGGTTATCTGTTCCCTGTGTTTTTATGGATGCAGTTAGCTTCCTTGGGTTGAAGTTTCTTTTCTAGTACTCTCTGTAGGGCTGGATTTGTGGATGGGTATTGTTTAAATCTCTTTTAGTCATGGAATGTCTTTTCTCCTTCGATGGTGATTGAAAGCTTTTTTGGGTATGGTAGTCTGGGTTTTCACCCATGGTCTCTTAGTGTCTGCAGCATATCTGCCCGGGAACTTCTGGCTTTCATGGTGTCCACTGAGAAATTTATAGTATCTTCAACACCTGAGATTCTCTCTTCCGTCTCTTGTATTCTGGTGGTTATGCTTTCCTCAGTAGTTTCCATTTGTTTACCCAGATTTTCCATTTCCAGAATTAGCTTTGCTTGAGTTTTTTTTTTTAATCGCTTCTGCCTCTACTTCAATCTTCAAGTCTTGAACTGTTTGTTCTCTTTTCTTCACCTGTTTGATTGTTTTTTCATGGTTTTCTTTGAGAGCAATATTGAGTTTTTTTAATATTTTATATTTTTCTTCATTTCTTTAAAAAATTTTATTTTCTCCTTAAAGGTCTCCATCACCCTCATAAAGTTGTGTATAAAATAATTTTGTTCTGCTTCTTCTGGGTTAGGATGATCAAGTCTTCTGTTTTATGACCACTGGGTTCTGGTGTTACCATGTTGTTTTTCAGGTTGTTAGATGAATTCTTGCATTGGAGCCTACCCATCTCCTCATTCAATTTATGCCAGCATTGTTTTTGTTTGTGTCTTAGTCCAATCCTTGCAGTGACTGTCTATGTCTTGGTAACTGTTCTTGATCTGCTCTGTCTGTATCTCAGCGGTTCTGGAGCAGCTTATCTGCAGGAAACTCATCTGCTGGCTGGCTATAGAAACCGACGCAGGTGGGGGAGGGGCCAGGGTTTTTTCCCAGTGTGAAGAGCCTAGAGAGTTGGGTGCCCCACCTGGTGGCTGGTCACGTTCCTGTTCCTCTTGATCCTCTCTTTGTAGTAGCAGGCTGTGTATCAGAGTTCCACTGAGACAGCAGAGTTTGAGGGCAGGGTGTGGCTTCTAGATGGCAGGGTCCAATAGTCAAGATAGGGGTAAAGGTGCAGTTTATCTGCAGGAAACTCTCCTGTTGGCTGGCTAGAAAAGCCAAGGCAGGAGGAGGAGGGGTCCAAGGTTTTGCCCCAATATGAAGGACCTAGAAAATGCAATGTCCTGCTGAGTAGCCAGTCACTCACCTCTTAGTCCTCTTTGTGTAGTAGCAGGCTGTATTTCTGAATTCTACTTACTGTCCTTATTTTTAACAGGTAATTATTATGAATAAGTGAATTAAAATTATCTTAACGTATATAGTAACAATAAAAATGTCATTTTTAGATGCCTTCGTAAATTTAATTATAGATTTTTTTTCCAAATATTTATAATGATTTTTCAAACATACCAACACACTTCACAAACAACTAGAAAGTATTGTCAAGAGGTAGAATGAGATTTTAGTGAATACTATTGAAGACTATTAGATATTATACAAAATTATTTTCCTGCTGGTTGTTAATTTTTAATGGAAAACCAGCAGATATCTCATTTCCAAATATCTTAAAATGTAAAATATTTGTAAAAATGGTATTTTCAATAAGTTATTGAAATATTTTAGCATTATCTCAAGTGTTACCTCTGTAGACACTTGTCGATGGTAACTGAATAAAATATTTACCATTCTGATAAACTTTTAATAAGTAGAAAATCTAGTTATTATGTAACTTACTGAGAATGTCTACTTGTTCTTGAAATAAAACATTCTTTCAGCATGCTACTTTTAAGAGCTGTTATAGCTCTATGAGAAATATTGCAAATATTATAATATTGATAGTTTTCAGCTTTTTTCAGGAGCAAAATAGATGTTATATGATTTTATACATTTTCAATTAAAACCAATAACAGATTAATTTACATTCCAAATTCATAGCACAAGCACATAAAATATAGACTTTTATATTCCTGCTTGGTTCTATTGGAGACATTTTATGAGTCTAATTATTGTGAATTTGGAACATCTGGTCAATTATCATTTTGTTCATTAGAAAACACTAGGAAGAGTTTTTGTTATGCTTGTTTTTGGCATGTTCTAAAACAGTTCAATCTCATACTCACTTTTCATCCTCACTGGGACCATATGCTGTTCTTATCTAAGTGAGGTCACCAAAAGGCAACAAAAACTAGCATTTTACAGTGAAAGAGTTCTCGAAAGCTTCCACAGAGGCCAGAGCATTGTAAACCGTGAATCAATAAGTTAACACCTTAAACCACTCTCATCCAATATATATGCTTCAATTATCTTAACAAATAGATAAATAAATATGCTTTTATCTCCTGAATATTTGATTTTTGTCTGAATTTGAAAATTAAAAAAAAAAGGAAATCATCAGAAGGCAGGGATCAGGCATCCTGTAAAGCTAGATAAATCTCCCATCAGACATTCTATTTTATCTGTAGAGGAATGTCTGGGGATCAATAAGGGATCGTCTGAAACAGTACAGGCATTTGCTGTTGCACTTGGCTGCCTACCAGAAACAAATGATAATATTAAATACTGACAATACAGCACATTTAAATGTATAGGACACAAAAGAATTGATCTGGAACAGTACAGTAAATGACTCTACTGATAACTAGCATTCATGGTGCCAGAAGGTGCTGTTCCAGCTGCTGGGGGAGAAAAGTCATCAACAGTCTAAGACAACTTTGGAGTCTAACAGTACAAGAATAACATGCCAGCTAAGGATATGTTCCTTCTTCACCTCCTGCCTTCTCTAAATTCGACCTTTTTAAAAATTATATATATATATATATATATATATATATATATATATATATATATTACAATTTATTTTGTTGTCAGTAAAATGTGGAAATGAATGGGTGTTTGTAGGGAACAGCTTTCTCTTTTCCTACACCAACACATATAGTGATTTACATTGAAAGTAGATTTACCATTCTATTTAGAGGATTGTGCTATATGTTATCAAATGTGTCATTACAGTGGTCCACTTTGTTCTGATATTCCTGAGAATGTAGAGTCACAGCTTTGATGTCACTTCCCAGGTAAGTAAAATATGCACAGTATTTGTGGAGATCCATTCACATCTATGCAATAAATTCAGGTTTTCACACTGAAAGTTCTAACGTAAAGTAGCAGAGAAATCTAGAAAGTGAATAATTTTCAGGAAAAATAAGCATTAAGATTTAGAAATAAACAATGGTATCATTAATTGTAGTGTTTTAAAGTCACAGTGGTATAAAAAAGCAGTTCAATTATTTTAATTAGGTGAATGAGTGATTTCGAAAGTAGCTTTTTAATAAATTTAGAATTTAGACAACAATGAGGACCCTAAGAGAGACATACATAGATCTAATCTACTTGGAAAGTAGAAAAAGACAAAATCTCCCGAATAAATTGGGAGCATGGGGACCTTGGGGGTGGGTTAAAGGGGAGGATAAAGGTAGGGAGGGGAACAGAGAAAAATGTAGAGCTCAATTAAAAATCAAATGAATAAATAAAATAATAAAAAGAAAGGAATGAGTGGATTTGAAAGTGGTAGTATTAATCAATGAATACCAAGCAAATTATGAAGATTGAAGGGCAGAAACACAGAATATAGTACTTTCATTTAACAATGTAGTAAACTAATTTATATATAAAACAGAAAAATTATTAATGATGTAATAGATAAAATACTCTTTATTAGAAATCTGGAGTCCATTAAAGGCTGGCCTAAGAGGGAATGTTTCATGATAAGTTTATCATGTGAACTCAGTCATTTAAAGAAGAATTTGATAGATTCTGAGATGAGGGTCTTGAGCACTGGAACAGACTTATACCCTCAGTACCAGTGAACATGTATGCTTACATTTTGCAAATATAGCCACGAGAAGTAAAAATTGGGCGAGGATGAGGAATTACTGTTAGTGAAGAGCATTGGGGTCATTTTGAAATTCCAAATGAGATTCTTTTTACATACAAAGATATAATCCACTAACTCTGATACCAATTATAGTGATTTAAAGAAAATGGCAATTGGGGTGGTGGTGGCACACACCTTTAATCCATGCATGTGGATCTCTGTGAGTTTGAAGACTGCCTGGTATATAGAACTAATTATAGGCCAGCTAGGGCTGTTATATAGAGAAACCCCATCTTGGGGAATAAAAAAGAATGAAAGAAAGAAAGAAAAAGAAAGAGAGAGAGAGAGAGAGAGAGAGAGAGAGAGAGAAAATGGCCCCCAAAGTGGTGCCAGTAATAGGAGGTGTGGTCTTGTTGAAATGAGGCTTTGTTGGAGAAAGTGTGTCACCGTGGGAATGGATGTTGAGGTCTCTTTTACTCACATTTCACTCAATGTGACACTCAGTCAACTTTCTGTTGCCTTCTAATCAAGATGTAGCAAGCACCATGTCTGCCTGCACACCCCCATACTCCCGCCATGATGATAATGATCCTCTTAAATGGTCAGCAAGCCATCCCAATTAAATGCTTTTCTTATAAAAGTTGCCATGGTCATGGTGTCTCTTTACAGCATTAGAAAACTAAGACACCAATTTAGTTAAAACAAAACTACTATTTCATTTTGCATTTATATTTGCTACCCTCTAACCCCTTTCTATGAATAATTTTTGCTACAAGTTAGAAAAAAATAAAATAACAAAAGCACCTTCTTTGAATAAGTTCTTAGAACTGTAATAGGTTGCGCCTCCTGAAAAAATATAGAGGAGTAGAATTGAGAGATTAAATTCAATATCCCCTGGGACTGGAGAGGGAGGAGAAGAGGAGTGGGGGGAGGGGGAGAGGGGCAGGAGGAGGGGGAGGGAAATGGGAGGCGGGGAGGAGGCGGAAAATTTTTTTTTCAATAAAAAAAAATTCAATATCCCCAAGAAGTCCTGTTGCCCATTGATGTAAATGGTGCTAACATATAACTCTTAGACGTTGGTAGCAGCTACTTGTTAATTTTGTTATCCACTCAATACTTAAATAATCACACAGAAACTATATTATTTGCAAGACTGTTTGGCCAGCAGCTTAAGTATATTCCTAGCTAGCTCTTATATCCTAACCTAACCCATCTATATTAATCTGTGCATCACCAGAAGGTTGTGGTCTACCAGCAAATTTTCAGTAGGCTCTAGCAAAGGCATCTGTCTCCTGTGGAGCCACATGGCTTCTCTTTGACTCCACCTACTCTCTCTCTACATCTGTTTGTATTTCTCACCTGATTTTACTATGTTAAGCCATTGGCCAAAATCAGCTTTATTCATTAACCAATAAAATAAACACACATACAGAAACACTTCCTATACTACTTCCCCTTTTTTGTTTAAATAAAAAAGAAGGTTGAAACTTTAACATTGTAAAATCAAATATAACAAAACAGGTATCAAGCAAGATTTATAGTTACAATATTTATATCTGTTTTAACTTTTATCATAACTAAGAAAAGCTACAATTATAACTATCTATTCTTCAAGTCCACCAAAGACCCCAGAAGGATATAATATTACCTAAGTTAACAGGAAGTACATTGTCAGCAACTTATAAAATTCTAGAATTGACAGACATTTCATAGCCTGGACAATAACCCAAAGTTCTTCTGTAACATTGGGACACCCATCTTCAGCCTACAAGTCCATAGTATATGGCAGACTCTTCTACTAAGCAGGAAATTTTAAAGACCATTCCACCTATATTGACAACTTATCAGTGACGTTCTTCTATGTCCTGAAAATTGTCAAGTAGACTTTTTTTTCTTTCATGAAGCAGGAACCCTGAAGAATCATCTCAACTTTAGAGAATTAAACAGTCCTTTTTCGTAACATGAGTGGGGCCGGCTTGCTTGTTGGGGTTTCCCTCCTGCCTGGTACGCCCAGCTGTTTAGCCCCAAAGAAAATCATACATAGGTCTCCATAAATTATAAAGCTGATTGGCCCATTAGCTCTAGCCTCTCACTGGCTAACTCTCACATCTTGATTAACCCATTTTTCTGATCTATGTTTGCCATGTGACTCAGTACCATTTTTTTTTTAATTTTTTTCTCATTTTTTTATTCTTTTTTAATTAAAATTTCCAACTGCTCCCCGTTTCCCATTTCCCTCCCCCTCCTCCCACATATTGCCCCCTCCCCCCGCTCCCCTCCCCCTATCCTCACTCCTCTTCTCCTCCCCCCAGTCCATTCCCCCTCCCTCTCGATACTGAAGAGCAGTCCAAATTCCCTGCCCTACAGGAAGACCAAGGTCCTCCCACTTCTATCTAGGTCCAGGAAGGTGAGCATCCAAACAGGTTAAGCTCCCACAAAGCCAGTTCATGTATTAGGATCGAAACCTAGTGCCATTGTCCTTGGCTTCTCATCAGCCTTCATTGTCCGCCATGTTCAGAGAGTCCAGTTTCAACCCATGCTTATTCAGTCCCAGTCCAGCTGGCCTTGGAGAGCTCCCAATAGATCAGTTCCACTGTCACAGTGGGTGGGTGCACGCCTTGTGGTCCTGATTTCCTTGCTCATGTTCTCCCTCCTTCTGCTCCTCATTTGGACTTTAAGAGATCAGACCTTTGCTCCAAATTGGGTCTCTGTCTCTCTCTCGATCCATCGCCAGATGAAAGTTCCTGTGCCAATCTCCTTGGCCTTTCGTCAGCTCTCATTGTCCGCCAAATTCAGAGAGTCCAGTTTTATCCCATGTTTTTTCAGTAGCAGTCCAGCTGGCCTTGGTGAGCTCCCAATAGATCGGCCCCACTGTCTCAGTGGTTGGGTGCACCCCTCATGGTCCTGACTTCCTTGTTCATGTTCTCTCTCCTTCTGCTCCTCATTATAACCTAGGGATCTCAGTCCGGTGCTCCAGTGTGGGTCTCTGTCTCTATCTCCATCCATCGCTAGATGAAGGTTCTATGGCGATATGCAAGAAATTCATCAGTATGATTATAGGATAGGTTCATTTAAGGTTCCCTAACCTCAGGTGCCCCAATGAGCTAACTGGGGACATTGCCCTGGGCATCTGGTAGCCATTCCAAGTTCAAGTCTCTTGCCAACCCTTAGGTGGCTCCCTTAAATAAGGTATGAGTTTCCCTGCTCCCCTATCCAACCTTCCTTTATCCCCAATCACCCCGATTACCCCAGTTCCCCTCATCCTCTCCTTCACACTTTTCTCTCCCCATCACCCCTCATCCCCATCCCACCCCACCCCCAAGATTCCAATTTTTTGCCCATCTATCTTGTCTATTTCCCATAGCTGGGAGGATATTTATATGTTTTTCCTTGGGTTTACCCTCTTGTTTAGCTTCTTTAGGATCACAAATTATAAACTCAGTGGCCCCTATCCATGGCTAGAAACCAATTATGAGTGAGTACATCCCATGATCTTCTTTTTGGGTCTGGGTTACCTCACTCAGGATAGTATTTTCTATTTCCATCCATTTGCATGCAAAATTCGAGAAGTCATTGTTTTTTACCGCAGAGTAGTACTCTAATGTGTATATATTCCACACTTTCTTCATCCATTCTTCCATTGAAGGGCATCTAAGTTGCTTCCAGGTTCTGGCTATTACAAACAATGCTGCTATGAACATAGTTGGACAAATGCTTTTGTCATATGATAGGGCATCTCTTGGGTATATTCCCAAGAGTGCTGTTGCTGGGTCAAGGGGTAGGTTGATCCCAATTTTTCTGAGAAACCGCCCCACTGATTTCCAAAGTGGTTGCACAAGTTTGCAGTCCCACCAGCAATGGATGAGGGTACCCCTTTCTCCACAACCTCTCCAGCAAAGGCTATCCTTGGTGTTCTTGATTTTAGCCATTCTGACATGTGTCAGATGATATATCAAAGTTGTTTTGATTTGCATTTCTCTGATCGCTAAGGAGGTTGAGCATGACCTTAAGTATCTTTTGGCCATTTTAACTTCTTCTGTTGAGAATTCTCTGTTCAGTTCAGTGCCCCATTTTTTAATTGGGTTAATTATCCTTTTAAAGTGTAGTTTCTTGAGTTCTTTATATATTTTGGAGATCAGACCTTTGTCTGTTGCGGGGTTGGTGAAGATCTTATCCCAGTCAGTAGGCTGCCTTTTTGTCTTAATGACAGTGTCCTTTGCTTTACAGAAGCTTCTAAGTTTGAGTAGGTCCCATTTATTCAATGTTGCCCTTAATGTCTGTGCTGCTGGGGTTATACATAGGGAGCGATCTCCTGTGCCCATATGGTGTAGGGTACTTCCCATTTTCTCTTCTATCAGGTTGAGTGTGTTCAGATTGATATTGAGGTCTTTGATCCATTTGGACTTGAGTTTTGTGCATGGTGATAGATATGGGTCTATTTTCATTCTTCTATAGGTTGACATCCAATTGTGCCAGCACCATTTGTTGAAGATGCTTTCTTTCTTCCATTGTACACTTTTAGCTCCTTTATCGAAAATCAGTTGTTCATAGGTTTGTGGGTTAAAATCCGGGTCTTCTATACGATTCCATTGGTCGACTTCTCTGTTTTTATGCCAGTACCACGCTGTTTTCATTACTGTAGCTCTGTAATAGGATTTGAAGTCAGGGATGGTAATGCCTCCAGGAGTTCCTTTATTGTATAAGATTGTTTTGGCTGCCGGGCGGTGGTGGCGCACGCCTTTAATCCCAGCACTCACGAGGCAGAGGCAGGCGGATCTCTGTGAGTTCGAGACCAGCCTGGTCTACAAGAGCTAGTTCCAGGACAGGCTCCAAAGCCACAGAGAAACCCTGTCTCGAAAAAACCAAAAAAAAAAAAAAAAAGATTGTTTTGGCTATCCTGGGTTTTTTGTTTCTCCATATAAAGTTGATTATTGTCCTCTCAAGAACTGTGAAGAATTTTGATGGGATTTTAATGGGGATTGCATTGAATCTATAAATTGCCCTTGGTAGAATTGCCATTTTTTTTTTTTTTTTGGTTTTTCGAGACAGGGTTTCTCTGTGGTTTTGGAGCCTGTCCTGGAACTAGCTCTTGTAGACCAGGCTGGTCTCGAACTCACAGAGATCCGCCTGCCTCTGCCTCCCGAGTGCTGGGATTAAAGGCGTGCGCCACCACCGCCTCCCAATCCAAGAGCAAGGGAGATCCTTCCATTTTCTGGTATCCTCTTCAATTTCTTTCTTCAATGCCTTAAAGTTCTTTTCAAATAGATCTTTCACTTCCTTGGTTAGAGTTACCCCAAGATATTTTATGCTGTTTGTGGCTATCGTGAAAGGTGATGATTCTCTTATTTCCCTCTCTGCTTACATATCCTTTGTGTGTAAGAGGGCGACTGATTTTTTGGAGTTGATCTTGTATCCTGCCACATTACTAAAGGCGTTTATCAGCTGTAGGAGTTCTTTGGTGGAGTTTTTGGGGTCGCTCATGTACACTATCATATCATCTGCAAATAACGCAAGTTTAACTTCTTCCTTTCCAATTTGAATCCCCTTTATCCCCTTATGTTGTCTTATTGCTATTGCCAAAACTTCGAGAACTATATTGAGGAGGTATGGAGAGAGTGGACAGCCTTGGCGTGTTCCTGATTTTAGTGGGATGGCTTTAAGTTTCTCTCCATTTAATTTGATATTAGCTGTCGGCTTGCTGTATATAGCTTTAATTAAATTTAGGTATGACACTTGTATTCCTAATCTCTCCAAGACTTTTATCATAAAGGGATGTTGAATTTTGTCAAATGCTTTTTCAGCATCTAATGAAACGATCATATGGTTTTTTCTTTCAGTTTATTTATATGATGGATTACATTGATAGATTTGCGTATGTTAAACCAGCCCTGCATCTCTGGGATGAAGCCTACTTGATCATAATGGCTAATTTTTCTAATGTGTTCTTGGATTCGGTTTGCCAGAATTTTGTTGAGGATTTTTGCGTCGATGTTCATGAGTGAGATTGGCCTGTAATTCTCTTTCTTGTTTGGGTCTTTGTGTGGTTTTGGTATCAGAGTTACTGTAGCTTCATAAAAGGAATTTGGCAATGACTCTTCTGTTTCTATATTGTGAAATACATTAAGGAGTATAGGTATTAGGTCTTCTTGGAAGTTCTGGTAGAATTCAGCATTGAAACCATCTGGTCCTGGACTTTTTTTGGAAGGGAGGTTTTTGATAACAGCTTCTAATTCTTCATGACTAACAGGTCTATTTAGGTTGTTCACCTGGTCCTGGTTTAACTTTGGTATATGGTATTATCTAAAAAAGCGTCCATTTCTTTTACATTTTCCAGTTTTGTGGCATACAGGCTCTTGTAGTAAGATCTAATGATTTTCTGAATTTCCTCTCTGTCTGTGGTTATGTCCCCCTTTTCATTTCTGATCTTATTAATTTGCAAATTCTCTCTCTGCCGTTTGATTAGTTTGGATAGGTGTTTATCAATCTTGTTGATTTTCTCCAGGAACCAGCTTTTTGTTTCATTGATTCTTTCAATTGTTTTCTGTGTTTCTATTTTGTTGATTTCAGCCCTCAGTTTGATTATTTCCAGTCTTCTACCCCTTCTAGGTGAGTCTGCTTCTTTTTTTTCTAGAGTTTTCAGGTGGGCTGTTAAGTCTCCAATGTGTGCTTTCTCTGTTTCCTTTAAGAGGGCACTTAGTGCTATGAACTTTCCTCTCAGGACTGCTTTCATAGTGTCCCATAGGTTGGAGTATGTTGTTTCTTTATTTTCATTGAATTCAAGGAAGACTTTAATTTCTTTCTTTATTTCTTCCTTAATCCAGGTATGGTTCAGTAGTTGACTATTCAGTTTCCATGAGTTTGTAGGCTTTCTGGGGGTAGCATTGTTGCTGAATTCTAGCTTTAATCCATGGTGATCTGATAAGATACAGGTGGTTATTAATATTTTTTTGTAACTGTGGATGTTTGCTTTGTTACCGAGTATGTGGTCGATTTTTGAGAAGGTTCCATGAACTGCAAAGAAGAAGGTATATTCTTTCCTATTTGGGTGGAATATTCTATAGATGTCTGTTAAGTCCATTTGATACATTACCTCCTTTAATACTCTTATTTCTCTGTTAGGTTTCTGTCTAATTGACCTGTCCATTGGTGAGAGAGGAGTATTTAAGTCTCCTACTATTAATGTGTGCGGTTTGATGGCTGCCTTGAGTTTTAACAATGTTTCTTTTACGTATGTGGGTGCTTTTATATTAGGGGCATAGATATTCAGGATTGAGACTTCATCCTGATGAATTGTTCCTGTTATGAGTAGAAAATGTCCCTCTCCATCTCTTCTGATTGATTTAAGTTTGAAGTCAACTTTGTTAGAAATTAGTATGGCCACACCTGCTTGTTTCTTAGGTCCATTTACTTGATAAGCCTTATCCCAACCCTTACTCTGAGTAGGTGCCTGTCTTTGTGGTTGAGGTGTGTTTCTTGTAAACAGCAGAATGTTGGATCCTGTTTTCGTATCCAATCTCTTATTCTGTGCCTTTTTATAGGTGAGTTGAGTCCATTGACATTAAGTGATATTAATGACCAGTGGTTGTTAACTCCGGTCACTTTTTTAGTAGTAGATTTTGTGTGTTTCCCTTCTGTGAGTTGCGCTGGTAAAGGGTCTCTAGATGTCTGAGTTATTGTGGTCATTGTTGGACTCCTTGATTAGTGATTTTCCTTCTATTACTTTCTGTAAGGCTGGATTTGTGGCTACATATTGTTTAAATTTGTTTTTATCCTGGAAAATTTTTTTTCTCCATTTATAGTGAACGAAAGCTTGGCTGGGTATAGTAGTCTGGGCTTGCATCCGTGGTCTCTTAGTTTCTGCAGTACATCTATCCAGGACCTTCTGGCTTTCATGGTTTCTATAGAGAAGTCAGGTGTAAGTCTGATAGGTTTACCTTTATAAGTAACTTGGCCTTTTTTCTTTGCTGCTCTTAGTATTCTTTCTTTTTTCTGTATGCTTTGTGTTTTGATTATTATATGGGGAGAGGATTTTTTTTTCCAGCCTATTCAGTGTTCTGTATGCTTCTTGAACCTTCATAGGTATATCTTTCTTTAGGTTGGGAAAGTTTTCTTCTATAATTTTATTAAATATATTTTCTGGACCGTTGAACTGCACTTCTTCTCCTTCTTCTATTCCTATTATTCTTAGGTTTGGTCTTTTTATTTTGTCCCATATTTCCTGAATGTTTTGTGATGAGAATTTGTTGGCCTTGCTGTTTTCTTTGATCAGCGTGTTTATTTTCTCTATGGTATCTTCAGAATCTGAGATTCTTTCTTCTATCTCTTGTATTCTGTTGGTTATGCTTGTTTCTGTAGTCTCTATTCGTTTACCTAGATTTTCCATGTCCAGCTGGCCTTCTGTTGTGTTTTCTTCTTTGCCTCCATTTCAGTTTTTAAGTCTTGAACTGTTTCCATTATCTGTTTGATTGTTTTTCCTTGGTTTCCTAGGGTATCATTCACTGATTTACTCAATTCTTCAAACTTTCTGTTATACTTCTCATCCATTTCTATAAGGGCATTTTTTACATGCTGTTTAAGGGCTTCAATCACTTTCATAAAGTCAATTTTATCTACTTCTTCATGATTAAGGTGTTCATGTCCTCCTGTTGTGAGGTCGCTGGGTTCTGGTGGTTTCATATAGTTTTTCAGATTGTTGGGTGAATTCTTGCATTGGCGCCTGCCCATCTCTTCTTCCAAATGCTCCCCTATGGATCTTCTTTTACTGGATCAGGTCTCCTTGCCTACTGATGTACCTTCCCAGTGATGGCACTCTGCAGTGATAGCTCTCCTGGTGCTCCAGTGATGTCTCTCCTGGTACCAATATCAGATCTCCGTGCCCAAAGACGGCTCTCCTGGTACCCAGATTAGCTCTCCCACTGATGGCTCTCCTGGTGCCAAGATCAAATCTCCCTGCAGGTTGGGTAGTTCGTAAACAAAGCCCCTACCTTGCTTGGTGCAGGCAGGCCAGTGAAACAAAGGAAGTCTCGCCTGCCTACTTGCCCTTAGGATTTGCCCCCAGCGCCAGACAGACTGAGCTGGATAGTGCTATGTGCCCAAAGAGGAAAGGGGGCAGAAGGAAGAAGGGTTCTGGATGCAAGCTGGGTTGGACAAGAAGAGAGAGGTAGTATGCGGGGTGTAGAGCCCCTGCAGGGAGCCCAGGGAGTTTAGGGTGGGGGATGAGGAACTTCAGAGTTCCCTGTCCAGGGCTGCTTCCGCTGCCTGTCACAAACTCACCCCACTGCTGTCTCTCCTGGTGCCAAGATCAGATCTCCGTGCAGGTTGGGTAGTTCGTAAACAAAGCGCCTACCTTGCTTGGTGCAGGCAGGCCAGTGAAACAAAGGAAGTCTCGCCTGCCTACTTGCCCTTAGGATTTGCCCCCAGCACCAGACAGACTGAGCTGGATGGTGTTATGTGCCCAAAGAGGAAAGGGGGCAGAAGGAAGCAGGGTTCTGGATGCAAGCTGGGTTGGACAAGAAGAGAGAGGCAGTATGTGGGGTGTAGAGCCCCTGTAGGGAGCCCAGGGAGTATAGGGTGGGGGATGAGGAACTTCAGAGTTCCCTGTCCAGGGCTGCTTCCGCTGCCTGTCACAAACTCACCCCACTGCTGTCTCTCCTGGTGCCGAGATCAGATCTCCGTGCAGGTTGGCTCAGTACCTTTTTTCAATTGGGCAGATCACATCCTGCTGCTTTGGTGATCTGGGCAGGAAAGGGATGAATCAACTTCCTCCTTCCCAGAAGTCTCCTGTTCTCATTACATCATTTCTATTTCCTGTCTGGTTTTCCCACCTATACTTTCTGCCTGGCCAATCAGCATTAATTTAATACATGATTGACAGAATACAAACAATTCTCCGGCACCACTTTTTCTGCAGGCTGCATTTTCAGTTCATATAGCATAACATCAAGCAGTCCAGGCAAGAGAAGTTTCCTGCCCAAATGGCTAGGAAACCCCATAAGGAGCCTCTTCGATGCCCATCATTCTCCTAAAGTAGATTCGTCCTGCCAGAAGCAGGTATGTCTCATTGTCATAAAAAATTCTAAGTTATTGAAATATTTTAAATGCCATATTCTGTAAGTCTTTGAAAAGTTTGAAGATTATCTATATAACTGAAATATATCTCTATATATCTAGAAAACTTAAATAACATGACTACAAGCTTGACTATTATATTAACCTGTATTTCTTAATAATAAAAGACATTTTTAAATGAGTTGCACAAACACAATACCTTAATCAAGAGCAGAAATATACATAAAGCAAAGTCAATTCTAAATTTTTATCAATAAAACAAAATTGATATCAATGCAAATTTCTATAGCATATTCCCTTTAAAAGTAAACAAGCATTTATAAGCAGTCATTTAGGGAGTTTAGGCATAGTTCTCTTCATACTGCTTTCTGTTTTTTGTTGGACAAAGTATTTGTGGGGGGGGGTCATGAAGACCTTTTGGGTGGTCTTGGTCCATAAAACCACATTAGTCTGGATGAAATCCACAGTTTCTCATTTTTTGTGAAAACAAAAGTAGAACCTCTTTTCCAAGGCAACATATCTTTAGACCCAAATTTTGAAGTCAAAATACCTTTAAAATATATATGTTGGTTTAGATCAGCCGCCCATAAAATAAAATGTCTCTCTGTACTTAGCTCATTCATAGGTACAGAATTAAAAAAGAACACAATAATATACATAATTCAGACTCTCAGTGTGTATTCCATGTTTATGTGATTTATTTTTCTGTACTCCTTTAATCTATGGCTGTGTATTCTGTCTCTTTAAAGAATGTGTTTTACATTTTAATGATTTACTTCTTTTTATGACTCTTTCTACTCTTTTTCTTCTGTTTTCCAAGCCTATATAAATGTATTCAACATTGTTACCATAGAGAGGTTTTTTTTTCATCTGAATTTGTCTTAAATGTGCATCTGTAATCCTTTTCTGATCAGAACTACTTCTTAAAATGTTAAGTGGCATGACTAGAACTAAGGATGCTTTGTCTTTTGTTTCCATCCAGTCTAACATGGTAGAGGCATGTTCACTGACCTGAAAACCGTTCTTTCTGCCCCAGATCCAGCACCACAGCTGGTCTGTGTCATCATTAAACAATTTGTAACATGCTGCTCTCAGACCCCATTTAAGTACATGGCCTCCTGAAAGAGCCAGAGCTGTTCATGCAACTAGAATGAACCAGGAAGCTGCCATTTCAAAACTGCACAGATGTTTTTCTACTGCTGAATCAGGAAGACCTCTCTTAAAGGAGCTCCAACACTCCTGTTCACCACCAGCAAACAGAGCCCGTCTGAAAACAAAATGCAACTAAACTTTAGTTTTGAGGGGGTGTCTAAAATTCCTTTCCAAGCTTTCTCAGGTTTTATGTGGATTTAGTTGGCACATGTTGATGCACTAATCTGTTGGTGGAGGCTGATTCTTTATTTTCTCAGCTGCTCAGATCCAAAATAATCACACAGGAACTATATTATTTGCAATTCTGTTTTGCCAATAGCTTAAGCATATTTCTAGCTAGCTCTTATATGTTAAACTAACCCATCTGTATTAATCTGTGCATCACCACAAGATCTTACCCTACTATCCAATTTTCAGCAGGCCCTGGCAGAGGCATCTGTCTCCTGTGGCAGCTACTTGGCTCCTCTCTGACTCCACCTACTCTCTTTCTACATCTCTGTTTGAATTTCTCACCTGGCTTTACTCTGCTAAGCCATTGTTAAAAGCAGCTCTATTCATTAAGCAATAAAAGAAACATATATACAGAACTTCCCACACCACTTAGAGGCACTCACTTTTGTAGCATAATGATGGATTGGCCAGTATCTTGTCTACTCTTTCTGTTGTTCTGTGATTTCATCATCACATTTCTGTGCTGTCTTCTGAGTAATTGTATCTCCAAGCCTTGAACATAGCTCTCTTTGAAGGAGTAGATTGTTTACTTATTTTTTTTTAGTTCATTATAGCCATGAAAAATGACACAGAAGAACCTTGACAAACCTTAGGTCTTAGGGCAGTATTAGGAAAGCTTGACCTTAGAAAACCTTGGCATACATGGGCAAGACTTAAGTTACCATGGTGAAACAGGTCTAGCAGGGTTGCTTTTGGATAGTGTTATATATTTGAGTGTTTTATCTGCCAGGCATCTTTTCTCAACAAATTTATAAAATATTAATGAACACTATTGAATCCAGCTGTTTTAAGGTTCTACTTTGGTAATTGTAACATCTAGGTAGTTGTCTTGAACCTGTCCTAGGTTTTCTCCCTGGGTAAGTTCTCTTTGATCTACGTATGCCTAATAATGTGCTATGTATTTTAATCACAATGTGTGGTATGATTTGAGAACTGTGTAATCTACTATATTTTTTATCACAGATGCTGAAAGACAATTTATACTAAGAATTTCATGGCCACATACCATGAAAGATAATAAAATCTGTGGTTTTAAATTAAAATTGAAATAGATATTGGTGACTCATTATACAAGGAAATTTCAGTTATGGGTCCCTAATATATTTTAATGGAAGCAAGTAAGGGGCTTGAATTTAGAGAATAAGATTATAGTAACCTAACTGAGACTGGGGAGGGGGAAGGTACCAAAACTGAAGAACCTACAGACTCAAGAGATGGGTATATGGCACCCAAAGAAGATTGGCAATATTAGTGCCTGTCATAAGTTATAAAGAAGAAATTGTTGCTGCAGTAAAAGAGAATGAAAAATTAAATGTTAAGAAGAGTCTTTCCCTAGGTTAGTGTAATAGATAGCTTTATGTCAACTTGACACAAATTAAAATTATCTGAGAGGAGGAAAACTCAATTCAGAAAATGCATCCATAAGATAAGACTGTAGGCAAATCTGTAGGAAACTTTCTTAATTAGTGATAGATGAGAAGGACCCAACCCATTGTGGGTGGTACTTGGCTCTATAAGATAGCATGCTGAGCAAGCCATGGAGAACAAGTCAATAAACAACACTATTCAATAGACTTTAAATTAGTTCCTGTCTCAAGATACATACCCTGCTTGAGTTCCTGTTCTGACTTCTTTCAGTGATGAATAGTGATATAGAAGTATAATCAAAACAAATACTTTCCTCACCAAGCTTCTGTGGTTATGGTCTTTCATCATAGCAATAGTAAGACTCACTAGATCAGAAGTTGGTACCAAGACAGTAGGTCATTGCTGAACAGACCCGACCATGTTTTGCAGAGGATTGTGAAAGACTTTGGGACTTCATGCTAGAAGAGCCAATGAATGTTGAGAGCTCTGTGGGCTGTTTTATTGAAGCTTTGAATATAAGAATGCAAAGAAAGCATTGCACTGTAAGCTATGAAGTTCTAACTTGAGTTTCTGAGAAAAATAAAGAATCTACCAAGTCATTTCTGTGAAGAATTTGTAATGTCTGGTTAGCTGGAGCTGAAAAATCATCTGTTATTAATAAGAGACCAAAATCACTGAAGAAAAAACTGATGCCAGATAGGTAGAGCTGAGAAACTAGTGGTAATTAAAAAAGACCAGCCTCACTGACATGAAACCTTCTGGGAAGAATATCTGAGAGCCAGCACACAAAAACTGTGTTCCAGAGATGGCTAACATGTACCTATCACTGGCAGTCATACTTGACAATGTATAAGCCATCCAAATAGTACTGACTTTGAAGGTATGAAAAAGCCATGGAAAGAAGCTGAGGCTTGTCACTGTGAGAGGCCAGGAGAGATGTACAGCCTCATAGCAGTTGAATGCCCAGGACTGAATAAATTAAGCAGAGAAGTTGAGGTTTGGCATCGTGCCATAAAGAAATCCTAGGAGAGGCTATTGGTGAAAGTGAAGCCCAGTTATAGAAAATGATCCCAGTATATTGGAGATGCCAATGCCTTGGAATGCCCATCAAAAACAGTAGTCATGAAGGAGTAGAGCCTGCCAGAACTTCAAAGGCAAGCCCTGTGTGCTATAGAAAGTGGAGATGGAGAAGTGACCTGAACTCTTTGGAAGAGTCAAGAAGATTATGAGATCTGAGAGATTAGACACTGGATTATTTACACTTTGGGAAGTTTGATTTTGCTTTGATCTGATTAGGTGCCCTGGTTAGTCACTCTTGAAGTAAGAAAATATTTACCTCAATTTTAATTTTTCCATGAACCCACAGCTGAGAGATTTTGAACTATTGAAATAGATTTTAGATTTTAAAGATTGGATAGTTTAGAGGCTAATCTTTTAATGTGTTTGAATATGTAAAGATTGTTAGACTCTTAAAGTCGTTTTTGTTTTTAATGAGAGATATTAAAGTTGAATGAGAAAGAAAAGTTTGTGACATAACAGTGATGTGGTTGTGTACCAAGTTGTCAAGGGGTCAATTGTTTTGAGAAATTTTATGTCAACTTGACAAAACCTGAAATCATCTGAGAAGAGAAAACCACAATTAAGAAAATACCCCCACAAAATTGGGCTATAGGGAAGCTTGTAGGACATTTTATTAATTAGTGATTGATAAGGAAGGGCCTAGCCCATTGTGAGTGTTGCTATCTCTGGTCTGGTGGTTTCCAGTAAGTCATGAGAAGCAAGCCAGTAAGCAGATACTCTTTATGGTCCTGCATCATCAACTCCTGTATCCAAGCCCTTGCCCTTGTTGAGTTTCTGTCCTGATTACCTTTGATAATGAATGGGATGAGGGAGCATAAGCCAAATAAACCCTTTACTCCCAGCCTGATTTGTACATGCTATTTCAACACAGCAATAGAAAATCTAGCTGAAATAGTTTGTAGTGGCATTTCAATTGTATTTAATTAATAAAGCTTGCCTGAAGAACTGAGAGTAAAGCAGCCCCATGAGTCAGCCTCACAGACCAGATAATCGTAACACACATGTTTAATCCCAGTAGCCACACTAGTTTGCCACAGAAACTGGGCAGTGTATGTGTATGCTGCTAAACCCAGCCCAAGAGAGGGTTATAAAATGGGAGGAAACCTCTCTCAACCACAGTTTCATTCCAAAGTTTCCTGGAGACAGGATGACAATTTTCAGACTGAGGTCAAGATACAGTGGCTGGCTGTTTTGCTTTTCTGGTCTTCAGGTTGAACCCCAATATCTTTCCCTGAGTTTTTATTAATTGTGCTCCATTTGGTGCCTAACATGGGGCATTATGAATTCATGAAAAAAGCAATTTGACTGAGGCTTTTTAGCTACCAGCACAGGCCAGAGCTGGACCCATACCTAGACAACTTGGTTTGGGAGAAAAACTTGTGCTCCCAGCTCCCATCAGCCCCAACGTAGCTGTCATGTAAAGATGTAAAATAGACAGAGTCTGGATATTGTATGTGATTGTGTTGTCTTTGAACTGTATGACTGCTGAGGAAAAAGCAACAGCTGCTAAAAGGCATTTGATTACAAATGTTGTCCGATTAATCCAACCTACTATTTTGAAAATGCCTTGACTTCAAAATTTAAGTCAAAATATATATTACTTTGGAGACTGGATTACTTTTGTTTCCACAGGAAGTGAGAGGGTGTGGATTCATTCTGGGATAAAAAGAATAAGATCTGATCAAGGAAGACCCCCTGAAAAACCTCCAATAGGAGCAGATGGCCCAGATGTCTCAATGTTTCAGAGTATATCTTTTGCAATTTCCTCTGGTTACTACATTCAGAACAGCTTCAAGACTGTTGGCTGGGATGAACCAGCCTCACAGAATACACCAGTCAGAAGTTGACTATAATCCTATTTTTTCTTTGCATCCCCATAAGATTATCAGCACCCCCAATGAGCAGGAAGTAGCCTAGAAAACTACACCTACAATCCCCCAAAATGGATTATGGATGTTTTTGTGTGTTTAGTATGTTGGTTATACGTGTTTATGGATAATTGCCAGCAAAAAAAGCTAAACCAAAAAATTAAATTCAAGGCTCTTGTTTTGAAAAGAAAAAAGAGAATATAGATAGGATAAAAGACTAGATTATTAAATCTACTCTGGAAAGAAAAAGGGAGGATATAGATATGATAAGATTAAAAGAAAGATTATTGAATCTACTTTTAAAAGGTAAGTATTAGTTGTAAATGTTTTGTATTGTATTGAACTTTTGTATATTATATCAAATTTTGTATATTAATACATATTTGAGATTAATTTTGTTAAAAATACTGTACATACAATTCTAATTTTGTTCAAGATATTGTACTTATGCAGCTCCTTTAACAATGTAATGCAAATTTCTAGGCCTTGAAAATTATCATCACCCACTGTTTAGGATAATAAGGAAATATAGATTGGTAGATAATTACCTATTTTAATTAAACTTGTAGTCACATTAGGTATGTTTTCAGGGTCAAACAAAGATATATTTTAGATAAGCAGGTCATTTTCAAACACTTTGGAGATATACAGAATATGGCATTTAATCTGTTTTAATAACCTTTTATTTTTTATGACAATGAGACATGTCTGCTCCTGAGAGCACTAAGCTACTTCAGAGAAGATAATGGGCATTGAAGAAACTTTACATGGAGTTTACTTTTTTTGTGACAAAAATAAAACACTGGGCAAGAAAATTCCCCTGCCTCAACTGTTGATAGCATGCTATCCTTATTAACTAAGGAGGACACAAAATATCCTACTTCACAGAAAAGTTTCTCAGATATGCTATACCTGTAGACTGAAGATGGATGCCCATCATTACAGAGGAACGTTGGATGACTGTTCAGGAAGTCAGTTGTTTCTGTCATTACTAACGTTGTTTTGGAAGTCACTTGCTCGTACTTCCTGCTTACTCAGTCAATATTATTTCCTTCTTCGGTCTTTGAGGGAGTTGAAGATTAGGTAATTGTAGTTATAATTTACTAGATGCAGAAAACAAGTTATGATAGAAAATAAATTAGGTATAAGACTTTGGACTCACCAAGATAGGATAGATATAAAGTATTTTCTCTGAATTTGTCAAAATGGACTATAAATTGTTGATGTATTTACTGCCTGAAATCATTGTGCTTATTGTATATAGTTTTTTCATATTAGTTATAGCCATCTTTCTTATTTTTGACCAAAAGGGGAAATGTAGTGGCGTTTAAATTGTATTTTAATAAATAAAGCTTGTCTGATGATCTGAGAGTAAAGTAGCCCCACTGGTCAGCCTATACAATAGGTAATGATAACACGCACCTTTAATCCCAGTAGCCACTAGTTTGCCATATAAACCGGATGGTGCATTCCTTTCACCATAGTGGTGCATACCTTTAATTCTAGCCCTAGAGAGGATTATAAAATGGGAGAAAACAGTTCTCAACGCAGTCTCATTCTAAAGTTTCCTGGAGGCAGGACAACCATTTTCAGACTGAGATAGAGGTAAGAGCCAATGGCTGGCTGCTTTGCTTTTCTGGTCTTCAGGTTGAACTACAATATCTCTGAGGATTTATTAGTCACACTTTAGTAGTTAGCGTATTAAATATTAAAGACAATTGTGAAGTATAAAAACCAGAAAACAATGAAGTTTATGACGATTTTTTTCTGACAGTTGCTTCTCATACAAAACTGATAAAGTATAAAACTTAGATCTTTCTGTGTGTGAATAAACATGCCATAAAATAGTCAGTGACCAAGAAAATGACACCACACCACCATTTAAAAGGTATGATTATAAATCTGCGCTACATGGAAAACTAAAGTCAATGCAAAATGAGACTATAGTAAGGTCTGATATGAGAAGGGAAGTGGGAGAAGACTGTTATGTTTGAATAATTTGGAGTAACAAAATGTGCACAAAGTATATCTATTAGTTTTTAGAGCCTTGAAGAGATGACTTCTAAGGTAGAGCAAGCTAGGGGAGTTACTTAGATAAGAAATGAAAATTAAATTACATGGCTTAGTGGGTTTTTTCAAAGGACATAGAATTTAAAGTTGGATAAAATTTTGGGGTGAGCTGGGAGAAGCTGGAGTAAAGAATTTCATTTTGACTTTCTCAAACGTCTAAGTTAACGATTGAATATACATCTGACAATTCTATGTTGACACCCACAAAGCACCCTGCACTGTTTATACCCTGATTAGGAAACTTACTTGTCAAGTCCCAGTGAAACAACATTCTGATTGAGAGTAATTCTCTGTACATGTACTTTTCTCTCTTTGTATTCTTAATAATCACTTCTACGTGGCAGTAGAGACAATGGTTTCTTACGAAAGGTAATTAGTGTATCTGGAGAGTGTTTCAAGGTGTAAGGGATGCAGTATGTTCAGTATTTTTGGATATTTAGGACTCAGGAATTATGTGTTCTATCTTCAATGAAGACCAGAAAAACACAAATACTTAAGAGTGTGAGAATTTGAAGACACGTATTGTCATGGTCAGTGCACATGTGACCATTGCAACTAAGCACTTGCTGAAAAGACATACCTCAGTGTTTACCAGGTCATTGGGTCTTGCCTATGTGCTGTTATCTAATAGTTACTGCCTCCTCTTCTTGGTGTCTTTCTATTTCCATGACAAATTTGTTTACTTTTTATAATTTACAGTTTATATGTTTCATAAAACACAGGTCATAATTTCCATTTCAGACTACTACTCATATGTCTAGATATTAATATACCATTTATGTTAACTTTTAAATGAAAGCAATCTTTTTAAGTTTATTATTCTCTGGGCCTCATTCATTTCCTCAGATTCCAAGGAAACATCATACAACTCACTCTCCCAGTTGCTTGTTCAATACATACTACCTATTATTTTTGTTTACTATATTTCTGAAAATTAATGACTGTGTGCCCTGAATCAAATTCTCACATCATTTATGTTTGTGTTGTTATTGTTATTATCAATATTATTATTTTAAGCTATACTACCATGTATAGGGTTAGGGTTTCTTTTTTCTCCTTTTATCTTCTGTCACCTGTTTTAAAAAATGTTTTTATTCAACTATATTTTTTTTCTGTTCCCCTCCCTTTCTCTCCCTTCCCTTTCTACCTTCTCCGTGATCCCCATGCTCCCAATTTACTCAGGAGATCTTGTCTTTTTCTATTTTCCATGCACATTAAATCCATGTATATCTGTCTTAGGGTCCTCATTGCTGTCTAGGTTCTCTGGGATTGTGAATTGTAAGATGGTTTTACTTTGCTTTATGCCTAAAAGTCAGTTATGAGTGAGTACATATGATATTTGTCTTTCTGTGTCTGGGTTACCTCACTCAAAATGATGTTTTTTAGATCCATGCATGTGTTTGTACATTTCAAGATGTTATTTTTTTCTGCTGAGTAGTATTCCATTGTGTAAATGTACCATTTTCCTTATCAATTTTTCAGTAGAAGCGCATTTAGGTTGTTTCCGGGTTCTGACTATGAGAAATAATACTGCTATGAGCATAGTTGAGCACATGTCCTTGTGGTATAATTGAATGTCCTTTGAATATATACCCCAAAGTGGTACTGCTGGGTCTTGAGGTTGTTTCCTGATTTTCTGAGAAATTGCCATACTGATATCCAAAGCAACTGTACCAGTTTGCACTGCCACAGGAAAAGAGGAGTGTTTCCTTTACCCCACAACCTTTCCAGAATAGGTTGTCATCAGTTGATTTTGGCCATTCCTACAGATGTAAGATGGAATCTTAGAGTTGTTTTGATTTGCATTTCTGATGACTAAGAATGTTGAGCATTTTCTTAAGTGTCTTTCAGCTATTTTAGATTCCTCTGTTGAGAGTTATCTGTTTATGTCTGTACCCCATTTTTTATTGGATTATGTGTTCTTTTGATGGCCAATTTCTTGAATTCTTTGTGTATTTTGGAGATCAGTCCTCTGTCTCATGTGGGGTTGGTAAAGATAACTGGAATCAATAGCAACACTAATTCTTTTGTCACCTTTTATAAATTAACTATTTTCTTCACATCCAAGTCTGGCATTCCCTTTTCTTCTCTCTCCAAATAACTTTAATTACTGTTGAAGTTTTTAACCTACTTTCTCCCTGTCAAATGCTGCCTTAATTTTCATGCTGTTTCTTTCACAGATCAGGGAGATCATTTCTCCTTCAGATCTAAAACTGGGCCTCTGGGACTATATGCTTATGGGCTAATGAACAATGTCTAATGTCTACTAAGTGTGTTGTTATTGTCATACTATGATGGGTCAAAATTAGATTTTGTACGAAAGCAGAATTGTTTTTCATTCTAAATAATCAGATCTTTAGTTTTACATAATAAATGAAGTCATAACATTAATGACTTGTTTCCTTTATATTTTAATATTGAGAAGTCTTGAGAAAATTATATATTTTTGGCAGATTATACCAGAGACTTTCCTGATCCCTGTGTATACTTATCCTCTAAGAAATACCATCAATGCTCATATGTTAAAATTTTACTATATCATAAATATCCAATCAAGATCTGTTCTCAGGGATCCAAAGTTTTATGAAAAAAATCATCCGTCTACTTGGCATTTTCACTAAGATGTCTCATACTATTGCACACAGTAATTATTTTAATTTTTTATGCTTCATGAGTACCTCAGTGTGAATCAATTATGGTTATATTACATAATGGTCTGTTATGCTTTCATCCAGAAATCTCTATCAGCATGTTTTTGAATTGAATCATAAAGTTTGAACCTTCTTCATGAAAAAAAACCTTCTTTTTGAGTCTGGCTTCACAATAATTATTAATTCCAACTCTTTTATTTTCTGAAAACTATACATAATTTAAAAAATTGTATCTACCTTCAAAAACCTATTCTATTCAAAAACTTCATCTTTCTATTCCACAAGAGACATTGGCATCATATTTCCATGTGTTCTAGTATTTCATCTAAAACCTTCCATTCTACTTACGTGGTGGTCAAATTTCTCTCTCTCTCTCTCTCTCTCTCTCTCTCTCTTTCTCTCTCTCTCTCTCAAACACACACATAAACATACACACTCACTTGCACACACACACACACACACACACATGCTGTCTTGTTTATTTTTACTCTTCGTCACTTTTCTTCTTGCTGATTTAAAACAATGTGAAAAGAATAAACTTGAAGAATTTACCTCAACTCACAGGTTAATGTGCAGTCCATCCTGTTGTGGAAGTCAAGGGATCAAGACAGTAAAACAACTGATTACATCGTAGTCAACTGCGTCAGATTGGAGTAATAAAATTTTCTTGTTTTCAGATTATTATCTCTATTTTTAAAGGCTTGGGATCCCCTGATGAAAGACTAGTACCCCTTATGTGAAGACAGTATTTTGCACATTAATTAAAACAAGCAAGACAGTCCTCAACAATCATGGGTCTCTCATGGTTTAGGTCTCAAATAATTCTAGAATCAGTCAAGTTGACAATGGTAACTTTCCTATTTGTTTGTTTGAAGCAATGTCTCACTTAGGCCTGGTTGTTTTCAAAATCATCATGCAGCCACAAAGGCTTGCATTTATAAATATATATGTGTGTGTGTGCATGTGTGTGTGTGTACACATATGTATGTATGTGTATGTATATGTATAAGATATATATATCTTATAACAAACCAACTAGGTTATAATATTTAGATAAGTCACTTCTAACAGACCACTCATGAGTCAGACTAGATTGTATTATTTTCATTGTACTGTGTTGTGTCATAGATTATGGATGATATCACCTAGAATTGATTAAAATTCTTGCAATTTTAGATTAAAGATTTCTTAATTTTTTTATGGTTTGGGTTATATCTTTTTTATTTTTATTGAGCTCTACATTTTTTTTCTCTGCTCCCTTCAACCCTCCCCCAAGGTCCCCATGCTTCCAATTTACTTAGGAGATCTTGACTTTTTCTCCTTCTCATGTAGATTAGATATATGGGTTATCTTATATTTAAGTCATCTTTCATTTCTTGTTTTCCTTCTTTAAAACACCAACCACATGTATACTGCTTCATTTATTTGGCCTATAAACTATTTAGATCTCTTTATTTCTCTTCTTTACCTTAGGTACCCACCAAATTTGATACTTCTGTGTAATTTGATTATAAATCATTTGCTCTATTTATCTTTGTCTCTTCATATCTGCATCTGAACATTCCAGTTCAGCTCAACTGAAATGTTTAATTCCTTATTCTGTTTGTTCCTTTAAATAGTAACTATCTCTACTTGTATTTTTGGTGTTTTATATAGCTTTGATATAGTTCAAGTGTATACTTTGCCTATACTTTTCTCTACATCTTTGAACATACATAAAAATTATATATAAACTCTTTATCTAGTATATGTGGTGACTTTACTTTTTGGGGATGGCTTCTGGTGTATTATTTTATTCCTTTAATACTCTAAGATTCTCCACGTCTTATTATTTTTATCTGGAACATGGTTGTGACCTCTGGCTTCATGATGCATCACTTCTTCTTTTAGCTTATTATGCTCCAAGTCTGCAATCAGCCTGGGTGCAGACACAAGACCTTCTTGGTTTGCTTTGTTCATTAGCATTTTCTGTTCCAAATGTGGGTCTTCAGATTCCTTCCATATATAGTCACTATTTAATTTCTCAGCTACTAAGAGGTTCATAGTAGTTTCTCAGAATCTTCAGTATCTTTTGACTTTTCTCTTAAGCATTTGTGGATCTGTATCTTTCTCACCCATAGTTTTCTGTAGCAAAAAATACCTTTAACCTTTGAGTGAGATTAGAGTTAGAAGATAAAGAGAACAGTCCTGGGCAATATTACTATGTTGGTAGAGTACTTGCATAGCATTCATAAAATCCTGGATTCTCTTTATAGTAAATGCTTTTAATATAGAAATGAAGAAGTAAAAACAAGAATACCAGGAGTTAGTTCATGGTTCATGTTAGCTGCATAGCATGTTCAAGACCAGCCTAGCTTACATAAAAACAAAAATACAATTTATAAAATAAGGGAAAATATACAAACCAAATTTTCTGGTATTTATGTATCAGGCCTCCAGATAGATGATATGAAACAGAGAAAATTTATATTCTTCCTATAGTTTAAGGAGTGGAATTTTGAACTGAATTCTTAATTCTGCATCTGAAAAGATAGAGTTCTACCATTATTTTCCTAGAATATGGAAATTGAAAACTTAAGTGTAGTGAGATTTCTGACTAGTTTGTCTCATTTTTATTAGCTATTTGAAAGTTTCACACAATGTAATTTGATCATACTCACCCCTCCCTCAATTCCTCCCAAATAGACTCTCTCTTCCCTATCAAACTAATACCATGACCTGTTTTAATAAAATAGACCAACAAATAACAGTATAATTATTTTTGACTGTGTACTTTCGGGCATTTGGCCTTCTGTCAAGCATGGCTGATCTTACTTGGTAGACAATATCCATTAAGAAAACTTATTTTTTCTCTCTTAGCATCTATCAATTGCCTACTTTCCCTCTTCATGCTTGGATTTAGAATGGCTCGATTTTTCACAGGTCACATGCATGCCATGACAAGCTCTGTTCTAAAATGTAAGAAACCTTAAAGAAAAGAACCTAATACATTTTCCAAGTTAAGTATCATTTTATTTGTGATGTGGAAAGAAAAAGACATAATATTCAAAGTCTGAGAATACTTATTTATTTTAAGAGCTCAAATGTAGTAAATTCAGGTAGTTGCAATCAAAATATTTAGAACAAGGCCATTATTTCCAGACATGGGGAAAGCATTTATTTGTATCATTTCATGTGTGTAAGAGACTATATGAGAAATTTAATAAGGCTATGGGGTCTAAAAAGTACCTAAATGAACACTCATGTGCTTCTCTTCAAAATGATGTTTGACATTTGACCATTTTCCCCTCACAGGGTAAAAGGGCCAGTCAAAGAAGCAGACCCTGACACTGAAACTAGAGCCAAAAACTCACGTTGTCCCTTAATCCAGACCAGTGAAAGAAACATACCCTGGCCCTGAAACCAGAACAAAAAGACTAAAAAAGGACTGTGAAAGAAATACAGTTTGGCCCTGAAATCAGAGCCAAAGAAACATACCCTAACCCTACACTGACAAATTCAGCATGAAAACCAACCAATACCAAAAAAAAGGAAAACCAGCCAATCTCTGAACTTGTCCAAGACTATGAATTGAAATCTGACCAATTCTCACCCTGAAAGTCTTCACCCTGGACAAACTCCACAACTAAGGAGCCCTGTATAAGCCTTGTGCCAGTTCAGTTGGGAGCTGCCATTCCACCATGGCAGAGGAGGCCAGCCTCCTGTCTTCTTCCCTCCCAATAAATCTCTTGAATGTGACTTGGGTGAGACCTTCTTTTTCAGGAGTGGCACGGAGAAGAGAAGTAACAACTTTTTTTCTGGAACAGGAGCAGAGCAGAGCACAAAAGTGCTGAGGAGAGCTGTAACACTTTTGCTGGGGAAACCCTCCTCTAGTTGAGCAGATTCTTACACTTCAGAGGACCTGAGCAGTGCTGCAGCAACTTCCTGGGGACGTCATCCCTGTAGGAGCAGAATTGTTACACTGAAGAATTCTTACTCTCTACCATCTCTCTAACATGTCTTTCTTCCTGTAGCCTGGTATAAAATTTCTTTCTGTTCTTACCAAAAGTGAAATTTTTCTATAGCTCCTTTTTTGCTTGCAAATGAAGTTTGGACCACCATATTTAAAAGAGCAAATTATGTCACTACAGATATAATGTTAATAAACTGGCATTGAAAGAAACTTTTTGCCTGGCTTAAGGTATACAGTAACAAGATTAATTAGGAACATATATTGATTATAAAAATCAATAAAATTCCTATTTTCTGATACCAATGAGTTTGCATTTAACCTCTACTGATAATGCCTACATAGCACTATTTTCTCCCTGGAAAGAAAAAGACAAGGGAAGCTGCTGCATAATTAGATGCTATACCCGTTTCCATTTGGTCACACTCAGGTAAGGTTTCTACTCCCCAGTCTTTGCTCTTGCTTATCCTTGGCCTCATTTGCACTGTGCTCGATATTTCATTGCAGAGCCAGCTAAATAAATAAGTCAAATTTTTTAGCCTATGAATTTCATAGCTCTTCTTCACTGCCAGTAAATCTGACTCTTTATATTCCCTTGTCAGATAAGGACTATAAGCAGGAGCTGGGAAACACAGCTCAACACCTCCTCAGGATCATCTCAGCAATCCTTCACCAACAGTTATGAGATAGCTGCTGGTTAAAATAGAATCCACCTCAAATGTAATCCTGCAAAGGGTTGGAGGAATTGAATTTCTCATGAAAGAAATATAGGATAGTTTTCTACCTTTCAAATGAATTCCAATGACAATGAAAATAAGAAAATCACAGTGTGAAATGGGAAGGTGTCATCATAACTTAGGAGAAAGCATAAGCACATTTGACTGCATGGGGGAAAGAAAGCAAGGCAAACCACTGTCTTTGATTCAGTATGCTGAGTATTTATGACAACAGGAGCCAAAGAATTTCAGCAAACTCAAAGAATAGAAGGAATCGCTAATAAATCAGGCAACTACCTTTAGAGTGTTTTTTAAATCCACATTTCATGCAGGAATGAGTTCATTCTATTTTACTTTACTGTTTTTATTAATAGACAAATAAAAGATAAATTACAGAAACATAAGGAAAATATCTGAAATCATGACTGATAATTACAAATACCACTAAGAGTCACTAATATTTTGGTTTAGGAAAAATAGTTAAATAAGTACCATGATTAATGTGAACACAGTTTTATAAAACTAATGTTTATGCTCCAATGTATTATAAAATGATTAAATATGACAGTATATATGCACTAAAATAAACTCTATCTTGGCATGAACATTTCAAATACTGGAATATTTCTGCATATAACACAAAAAACTACATCTTCAGAGTAACTTAAGTAAAAGGAGACAGTACTGTTTTCTACTAATTTTTATATAGTATCACAAAAGAGATGTATTTGTTTAATTATTAAGCAAAATAATGTTTAGCCTCTTTTGTTTGTAAATTTTTTCTTTGTTCTTATAAGTTATACTTCTATAATTCAACCTGATGGTAGCTGAACAGATTCTAGTTTTTCTACTAGTGGAATACAAAAGAAAAAAGAGAAATTAAATTATAAAAGTAATATATATATAAACAACATATGTGCATTCTTTTACTCTTTTTACAGTATCAAGTATTTCTTCTTAATTTGTATTTTACACAGTTGGTGTAGTTCACCATTACACACATATTGTTTAATAAAATTAATAACAAAAATTTTGATATGGCATATGAATTATTGCATACTTATAGAGATTATCAGTTGGCTGGATTAGGTATTTTAAGCTCTATTTACATAGATTTCATACTTTTGGTGAGTAATTCTTCTGTGTTCATACTATTGGCCTTAACATTGTGAAGACTTGTGGAATATTATGACAGAGTTAGGCTTGGAGATCCTCAAAACTACATCTGTAACAGACCTCAGACTTTGGGACACAAAGATGTGTAAGTCTACGTATGCAGGTCAGAGCCCATGACTTTCAGTTGCAAACAGAATACTAGGCAACAGGCAGCAGCTGCAGACATCAACAAATGGCCACAGTGAACATCAATTAATATTCCATTGCCCCAGTACTCTGGTTAAAATGGTTCTCATCCATTACAGAATCTGATAGGTAGTTTTCCAGACTATGGTACCTTGACCCTTGGTCTTCAAATCATGGCTATGCACAAAAACTTTTCAAGAAACCATTGGCTACTTACCCACCACATTTTGTTTTCTGGAGTCAGTTATCTAGATTTCTTTTCTCTGAGCTTCTCTGTATTTTGACCTTCATTCATCATTTCTGCCTCCTTTATTGCCAGAAACAATTGTCATGGCTGTTTTAGCTCTTCTGTGTCACCACAATCAGTGTTACCCTTAGGACTTAGCTGCTGTTTATATTTCTGTTGGGATTTTTGCCTCCAGTTCTCTGCTGTTTCTCCATTGTTGCTGTCTGTGTGGCTGGTCCTCTTCATGGCACCATTCTATTCAATGAAGTAAACCATTAACTCTAATGTTGCATCACTAAGAACTAACAAAGAAATTATCTCCAAGATTTCTGGAAAAAAAAAGTAAGTTGAAAAGTAAATAGAGTCATGAGTGACATGATGAGCTGTATTCATCAGGGTTCTCTAGAGAAACAGAGCTGGTAATAGCTATAGATAGATAGATAGATAGATAGATAGATAGATAGATAGATAGATAGATAGAGATAGAATATATATATATATATGCGTGGGTTGCAGGCTGTGGTCCAACTAGTCTAAGTATGTGTGTCTCTCCAACAAAAGTCCAAAGTCCAATAAGCCAATAATTATTCAGCCAACAAGGTCGGATGTCTCAAATGATCTTCAGCATAAATAGAAATTTGAAAGAGTTAGGCTCTCCCACCAGTGAAGAGATGCCTCATTGGCAAGGAGAGGTGAGCAAGCAAAGAGCAGAAGCTTCTTTCTGCTGCCACTAGAGTTGTAGCCCAGATTAACAACGGGTCCTCCTACCTCAAACAATCCAGTCAAGAAAACTCCCTTGCAGGTCTATGTAGCTGCTTGAGATTTAGAAGGAGCCAGGTTAACAACCAAGAATAGTCTTCATGTGAAATATACAAATGAGTATTTGTATTTGCATCAATCACAGAACATCTTCTAAGTCTATCAATCACAGTTTACATATCAGAACAAATCAGAACTTTGACTAATGAATAATGTCAGTTATACACTAGATAGATCATGGACTTTCTCTTGGTCACCGAGAGAACTGCACCCCTTCTGAAGGGAATGGAACAGGGTTTAGGGCGAGCAGTTATAAGCACTTTATTAACATGTCTCTACAAATATTTTCTTTCAAAACCGGTGCATGTGTGAAGAGTGGTAATTCCTAGAGTAAGGCCTCCAATGATGAAGTCAAGACTTCAGTTGTAGGGTTACTGGTAGTAGGCATGAAATAGTATTCAAAACCATACTGAGGGACTTGAACGAGCCTGGATATGTTAGAGGCCTTCTGATAGGTTGCCAATGGGATAATTAGTTGGCAAATTTTCATTTCACATAGAAGGCATAGTAAGAAATCTGACAACTTCAGATCGTCTTGTTTACAATGCTTTAATCCTGAAGGACAAAAGCATCAAGGATAATTTACATCAAAGAATTATCAAGAAATTACTATTCTTAAAAGTCATTACCTGAGTTTTATTCTTACACTGCTGAAGTGTCTTTAATCTCCTATTAAATGATCCAGGGAGCCAGAGTATCTTTAATCTGTCTCACATGTTTTCTTCTAAATGCAATATATGATTTTACTTATTTATGAGGTGAGTGCTGAAATTATCCCTACTGAGATTGAAAAGAGACTGGGAGATACAGACAAGTTTAGCAGCCTCCAGAAAGAGAAAAACAGTGACATAATAGTGTTGGAAACTTGGCAATGCATCTTCAGAGATAACCATCTTTTGAACTGACAGATGGTGCCTCCCTCAAATGAAAAGGAAAATATTTCTAGCGTCAGATAAGGATCCAAGATCTTTTATTTATTTATTAAAGATTTCTGCCTCCTCCCCGCCACCTCCCCTTCCCCCAATCAAGTCCCCCCCCCCAGTCAGCCCGAAGAGCAATCAGGGTTCCCTGCCCTGTGGGAAGTCCAAGGACCACCCACCTCCATCCAGGTCTATTAAGGTGAGCATCCAAACTGCCTAGGCTCCTGCCAAGCCAGTATGTGCAGTAGGATCAAAAACCCATTGCCATTGTTCTTGAGTTCTCAGTAGTCCTCATTGTCCGCTATGTTCAGTGAGTTCGGTTTTATCCCATGTTTTTTCAGACCCAGGCCAGCTGGCCTTGGTGAGTTCCCAATAGAATATCCCCATTGTCTCAGTGTGTGGGTGCACACCTCGCGGTCCTGAGTTCCTTGCTCGTGCTCTCTCTCCTTCTGCTCCTCCTTTGGACCTTGAGATTTCAGTCCGGTGCTCCAATATGGGTCTCTGTCTCTGTCTCCTTTCATCTTCTGATGAAGTATAATATTCAGGAGGATGCCTATATGTTTTTCTTTGGGTTCACCTTCTTATTTAGTTTCTCTAGGACCACGAATTATAGGCTCAATGTCCTTTATTTATGGCTAGAAATCAAATATGTGTGATTACATCCCATGTTCCTCTTTTTGGGTCTGGCTTGCCTCACTCAGGATAGTGTTTTCTATTTCCATCCATTTGCATGCAAAATTCAAGAAGTCATTGTTTTTTAGTGCTGAGTAGTACTTTAATATGTATATATTCCATACTTTCTTCATCCATTCTTCCATTGAAGGGCATCTAGGTTGTTTCCAGGTTCTGGCTATTACAAACAATGCTGCTATGAACATAGTTGAGCATATACTTTTGTTGTATGATAGGGCATCTCTTGGGTATATTCCCAACAAATTGTGCTTGCAAAACTGGATGTCAATCTGTAGAAGAATGAAAATAGATCCATATCTATCACCATGCACAAAACTCAAGTCCAAATGGATTAAAGACAACACAATGAACCTGATAGAAGAGAAAGTGGGAAGTACTCTGCAACACATGGGCACAGGAGACCACTTCCTACGTATAACCCCAGCAGCACAGACATTAAGGGCAACATTGAATAAATGGGACCTCCTGAGACTGAGAAGCTTCTGTAAAGCAAAGGACACTGTCACTAAGACAAAAAGGCAACCCACTGACTGGGAGAAGATCTTCACCAACCCCGCAACTGACAAAGGTCTGATTTCCAAAATATATAAAGAACTCAAGAAACTAGACCGTAAAAGGCTAATCAACCTAATTATAAAATGGGGCACTGAGCTGAACAGAGAATTCTCAACAGAAGAAGTTCAAATGGCCAAAAGACACTTAAGGTCATGCTCAACCTCCTTAGCGATAAGGGAAATGCAAATCAAGACAGCTTTAAGATACCATCTTACACCTGTCAGAATGGCTAAAATCAAAAGCACCAATGATAGCCTTTGCTGGAGAGGTTGTGGAGAAAGGGGTACACTCATCCATTGCTGGTGGGAATGCAAACTTGTGCAACCACTATGGAAATCAGTGTGGCGGTTTCTCAGGAAATTCGGGATCAACCTACCCATGGACCTAGGATCCAAGATCTTTATGTATGTACTGAACAATGTCTTCTATCAATTCCCATGTTTAGTATCTACCCCCTAGTATCACAGAAAAGCAGTGCTTGGGAGCTAACACTTTTGAAGAAGTCATTAAGAAAAAACAAAATCATATGAATGTCCTATAAATAAAAGACATTGATGTACACTTGGAAAAAGAGACAATACAAGAAAAATGAATCCAGCTAAAAATGAAGATAGATCTCAGAAGAAATCAAATCTAGCAACATCATCGACTTGGATTTCTATTGATGAGAATTATTTTTGTTAGAGTCACCCTAGGAAATTATTAAATCGGTATATAATAACTTTATTGGAGGTTTTGAGTAATGGTCTCACTGATAGCACTAGAAGTCCTAGAGCTCACTTTGTAGATCAGGCTGGCATCTAACTTGCAGAGACCCACATGCCTCTGCTTTCTGAGTGAGAGATGTGAGATTGAAGGCATCACCACACCCAGCTGTATCTACCAACTTTATGAAATAATATAAACAAGGATCTATTCATTTTGAAAGACATATTTGTAACTCTGTCATTTTTAATATGATAAAATCTTATTCTTGACTAAAATTGAAGACACTTTAAAGTAATTATGTCTTTCTATACACTGAGATAACACAGCAACCAAATATCAAGCTCAAAAGAATTAAAGTTCTCCAAATTAAACATATATTTAACATTCAAGAAAATATAGTTTACAGAATAGATTGATTAATTAAAAAAAAATACTTGGTGATATTCCCTGTCTTCCAAAATCCCTAACTTGCTTTGGATTTTAGAGGGTTTATTTTGTTTTTGTTGTTTGTACTGGTGTAATGGTTAATCCTGTCTTAATGTTTGTTTAGAGATTCTCTGAGAAATATTTAGTTTGTGGGTGTTTCCAGGATTGATTAAACTATAATGATTCTAATTTAATCAGTAAATTCATAATGCAGTACCATTTGAGAGTGGCAAAAAGCACAAACAGGGTCTCACCTTAGGAAGAATGTCTCTCTGCAATCTCCTGAGGACTAGAATTTGCTCTGGTCCATCTGGATTCCCTTTGTCTCTTTCCTTGTCGTCGGGATATCAAATGCTCTGCTTTGTCATATTTTTCAGCAGTCTTGAAGAAATATTTATAAAACCACGATGAGAAAGTAAGTCTTTTTCCTTTGAAATTATTTATATCAAAGTTTTGACCCCAGCAATAATAAAAACTGATTGAAGAGAAATTATACAAAGCTATTCACTTTCTATTAGTAATATTAATGAGACAATAAATTCAGTAAGTAAGAATCCCTTATATTATACCTTGAAAAGATGGCAATGAATATCTTATCAAAAAATGAATTTGAAATTAATTGTTATTTGTTATAAACATATGAAAAGGCTATAGATATAAACCAGTATAGGTAAGTTGTTATTATAAATCTATAGGAAATTTTAATATATTTGCAATTAATTTTTTGTTTTATTAAATAGCTAGGATCACACTCAAGACATTACACATGATAAGCTGTATGATTTTTTTAATGTTGGGCTTTATTAGTGGCAGGCATACTTATGTAAATGTGAGCATATTTATATAATAACTGGAAGGTTTCACACTCTGTATCATCATTTTGCTCTTGCAGGAAATCTAGAGAATTCCAGAAAAAAAAAGGATATGATTTAAGACAAAAATTACACAGACTTGCAAGATATATAGCTCGCCTTCCAAAATGTTTAAGACAATGAGTTAAAGGGTTATCATTACTTTAAATCATATTTACCATCCATTAAGCAGATGATCTCATAGTGAGGTAATTATAAACTAGATTATTCACAAAACCTGAAAATAAAGATATGAATATAATGTTTGGAATGATGGCTTAAAATTTAGCTGTAGATATTCATTTTTAATATCCACTTGATTCCATTATTTTTAATCGAATTATACAAGCGAAACACAAAAATACCATAGGCAGATTAAAATGAAACCTTTGTTTTTTTGACTTTTAGCTCCAAAATTATTTGCCTTTAAGAGTATCATATAAGTAATGGTACAAAATATAACACCCATAAAAAGAGAGAAAACATGTAATATTTAACATGTCTGTTATTGACTCAATTCCCTTAACAAGATTTTCTTCAGTTGCATTTTCCCCCCAGCAAATAACATAAGTCCCTTTTTTTGTATGTTGGAAAAAGTTCTATTGTTCTTATATACAGTACAATTTTTCCAGCATTGATAAATAATATCATATATGCAGATATGACATAATAGTAGAAAAGGAAGAAGAAAAGTTTAGAAAAGTAAGGTAGTAGAAAATGAAATAAGCTTGATATATTATATACTTTTATGAAAATGACTTTATGAAACCTAATCAAACCTAGCCTAATAATTACAAGAACAGACCATATGGTCAGGATTTTAAAAATGATCAACCATTATACTGTATCATAGAAATGGAGTGTCAGTCCAACCAAGTCCAAAGGGCTGCTGTCAATTAGGAACACTCTCTCAACACAGCAAAACAATTTAAAAATTATACTAAATCCAAACCTTGATTGCGTACTGAAGTAGGAAACTAAGGACCAGAATGGCATCTCAGGACTCCATATTGTTTGGCTGTGTAATAAATTTTCTTGTAATAAATCAATCTGAGACATTCATCTTTAAATTTGACCTGCTCCTCATACCTATACACACATACATTGAGGGGGTTGGAGAGCCAGAAACAGGGAGCCTAGAAACTTTTTTGTAACTTACGACTATGTCCTGCTTTAAGTTATGCATATACTTCAAATAATGGGAAAAGTTGCTGCCCTTATCACCACTAGATAATTCCCCATTTCCACTCAAGCACACCTAGAACTCAACTAGGAATTACTGGGAAGGAATCAATCTAGCTTGGAGATTTGGGGAAAATGTGCCTTAAAGAAAATATCTTAGAAGAAACTTTTAAGAATTCCCAATTTGATATCTTATGTAGGTGCACTATTAGATATGCATATGATTATAATCAGGTATATTATGAGAAGGGCATGCTCAGAGATAAGACATTAAGTAATTTATCTGTCAATCAAAATAGACAATAATTCAAACCAATATGCCCTTTTCTCCAGACTACTGCTTTTCTCAGATTTCATGAATCAAAATCAGGGCCCTTTAGTACCTTCATTCATGTAACCTACTATCAATCTTAATAGAATATTTTTTACCTCTATTGCAACTTTGCTTGAGGTAAAGTTCCCTGATCCATTGCAATCTATAGGAACCTTCATTTCAATTTTTTGAATCACAGACCCCAAACCTGGAGGAAACTGACCCAGATTCCAACTGGTGTTAGCACCACTAGCACAGAGTGTTGTCCACTTCATTGAACTTCAGTGTAGCTGTACCCTGACCCTCTACATTAGATTTCAATATTAGTCTTTGTCTTCAGGCTTTGGCTGGTTTTTCAGTACACACAGTTAAATACACATCAATAGTGGTCAAAACTATGTTCACCATAAACTAAAGGACACCAGTAATAATACCTACTTGAAAGTTTCCATAAAGGTGAAAAAGAATAGAGTGGAGAAAAGAGACATGAAGTATAATTTCATGGAATCTTCCAGTTGAGGCCAACAATGACCAGAGCTAAAGGGAATATAGGTGCCAGCTGTTCTTCATCAACCTCATAGGTCCATGTTCCTTGAAGCATTTACTGCACGTCTTCTTTTGATTTCCATCAATGCAAATGGAGTATCTTCAGTATCCAGTATTCTCCGAGAAATAAATTAGTGCTACCAGGAGCAAGCGTGTTTCACATCAACAGAATCCTAAGTTATGTAAATGCTGTATTTTGCAGTTTTTTGAGGTGTTTGGAAATACCTATCTGTGTGGAAGACAATCTCTATGCAGCTAAAGAACCTGACTAGTCTAAATATAAGTATGACAAACATGGGTGACTACTGACCTATAATTCTTAATACCTATATAGCTGAAAGACTAAGGCTTTATATTTAAAAATTAAGTAATCTTAAACAAATGTGAAGCAAATGAAGACAATGACATCAAAGAGTAATATATATATATGTGTGTGTGTATCTGTGTATCTTTATCAGAAGTCAGAGGTAGAAATATATAATGTAATATAATAAATATATCTTAAAATTGCATCAATATATAAAATATATTAAGCAGAGATAGAAACATGAATACATACAATATGACAAAATAACTTTGCACAGGTGCACAAACATTATAAATAAAATAGAAGCATATTCAATATAACAAATTTAATTTGAATATGTATCAATATATAAGACTACACCAATGTAAATTATTTATAAATAATAGCTCATAAGTAATGTAGCTATTATCCCATCCCATTAATTTTATTTTTACTTTTTTAAAGAGATCCCTGAGTCTATTTCATTTCTTCAATATCTTGAGCATCAAGTTGTTCCTGTACCAGTTGTCCCAAAGCCTTAAGTTTCTCTATTGTTAAAACCCATTGTTTATCCTATATAGGTTTCTTAGTTAACCATTTTAAAGGTAGGGCCATTAGTACCTCTGAAAGTTTGCTAGTTGTTTTGTGTTTTTGTATAGCTTGAATGGTTGGTGACTGCTTTTTATAGTACCTTACAATATCCTTTCCAGAAACGTGAGTTGGTTTATGTTTGTTTTGAGACAGTAGAAATGTTAATCTGGTTGTTCCATTGTTGCAACCGATCACGAACCCATAGATTCCATTGCTATACTAGCCACATATGGCCTAAGCCTTACTCTCTATCCTTCTGGCCTTATGTATTAAACCTATCTCATGCTTTGTTCTAGTGTAGAAAGGATTACAATTCCTAGGAAATGGACATCTGCATCTTGAAGTGGCCAATTAGGATGCCAAGATTCTGGAGTAATAATAGTCACATCTGCACCCTTGTCCACCAATCATTGAATTACAATGTTATTTTTTTATACTCTAAGTTTTGGTCTTTGATCATTTACAGAAGTCTGAAAAAATATGTTTCCTATTTTCTACTAGAATTTTTGATTCATCCTCCATGATTATAGCAGTACGCCTTTTTGCAGCAGGCACTAGATTTTCTAATTTTCCTTGGGAGGCGTATCCTTTACAGTGACTAGGAATGACTAGACCATGTTTAACCTAGGAGCCTGAAAGAGGCATCTCAAGGAGTTTCCTGATGGTAAGAGGTTGCCTTGTTTATCTCTTGCCTTTTCTACATCTTGTACATGATTCATAAGTTTGAGGTCTTCTATTTTTGTCATTCCCAGAAGAAACATTATTTCTAGGAATGCCCTGTCTACAGTACCTTCTCAGATGGTTTATTTTACCAAATTAAAGCATTTGGTATGTTGGTGTCTCTTCATATCTTTGGAAATTGCTTATCCTTCCCAAACCTCAGTATTATAGTCAATAACTCAACATTGGCTGTGTGCAGGATCCATTCTTCCATTGGTGCTGGTCTAACCTCTAAAGGCCCAAGTATCTTTTTATATTCTAAGCACTTAATGGGGTCTGTGAGCAAATTGCTTAATGGTGACATAAATCTACTGCATCTCTGAAGCTGGGGTGGTGAGAATGGCTTGCAGAGGTGGTAAACGTGCCTCCACCAGGTGGTATTAGGCAGAGAAAACAGGCAGGACCATAGAGTTGGTCCTAGTCACTCCCACTTAACACTAGAAAAAGATTCTACTTGTTAAAAAAATGATTACAAATAAGCAATAAAAAATTAAGATAAAAGACTTCTAAATGGTCACAATATTGAATAAATGTACATGGGCTTATAAAAATATAAAAGGTCATAGATTATTATTATTATTATTATTATTATTATTAGTAGTAGTAGTAGTAGTAGTAGTAGTAGTAGTATATTTTCTTTAAAATTTTTGACTACATAGAGGCATTTGATTCTGGGGGCTGCTAAGCTAAACTAACATATAAATTTTAAAGTTATCTTGACTTCAAAATTTGAGTCTAAGTATATGCTACTTTAGAAAAGAGGTTCTTCTTTCTTTCCACAGAGGATGGAAACCTGTTGTTGAAGGAGCTGCAGGCTGTGTTCCTGCCACCCCAGTTCCCTGCTGCCTGGCTAGCTTATGCCCCAAAATAGCAACACATAAACTATATTCATATAAACACTGTTTGGCCCATTTCTATTAATGTGTGTAGCACCATGAGGTATGCTTACCAGGAAGATTCTAGTCTACGTCCATCCTGGGTCGGAGCTTCATCGCGTCTGCCCTGGAGAAGAGCGGCGTCACACCTGTCTGAGGTGTCTTACCTCACTTCCTCTTCCTCTCAGCATTCTGTTCTGTTTACTCCACCCACCTATGTTCTAACCTATCAGGCCAAGCAGTTTCTTTATTAATTAACCAATGACCTTCCTCCAACATTTCTACTTTTTCTGATTAAACAAAAAAAAGAAAGGCTTTAACTTTAACATAGCAAAATTACATATAACAAAACAGTTATCAACTAAAAATTACAGTTACAATATTTGTATCTACTTTATCTTTTATCATAACTAAGGAAAACTATAACTATAACTATCTATCTATTCTTCAACTCCAGCAAAGACTCCACAAGAATACAATATTACCTAAGCAAACATGAAATAAGCAACTTCCAAACTCTAGAAATGACAGAGACATCTCACTGCCTGGACAGTCACCCAAAGTTCTTTTGTACCATTGGGGCATCCACCTTCGGCCTACAGGCCCAAAGTATCCAGAGACATTTTCGTGAAGCAGGAAATTTCAAAGGCAGTTCAGTCACTATCTGCTGTGTCCTGCAGACTGTCTCACAGACTCTTTCATGAGTCAGGAACCCTAAAGAATCATCTCACGTTTAGGCAAGTTCAGCAGAACTCTGCGGGTCCTTTGTGTCCAGTTTATGCAACAGTCCAGGCAAGAGCAGTTTCTTGCCCAAGTGGCTACCAACTCCATAAGGAGCCTCTTCGATGCCCATCGTCCTCTTGAAGTAGATTGGTGCTGCCAGGAGCAGACATGTCTCATTGTCATGAAAAGCCCTAAATTATTAAAACATTTAAAATGTCATGTTCTGTAGTGTTTGAAAGATATGAAGAATGCCTATCTGAATTATATCTATGCACATCTAGAAAATCTAACTAACATGACTACAAGCTTGATTATTATTAATGATTATCCATTAACAACCTATATACATTACATTTTTAAATGAACTATACAATCACAATACCTTAATCAATATCAGAAATACATATACATATAACAAGATTGACCTTAAATTTATATCATTAAAGTCAAATCCATACCAATGTAAATTATTCATATCTCTATCATATCCCCTTTTAAATATAAAAGAACATTTATAAACAATATATGGGAACATGGGCACAGTTATTTCTCTCCAAACTACTTCCTGCTGAATGGGGGCATTGTAATTTAGGTCTTTTATGGGATAACCTGTGTGCTAGGTTCATCTCAGTTGGCAGTTGAGTGAAGTAATTTTCTGAAGGTGTTCACTGCAACCTTTCAAGAGGGTGTGGTCTATCATACCATATTGGAATGGAAGCAATCCACAGGGTCTCATCGTCTGTGAAAACAAAAGAAGAATCTCCTTTCCAATGTATCATATCCTTAGAGCCAAATTCTGAAGTCAAGGTATTTTCAAAATATCTATGTTGGATCAGTTCAGCAGCATTTATAAACAAATATCTTTTAGCAGCTGTTGCTCCTTCCTCAGCATCCAAACAATTCAAAGAGAGCATAATAGCATACAATATCAAGATTCTCTGTGTATTTTCCATCTTCGTGCAGCTTTATTTTAGCCTCTATTTCTTTTATTTTTACTTTTATTTTATATTCTCTGTATATCTTTGTCCTAGAATAACCCTGTAGACCAGGCTGTCCTTGAACTCTCAGAGATCTGTCTCTGTCTCCCAGGCATTGGGATTAAAGGTGTGTGCTACCACACCTTGAACTCACAGAGATCTGTCTGTCTCTGCCTTCTAGGTACTGGGATTAAAGGCGTGTGCTACCACAACTTGAAGTCACAGAGGTCAATCTACCTCTGCCTCCCAAGTGTTGGGATTAAAGGTGTGTACTACCACACCCAACAACTTTCTTTCTTTCTTTACTTTAGGAACTTTAACTTTTTTTTCTTTTTCAAGCCTGCATATATTTTTAAACACACTGTAAACCATTTAGAAGTTTTCTTTGTCTTTGAATCTCTCTTTACTGTATCTCTCTCTCTTTTTCTGACCACATAAAACTTTAGATTACTGAACAATATGGGTAGGATTAAAGCTGTGGCTTTGCTGGCTAGATCCAGTCCATTTCTTAGTTTTCCAGGCTCATTGCAAAGGAATACTGCCTGTAGCCATGTTTATTGCCACAAGTCTATGGCGTTTCAAGGTCCTTGCCAGCAAACAAGCTACAACACTCAAATGCTCTCTCTGTAGCTGACCTCCTGCCTCAAAGAGTCAGAGTTTGCCTTGGCAGGATGGCCCAAAAAACCGGCATTTTAAAACAACACAACTTTTTTTCCTGCTATGGCTGAAAACAAACAAGCATTCAGTCGGCTCTTATCAACACCATTTAAGTGTTTCGTGGCAGGACCTCTTAATGAGCTGCAGGGTTTTGCAGCTAAAGCTGAGTCAGGAAGCCTCTCTTAGATGAGAGTGCTTGCTTGCCTCTAACAAGCAGAGTAGACCTGAAAAATTGCTGCTACCAAGAAAACATGCGTTACTCTATTCTTTCCTAAGCTTTCTCAGGATTTATGTGGATTTAGTTATCCACGTCTGGGCGCCATTCTGTTGAAGGAGCTGCAGGCTGCGTTCCTGCTGCCCTGGTTCCCAGCTGCCTGCCTAGCTTATGCCCCAAAATAACAACACAAAAACTGTATTCATATAAGCACTACTTGGCCCATTTCTATTAATGTGTGTAGCACCATGAGGTGCGCTTACCAGGAAGATTCTAGCCTACGTCCATCCTGGGTCGGAGCTTCATCGCGTCTGCCCTGGAGAAGAGCGGCATCACGTCTGTCTGAGGAGTCTTACCTCACTTCCTCTTCCTTCCAGCATTCTGTTCTGTTTACTCCACCCACCTATGTTCTAACCTATCAGGGCAAGCATTGTTTATCTATTAACCAATGACCTTCCTCCATCAACCTGTGGATTTTTTCCAGCCTAATATGAAAAAGACCCCCCGAAATGTCTCCATAAACCCTAAAAATACTTCACCCAACAATCAACAAAAAACAGCTTTTAAAACAACTATATCCAGTTCTCAAAATAATTGTTTATAAATATTTATTTCCATTTTAAAAGGGTTGGTTCTAATAATGGTCACAGTCAATTTCTGAAAAAAAAAACCTTAAGGAGAATATGATATAGAGATGAATAATTTGCATAGTATATATTTCTGCTCTTGTTTAAGGTATTGTGTTTGTGAAGCTCATATAAAATGTAATGTATCAGTAAAATTATAAATTAATAGTCATTTATAATAATCAAACGTAGTCATGTTAAGTTTTCTAGATATACAGAGATTATTTTAGTTAGATAATCTTCAACACTTCAAAGATAAAATATGGCATTTAAAAGGTTTTAAGCACTTAGACTTTTCTCAACAGGGTGACATGTCTGCTTCTGGCAGCACTAATTACTTCAGAGAGGTTCATAGACATTTAAGGAACTTGTTATGAAATTTGCCTTCAACATGACAAGGCTAGCCATTTGGGAAAGAAACTGCTTTTGCCTGATCTGTTTGATGGTATGCTGTTTAAACTGGACATGCAAGATCCATAGAAAAGTGACTGACAAATTGTCAATATAGGCAAAACAGTCTTTCAAATTTCCTTTTTCATGAAAAAGCCTGACAGATACTATGGACCTGTTAGCTGAAGATGGATGCACCAATATTACAAAAGAATTCTGGGTGGCGGTCCAGGCAACAAGATGTCTCTGTCATTTCTTTTCTTTATTTTTTCCATCTCCCAAAGCCTTTATTGTTTTTCTGTTCATAGTTTGATTTGGTATCCATCTCTATCTGTGTTCCCAATGATGAGCCAGTTAGTCTAGACGAGCTGGTCCTGGTTACTATAGTCTGCTTCCACTATTGGTGCAGCAGTAGCATGTAAGAAACAGGTGGCATCAGTTGCTGGAGTCTGTGTTCTCTCCCATTGGTCTGTTTGACTTTTTTTGCTCCAGATGCTGTAACTTTTTTCCTCTTTTTTTATTACTTTAAAAATAATACCAATCAAAATTCCCACTTCCTCACCTCCTCCCACTCTCCTACACATCCTTTCCTCCCCCCCTTCCAGTCCTAAGAGAGGGCAAGGCACCCTGCCCTCTGGGAAGTCCGAGACCCTCCCCCCTACATCTAGGCTTAGGAAGGTATGCATCCAAAGAGAATAGGATCCCAAAAAGCCACATCAGAGCACTGGACTGAGCTCCCAAGGTCCAGTTGAAGAGTGGAAGGAGGGAGAGTATGAGCAAGGAAGTCAGGACCACGAGGGGTTGGTTCACCCATGGAGACAGTGTACCTGAGCTAATGGGAGCTCACCAACTCCAGCTGGACTAGGAATGAATAAGCATGGGATCAAACTGGACCCTCTGAATGTGACTGAAAATTGGTGCAGACTGAGGGGCCAATGATAATGGCACTGGGATTTGTCTCTACTGCATGTTTCTGTCATTTTTAAAGTTTTAAAAGTTACAATGCACTTTATATTTGCTTAGGTAATGTTATATCCTCCTGGAGTCTTTTACGGAGTTAAAGACTAAATAGTTACTATTTTCCTTACTTATGATAAAAGATAAATTAGATATAAAACTTTAAACTCATAAAAATATACTATAATTCTTGCTTGATCCCTGTTTTGTTATATTTAATTTTACTATGTTAAGTTAAAACCTTCATTTTTGTTTAGACAGAAGAGGGAAGATGATGTGGAATTCTCTTCTGAATGCTTTGAATATATTTTATTACCCTTGGTTAATAAAAAAGCTGCATTTGATTATGGCTGGGCAGAATATAGTCAGGCTGGAAGAGATAAAGATAGCAGGCAGTCAAGGAGACAGCATGTAGCTGCTGAAGAAGAAAGACATTGGAACATTATCTGGTGAGTCACAGTTTTGTGGCAATGCACAGATTGGTAGAATTTGGTTAATTTAAGATATACATATACCTAGGAATATGCCTAACCCATTTGCCAAGCAGTGTTATAATAAATATAGTTTTTGTATGATTATAAGGTTATGGGTAATCAGGAAATCAGTGAACATTCCCTGTCTACAAACCTCAAACTCTATCTCCATGTCTGATGTTAAAATGCTCTTTGAAAATCCAACTCCACATTTGGACCTTAAGAGCTCAGACCGTTGCTCCAAATTGAGTCTCTGTCTCTATCTCGATCCATCGCCAGATGAAGTTTCTAAGGTGATATGTAAGATATTCATCAGTATAGCATAGGGTCATTTCAGGTTCTCTCTCCTCAGTTGCCCAAGATACCAGCTGGGGACATCTCCCTGGACACCTGCGAGCCCCTCTAGAGTCAAGTCTCTTGCCAACCCTAAGATGGCTCCCTTAGTTAGGATATGTACTTTGCTGCTCCCGTATCCACCCTTCCTATATCCCAACCATCCCAATCCCCAAGCTCCTCCCATCCTCCCCTTCTCATGTTTCTCACCCATTTCCCCTTAGCCCCATGCCATCTCACCCGCAAGTTCCCAGTTTTTGCCTGGCAATCTTGTCTACTTCCCCTATCCAAGCAGATGACTATACGATATTCTTTGGGTTCACTTTCTTACTTAGTTTCTCTAGGATCACAAATTATATGCTCAATGTCCTTTATTTATGGCTAGAAACCAATTATGAATGAGTACATCCCATGTTCCTCTTTTTGGGTCTGGGATACCTCACAATGAGGAGCAGAAGGAGGGAGAACATGAACAATGAAGTCAGGACCGCGAGGGGTGCACCCACCCACTGTGACAGTGGAACTGATCTATTGGGACCCCACCAAGGCCAGCTGGACTGGGACTGAACAAGCATGGGTTGAAACTGGACTCTGAACATGGCGGACAATGAAGGCTGATGAAAAGCCAAGGACAATGGCACTAGGTTTCGATCCTAATATATGAACTGGCTCTGTGGGAGCTTAGCCTGTTTGGATGCTCACCTTCCTGGACCTAGATAGAAGTGGGAGAACCTTGGTCTTCCCACAGGGCAGGGAATTTAGACTACTCTTCAGTATCGAGAGGGAGGGGTAATGGAGTGGGGGGAAGAGAAGAGGAGTGGGGATAGGGGGAGGGGATTAGGGGGAGGGGGCAATATTTGGGAGGAGGGAGAGGGAAATGGGAAACGGGGAGCAGGTGGAAATTTTAATTAAAAAAGAATAAAAATAAATAAATAATAATAATAAAAAAAGAAAAGAAAATCCAACTCCATTTAGCTCTGTTGACTGCAACATATTTCTTTTTCTTGGGCTGGTTCTATTCTCTGTCAGCAACTTTCCTCAGCAGGGTGTTATCCAAATGCTCTGGCTTATCCAACATTTTGGAGTCTCCAATTAAATGCAGGTTTCACATCCACAGCTTCCTGAAATGGCCTCTCTATATCTCCATTCACGGATACCATTGACACATGCCTTGTCTCAGCAGTTTTTCTTAGTCATAAAGGCAAATTCCATAGCCTCTTTTTTCTACCTTAACTCCGAAGTTAAGAATCACATGGCTGAAGCTGCCAAATTCTGCTGCAGGCCACAGGAAGTATTCCATGCCACTGGGAGTAGCTTGAGCATACAAAACCTCAAAGCCCATGCCCACAGTGACACACATCTCCCAACAAGGCCATGCCTACTCCAACAAAGTCATACTTCCAAATAGTGTCACTCTCTTTGAGGGCCACTTTCTTTCAAATCACCACATTATATAAAGTTTTATCATTGGCAATCACCAAGGAAACAGAAATCAAATATGCAGTAAGATGTTGTTGCCTCAGAGGCTTAAATGTCAATCATAGAAAAGAGAAAAATAGAATGTATTATTAGCATATAATTATTAGCAAAGGTGGTATAAAGAAAATCTGCCAATATTGAGGAGGGGATGTAGATATTCATTGTTAATACAATGTTTTGGAAAGAATTAAAGATGATTCTCAAAAACAAATTAAGACAAACATAGAACCAAAAATATGGCGTGTTTTTATTCTTATATAGAATCTGAAAATAAGTCTGAATACTCATAAAGAAAAAGGGGAGTGGTGTTTAACAGAGGGAAAGGGAAGTGATGGAAGATACCAACAAATATAACCTAGAGTTTTATAAGCTGAGTTCTGGAAATTGAATGTACATTATGACTAACATCATTTCTAGTAGTAATTTATAATGGAAGTGCAATAGCAATGAATTGGCAATGTTATATTTTGAAATTTCTTCCTGCAAGTAGAGTTTATGAGCTCTTAAAAACATACACACCTAACCATACAAACGTTTTAAGCAACAAATCACACATTGAACTGACATCTGTTGAAGTCCAGCTTCGACTCTGTTCTCCTGTTCCAGGGTAGGGGCATGTGAATTAAAATTATTAAGCAAAAGGAACAGTGATATGAGAGAAATATGAGACAGAAACACAAAATAGCACTGGGAGGGACTACTGAATTTGCTCGCATTTATTTTTTTCCTTTTTATTTATTTATTAAAGATTTCTACCTCCTCCCCACCACCACCTCCCATTTCCCTCCCCCTCCCCCAATCAAGTCCCCCTCCCTCACCTGCCCTAAGAGCAATCAGGTTTCCCTGCCCTGTGGGAAGTCCAAAGACCATCCACCTCCATCCCGGTCTATTAAGAGGAGTATCCAAACTGCCTAGGCTCCCACAAAGCCAGTACATGTAGTAGGATCAAAAACCCATTGCCATTGTTCTTCAGGCGATGAAAGGAGACAGATACAAAGACCCACATTGGAGCACCCGACTGAAATCTCAAGGTCCAAATCAGGAGCAGAAGGAGAGAGAGCACAAGCAAGGAACTCAGGACCGCGAGGGGTGCACCCACACACTGAGACAATGGGGATGTTCTATCGGGAACTCACCAAGGCCAGCTGGCCTGGGTCAGAAAAAGCATGGGATAAAACCGGACTCGCTGAACATAGCAGACAATGAGGACTACTGAGAGCTTGCATTTATTTTCCACATGCTTATATACTCTACTCCAAAAGGGGAGAGGAGAGACAACAGATTTTAATAACATAATAAGCTTGAATTCTTAGATCTTTGGTCAAGGTGGAGTAGATCCAAATCTATACTCAAAACACTGATTAACCACACTGGGTCAGGATATCTTGTTTGTAGCCACACCTGTTGTCAACTGCTTTGAATGAGCAAGAATAAGTTCAAATTCTCTGACCATTAGTCAAGGTGGGACAGGACACACATTTGTGGACACTGGCATACACACACATACATACACAACCATACAGTTATACACATATACACATGCACACACATACCATTGCTTAGACTGCAGTAATTGTTTTGTGTACATAAAAATTGTCCCTCACCTTAATAGACCTGGATGGAGGTGGGTGGTCCCTGGACCTCCCACAGGGCAGAGAAACCTGCTTGCTCTTTGGGCTGAGGAGGAAGGAAGACTTGATTGGGGGAGGGGGAGGGATTAGGAGGTGGTGGCAGGGAAGAGGCAGAAATCTTTAATAATTAAATAAATTAATTAATAAAAAAAAGAAAAGAAAAAAATTGTGGCTTATACCTTCAATGTGTACAAATATGCTCCAAAATAGTAAAGTATCAATTAGGATATCTTCCCTTGTGTTTTCTGAAGACTATTCTAACTCTCATTCAGGTGTCGACTTATGATTCACTTAATTTCCCCACTAATTCCAACTGTTTTCTAGAGAAAGAAAAGGAAACAAAGGCAAAGCGAATATTCCTTAAGCATGCTTGAAAGGAATCTTTAAGGAGTAAGGTTTTAATTATTATTCAGTGAACTTCATTTAAATGAACAATCTCAAGGTGACAACAGAGATACTAATTATAATTAGTCTTTCATGTGAAGTGTATTACTTAAAAGGGGAAATACTTCGCATGGATGTAGGTAACAGAATATAGAAAAAATAGTGATTAGAGGTCAAGACAACAGAGTCCAATTGGGGACTTGGCACATGAACTATATTTACTTGTATCCCCTTACTTTATTTTAATTGCATTTTGTTTTTAGATCTTTGTCCTTTGCATTTTAGTATTTCCAAATGCATCTTTGTTGTTGTTACTGTCAGCTGGATAGAATGAAGACTGTTAACTTTGAAATAGGAATGCAAAAAGAACATGGATTTAATACATTGTACTAGTGTTAGTTAACTCTTTTACTGCAGTATTGCAAAACTGCCTAAAAAGAAGAAATGTTACGTCAAATTCTACCATTTATAATAATAGGTTTTATATGTCTTTACTGAATATGATATATTTCTGTTTATTTCAGTATCTTCACTTTTAAAAAGATGCAGTTTGTTTACAGTTTATCACACCAAGTACCACTTAATCAATAATGTTTCTAGACTCTAACTGTCACTGGTTTACATCTGCAGACATGATAGCTATTAGTGTCCTATTTGTTGTATGTTTTCCATTATTGAATATATGCATTTTCAGAAACTTGTGCTGTGCCATGTCCTTATTTTGTTTCATGCAGACTCAGTAAAACACATAACATAATAATTTTTAAAAATTAAAGGTGCAAATTATTCCCTTCTTCCTTTATTCTTTCCTCCCTCTCTATTCCATCCTTTTTTGCTTCTTCCATTATTATTTCATTCTTTCTTCATTTCTCCCTTTCTCTCTCTCTTCCACCTCTGAATTCTGCCTTCTCTCCCGCTCTTGCTCCTTCCTGCACTTCCTCCTTCTTTGTATCTCCATCTCTTGTCTCCAGTATCTTTAGTTCTTGCTTGTCTCTCAGCAACCCTTCACTCCTCAGACTGGCTGCCTGTAGCAGAATCAGAATTAGCTGACTGAAATCAGACACTGTGCTAACAGTGATTGGAAGACATTCCAAAGTCAAATGCCCGAAAACTTGGCTTCGTCACTGGGAACTTTTGTTTTTGAAATTTATGACATCCAATCATTTTTCACCCCTGTAATTTAGCAATCATTTTTAAAAATGTCATTTTCATGTTTTCAATGTGTTAGCTATCATTTTCATGATTGTGTTTCTAAGAAGTGTTGGTGTTATCTGATATTTTTTTCTGATTTATACCTGGAAGTATTTCAAATTGATTGGGTTTCATGTTATTTTTGAAGATAGGAAAAGCATTGCATGGTAAATTTCTTCTAATGGGAATTATTTGTTAAAACAGAGTAATTAAGGATTCAGTATCGGAGATCTATGCAAATTGTATTCTTTAAAACACTGCTTGACGATTATCTCTAACTTCTTATTGGCAAACTCCTACATATTAGTTTAACCCATCTCCATTAATCTGTTTATCGCCACCTGGCAGTGGATTACTGGATATTCTAACTGGCATCCTTCTCAGGTGGAGGAACCACGACTTCTCCCTGACTCTGCATTCTTCCTCTCAGCATTCAGTTCTGTTTTCCCTGCCTACCTAAGTTCTGCCCTATCAAAAGGCCAAGGCAGTTTCTTTATTCATTAACCAATGAAAGCAACACATGAATAGAAGAACCTCCTATACCAGTAACCCAGACCCAGAAAGATAATTCTCACATGTACTCACTCATAAGTGGTTTTTAAACATAAAGCAAAGAAAACCAGCTCACAAATCACAATCCTAGAGAACCTAGACAACAATGAGGACTCTAAGAGAGACATTCATAGATCTAATCTACATGGGAAACAGAAAAAGATAAGATCTCCTGAGTAAATTGAGAGCATCGGGACCTTGGTAGAGGGTTGAATGGGAGGGGAGAGACAAGGAGGGGAACAGAGAATAATGTAGAGCTTAATAAATATTAATAAAATATAAATAAAACTGGGTTAATTAAAAAAAGAGAACATTATCATCTCACTAGATGCTGAAAAAGCTCTTGACAAAATCCATCACCCATTCATGAGAGATAAGGGATACAAGGAACATACCTAAATATAGTAAAAATAATATATAGAAAACTAACAGCCAACATCAAACGAAATGGAGAGAAACTCATAGGAATTCCTCTAAAATTAGGAATAAGACAATGATGTCCACTATCTCCATATCTATTCAAATAATACTTAAAGTACTATATAGCCAGAATCTGAAAACAACCTAGAGGCCCCTCAACTGGAAAATGAATAAAGAAAATGTGGTACATTTTATTTATTTATTTATTTATTTATATTTTATTTTTTCGAGACAGGGTTTCTCTGTAGCTTTTGGTTCCTGTCCTGGAACTAGTTCTTCTAGACCAGGCTGGCCTCAAACTCACAGAGATCCACCTGCCTCTGCCTCCCGAGTGCTGGGATTAAAGGCATGCGCCACCACCACCCAGCTTAAAATGTGGTACATTACTCAGTTGTTAAAAATTAAGACATCTTAAGATTTGAATGCAAATGGATGAAACTTGTAGCACAAGTTCTAGTAGGTCTTAATAATAAAAGCCTGAAATAAGATATTAGGGAAAATATTGAGAGATCTGAAAGACAAAGGAGCAAAAATCACAGCCACCTTACCTACTCAACTATCCCAACAGAAAAGAGACTGGGTTCCTGTCTTCACTTCCTTTCCCTGCCCAGTCATAGAAATTCCTGTCTGTCTGTTCAGACCTCCAGATTTCTATGGTTAGCTAGAAACATGGTACAAAGGAAACTCCCAGGAATCTACAAGAATGACCCCATCTAAGACTTCAGCAATAGTGATTGTGCAGCCTGAACTGTCCATCTTCTGTGATTGGGTGGAACCTCCAGTGAAGGGATTAAAATGCTGTCCCAGCCACACAACCTTTGACCCACAGTCTGTTCTGCCTATGGGAAGTGTGGGGAGAGGGTGTAAGGTTGGCAAGATTTGGGGAGTGGCCAACTAATGAGTGATCAAGACTTAGACCCATACTATGACAGTGAGCCCACCTCTACACTGCCTGGAGAGCCAGAACCCAAAGACTGGATGGCCCAGAGACCTAGTATAGAATCAAACATGAAAAAAGTCAAAATAATAATAACGTTATTCTACTATACTCATAGACTGATGACTACCCTAATTGTCATCAGAGAGCCATTATCCAATAGCTGACAAAAATGGATATAGAGACTCACAGCCAAGCACTGGACCAAATTCCAAGAACCCTGTTGAAAAGAGGAAGGAAGAATTGTATGAATTGCCACCTGAGAGGTAGAAGTGGATGGAGGTTGTCAAGTATAACACAAGAAAACCCACAGAAACAACTAACCTAAACTCATAGGAGCTCACAGAGTCTTGACCAACAGCCAGGAAACGTACATGGGACCAAACTAGGTCTTCTACATAGAACAGTTTTATAACTTGGTCTACTTGTGGGACTCATAGCTGTGGCAGCAGGAACTGTCCCTAATTCTTTGGCTGTCTTTTGGGAATCTATTCTTCATACTGGGAATTCTTTCTTCATTTCTCCCTTTCTCTCTCTCTTCCACCTCTGAATTCTGCCTTCTCTCCCGCTCTTGCTCCTTCCTGCACTTCCTCCTTCTTTGTATCTCCATCTCTTGTCTCCAGTATCTTTAGTTCTTGCTTGTCTCTCAGCAACCCTTCACTCCTCAGACTGGCTGCCTGTAGCAGAATCAGAATTAGCTGACTGAAATCAGACACTGTGCTAACAGTGATTGGAAGACATTCCAAAGTCAAATGCCCGAAAACTTGGCTTTGCCACTGGGAACTTTTGTTTTTGAAATTTATGACATCCAATCATTTTTCACCCCTGTAATTTAGCAATCATTTTTAAAAATGTCATTTTCATGTTTTCAATGTGTTAGCTATCATTTTCATGATTGTGTTTCTAAGAAGTGTTGATGTTATCTGATATTTTTTTCTGATTTATAACTGGAAGTATTTCAAATTGATTGGGTTTCATGTTATTTTTGAAGATAGGAAAAGCATTGCATGGTAAATTTCTTCTAATGGGAATTATTTGTTAAAACAGAGTAATTAAGGATTCAGTATCAAAGATCTATGCATTTAAGGATGTAGTCCATTATGTCTAGACAGCTATTGTGTAACTCTTTGGTACTACTGCAGATGTTTCCCCAGGTGGTTCAGAAGAGATGTTAAATTTTCAACTTTTATAGACTATGGAAACTTTCGAAGTTGAACTGAATGTATTTTTGCATCATAATATGACTACATATTTTTGGATACCAGGGAATGAAATTTTATTTGAGAGATAGTGGCCTGCAAAGGGAGTGGCACTAATGGGGGTCCTGATCTTTTTGGAGTAGGTGTAGCCTTGTTAGAGAAAGTGTGTCATGGTGGGTATGGACTTTAACGTCTCCTGTACTCAAGCTACTTGCAGTGGCAGAGCCCACTTCCTATTGCCTGCATATCAAGACGGAAAACCCTTACCATATTCTCTGTCACCATGTCTGCTGGCAAATTATGTCCCACCATGATCATAATGGACAAAACCTCTGAAACATTAAACTGAAGAATTAAATAATAACTTTATAAGAGTTGTTGTGGTCATGATGTCTCTTCGTATCAATTAAAATTGTAACTAAAACTCATCTTAAAAATAATTTGTTAATATGTGGGGGAAGTATATATATAGGATTTTAATTACCTTTGTATTTGACTTTTTTCATTTTTAGCTCTTTCATTAAAAATAAATTCCTTTCTTGTGCAACATAAGTTTATCAGTTTCCCTTCTTCTACCCATCCCCTCCTCTCCTCTCATCTGGATTCACACCATTTCTCTCTCTAATTAGAAAAGAACAGACCATTAAGAGGTAACAACAAAACAAAGTATAATAGAATAGAATACAAAACTACTATATCAATATTAGACAAAGCAAGCAGAAGAAAAGAGGCCATGAGAAGGCACAAGAGTCAGATAACCACTTATTCAGACACTAAGAAGTTCCATACAAGTATTAAACTGAAGGGTATAACATATACAAAGAGGACCTCGTGAATACCCCTATAAGCTCTGTGCTTATTCTTTCATTCTCTATGAGTTCATATGAGCTTTGCTCAGTTGATTTGAATAGCCATGTTCACTTGTAGTCTTCCATCTCCTCTGGCTTTTGCACTCTTTTTCCCTCCTCTTCTGTGAAGACAGGCCATTTAGAGCTGTGTATTACCAAGTCTCCCTAGACCACCCTCTCTCATTGTCTAAAGAATGTCTTACTGTGAGTCTACGTATTTTTTTTTTAATTTCTGCAGGAGGAAGCTTCTCCTGTGATTGTCAAATAAGGGAATGGTCTATGAATATAACAGAAAACCACTGAGAATCATCATGTAACTATTATTTTTCTTCTTCTAAGACCAGTAGTATGTATGCTTGTCCTATGTCTTTGGACTATCTACTCTCTGTTTTTTGGTCAACCAACCTGTGTGAAGTGCAGGTACCATGTCATGGAGTGGGCTATAAGTTACGTCAGACTTGACTATTTACTCCCACAAGGTTTGCACAAGCATACTTTGCAGACAGAACAGCACTGTAGATAAAAGGGTTATATCTGGGTTGGTATTTACATTTATCTATTGGTAGACTACAGAATATTTTCCCATACCAAAGACACTTAAAATTAAGGATAAAAACTGTATTTTGCATAGGTTCAACTTTCTAAACATTAATGGGTTGTATAAGTGTTGTCTTTGACAGTGAGACTGGCTGTCAGTTTATAGAGAGCAACCTATAGTCTTGGCAACAAGACTAAAAGCAAATTGGATTGTTTGGGGTTCATATGGGGCTTCTTCAGATAACAACTCTATTGGATGTAACCCAATACTGGTACTGGGAGCTGTGTTTACTAACAAGAGATGTCCAGTTAGAGAGTTGTCTTCCCCATTATTTGGTAATTTTATTTAGATTATATATATATATATAATATTATATATATATATATTTAATTTAGTAGCCTCTCCCTCCTTTAATTCCCCTCTTTACTTCCATTTTGACCCTCCACCCATCCATAATTATCTATTCCATTTCCCTTTCATAGGGCAAACTATCTGGTCCCATAAACACCAATTCTTTATTCTTTACCTAAACCCTGTATTCTATGGATTATATCTTGGAGACCTCATTAGGATAACCTTCATATATTTTAGGAAGTTTCCACTATAGAAAGTTTTCATACTATCCCTCAAATGTTCCTCAGTTCTAGCTGTCTCACAATAAATTCTCTCTGCACTCCTGTCTGCTTGCTCAGCCCAGTCCAACATGGTGGAGGCATGTTCACTGCCTCTGAGAGCCATTTTCTCTGCCCCAGATCCAGAGTTGCAGAAGTTCTGTTTTACCATTAAGCAATATGTAACACGCTGCTCACAGACCCCATTTAATTGTTTCATAGCTGGTCTTCCCAAAAGATTCAGAAACGTTTTTGCTGAGGAATCAGGAAACTTCCTTAGCGATCAGGGAAATGCAAATTAAGACATATCAGATATATGGTTTCTCTACTTACATTCAACATAATATTGTGAATGCTAGTAAGAGCAATCAAATGCAAAATAATAAATAAATGTCATTCAAATTGGAAAAGAAGGAAGATTCACACCTGATCACAAACATTATTCTGTGTGAAAATAATATTTAGGCTCCAGCACATTGATTCTTTCCATGTAAGCACATAGAATTAACAGTCTCAAAAGTAATTTTCCAAAGTAGTTAAAATTCAGTATTAATCAGTAATATTTTGAATTGAACTTGATATTATTGTCTACCTGCAACACACTGCAGGAAGTACACAGAATGGTGACATGATTCCAGAGCAAGGGGTCATCAGAGATGAATTCAAGATAGGATAGAGTCACATAAATGAGAACTATTCTAGTCATCTTCATTGTCAACAGTGATGTCAACAGTAAATCTGTTCCTCCTTCCCTCCATTTCGCTTTATAACTACTTGTTGAAATTCTACTTCAATTATGAATATGGCTCTAGTCCTGATCAGATTCTTTTGTTATAAATTGCATTCCTTCCATATCCATTTCTTACTCAGTTTTGAATTCCATACTCACTTGTCAGACCAATTATCTGTTTATTCCTCTAATACACCATCAAGTACACTCAATGGGACTAGAAAGTACATGTTCTTTTCTTCACTATCTCTAGAGAAAACCTGTTATCAGAAATAAAATAGAAACGAAAAAATATTGATGCAGTCTATGATTAAATCATCTGACTTTGATTTCTTTGTTCTGTAGAATTCATTATTTCCTTTCCATGTACCAAAAGCTTTTACAACCTGTAAGTTACATTAATCAATCAATTAATGTTATTCACTGATTTGCCAGGTAAAAAGAAAATATCCTTTAGCAGTCGTTTTTGACTGACTGCTATAATATGTCTTAATATAACTGTGTTATGGCAGTGACTAGTTTAAATCCTACTTTTCTAAGAACAAAGGACAAAATTTCAGATTCTTTAAAGCTACTCATTGTTTCAACAATACAGAAGAACAAACTTTGCTTAAATGGGATGCATAAAGGCTTCTTATTATTTGTAGTGATGTGTAAATTGTTCTCTAACTCTAGGTTTTCATGCACCTGTACACCTTCTTAAGGCCTTCTTATGAGGTTAAATTGTTCTAACAGAAGAGCGTTATATCTCTTTTATAACCTGAATCAGTAGTCGCTGGAAAGCTTTAGATTGATGCCAAGACTCATTAACCTGAGTTGTGAAGCAGCAGTAAAGGAAGCTTTGCTTTAGAGGAGTACCCTCCCTGAAAGCTTACCTAAGGACCCTATATCACAGTCTCTGATTCAAACAGTTAGGGCTCTTAAGATTTTATAGCAGCTGCACCTTTCTCAGGGCTATCTAGATGCCATTCTGCTTTTGAAATTGATATAGTTTGTGTGTGTATTTAAGGCTATCTAATTTGAGAGGCAGCATCTTTGGGAAGATGGGGAACCATGACAAGGCATTCACAAGCAGATTAAGATTTATGAAGTCAGCCATGCTCTGTAGATTATCTTTGTATTCAAGGCCTCATGCCAAGACTAGCTATTGACTTCCCTAAAGCAAGGCCAAGACACAGTGTCAGGAAGCAATTGTGTTGGATAAATCATGCTTCCTTGTTGGCTTCAACTTTTGCTGAGAATGTTTGATGACTCCACAGACTCTGATTATCCTGATGCAAACTGATTTGAACTGTAGGCACCTTTCTAGAAATGCTCACTTTAGATAAATTAAGGAAATTTAATAAAAATCTACGTACTCCACATAAAGTAATTCCATCAATAAAATTTCTTTCTTGAAATAATTCTTTCTTTATATTTACATTACAATTCAAAACAGTACAAACACTCCAGTTATGAAAGAACAATGAAAATAATTTCAAAGTTGCTGGTAACCACAAAAATGAGGAACTGTATTAAAAGGTCACAGTATTAAGAAGATTGAGCACCACTGATTTCTATAATTATGCCAAATTTACAAGAAATTATTACAACTTCCTTAACTATTTTTATGCGGTATGGCTTTGGTAACACCCACAATTCCAGGGTCATTCTAACGAAGCATATATAATTTGTTCATATATTGTATGACAAAACAGACATTCCTGTTCCCATTTCGGCAGTGCATATGTATGGTGCATGTGCATGTGTATCTAAATAGTCTCAATGTTTGGGTGAATATGTGTGTGTGTATGTATCGAGGCCTGAGGCTGGTATATGGATGTTTTCCTAAATGTCACTTCACTTTACCTATTGTGGCAGTAATTATCACTTGAACCCCAAGGTTCAAGATTGTGCTTTTCTAGCTTCCTAGCTTGCTCGTAGTATCTTGTATCTTCACCTCCCCACCTCCGGATGGCAGAATTTGAGACAGGCCACCACATCCACCTGACATTCCCATGCATGCTGCAGATTTGTACTGCAGTATTACTCTTCCTTAGCTCCTTCCGTGGGCATCTGCCAAGGTGTTTACATTAAGGCCCTCTTCTGAGGAGCTGAAGGACAGCCAGGAGCCTGCTGGCTGGAGGGCTGATGCAGAGTTCTTTTCACAGTGTGCCATCCCACATAACCTTGCTGTAAGTCTCGGGGTTCCATGATCAAGCTGAGTTAAATGCTCCACACATACCGGGGCACAAGGAGGACTCCTAGCGTGGTGATACAACTTGACGTTCCTTCAGAGGAGCAGCTACAGGAAAAGAAATGAATGTGGCCAATGTGTGATTACAGCTGGGAAACAGAAGGGTGCACAAAACATAGGATTACAGGCATTCCTTCAGAAGCCTTGAGGCAACAGGGGCTTTGGCATGGTGCAAACTGGCAGCAGATGACTCACTGGGGCAATTAGGGAAGAACCAAGGCTTCCAGCCAGGCTCTAATTTCTGGAGTATCTTACTCTCACTTGCGCTGATTTCCATTTTGTCTTCTGTGTTATCAAAATGTTTATTGTTTATTTTGTGCTTGTTTTTTTTTTTTAAATGGTTTATTTGTTTTAGAGAGAAAAATCTCACTCCGTGGTCCATATTGTCCTGGGAGTGATATTGTCACTTTTCTCTCAGCCTCACATGTCACACTTGGCACGCACTACTTGCTTACACAACTTTCTGTAAATCTGGAATATGTCTCCCTTTCCCTATCCCTCTCATTCTGTGTCTGTTATGTAAGAGATGCCACTTTCTTTTTGTTTTTATGAAGCTGAATTTGAAAAATTCATGGTAGTTCTTAGTATAGTTCAGAGTTAATACTGAGAAACTTCTGGTGTGAATAACAATGGTGAAGCTACGTTTTCTTTGTGTCTTGAAATAGCCTCTTCCTTTGAGTTCCAGCATTTCTGACTTGAGAGGAGGGCATGAAGGGGTAGCATAGAGTCAAGGTCTTAGGAACCTCACAGGGATATGAAGGAACAGATTTCTTAGCATTTTGTTAAATTACTTTTGAGTCCTTTCCAGTAACTTTTACTACTAGTCTAGATTTATGTATAAGGAAATGTTTTTGCTAGCTTAACAAATTGTTAAGTTTAACCAAATTGTTGAGTCCTGAGTTTTGAGAGTTCTGCTTTCAACACTACACAGTGTTTATCTATCTTGTTTTGAGCAAAGGTATTAAATTCAATGTCAAAGTGAGTTCTACTACTGAATCTGCTATTATTTGAGTATTTAATAAATTTCATTTCAGTGCTGATAGTGGTTTCTGTTCATTTTCTATTTGTTTAGGGAAGGGGGGACAAGAAGGATAGTGCCGTATTTGAAGCATAAGCTGTCTTTTTCTGTTATTCTCTGGCCTCAGTCACATGAGGTCTGAAGGTGGTTTAATATAAATAGAAATGTTTGGAATATTGTCCCAAATCTCTGGTAAATATTTTAGGTAAAAAAAAATAGCATATGTACTCACTCATAAGTGACTTTTAGACATAAAGCAAAGAAAATAAACCTACAAATCACAATCCCAGAGAACCTAGACAACAATGAGGACTCTAAGAGAGACATACATGGATCTAATCTACATGGGAAATAGAAAATGAAAAGATCCCCTGAGTAAATTGGGAGCATGAGGACGATGGAAGAGGTTTGTGAAAAGGATCAGAGAAAAATGTATAGCTCAATAAAATTAATTTAAAAATGTAAAAAAATTAAAACAAGACAAAAAAAACAAAACAAAAAATAGCATATTTAAAAATTGTACAGAATATTGAGTAGCTATTTATAATATAAATGTACCTTTTTTCAATTCATCTTTCATTTATCTCAATATTTTGGCAAAATAACAAAACACTAATTTAAATTTATTAATACATAAATTTCAGATAATGACCATAATGTCAGCATCCTTTGGTTCAAATTACTTCCTGCCAAATATATATCATGATTAGATTTATATGAAAATAATATATCCCATTTAATGTTTCTTTAAAGCAGTATTAAAATAATACATTCCATACATAAATTATAAGTGATACAAGCTTGGTATTAAAACATCTGCTTAAAATATCAACATTTAAAATTCAGAGTGTGAATTTAAAAATCAATAATATATATATGGTTTAAAAATTCACGTAATAAATACACATAATAAATCTACAATTTTCTCTAAATATCATCTGTACCCTAGTTACCTGTACTTGATTCAAATGATATGAGTACTATGTTTTAGGGGTTACTTGACAGGTCTGCATTCATTCTCCTGCTAAAATGAAATTCCACTTTTTAAACTATTTTTGTGAAACTGTCTTGAAAAATCTCAAGTTGGCTTGAAACTGGTTGCAGGGCCCTAGCTGGTGTCCAGCCCTCAATCCTTCTCTCTTAGACATTCAGTATTGGGGTTAGAGGACTCTACCACTGTGCCCAGTGGGGAGACCCTTACCATTTACTGAAAAATAAGTGACATAGTCAGGTTTCTTTGTAAGCATGCTAATGTCAGATATACTGAAATACAAACTCCTGCTGTTTGCAAAGGAAAGATACCTTACCTACATGATAATTTTATTTACTTAGCTTTATATGCACGTATGTGTCCTGTTGTCTGTGTGATACTCATATTCATGGGTGCTTACAGAGGTGAGAAAATGTGTCAAATCCATCAAGCCTGGAATTAAAGGCGATTAGAACTGACCTCTGTCCCCTGAAAAAACTACAAGTGCTCTTAACCACTGTGCCATGCCCACAGCCCTTGAATACTTTTGCATAGGTATATGTGCTCTGTCTAATAATGCTTATAGTAAATAAACATGGACTTCTGAAGTACAGAATACAACAAAATTTATGTACATTAAGTAACTAGATGAGTGTACAATGAAAATGCACAATGATAGAAGCATTTTTTGTTTTGCAATAACTGCAATAACATCCATAGAGAATTGTCATGGGACCTCATGAGTGATGTCAAGAGAATATCTAAAACAGGATGGAGAATACAAGTTGAGTCACTAATGTTTCTAAGCTTCATCTATACCTCACCTACAGGTATATAAATTTTATAATAATTTTCACCACTTGATAAACTCTCTTATTTAAGCGTTTATTCTTAGTCATTGCCATAAATGTCTATGCTCTCCAAACTACTAAATAGCATATAATTCGTTGTCCTTTCAAGAACCATTAGTATTTAAACAGAAATTCTGGCTTCCATTTGGACATGTAACTTAAACTTATAATCAAAAGCGAGCTATGGCTCTTTTTCGTGGCGCCTCCTAGGCGGTCGGCTGTGCGAAGATGAAGCTGAATATCTCCTTCCCTGCCACCGGCTGCCAGAAACTCATCGAAGTGGACGATGAACGCAAGCTTCGGACCTTCTATGAGAAGCGCATGGCCACGGAAGTGGCTGCCGATGCCCTGGGTGAAGAGTGGAAGGGGTACGTGGTCCGAATCAGTGGCGGCAATGACAAACAAGGTTTTCCCATGAAACAAGGTGTCCTGACCCATGGCAGAGTGCGCCTGCTGTTGAGTAAAGGGCATTCTTGTTATAGACCAAGGAGAACCGGAGAGAGGAAGCGCAAATCTGTCCGAGGATGCATTGTGGATGCCAATCTGAGTGTTCTCAACTTGGTTATTGTAAAAAAAGGAGAGAAGGATATTCCTGGGCTGACAGATACTACTGTGCCTCGTCGGTTGGGACCTAAAAGAGCTAGCAGAATCCGAAAGCTTTTTAATCTTTCTAAAGAAGATGATGTCCGCCAGTACGTTGTCAGAAAGCCTTTAAACAAAGAAGGTAAGAAGCCCAGGACCAAGGCACCCAAGATTCAGCGTCTTGTGACTCCACGTGTCCTGCAACACAAACGCCGGCGTATTGCTCTGAAGAAGCAACGAACAAAGAAAAACAAGGAGGAGGCTGCAGAATATGCTAAACTTTTGGCCAAGAGAATGAAGGAAGCCAAAGAAAAGCGCCAGGAACAGATTGCCAAGAGGCGAAGACTGTCCTCGCTGAGAGCTTCTACTTCTAAGTCTGAGTCCAGTCAAAAATAAGTCTGTAAGGGTAACAAATAAATGATCAGACCTTGAAAAAAAAAAAAAAAAAAAAAAAGCGAGCTATGAAAAACCTAGAAATATAATTTTGAGATTGTGGGTTCACTTCAATTTTGTAAATTTGTAATGTTGTATAATGACCTACCAAGGAGTTTTCCATTCTGGAAATACCTGTTTAATTCTACACTTACTGGTATTTGTTCTGCTTTGCTTTATAAATTTTGGTTTGATGTGATTTTAGAAAGGATATTGCTATGCACTGCTGGCTAAGATCATATGGCAGCTCTACATTTATAGGCATTAGTCACCACTCCTGACCAGTTGTTCATTATATTTTGTTGTTAGTTTCTTGTGTACTTAAGCAGAAAGTATGCTTAATCAACTCCTTTATATTTCCATAGTAAACTATCTATGATTATGCCTTAATTTTAAAACGAAGTGATAGAAGGGTCTACTACAAACACAAAAATTTTTAATTGCTTTACTTAGTGAAAAAGAGTTTTTGAATAGTCAAACACAAATCTAGCAATTTCAGTTATAAGAATTTATCTTAATAGGGCCCATTTACATGCTTTAGATAGGTAATGGATAGAAGATGATGTCTGTGTGAATACGTAATAGCATAATTTACTATGAGAGAGATGCCCTGTGATTTAATAGGTAATTATGTAGGAATTTCTACCACTTTTCACAAATTGTCCCTTTCATAAACTGGCTTACAAAAATATGCTTGCTAGACTTGAATATCAAACATTGATGAAATTTTATAAACTAGATCTACAAAAGTAGAATTAACTAATAACAAAATGTGTAACATGCAGCTACACACTCACTTGCACACTCATACACATCATACATCTGCCACTCCAGATCACAGAGAACAGAGAGGTTATTTGATAAATGTTTCAAGAACCATCAGTTATCTGTGTAAAAAAACTATATCGTATCTTTATGGTATAACATACATGTAAATAAATCCCACATGTAACATTGTCACAAAAGGAAAATTTAAAATCTCAGTTAACGTTTGAATATTTTAGAAAAATGCAAAGTTTTAGCACATAGAGCAAATTTATTTGTTTTTCAAGAAAATGTAGTACCAGAAATAAGTTACTATGAAGAACATATAAAAAAGCCTGATCAATAAGTTAAATTCCAACTGCTTATAGAAAAAGTGACAGAAAAATAGGTAAAAATATGCAATACTTCACTTATGAAAAAAGTAGAAATAGGGACTAGAGAAAGTACAATGGTTCAGAGCACACAATGCTCTTGCGGAAAAACTGGGTTCAGTTTCCAGCACCCACACATGGTGACTCATAAAATACTGAAAGGTCATTCATAAAATATTGCCCTGGGGCCGTGAGCCAGTACCAAGTTAAAGGAATAATCATGCTTATCCACTACTACAGAAAGACAGGATACAGCTCTTCCTATCCCACCCAGCTTGTATCCAGAACCCCCTCTCCCTTCTGCCTCCCTCTCCTCTTCGGGCACATAACATCACCCAACTCAGCCTGCTTGGGCGCTGGGGCCGAATCATGCGGGAGTTCCTTTGTCTCAATAGCCTGCCTGCACCAAGCAAGGTAGGCACTTTGTTTATGAGCTACCCAACCAGCACGGAGATCTGATCTCGGCACCAGGAGAGCCAGCACCAGGGTGAGTCAGTTTTGGACCCGCGGCAGCAGCCCGGGACATGGAACTCAGACGTTCCTCATCCCCCCCATACTTCCTGATCTTTCTGAGGGGGCTAGACTCCCCGGATACTCCCTCTCTCTTCCTATCCCACCCAGCTTGCATCCAGAACCCCCTCTCCCTTCTGCCTCCCTCCCCTCTTCAGGTACATAACATCACCCAGCTCAGCCTGCTTGGGCGCTGGGGCCGAATCATGCGGGAGTTCCTTTGTCTCAATAGCCTGCCTGCACCAAGCAAAGTAGGCGCTTTGTTTACAAGCTACCCAACCAGCAAGGAGATCTGATCTCGGCATCAGGAGAGCCATCACTGGGGAGTGCCATCACTGCGAAGGTACATCAGTGGACAAGGAGACCTGATCCTGTAAAAGAAGATCCATAGGAGAGCATTTGGAAGAAGAGATGGGCAGGAGTCAATGCAAGAATTCACCCAACAATCTGAAAAACAACATGAAACCACCAGAACCCAGCGACCTCACAACAGGAGGACATGAACACCTTAATCAAGAAGAAGTAGAAAAACTTGACTTTATGAAAGTGATAGACACCCTTAAACAGCATGTAAAAAACGCCCTTATAGAAATGGATGAGAAGTATAACAGAAAGTTTGAAGAATTGAATAAATCAGTGAATGACACTCTAGGAAACCAAGGAAAAACAATCAAACAGATAATGGAAATAGTTCAAGACTTGAAAACTGAAATGGAGACAAGGAAGAAAACACAAAGAGAGGGCCGGCTGGACATGGAAAAATCTAGGTAAATGAATAGAGACTACAGAAACAAGCATAACCAAGAGAATACAAGAGATAGAAGAAAGAATCACAGATTCTGAAGATACCATAGAGAAAATAAACGCACTGATCAAAGAAAACAGCAAGTCCAACAAACTCTCATCACAAAACATTCAGGAAATCTGGGACACAATAAAAAGACCAAACCTAAGAATAATAGGAGTAGAAGAAGGAGAAGTGCAACTCAACGGTCCAGAAAATATATTTAATAAAATTATAGAAGAAAACTTTCCCAACCTATAGAAAGATATACCCATGAAGGTTCAAGAAGCATACAGAACACCGAATAGGCTAGATCAAAAAAAAAAAAAACATTCCCTCGCCATATAATAATCAAAACACAAAGCATACAGAATAAAGAATGAATATTAAGAGCTTCAAAGGAAAAAGGCCAAGTTACTTATAATGGTAAACCTATGAGACTTACACCTGACTTCTCTATGGAAACCATGAAAGCCAGAAGGTCGTGGATAGATGTACTGCAGAAACTAAGAGACCATGGATGCAAGCCCAGACTACTTTACCCAGCCAAGCTTTTGTTCACTATAAACGGAAAAAACAAAAATTTTCACGAAAAAAACAAATTTAAACAATACGTAGCCACAAATCTAGCCTTACAGAAAGTAATAGAAGGAAAATCACAAACCAAGGAATCCAACAATGACCACAATAACTCAGACATCTAGAGATCTTTCACCAGCACAACTCAAAGAAGGAAAACATACAAACTCTACTACTAAAAAACTGACCCGAGTTAACAACCACTGGTCATTAATATCACTTAATGTCAATGGAATCAACTAACCTATAAAAAGGCACAGGCTAAGAGATTGGATACGAAAACAGGATCCAACATTCTGCTGTTTACAAGAAATACACCTCAACCACAAAGACAGGCACCTACTCAGAGTAAAGGGCTGGGAAAAGGCTTATCAAGCAAATGTACCTAAGAAACAAGCAGGTGTGGCCATACTAATTTCTAACAAAACTAACTTCAAACTTAAATCAATGAGAAGAGATGGAGAGGGACATTTTCTACTCATAACAGGAACAATTCATCAGGATGAAGTTTCAATCCTGAATATCTATGCCCCTAATAGAAAACCACCCATGTACATAAAAGAAACATTACTAAAACTCAAGGCAGTCATCAAACCACACACACAAATAGTAGGAGACTTCAACACCCCTCTCTCACCAATGGAAAGGTCAATCAGACAGAAATCTAACAGAGAAATAAGAGAATTAATGGAGGTAATGGATCAAATGGACTTAATAGACATCTATAGAACATTCCACCCAAATAGGAAAGAATATACCTTCTTCTCTGCAGCTCATGGAACCTTCTCAAAAATTGACCACATACTCGGTAACAAAGCAAACATACACAGTTACAAAAAAATATTTGTAACCACCTGTGTCTTATCAGATCGCCATGGATTAAAGTTAGAATTCAACAACAATGCTATCCCCAGAAAGCCTACAAACTCATGGAAACTGAACAGTCAACTACTCTACCACATCTGGGTCAAGGAAGAAATAAAGAAAGAAATTAAAGTCTTCCTTGAATTCAATGAAAATAAAGAAACAACATATTCAAACTTATGGAACACTATGAAAGCAGTCCTAAGAGAAAATAGCACTAAATGCCCACTTAAAGAAAACAGAGAAAGCGCACATTGGAGACTTAACAGCCCACCTGAAAGCTCTAGAAAAAAAAGAAGCAGACTCATCTAGGAGGAGTAGAAGACTAGAAATAATCAAACTGAGGGCTGAAATTAACAAAATAGAAACACAGAAAACAATCCAAAGAATTAATGAAACAAAAAGCTGGTTCTTGGAGAAAATCAACAAGATTGATAAACCCCTAGCCAAACTAATCAAAGGGCAGAGAGAGAATATGCAAATTAATAAGATCAGAAATGAAAAGGGGGACATAACCACAGACACTGATGAAATTCAGAGCATCATAAGATCTTACTACAAAGACCTATATGCCACAAAACTGGAAAATGTAAAAGAAATGGACACTTTTTTAAGATAAATACCATATATCAAAGTTAAACCAGGACCTAGATGGAGGGGGGAGGACCTTGGACTTTCCACAGGACAGGGAACCCTGACTTCTCTTTGGACTGGAGAGGGAGGGGTAGAGGAGTGAGGGGAGGGAGAGAGGAAGGGGAGGAGGGGAAGGGAAATGGGAGACTGGGAGGCTGCGGAAATTTTTTTTTCAATAAAAACGAAAAAAAAAGACAGGATACAACAACCTTGAGCAAATTAAAGAACTATCAAGCAACATGAATACGTAGTTATTCTACGTCCTGTAAGCTACATTTTCTACAGTTACAAAGTCATATTGTTTGAATAAGAAACAGCTGTGAGGATTGATTATAAACTTTCCGGTGACATTAAAAGTGAAAGTAAGCATAAAGTAAAGGCAGTTAGAAACCAAGCACACACAAGTGGAATACTGTCTAACAGATACAAATTGATGGCATTAGACAGATGTGAGCAATAAAAAGTATAACTGATGGTATTTAATAGGTATGTAATTCAGTTCATAGTGAATACTCATAAAGTATATTATCTATCATATATATATATATACATATACATTTACTGTAAAGTAAACATGTAATTATACATAACTCCAGACATTTAGCAGAGAATGAGGCTAAAAAACAATTTCTTGCAAGAAAATAAAGAATTGGGGGGAGTTTCTTTTCATTATTTCAAATAATTTTATATAGGTCAAGCAAGTTCATCCTTTCCTACTTGTAGTTTTAGAAATGGCTTCAGAATATAATATCCCAAGATAAAGGGAACTGACTGAAACAGCCTCATCTTTTTATCAGCTTCCATCCTCTTCACAACTTGCTCCAAAGACTCTCATCTGCACTTAATGGCGTCTGTGTGGATCCCTCAATAGCAGTGAATGACCAGTCAAAATTCTATGTGGGTGGAAGCTTCTCCGAGCTCTGAAAAACTGGCCTTAGTCTACCTTATGTTACTGTGACCCCATGCAGAAATAAACCCAGTTTAAGTAGTTGCAATATTAGTTTTTAAATGGCATCTTCCCAAAGTGCAGTACCATCTGAGAAGGAAGCTTCAATAGAGAAATTTGCTAGGTCAAGCTAGCCTGTGAGAACCGCTCTCTGTGATTGCCTTGAGTTGATGAAAGAGCCTGAATGTAGACAGCACCCTTCAATGAGCTTGTCAATTGGATGTTAGTATGCAGAGCTAGCTGAGTGTTACATGGGTGGCATGGACACACTCTTGCTTTTTGTTTATGACTATCTTGACGGTGAATGTCATTTGAACTTACTGTCTCAAAATCTTTCCTCTGTGACTAGCTTTTAGACTTCTTCCCTTGTTTGCCCTACAAGATGGGCTCCAACTTGAAATTGTGATCTCAGTAAAACCCTCTCCCCTGTGTTGCTTTTTCTTAAAGCTACAGAAATCATGTTTGAATGATAACCACTCACACACAGAGGAGATCTTGCTTATTAGAGTCTGAGAGGTGAGACATGTGTGGCTACTTCACCTCTAAGGAAGATATATCCTGACATGTTCTTTAATGTGATAGAGATTATTTAAAAGAAAGGGAGAGTTTATCATGCATGAGAGTGTGTTTTGAAGTTACATCTTTGAGCAGACTACAATGAACGGAAGAGATCCTTGGTGCACGTTTGTAATTTGCCTATATAATCAACAAACATTAAAACAATAAACGTTTTAATTGTTGCTTCTTCTTTGGAAAGGAGGTTTTTGCTTTTATTTCCTTTCTTTTTACTAAAAATAGATGTTTTGTGGTATAATATATCTTGATTATAGTTTCCCCTCTATCTACTCCTCCCACCTCCCCTCCCATACATATCAACCCACTTTCTGCTTCATTGGAAAGCACAAACATTTCTAAGAGATAATAAAAATATAATATAATAAAATCAAAAAGATAAAACAAAAGTTAATCCATTAGAATAGGACAAAACAAACAGAAGGTAAAGAGCCCAAGAAAAGCCACAGGAAACAGTTACAGATAGAGACCCACTTATTTGCACACCTAAGAATCCCATAAAAACACTAACTAGAAGCCATAATATACATATAAATAACTTGAAGGGTAAAAAAGAGAGATATAAGTTGTTTTGGGTTTTTTGGGGGGAGGTTAAATTTATTAAATTTATAAAAAAATGCCGATTCAAGTTCCCACTCCCTCTCCACCTCCAATTCTCTTGCACACCTTCCCATCCCACCCTCATCTAATCCTCAGAAAGGGTAAGGCGCATTGTTTTTTGAAAAGTCCAAAGCCCTCCCTACTATATCTAGGCTGCTCAAGGTATCCATCCAAAGAGAACAGGATCCCCAAAAGCCTGTATATGCAGTAAGGATAAATCCTGGTGCCACTGGAAGTGGCCCCTCAGTCTGCTCCAGCCATGCAACTGTCAGCCACATTCAGAAGGACTAGTTTGGTCCTATCCTTGTTTCTTCCCAGTCTGGTTGGAATTGGTGAACTCCTATTAGCTCAGGTAAATTGTTTTAGTGGGTGAACCCATCATGGTCTTGACCTCTTCGCTCATATTCTAATTCCTTCCACTCTTCAATTGGACATTGGGAATTCAGTACAGGGCTTCGATATGCATCTCTGCACCTGTTTCCATCACTTGCTGAATGAAGGTTCTGTGGTGATATTTAAGATAATCATGAGTCTGACTACAGGAAAAGTCAAGATCAGGCCCCCTCTGCTCTATTGCTTAGTGTCTTGGGCAGAGTCATCCTTGTGGTTTCCTGGGAATTGCTCTAGAGCCAGGTTTCTGTTAACCCGATAATGGCTCCCTCAATCAAGATATCTCTTTCCCTGCTCTCATCTCTCTATTCTCCCTCCATCTTGACTATCCCATACCCTCAAGTTCTCCTCAACTCTCTTCTTTGCCCTTCCTCTTTCCCTTCCACCTCCCTTCTCCCCTACCCCCATGCTTCCAATTTTGTCAGATGATTTTGTCTGTTTCCAATTTCCAGGTAGGTTTTTATATGTTTTTCTTTGGGTTCACCTTATTACTTGGCTTCTCTAGGATTATAAACTATAGGCTCAATGTCCTTTGTTTATAACTAGTATTCACTCATGAGTGTGTTCATACAATTTTCATGTTTTAGGTTCTGGGTTAGTTCACTCAGGATAGTGTTTTCTAATTACATCCATTTGCGTGCAAAATTCAAGATGTCATTTTTTTTTCCATTGAATAGTACTCTAATGTGTAGATATGCCACATTTTCTTTATCCATTCTTTGGTTGAGGGCTATCTAGGTGGTTTGTAGGTTCTGGCTATTACAAATAATGCTGCTATGAACATTGTTGAACAAATGTTTTTGTAGTATGATTAAGCATCTTTTGGGTATATGCCCAAGAGTGGTATTACTAGATCCTGAGGTAGGTTGATTCCCAATTTTCTGAAAACCACCATACTGTTTTCCATAGTAGTTGTACAAGTTTGCATTACTACCAGCAATGGATAACTGTTCTCCTTAGTACACATTCTCTCCAGCATAAATTAGCATTAGTTTTTCTCTCTTAGCCATTCTGGCAGATGTAAGATGGTAAGTCAGAACTGTTTTGATTTGTATTCCCCTAATAGCTAAGGATGTTGAACATTTCCTTAAGCATCTTTTGGTCATTTGAGATTCTTCTGTTGAGAATTCTCTGCTTAGTTCCATATCCCATTTTAATTGGATTATTTAGAATTTTGATGTCTTGAGTTCTTTATAAATTTTGACGATCAGTCCTTTGTCAGATGTGGGGTTGGTATAGATCTTTTCCCATTCAGTAAGCTGCCTTGTTGTATTATTGACTGTGTCCTTTGCTTTACAGAATCTTCTCAGATTCAGGAGGTCCCATTTATTTATTGTTTTGCTCAGTGTCTGTGCTTCTGAGGTTATGTTTAAGAAGTATTCTTGTGTGCCCATGCATTGAAGACTGCTTTCTACTTTCTCTTCTCTCAGGTTCAGTGTGGTCAGATTTATATTGAGGTCTTTAATCCATTTGGTCTTGAGTCGCGTGCATGGTGATAAATATGGATCTATTATCATTCTTCTACATATTGACATCCATTTACACCAGCACCATTTCCTGAAGGATGCTTTCTTTTTTCCATTGTATAATTTTAGCATTTTTTGTCAAAATTCAGGCATTCATAGGTATGTGGATTAATATCTGTGTCTTTGATTCAATTGTATTGCTCAACCTCTCTATTTTTATGCCAATACCAAGCTGTTTTCATTACTGTAGCTCTGTAATATAGATTGATGTCAGGGATGGTGATGCATCCACAAGATCCTTTTTTGTTTTTCAATATGAAGTTGATTGTTGTTCCTTCAAGTTCTGTGAAAAATTGTGTTGGGATTTTGATAGGGCTCACACTGAATTTATAGATTGCTTTGGTAAGATTGCCATTTTAATAAGGTGTAGGAGGTCCTTCTGATTCTGTGTTGCTTTTATTGGTTAATGAATAAAGAAACTATCTTTGCCTAATATGGCAGAACTTAGGTAGGTAGAGAAGACAGAACTAAATTCTGGGAGGAAAAATGGAGTCAGAAGATGCCATGAACCCACCACTGGAGGTAGATGTGTTGAAACTTTACTGGTAGGTCACGAACTTGTGGTGATATACAGATTAAGAGATATGGGTTAAACTAATATGTAAGAGTTAGTCAACAACAAGTTAAAGCTAAGGGGCCAAGCAGTGATTTAATGAATACAATTTCTGTGTGGTTATTTCAGGGCTAAACTAGCTGGGCAGCCGGGATGAACAAGCAGGCCCTGACCCTGCAACAATTGGTGCGGATGTGATGATCTAAATCCACTTAAACACCTGAGAGAGCTTAATTTTAAACACACACACACACACACATATATATATTAACACAGTTTTTTTTTTTTTGCTGTTTGCTGGCAGTGTCTGACAGCTTTTTAAAGAGACTCATGATTCAACCACAGCAGGAAAAAAGTGGTGGTTTTAAAATGCCAGCTTTCTGGGTTGTTGCCAGCATGGGCTCTGACTCTTTCAGGCAGGAGGTCTGGCTACAAAACATGTGAATTGGGTTTGTGAGCAGCATGTTGCATGTGGCTTGCTTGATGGCAACTTGGACTGGCAGTGTACCTAGAACTGGGTTCTGTGCTTGGCTCAGAGACACAAGCAGCTCCACCATGCTGGACTGTGTAGAGCTAGAAGAAACTACTCTATATATCATAGTAATAGCATAGCTTAAGTTTTAGACTGGGCAGGTAAATAGGCAGTACCTTTTTAACCTTAACAATGGTGCAGCTGAAGTTTTTAAGAAGTGCTTACCATTTTAAGACGAGCTCCTAGATAGTAAAGAAATACAGATTCACAATAGGACACATTCAGACATTAATGACCACAAAATGAGACACTGTTAGATAAATGTACGTCGCCTTGGGAGAGAAAACAAAAAGAGTATAGAGAGTCATAAAATAAAGTTAATGCTTTAAAAAATGTAAAGTCTTTAAAAAGACAGAGTACAGACAGTCATAGATTAAAAGAAGTAAAGAAAAATAAGCCACATAAAAATGGAAAAATCTGGATTATGTGTATTATTGAATTTTCTTTGAAATTTTTGACTGTAAAGGAGCTAAGTAAAGAGACAATTCATTGTATGGGCTGCTAAGCTAAACTAGCATGTCTATTTCAAAGGTATCTTAAGTTCAAAATTTGAGTAAAAGGATATGTTGCTTTGGAAAGAGATTTTTCTTTTGTTTCCACAGAAGATGAGAACCTGTGGATTACTTCCAGGCAACTATAGTTTGATAAGTCAAGACCGCCTGAAAGGTCACTGTGAACACCCTCAAAAAATACTTTGCTGACTGAGATGAACCTAGCACACAGAATACACCATGAAAGACCTGATTAACAGTGCCCCCAAACATCAAGAAGCAGTAAGGATAAAACCATGCCCATATTCCCAAGTATTGTATATAAATTGTTCTTTTACATTTAAATGGGAATATGATATAGATATGAATAATTTGCATTGGCATGGATCTTGGTTTATTGATACAAATCTAAGGTCAATTTTGTTATATGTATATTTATTTCTGATCTTGGGTTTCTTTGATGGATTTATTAAATTCTTCCATTTCTTTTTGTTTGTCTTCTCAATTTATTTAAGGGAGATTTGCCTTTAAAGGTCTCCATCATTTTTGTAAAGTTACATTTAAAGTCACTTTTTTTCTACTTCTTCTTGGTTAGGATGATCAAGTCTTTCTGATGTGTGACTGCTGGGTTCTGTTGCTACCCTGTTGCTTTTTAGGTTGTTGGAGGAATTCTTACATTGGTACCTACTCATCTCTTTCAAATGAGGCCCGCAATGTCTTTGCATCTTGGTTCAATCCTTGCAGTGGCTGTCTGAGTGTTTGGGAGTTTTCTTTGTCTGCTCTGTACGGTCAATATCGGTCTCAGAAATCCTCTGAGGTCTCTATATGCCTGCTCTGTTAGTCTTCTTTCCAAGTTTGCTCTCTTGGTGCTCTCTCTTAACCCTCAGTGTTGTAGCAAGCTCTTTGTCCCCTCATTATTATAGCAAGCTCTCGGCTCTTTAGGTGAGGTGTGGCTATCAGCTTGGGGGGTCCAGTGGGTGGATTTTGGTTTGGGGGGGGCTAGCCGCAGAAAACTCCAAACTGGCTGGCTAGAATAGCCTAGAGAGTTGAGCAAGGGGCCCAAGGTTTTGTCCCACTGGGGAGGTCCTATAGAATGTGGTGTCCCACTATGTGGTTGTTCTTTCAGAGTTCTACCAAGGTTGCAGGAGGATAGGCGGGTTTTGGGGCAGGGTGTGGTTAGTTGTGATTTTGTTTTTAAAGCTCTGGTACAACAAGGAACCTTCAAAGGTACAGATGAGTTCATTTTCATTTGTCATCTAGGCTTAACATACAGGCCTACTCTTAAAATCATTTGTTTCTCCAAGCAGACACCCTTGGAGAAAGCTAAATTTTTATTCGCAAGTGGTTATAAACTGGAGATACTGTTTGGGTTAGTATTAGGGATGTATGTCCATTTCTTTCAGCTCTAGGACTTCATCTGGTATAGACTCACACAGACCTTCTTATGCTGTCTCAGGCTCTGTGAGTTCATATGTATTTCTATCCTTTGTATTTCATTTTCTTTTTGTTGTTGTTCTTTATTTGTTTTCTTTGTTTCTTTGTGGTCTTTGTCTTCTTGGTATTCTCCATTTGCTGTGACTTTTCCATTCTCTATGCCACTTCTTCAGTAGATTGATCTATTACACTGCCACATCATATATATACATATATATGTATATATATAATTTTATTAGAATTGTTTATATCTTACTAAAAGTTTCAATGATATTTTTGAACACTGTTTAATAGAGTAGACTTCACCAAGAAGAACAGTGTATACAGATACTGTGCTTTGTTTCCTGGCCATCCAAACCTAAATAATCACACAAAACTATATTAATTACAACACTGCTTGACCAGTTATCTCAGGCATCTTATGTTAACCAATTTTTATGAATTTGTATTTTACCATGACGCTGTGGCCTCCTAGTAAGTTTCTAGTGTCCTTCAGTTTCAGCAACTACATGGTGTCTCTCAGACTGTGCCTACTCTCTCTATTTTATATATTTAATATTTTAAATTAACCCTCTGTTAAAATGTATTTTTTACCATGGTGCTCTGACCAACTGGTAAGCTTTCAGCATCCTTCTCCTTTGGTAGCTATGTGTCATCTCTCTGGCTACACTGATGTTGTAGCATTCCCTTCTATATGCAGTGAATATGTTTTATAACCACTGGTAAATAAAGAAGCTGCTTTGGCCTGTGCCATGACAAAATAAATCCACATGGAAAATCAGAACACAGATATATAGAGAGAGTTGTTGTGTTTTCTTTGACTTTCATGATGGCAGAGAGACATTTGATTCTGGGGGCTGCTAAGCTAAACCAACATAAAGGTGTCTTGACTTCAAAAGTTGAGTCTAAGGATGTGTTACTTTGGAAAAGATTCTGCTTTTGTTCCACAGAAAATGAGAACCTGTGATTTTTTTCCAGGCTAATGTAGTTTGATGGAACAAGTCCCCCTGAAAGGTCTTCATGAACTCTTAAACTACTTCACCCAAGAAACAGAAGGAAGCAGTTTGGAGAAAACAAAGCCCAAATTCCCAAAAATATCCATTTATAAATGTTTGTTTTAATTTAAAGGGGGATACGATATAGGAATGAATACCTTGTGGTGGTTATTGGTCTAGGTCTATTGATATAAATTTAATGTCAATTTTGTTACCCTGTGTATATGTATTTCTGCTGTTGTTTAAGGTATTGTGTTTTACAGATCATTTAAAAGTGTAATTGTAGATTAATAGGTAGCCATTTGTAATAGGCAAACTTATAGTCATGTTAAATTTTCTAGATGTAAAACGATATATTTCAGATAGAAATTATTCTTCAAACCTTTCAAATATATACAGTATTTAAAATGTGTTAAGAACTTAGTCTTTTCTTAACAGTGAGATATTCTGCTTCTGACAGCACCAATATTTCTGAAAGGTTGATGGGCATTAAAGAAACTCATTATAGAATTTGTCTTCAATGTGACAAAGCTAGTTGTTTTGTCAAGAAACTTCTCTTTCCACCAATTTGCATGCAAAATTCAAGATGCCATTGTTTTTTACTGCTGAGTAGTACTCTAATATGTATATATTCCACACTTTCTTCATCTATTCTTCCATTGAAGTGCATCTAGGTTGTTTCCAGGTTCTGGCTATTACAAATAATGCTGCTATGAACATAGTTCAACAAATGTTTTTCCCATATGATAGGGCATCTCTTGGGTATATTCCCAAGAGTGGTATTACTGGGTCTTGGGGTAGGTTGATTCCGAATTTCCTGAGAAATCACCACACTGGTTTCCAAAGTGGTTGCACAAGTTTGCATTCCCAATAGCAATGGGTGAGTGTACCCCTTTCTCCACAACCTCTCCAGCAAAGGCTATCATTGGTGTTTTTGATTTTAGCCATTCTGACAGGTGTAAGGTGATATCTCAAAGTTGTTTTGATTTGCATTTCCCTTATCGCTAAGGAGGTTGAGCATGACCTTAAGTGTCTTTTGGCCATTTGAATTTTTTCTGTTGAGAATTTTTTGTTCAGTTCAGTGCCCTATTTTTTAATTGGGTTAATTAGCATTTTAAAGTCTAGTTTCTTAAGTTCTTTATATATTTTGGAGATCAGACCTTTGTCTGTTGCAGGGTTGGTGAAGATCTTCTCCCAGTCAGTGGGTTGCCTTTTTGTCTTAGTGACAGTGTCCTTTGCTTTACAGAAGCTTCTCAGTTTTAGGAGGTTCCATTTATTCAATGTTGCCCTTAATGTCTGTGCTGCTGGGGTTATACATAGGAAGTGTTCTCCTGTGTCCATATGTTGTAGAGTACTTCCCACTTTCTTTTCTATCAGGTTCAGTGTGTTTGGACTGATATTGAGGTTTTTGATCCATTTGGACTTGAGTTTTGTGCATGGTGATAGATATGGATCTATTTTCATTTTTCTACAGGTTGACTAGAGAGGGAGGGGGAATGGAGTGGGAGGAGGGAGAGATGAGTGGGGAGAGGAGGAGAGGAGGAGAAGAGTGGAGGGACGGGGAGAGGAGTGGGAGGAGGGGGAAGGAAATGGGAGGAGGAGAGGAGGTGGAAATTTTTTCAATAAATAAATAAGATAAAAAAAATAAAGGAAAACCTGAACTGAAAAAAAAAAGAGAAACTTCTCTTGCCTTGACTACTTGATGTCATACAGTATGAATTGGACATGCATGACCCACAGAAAAATGACTGCTGAGCTTGTCTAAAAAAGGTGAGATTGTCCTTCAGAGTTCCTGCTTCATGAAAGAGTCTATCAGATATTCTATAAAACACAGAAAAAAATGACTGACAAACTTCACATATAGGCAAAACAGTTTTTGAAGTTTCCTGCTTCATGAAAAAGACTGACAGTTAATCTGAGCCAATGGGTTACAAATGTTAAAAAAGTATTTTGAGTTACTGTCCAGGCAGTGAGATATTTCTGTCATGTCTAAAACTTTGGAAATTGATTACAATGCACTTCCTGTATTCATAGGTAATATTACATTTTCTCTGGTCTTTGGTGGACTTTAAGACTAGATAGTTATATTTTTCCTTAGTTATGATAAAAGTAAGTAGACATAAATATTGTAACTTTAAGTCTTGCTTGATATCTTTTTGTATATGTATTGTTACTATATTAAAGTTTTTCATTAATCTTTATTACCATTGGTTAATAAAGAAACTGCTTATTATGGCAGGGTAAAATAAATCCACATGGGAAATCCAAACAGTAATATAGAGAGTAGATAGAGTCAGAAAGATGTCATTTAGCTGCCAAAGGAGAAGGATGCCAGAAACTTACTGGTAGGACACAACCTTGTGGTAAAATACAAATTAATAAAAATGGGTTAATTTAAAATGTAAGAGTTAGTTAATAAGAAGTCTAAGCTAATAGGTCAAACAGTGTTGTAATTAATATAGTTTCTGAGTGATTATTTGGATCTTGGCATCTGGAAAATCAAAGCAAAATCTCTGTATACAGAAAAGACCACTAAGAAATCATGTGACTTCCAGCTTCATCCAAATGCATTGCCAGAGACAGTGAGGGTCTGCTATCTTCTTCTTCATTTGGATGTTCATTGGTTTATTCTTATGCTCTATATGTATGAAAAAATGCTATCTGTTTATCTATTTTTTTTGTTAATTTTAATGATCTCTACATTCTTTCTGCTCCTCTCCCTGTCTCTTCCCTCCCCTTCAAGCCGCTCCCAAGGTCCTATGCTCCCAATTCACTCAGGACATCTTGTATTTTTTTACTTCCCGTGTAGATTAGATTCATGTATGTTTCTCTTAGGGTACTCATTGTTGTCTAGGTTCTCTGGGATTGTAATTTGTAGCCTGGCTTTCTTTGCTTTATGTTTAAAAACCACTTATGAGTGAGTACATGTAATAATTGTCTTTCTGGGCCTGGGTTATCTCACTCAAAATGTTTTCTAACTCCATCCATTTGTCTGCAAAATTCAAGATGTTGGTTTTTTTCTGCTCTGTAGGACTCCATTATGTAAATGTACCACATTTTCCTTATCCATTCTTTGGTCAAGGGGCCTTTAGGCTGTTTTCAGGTTCTGGCTATGACAAACAATGCTACTATGAACATAGTTGAGCACATGTCCTTGTGGTACAATTGAGCATCCTTTTGATATAATACCCAAAAGCGATATTACTGGGTCTTGAGGAAGGTTGTTTCCTAATTTTCTGAGAAATAGCCACACTGACATCCAAAGGGACTGTACCAGCTTTCATTACACTAGTAATGCAGGAATATTCCCTTTACCCCACAACCTCTCCAGCATAAATTGTCAACAGTGTTTTTTTATTTTGGCCATTCTTACAGGTGTAAGATGGTTGTTGAGAGTTCTCTGTTTAGTCTGTACTCCATTTTTTATTGGATTATTTATTCTTTTGATGACCAACTTCCTGAATTCTTTGCATATTTTGGATATCAGACCTCAATCTGATGTGGGGTTGGTGAAGATAGTTTTCCATTCTTTAGGCTGTCGTTTTGTCTTGTTGACTGTGTCCTTTGCTTTACATAAACTTATCAGCTTCAGGAGGTCCTATTTATTAATTGTTTCTCTCAGTGTCTGTGCTGCTGGGGTTATATTTAGAAAAGTGGTCTCCTGTACCAATGTGTTCAAGTGTACTTCCCAATTTCTCTTCTATGAGGTTCAATGTGGCTGGCTTTATGTTGAGGTCTTTGATCCATTTGGACTTGAGTCTTGTGCATGGTGGTAGATATTGATCTATTTTCATTTTTCTACATGTTGATATCCAGTTATGCAGCACAATTTGCTAAATATTCCTTTTTATCAGTGATATTTTTGCTTGCTTGTCAAAAATCAGGTGTTTGAAGGTGTGTGGATTAATATCCAGGTCTTCTTTGGAAGCACTACTAGTTTAGGGTTTCATTTGAGAAGCCATCTCAAAATGAGTGTACAGAAGGACATGGATAGCAAAATCATTGCTCTAGTTGTTTTCCACTATGATAAAGATGACTAGAGAGAAGGATCAGTTGTTAAGAGTACTTGCTTCTCTTTTAGTGGACCTGAAAGAGAAAGTTTTGTTTCCAGCACCAACATACAGATAGAAATATTAACCTACACCTCCAAGGGATCCAATGCAAACTTCTGGCCACTGCAGTTATCAGACAAACATATAGTGCACAATCACACAAGACAAACATAAACATGAAATTAAAATAAATAAAAATTTAAAAACTATTTTATTCTTATCAGAAAGTGGTATAAAATATATTTTCCAAAGATGGCAGAGCCTACAAGAACTTATAATGTACTCTTTATTTATGAACTTATACATATCAACCTGCATTAGACATTTTATCTCTACTTAGTACCACACTTAATGAAAACTAACACCTGCTGGACACTGAAGATACAAATATGAGCAAATTCTGTTGATGTCTTCTGTGTAGTCATTTTGTTGTTGTTGCTGCTGCTGTTGACTCATTCCTCCATTGTATCTTGAGGAACACATGCTACACTTTCCATAAGTCTACCTTAGTTTTAAACTTTCCATGATTGAAAACACATTTTAGACACAATTTCTTTAAAATTAAATAGGTAAATAAGATATTGTCATTCAATTCCACATTTGAAGAGCAATCTTTATGAAGAATTTTAAAACTATTCTGATCCCATCATTTATTTGTCTAAGTGCCTTTCAAGTTATAATTGGCTAGAATGGATTTCCCCCATCTCCAACTGTGTCTTTATGTTCCTGTAGAAATAATGCTTGTTCTAGTCAACTTCCCATTCAATTTGAATTTTGATGAGATTTTGGGGGGCTTGTTACATTCACTCATCATTTATTTATTTATTTATTTATTATTTATTTATTTATTCTTTAAAGATTTCTGCCTCCTCCCTACCACTGCCTCCCATTCCCCCCTCCCCCGATCAAGTCCCCCTCCCTCATCACCCCAAAAAACACTTATTGAATTTTTATTTGAAAAATATACTTTCTGGACTGCAGGGGACATAGTGATAACCTGGCTTATATGAAGGTAAATTCTGTAAATGTAAAACAATTGTAAGATTCTAAATGTAAAACAAAAACATTTATTTAAGACAATTGTATTAATAATATTAGGAGCATGCCTAGAATCATTTGTTTTGTAATGATTTTGTAACATTTATGCTAATTGTAGAGATTTTAGAAACTGTCAAAAGTTTCAGACTCTGCTACTGTGATGAGAAAAGAGCACCCAGAGCAGGAGAAACTATGTATGGGTGGGGTGAATATGATCAAATGAAATTAATAAAATTTTCAAAGAACTATAGTAATATTTTACAGTGGTATGACAGTAGACAGGGAATATTTTATATATCAGAAGTATTGCACAATTAGGTACATAATATTTCACACACTGATAAATAGTCTCAAAGTACATGGTTAGTTTGGGTGCTTGAAAAAAGTAGAAGATAAACTTAAATGTTGAGGTCATAGTCAGAATAGAAAGGGTATAACTGCCACAGTAAAAGGAAAATATTAAATTTATCACAATAGGTTGTCAGGGAAACCTGACAAGACTCTAGTCACAGTCAGTTGTCATGAGATTTTTTTTAAAGTGGTCTGAACAATTTAGTTATTTTAAGCCAAGTGTAGATTGAATTAACTTATTTTGGGAAATGAGGCTCCACTAATTAGGTTCAGCACTGAGGCCTGTGGCAAGTTGTCAATATGGATTTTTGAGTTGAAGGCGAGGGACTCCTTGTTGTACTCACTGGTGGGAAATTCTGCTTTATCTGCTGATCTGCAGGAAAGTTACTGCCAACCTCTGTACTTTGATGGACAATTAGCAAGTGGTGGACTGTGATGAAACAACTAGATTGTGTAAAATTCTAGCAGTTTGCAACTGCAGGTGGATTTTTTTTTTCTGTGAATAGCAGGAACCTAAGATGTTTTAAAATCATACAGAAAGCATTTTAGGAAAATATTTAGCAAACTTAGACTTGAAATATAGTTTTGAAACATGTTAAGTACTTTACCATGAAGGGAAATGACTCTGAAAACTCTTTGAAATGTGTAAGTGGGCTACTTGGCTAAAACTGATAAGTACTCATTCTCTATTTCCATTTTTACAAATTATCTATAAATTTATATGGTAAAAATTCTTTATAGAAATATGAAATCTAGAAGTTCATTTTCTCAGTGCATCTTGTTCTATTTCATTTATGTGGTCTAAATTTCTTCTAGTCATACATGTTAGTCAAGCTATTCTCTCTCCTTTCCTTGTTCTCACTCCCTCTCCATATGCCCTCTTTTTTCTCTAGTTCTTTACTTTTGTTTGATTCTTCTCCTCTCTGCATCTCTCCTTGCTTCATACTCTCCCTTCCTGCATATTCTTTTATTATTTAGCTCTCTAAATACAGTTTGCATTAATCCACATGTGAAGGGGGTCTGATGAAGGTAGAAGTCAAAAAATAATTCCACACTAGTTCAGAATTCTGAATAATGAAGGGTTATTTATTTAGGGGAGACTTACAGATCACTGTCCTATATAACAGTCCTCTGCATGAATTGGGAACAGTAACAGAGTATAACAGCTGGAAGCAAGAGCTGGAAGCAAGAGAGGGAGAGCACATGCTTTACATCTGCATTTATAGTATAAGAGACCAAACCCAACTGGGCTGGTACCTTAAATGCTACTGGCTAAAGGAGTATAATGTGTTCCTATAGCACCTCCCATTTTGTTTACATAAGAGAGTTCCAAACCAAATATAAAACTATATACACTAGGAACAGATATCAAATATAAGATTAGAATTACAACCAGCATACATAATATTAATCAAGGGATGTATGCTAAATGTTTTAATAAACATTCTATCCTAAGGAGTCTAAGTCTTGTATTGGAAATGGCTTGGCTAGATCATAAGAGGGTGGTAGCTATGAGTGTTTAATCTTCAACCTAATCGAAGGCCTGAGAATGGAGATAATATTACTTGAGTAGGCAAGAAATGCAATCAAACAGCTTTCAAAGCAAGCAATATATGATGGAGACAATTATCTACCTGAGCAATCACCCAAAGTCTCATTTTCAACATTGAAGCAACCAACATTGGCTAAGGCCTAGCATAACTGACAGACCATTTTCAGAGGCAGGAAAATTTTCAGAACTGTCTTACACTGTCTTGCAAGATTTGGCCATCATTTTCCATGTGTCCTGCTTATCCATTTCTGGATACCATGTACTTTGTCTGTCAGTGGTTGAGTTATGGGCAGTTCCTTGCCCAAAGGCCAATGGTGCCAAAAAAAAAAAACTTTGAGTAGAATATCTTCAGTGCTCAACATTCTCTCAGGAGTAGATTGGTGCTGCCAGGAGCAATTATGTCTTATGTCAACAGAACCCTAAGTTATTTAAATGCCATGTTCTAGAAATCCTTGAAGTGGTTGAAGTTTACCTATCTAGACAGAATACAATTTCTATGTATCTAAAGAACCTAATTGGTCTGACTGTATGTACAACAAACATAACAACTATTGACCTATACCATTAATACCCATATAATTTAAAGACTAAAACTTCATGCCAGAATATTAAATAATCTGTAAACAAATATGCAACAAATGAGGACAATGATGTCAAAATGTAAACATTGCATATGTATCTTGATCAGAGGTAGAAGTAATATATAATGCAATATTAAAATATATCCTAAAAGTTGTATCAATATACAAAATGTCCTAAACAAGGGAAGAAACATGCATATATGCAGTCTGACAGAATAACTTTGCATAGGTGTACAAATATTATAAACAGAAATAAAAGATTTAATTTGAACTTGTATCAATATACAAAAAACTATACCAATGTAAATTATCCATAAATAATAGCTCACAAGGATTCACTCTAATTCCCATTATTAGTTTGCTTTTTTGTAAGACAGATATAGTTTTCACCCCAACCCTCTATCTAACCCCAAAATTCTTATTTGGAGTTCTGACCAAAATGTAATGAGAAGGTGGAACATTTCAGCAGCTAGCACTCAAATAAAAGGTCTTATAGTAGTGTTATCAGCATCACAATGTCATCTCAACCAGATGGAATTGTTGCTGTGGGGCCCTATCTTCTTCCTAGAAACTTCAAAGATTATTGCAGGAAAAGTATCTGTAGGAAAATCTGTTGTTCATCGTGGAAAACTTAAACATCATTCATATGATCTTCATTCAATGAAGAATATGATATAAACAAAATATACTTGGAAAAGTGAATTTTTTTCCTAAAATCTTCCTTCTGTCCTATACCAGGTGGCTCCCGATGTGAGATAGAAACTATGAATGTTCCTTTTAACAACACGCTTAGATTTAGAGAAGTACAGCGCCATTGTACAACTCTAAAACCAGCTCTATATATTCACAAAAATATATAAGTAGATTTATATTTAAATATATGTGTTAATTACCTGACTTCATCACTCGTATATCTTTTTCCAGATGATCCTTAGTGGGTAGATATTTTTCCTTCTGTCAGCATTCAAACATACAGAGTCTCTTGAATTTTTGATAATGTGTATTTCCCTGCAAAGACAAGAACAGAATCTTGCCCTGACCATGTATGCTTTCCTTATCACCTGTATGACTGTCATTCTTGTGGATGAGCTGCCATTTCTCTTTTTCAAGAGGTTTCTCCTTTTCAAAGTGAATCATTATTAATTCGGATGGTTCCGTAGTTTTTCTTCTCCTGTGGAAACAAGAGCAAAACCTTTTCCCAAATACAGCACATCTCCTGGTTCCCACTGTGAGGTCAACACATCCTTGAAATATACTGGTTGATTCATTTCAAAAGTATTTTCCATTTCAATGTCTCTCTGCTGCTGTTGTTTCTTTCTCATTAGCATTAAAAAAATTCAAGGTTAATAAAGCATTATGCAATCTATTTCTGAGGTTATTGTCCATCCCTTTCTGTTTGTTCAGCATATCCTTCATAGTACAATTTGAACTTTCTATAACTCCCTGATCTGTAGGATTATTTGGTATATCTGTAATGTGCTTTATATTATAATAGGTAAAAAGTTTCATTTTTTAAGATATATGTGCTGGACCATTAGCTATCATTATTTATGTAGGAATGCCCAAGATGGTCATAACTTCTAATAAATGCATGATTACTGAATCAGCTTTTTTCAAGCTCAAGGTGGTTGCCCATTGGAAACCTGAATACATGTCTATGGTGTGGTGTATATATTCTAATTTCCCAAATTCCATCTCATTCCTTTGACTACACTTTGGGTTACTCCCTGCAGGAAATGGTATTTGCATATAGAAAGAGAAAATAGGGCATCTCTTTGTAATTTTCTTAGCTTGTTGCCATGTTGTTATGACTGTCAGATGCTTAAAAGAAATCTCACACTAGCTAAAAATCGAGAAATAGATAGTCATTTATTAAGGGGTAAACTCACAAATCAGAATTCTCCATTTGACTGGTTGAATCATGCAATCCAAAAGAGCAGTTGGTGGGAAGGGAGCAAGAGGAATGAGAGAGAAGGGCACATGCACCTTCGGCTTCCCCATAAATAGTGTAAGAGGCCCCACCCAGTAGGCAGGCAAATATAAGCTGTAATACTTCCTACAGCACCATGTAATAGAAAAATCTTTCTTTAGACATTTGCTTTTGACATGATGTTATTTATGAAATCCTGAGGCCTGAAACACAGTTCCAATCAATAATTGATCAATTTCTGCATCACCTTGTGCTAGAGGACCTGGCAGAGCCATACAGGATTGGATGTGTGTTATGTATATAGGACTAAGCCTGCTCTTGATTATGTCTTGCACCTGGATGAATAATGAAGTCAATTCTTATCATCTGGTATAAAGTCAGCAGTTTCAATATGCAAGACAACTCTTTCTGTGTATTGTGAATCAGTAACTATATTGAGAGGTTCTTTAAAATCCCTTAGTATCATAAGAATAGCATATAACTTTGCCTTCTGGACAGAATTCTAAGGGTTTTGTTTCACCTTACTTAATTCTTCTGATTTGTATTCTGCCTTCCATGATTTATTTGCATCAGTATTAAATGTATGGGGTCCAGTTATTGGCTCACCAAGTACAATTTGGGGAAGAATCCAAGAAGTTCTCTTTATAAGTTTAAGTTTACCACTTTTGGAATAATTGCTATTAATGTCTTCCAAAAAAAAAAAAATAGCGCAAGCCCTTTGCCATGATTCATTATTTCATCAGCCATAAAAGGCACTAAAATCTTTGCTGGGTCTATATCTGCTAATTGACGAGGTCTAAATTTACCTTTCATAATTAATTCAGAGACTTTTTTCCACATAAGTTTTTAATTTTTACTTGGTTTATGTAGTAAAATGATCCATTATAATATTGTCCCTCTGCACTAAAATTCCGGTAGGAGAAATTCTGAAAGGCATGATAAGTCAAACAAGACATATATATGGTTTATCTGGAATCAACACGCTACTGGAGAAGGTGCTAAGAAGGAATCACCACTACTTCAATGAAGACTATTTAAATAGGAATTACTTTTAAAATCAGTGACATGAGCTAGGACACTGATGAGATAGCACATACACACATGGAATCTATTTCATTTTGTTTTATTTTTGGGGAGAGGGAAGCTTCCACGTATCCAGTGGACAGCCATCATGAGAGTATTTGCCAAATCAACATGAGCTTATTTGTCATAGGTGACAGGCTCATCTGTGTTTGTGTAAACCAAATAATTGGTTAGCATTTTTAAATATTAAAAAGTTGAACTCAGCAGCTGTCTTGGCTCAGCGGTGCTATCCTTAGAGAGAACTCTCTAACAGAAAAATAAGAGTTATGATAGGTATGACTTTGTATGTAATTACACTTGGTATATGGTTACACACCTGCATGAAAAGAAGCAGTTTCTAAGTTGGGCTTATTTCCACCAAGGATAGAAAGAACAGCTTGTTAATTCTCTTTGCAGAGGCTAAAAACATGTCTAAGAGGGATTTCCCTGTAATTATTCCTGTTAAACTTTTAATAAAATGAAACCTATGCCACTGTAGACATGTTGCTGTTGGATGTTATTTATTAAAAGAATTTAAACAAAAATTAAAATGACATGAGCTTAAACTTTTTAATATACTTATAAAAATTATAAAGGAAACAGAAATAACATGAATGTTGTTCCTGATGTATTAGTTCGTTGAGAAGCCTATAAGTGTTATGACCCAATTTAGCCACCTCACCAACTCTTTTAAACCCCACACACTTCCTTGATTATATTTGTTTTGGTCCTTGAAACAGTATAGTATCTTTCACTCTCCTTTTAGCTCTTAGAGGATACAGTCTCTGATTTTCTGGGACCTCCTTCTCCTTAACTTTGATTTTTATTTCTTATCGTGTTATTTTGTGGTTTGACAGGCTGTTTCCACGGGCATGGATTTCTTCTCTGCTTTTAGGTGCTCCATTCACACCTAAGACTGCTACTTTCTGCCATTATATCGTTTTCTGTCAAATGCGTCAAAGTTAAGCTCTCTACTCTTTCTATTCTGTCACCCAAAGCTTGATGCAAGCTGACCACAGCTTTTCCAAGAAAAATCAACCCAAAGCACTGACTCTCTCTTTGGCTCACAGGTTGAATGGAGGGGAGTGGACATAGTGAACACAGGAGATAACATCTAGGTGTCTGTGCTAGGTGGTTTTATGTCATCTTGACAAAAACCATAATCATCCGACAGGAGGGAAGCTCAATTAAGAAAATGCCTCTGTCTTAGTGTTTATATCGCTGTGAATAGAAATAACATGACCACGGCAACTCCTACAAAGGAAAACATTTAAACAGGGATGGTGTGCAGCTCAGAGGTTCAGTCCATTGTCCTCATATCAGGAAGCATGGAGGCACACAAGCAGACATGGTGCTGGAGAGGTGGCTGGAAAAGAGACTGACACACTGGACCTGGTGTAAGCATATAAAATATCAAATAGTGACACATTTCCTTCAACAAAACCAAGCCTACTCAGGGAAAAAACAAAAAACACACCTGCTAATATTGCTAATTCCTGTGAGTCTATGGAGCCATTTTCACTCAAACTACCACAGATTAGGGTATAGGCAAGCTTGTAGGGAGAGGCCCTGTCGATTGTGGTTGGTACCACCCCAGGGCTGTCGGTTATGGGTTCTGTAAGAAAGCAGGTTGAGTAAGCCACAATAAACAAACCAGTAAGCAGCACACCTTCATGATTTCTGTACCAGCTTCTGCCTCTAGTTTCCTGCCCAGTTTGAATTCCTGTTCTGGCTTTCTTTGGTGATGAACTGCAGTATAGAAGCATAAAGTGAATCAAACTTATCCTCCCCAAGTTGATTTAGGTTAGGGTTTGTCACAACAACAGGAACCCTGACTAATACAGGGTCGATTAAAGCTGACTGGGCAAAAGATACGAGGCACCTCATAAAGGTACTATTGTTTGTGTAATCTAAAGACTCAATACTACAGGCACAGTAAGACAGTTAGATTGTTTCATCTAAAGACTCAATACTACAGGCACAGTAAAACACACTGTATAATTGACAGAGTGCACATGGAATTTTTGAGTTTATGTGGGAGAGAAGTGTCCTTTAATGCGAACTTCCAGAATCGTGGATTTAAGGAGATGATAAATTGAACTTCACCTTTCCTTTTACTGCTGAATTATTTTTTGGAGCAATATTTAGAGGTGCATAGAAGATTATAAGAGAAAAATAAGACTGTGGGGTACAATTGAGGGGTTTGGGCAGTCTGTGGGGCCACTGGCAGGACCAAAATTTTTCCCTAATGCTTGAACTGGTGTCTTGCAGTGCATTCTCTTTGAAGGAATATTTTTCTCTGCCTAGAAGTAGGGGGAAGGGCCTTGGTCTTACCTGGAAGTGAAGTGTCAGACTTTGTTAAACAGACTCCCCATTGGAAGCCTTACCCTTTCTGAGGAATGGATAGGGAGGAAGAAATGGGGGAAGGGTGGGATGGGAGAAAGGGAGGGAGTGGGAATGGAAATAGTTATGTAAATTGAGAAAAGAGTGTATTAAAAATTCATAATAAAAAAGAAAACAAATAACAACAATATGTTATCCACCCATAGTTCCCATTTTAAAATATACCCAGGTCAGCATCTTAACCGACATTTCAGGAAAGGATACCTTGGACAGTAAAGAACAAGCTATGGATTAAAGACAAACACCAGTAGAAGACAAATGGGAGCCAAGGAATTAAGAATTTTTATTATAATAAATATGTATTTTGCTTCTATTTTAAAATATTTTACCAAGTATCATTTTGTATTTAATATTTACTTGTTCGATATGACATCTGATAATGGATTAGTCTGCAATAACAGTAATCTGAAATATTTATGTTAAAGATTAGAAAATAATTTCATTGAATAATGTACTTTTTGGCTAGCAACCTTTACCAAGTTCAGGTCTCCAATGTTGGTTGATTATAAAGAACACTGGTACCATATGTAGAGTTTGTGCTCAGCTGATATCTGGCCTTTTACTAACTTAGTTGATTCTTGGAGAACACATATCTTTGTGTCTCACACAGCAGACAGTCAAGACTCCTTATTCTCTGTCACACAACAGCCCTACTGCGTTGACCTGGATCTCACAGCAGATCCACAGAGAAAATTCCCCATGGGCTTTAAAACATGCATCATAAAAGAGAGTGTTATTTAATTCAGTATAAACTGTACTGCAGCTTCTTTTATTTCTCTACTTGCTTAGATGGTTGTGCAAAGAAATGTTTGGAATTCTTCATGGTCACATAAAATTGAAATTTGAATTCTGAATAGCTGTGCTCTGAGTCACTACAGTGAAGACCAGAAGCTCAGTAGCCCTTGAGCATCAATAGCACTTTGGATCACATTGCAATAGACAAAGGGTGAAATTGAAGCAGGCGAGGGAGGGAAGCTATTAGAAGGTCCTGGCATAATTAATAGTGGTCTTTTCATAGTGGACTGTGAATGTCATCAGAAAGTACACTTTCCACAGAGTTTTCAGTAAACACACACAAATTCCTTACCAGTACTCTACTGGTGCTGGAGAAAGTTTACTTGAGTAAAGGTCAGTGGAAGCATCCTGTGACATAAGTAAGTAAGGTATAAAATGTTAAAGAGGCCATCATTCATGGTTACATTCCATAGCAGGCATTATAGACGCCAGATTAATAACATTGCCTGAAGGTATCAGAAGGTAAACCTGCAAGCAAAAGCTGGTCATAATGTGACAATATGTGAGTTATTTCATGCTTCACCCTCTGATTGGTGAACTTACAGTCTCAGTTAGGACTGTTTGCTAAAGTTATAATAAATCAGAAATCCAAAAGATACTGGTACTTATACAGAGAAAGTTACATAATAAAGAAGAACCTGAAAATACATATTAATTTTGAAATATAAAAGTTCTACTGAATTAAGTCATTTTTGAAAGTTTTACTATCTATTATAAAAATAGACAAAAAATATAGCTTGGATCTGAATCAGGGAGGAGAAAGAGAGAGGACAGGGCAGAGGAGGAAGAAGAAGGGTAGGGAAGAATTAGGAAAGGGAGAGGCTCAGTGAGTTTGAGGAAGATGGAGAAAGAGAGGGGCATATGCTTTCTATATTCAAGTACAGGAAGTTTAGTCACAAGCACTGTGAGTAAACTCTGAAATCATGCATCTCCCCACTTACTGAAAACAAGATCCTTATTAATTTCATAGCACATGGACTTCCAGCAATATCCATGGAATTCAGTAGCTTCATATTGAATTATTTGTAAAGCAACAAAACAAAGCACTTATAGTAGCAACTGATTGTGATAAAAATAAGTAGATGTTGACTGGATTTCTGAAAAGATCCTGTACCATTTGTCCTCCTAAACATTCTGCTGTTTCTGTAAATGGATAGATATTTGTTAAAATACAGTTGCCCCTGTAGTGTGCTGAATTTGCTTGAGTGTGTATACATGGTAAGCTGTGTATTTTATTACTTATTAGTTCTCTGCTATAGGACACATACCAGACATCACTGGTAAACTTGCAGGAAGCATTTTTGTTTTTCCACCAAGTGAATTCTAGGTTCAAATTCAATAAGTCACACTTATTATACTTCAAAATACACTACAGAGGACTAGCAATCAAAGCAAGATGACATAGGAATAGAATGAAAATTGTGCCTGCTGTAACAGAATAGAGAGCCAAGAATAGAATTCATGACTTTAGTGTCAAATGCTTATTAGACTTTTCATTACATTTGTTTAATGCAAAAGATGTCTTAGCTTATTTTAGGCTCTAAAACTGACATATTTTACTTTTAATTAAACATAATATTCAAACATAAACCTTTTAAACCTAGTAAAATTTTTCTAAATTTTTAACATTCTACATGCATGTGACAGAATTATTTATTTTTCTGTGGTAGAATTATTTCAATGTCTTAATTAAGTTCATCTTAATTCACATATATTGTCAAAAATGACAAGATTTCCTTTGTTTCGTAAATATATAACACCTCACTGATATGTACTGTATTATCTTTCCTTGTTTACCATGTGATAGATTCATATTGTTTATAAATCTTAGAAATTAGCAGAAATGCACACATAAGAAAGAATGTAGATATACTTTCAAAGTACTGATTTGAATTCTTTTGCATAATTATCATGAATTATGATTACTTGATCATATAATATATAAATAAGTGTGCCTTCATGCTTTGATTTTAATATTCTAGTGTATTTTGAAGTTTTTAATGTGATGCCTTTTTCTTTGGTCTTGTTAACAATTGGTTTGATATTAAAGGTATTATGTTTTTCTGTGGGAAACTAATAATTATATCCCCCATTTCTGTTAATGATGACACTAGAATTTTGATTAGGATTTCACAGAATATTCATGCAGATCATAAAACCACATATCTTTTCAATTAATTATATTTAATTTTTATTTTTCTTTCTCATTCTACAAATTAAAGTTTATAGCACTCTATTCTATACTTAAATAGTGTGAACTGGGAAAGTTTATGATTCTCATTAACACAAAAATAATATCTATAGGAGTGCTCTAGTTTGCCTTTGTGCTGTGTTTAAATACTCAGATTAATAAATTTAAGGATGAAAGGGTTTATTTGATTTAAACTTTCAGATCACAACCAGCACTTAAGGAAGTCAAGAAGAAACCATGAAGAACAACTCTTTATTAGCTAACTCACTCTCACTGGCCTTCTGCAAGCTTTTTTATATATTCAGGCTACTCATCGATGGTGGCTCACCATTGGTGATACCCTCCCACATCAATCATCAATCAAGGCAGTCTCTTGCAGACATTACCACAGGCCAAGCCAAACAAAGCATTTTTTCAACTGAGGTTCCTTTTTTCCTGGTGATTCCAGGTTGTGTTCATAGCAAACACTAATCATTGTTGTAATTCATAAATGTTACAGTTAGAAAGGCCTGCTGATGGTGTCCTTCCATTGACTACATACACCAGTACTTTTTTATATTAATGAGGCTAGATAAAACACAAGCAGGAGTCTTTCAAGTTAGAGCCAGGTTGAAACATGTGAGTCCTGTGTCTCAGTGTAAGTCCACAGAAATCCCCTACTTAACTTCCACCTCTGGGAGGCAAACAAGGCAATAGCAATGGCTTTTATTGTTTTAAGAGGCATGTGGACTAACTTGACCAACAATTAAATTAGAGGGTTTTCAGGGTGGTATTGGGTACTTTGTTAGGTAGCCTATGGCTCTGGTATAGAGCAGTGTCATGTCAAGTGGCATCACACACACACACACACACACACACACACACACAACTAAAGATGTGATGGTGGTGCTTACATCTTAGAAATGGGCAGCAACTGTCTAATATCTAATTGGACTTAATATCCACTCAACAAGAAGGAAATCATGGTGACTGGTACCAGAAAAACAGTCAGCTCCCTAAGGCTGAAGAGGCCATGGTTCTTACAGGAGAACCTTACATTATTGCATTGCTGGAAGAGCAGAATTCCTTACTGCATTCTAAATGTTATTTTATACCCATAGATACATGCAGCTCTCACACATCATCAAAGAAGCTTCACTTTGTAGCAAATGGACCTTACTGAAAAGCACAACTGCATACATGGCAGGGATCAATGGATACCTCTTAAACACAACTTCTGCACCTAATGCCCAGGGAACACCAGGTAGATAGAAGCAGAAATACTGGTCAAGGCAGAAGACTGGGAAGTCTGATCTGAGATTGAGCTTCTAGAAATGGCTGTTTAAACAAGAAATGAACATAGAAATATCAATAGACATGCTAATCTGGAAGGTAAAAATATCTGAGTCCTACCCCTAGACAAAAAATTACAGGCAACTCATGACTGCTGAGACAACAATTAGGTCTATCCAACAGTGGTAAGCACTGAAATCATATATACAAAAACAGACTCATATATTTGTGTGTGTGTATCAAAGAAAATGGCCATCAGTTTTAGAAGGAGACAGATGGGGCCACACATGGAAGATTGAAAGGTAGGGACATGGGAGGGTTTAAAGAGAAGAGAGGAATGGGGGATTGATATAATTATATTTTAATTTAAGATCCAATAAACCAAAACTAAACAGGATAAGGAGGGGATGGTGTTTAGATTTTGCAATCCAATGTATACACATTTTAGAGCCAAATATTATAGAAGACAAATATACATATTTACATTTGTATGTTTAAAATATGATTCTTATGAAAACAGTATTTCAAATAAAAGACACTGGTAATTTGTAAATGGCATGGCATCTAATTTATTGTTTTATATGAGGAGTTATGATTTGGCAGCAAAACACGGTTATGTGTTTTCATTCAAAAGATGATTCAGACTTTAATCATGTCTTTCTTGCTAAAATATTTCAACTTGCATATTCCATCAACATATACTGTAGGAAGTCTTACAGCCAATGGTTACCCGCCCACTGGGGCATGACCTCTTATACTATATAAGCCGATGTAGAGCATAAGTTCGCTCTTTTTTTTTTTTCAGGCTGCAGGATTCAGTTTCTGATCTCTGTACAAGCAGAGGATTATGATTTGTGAGTCTAACCTAAGTAAATATCCATCTATTTCTCAATTCTGAGCTAGTGTGAGATTTCTTTTAAGCTTCCTTCTTCAAACATAAGTAGAATTTTAAACTTGGCTTCATATATACAAACATATACTCAAACACATGTGTTTCTGTCTTTGAAGAAAACCCATATTCCTCAATTGTGTAAGAGTTATGTCATCTGTTCATGAACCCGGCTCTGTTGCTGACTCATTTCTTTTTTCTGAAAACAAGCTATTGTTTTCCCCTTTTGTGGAGAAGGAAATGAAACATATGGAGGTCAACTCACTTTTCAAGCTGCCACAGCAAAAGAGTAATAGAACCCAAAGTCTTCAGTGTAGGCTGTCAAATTCCAGACTCACTGGCAACAGCTCCCTGAGTTAAGTATATAGATATGACTCCATTTCCAGGGAAAAGATGACAGTGGGCAGTCTAATGACACAGCATGTGTGGATGTCTTCCATTGGGTACATTTGGGTAAAAATGTGGCTGTCCGGGAATCCACTGCATCATCCATTACTCTCAGCCATCACCAACTTTTACAGAACGTATTTTTCATTGTAGTTCAGGACTGTGACCGAACAGCAGATAGAGTCTCAGAAGCCTTGTTTTATAAAGGCAATTATAGAAATTAAAGAATGATATTACATAGATGATGTAGCTTTAAAATTATCACTTGATGGAAAGGCCATGGTCAGAAAAATGAAATGACCAATTTTTCCACCACTCAAAATAAATAGTTCTTAAAAAATCAAATTTTTTAAGGAACCTAAAGAAAATAAACAGGCTTTTGATTACATTATTGACTGAAATGAATTAACTGTTGAAAATCTCTGCAGAAGTGACTAGATTGAGTACATTTCCATGTTTTCTTTAATAGCCTTTTTTTCTCTTCTTCCAATTTCTCTTCTCTCAAGGGAAAAATAAGGCCTATTTGTTAAGGTTGCAAAATGAAGAATTTTTTAAAAGATTAAGCATTTTTTATTGTTTTAATGCAAGTTGGATACTAACTTTGAAATACAAAATTTATACCTGTCTCTAAGGAAGAAATATATACTTAGACTTTATTATCCTTTATCTCCTGGCAGTATTGCTGTGTACCAGCCAATAAATATAGAATGCATAAAAGAAGGAAAATGGCATACTATGTAGCCAGCCAGGTTAAAGGCTAGTAGAGCGTCAGGTTTTTATGACACAACTCAATATGATGAGTTGTCTCTTATTTACTCTGTACCTTCTTATAAAGCAGAATGGGGCCTCGCAGATGGTTGACCTTTTGCATTGGAAACTGGTGCTTGCATCATTTCTGCTTTCCTCTTCTCTTCTTAGTAAATGTTAGACAGCACAGCTTCACTTCTCCAGAGCACTACACAGCCATCTGCTTTTTCCTCATCAAAATACAGAAATATAGTATTTTCTTCTTTTAATTTAAATCTCTAAGAGTCAATATGAATTTCATGTTAAAAAAGCCTCTGAAACCAGTGACATTTTGCAGTCTGTTCTGCTTCAGCAATAAAATACAGAAATTCTTAAGTCATTGCAGTCTGCTGGGCTCCTGCATAGATAGTATCAATTTTTAAAGCATGGGTAGTACCAGTAGGAAACACCGAGTTGACAGAAAAATGGAAACAATGGTAAGAAAGCATCAAAGAAAACTAAAGCAACTGAATTGAGAATCCAAATTTGAGAAGGGGTTAAGTGTATTCTAAAGATAGAAAAAGCAACCACCTTTATATATAATTGTTAGATTTGAAAACAGATTTTGACTTTGTCTTTTGTAAGTTTTTCAGATAAAAAGTTTTCCTTGTTTAGGCAGGCAATAGAAAATAATCATGGTTTTCTAAAAGTTAGCTGAATAACATCACCTCAGAACAAGTTCACATGAAAATCCATACCACAAAAGCCTCATTCCTGTGATAGTCAAAGTACCAAGAGTGGTGTCTGCCTGGAGAAGTGCTCGATACCTGGCTTCTGTTTGTGGGGAGTTGGGAATAACTTGTTGAAAGAGAGAAAATATCTAAGTCGTTACAGTTATAAATCTTCACATATCTGAGAAGTCCTGTAACTTGTCTTGTACTTTTAAAATGAGAAAAAAAAGTATTTCACTTCTAGTTATGGACTCACTTCCTGCCCAAACAGAATTTTATGACTTTTGGGGTATTCAAAAAAGTATGTTTTCAAACTGTTCTGTTGTAAAATTCTTCTCATTACCAGCTTGCCTGTCATCAAATAAACTGATTTTCCACTTTGAAGAAATTTTTGTGATAGTTTAACTATTCTACAAGATTAAAATTTCAGACCAAATTATTTTAAGTCACTTCCCCTTCCAATTCTAATAAAATTGCTTTCAAAAGCATACCAAGGTTTGTAGTCACATTTCACAAACCTCAAATGCAGACAAGATCTCATCGTGCTCATTTCTACCGTTAGACCCTTGGGTTCTGAGCTGGGAACTCAGGTCCTCAGGTTGGCATCAGGCATTTTTGCTAACAGATCCATCTGCTCTCTTCCCTTTGTCGAAATGCCTTTTTTAAAAGATGATAAGTTTTACAGTTATAGCAGAGGCTGTCAGGTCACCAGGTAAATAACTTACCAACAGTTCACTCACACTCTCTCAGTGCCTATCCATCCTACTCCTAATTGCTGCTCCCCTCCTTGACATCACATCTTGGCCCCCAATCCAGCAGAGGCCCCTGTTGGACTGGAGGCCTCACTAGGCCATCAGAGCTCCAGGTAGGCTGCATACCCAGAGACCAAGCCTCACACTCTCAGTTTTACCTACCTTGTTGCTAATCCCAGTTCCTCCTCGTTGCCATGTCCTAAACCCCACCTCACACAGAGATGCCCTGATCAACCATCAGAAGTCTAACCCTATCCTAGTGGAGACCCTCTACTCAATCAAAAGTCACTCCAGCCAGAGAACCAGAAAGGAAACAGAAACCAAGGAGAAAAATAACACCCATCCAACAACTCAGAAATTGGCACCTAAACCTATAATCACTCCAAACATAGATTCTTAGACTCTAATGTAAAAACAAATTCATCAACAGCCAGGGTAATATTTCACCAACAGAGCATAGTTATTTTACTACAACAAACCCTAAATAATCCAGCACAGCTGAAGAACAAGAAAATGACCTTACAACCAACTTTGTGAAGATGATAGAAGTCATTAAAGACGATACGAATAAATCCCTTAAAAAATTAGAAAAAGACAATCTATAAACAAATGGAGGAAGTGATGAAATCCCTTTAAAAAAAGGTGAGAAGTCAAGAATAAAACAAATATTTGAAGGAAATGAATAAAATTGGTGAAGACTTGAAATTGGAAATAAAAGCAATAAAGAAACACAAACACAGAATTCTGGAAATGAAAAATCTAGAAAAGCAAACAAGAGCTACAAATATAAGAATACAAGAGAGAGAAGAGAGAACCTCAGGCATTGATGATATAATAGAAGAAACAGATGCATCAGTCAAATAAAATGTTAAAATTAAAAATTTCCAAGGAAATGGACCTTTTAGGTTCATTAGCAAGGTAGCATACAGTTATTATGCCAGATCCCTGAAGTCCCCCCCAAACCAACAAGGAGACCAATTCCCATATGTAAAAATAAAGAGTCTTTATTTTATACAAGTTTGCAAACTCGGTCTCTCTGCATGTCCAATGTATTAGAATAATCAGAGAGCCCCGAGCTCAGTGAGAGTTTAGTTTTTATAGTAGTAAAGTGGAGGTGAGGAATTTCTAAAGTTCAGGGCCCCTGATTGGCTGACATTTGTCTAGGGTTGTCCTGGTGAGTGTGTGCTGGTGGGTGATCCTACTTATAGCAGTTGGAATGTTAGGCATTTTCTTTGGATGGTCTGTTCTTGGGTGGTGATTGGGTAATCTCAGTCTGAGGTCCTTCCTGCAACCAGATATTGCTTTAGGGCAAACTACTGAGACTCAGACAAGATTGCCAGGCAGAAACTGGGAACTTGCGGGTGAGGTGGCATGGGGCAAAGGGGAAATGGGATGAGAAATATGAGAAGGGGAGGATGGGAGGAGCTCGGAGGATTGGGATGGTTGGGATATAGGAAGGATGGATACGGGAGCAGCGAAGTATATATCCTATCTAAGGGAGCCATCTTAGGGTTGGCAAGAGACTTGACTCTTGAGGGGTTCGCAGGTGTCCAGGAATATGTCCCCAGCTGGTACCTTGGGCAAATAAGGAGAGGGAACCTGAAATGACCCTATCCTATACTGATGAATATCTTGCATATCACCTTAGAACCTTCATCTGGCGATGGATCGAGGTAGAGACAGAGTCTCAATTTGGAGCAACGGTCTGAGCTCTTAAGGTCCAAATGAGGAGCAGAAGGAGGGAGAACATGAGCAAAAAATCAGGACCACGAAGGATGCACCCACCCACTGTGACAGTGGAACTGATTTATTGGGAGCCCACCAAGGCCAGCTGGTCTGGGACTGAATAAGCATGGGTTGATTCCGGACTCTCTGAGCATGGCGGTCAATGAAGACTGATGAGAAGCCAAGGACAATGGCACTAGGTTTCGATCCTAATACATGAACTGGCTTTGTGGGAGCTTAGCCTGTTTGGACGCTCACCTTTCTGGACGTAGATAGAAGGACCTTGGTCTTCCCGCAGGGCAGGGAATTTGGACTGCTCTTCAGTATCGAGAGGGAGGGGGAAGGGAGTGGGGGGAGGAGAAGAGGAGTGGGGATAGGGGGAGGGAAGTGGGGGGAGGGCAATATTTGGGAGGAGGGGAGGGAAATGGGAAATGGGGAGCAGGTGGAAATTTTAATTAAAAAAGAATAAAAATAAATAAATAAGTAAAAAAAAAAAACAAAAAACAAAAAAAAAACAACAAAAAAAAATGCTAAAAGATCTCCAGCAGCAGTAGGCATCATGTCCACAAAGCAGCTACAGAGAAGTTAGTCCCAAGCAGAGATGGCTGCTGGTCCCCGAGCAGTAGGTCCCTGACAGGGAGAGTCGCTGGCACTGGGCTGGACCCAGCCATGTGGCACTGGGCTAGTCCTGGCGGGCTGCTCCCAGAGAGCACGGGAGGGTGTGAGCAGGTGCCAGGTAGAAGACAGACACATCGTGCAGAATAGAATTGGATATTTATTACTTAGAGGAGTGGGAGTGGAGGGGAAAAAGGAGAAGAGAAAGGATAGAGACAGAGAAGGGACTGGGAGAGAGGGAAGCACATGCCAAAAGGAAGGGTGAGAATAAAGATGGCGAGAGGAGGACAGGGGTCACTGGTAGTGGGTGTGTCTTGTCTCTTAAAAAGAAGAAAACCATAACAAGTGTAATCTATCAAATGATAAACTCATGAGATGCCGAAGGGCCTTTGACAAAATCCAATATCCCCTCACGATTAAAGTCCTGGAGAAATTAGGAAAAAAAAGGATATAGATAAATATAATAAAGGCAATATACAGCAAGTCTATAATCAACATCAAATTAAATGGAAAGAAACTCAAAGAAATTCACTGAAATCAGAAAAAAGACAAGGTTGTCTACTCTGTCTATTTAATCTACTCTGTCTATATCTATTTAATATACTACTTGAAGTTATACCTGGAGCAATAAGACAAGTACAAGAGAAAGGGGGGAATGCAGATTGAAAAGGAGGATGTTAGAGTATCATTACTTGTAGATGAAATGGTAGTATATATTAGTATATATAAACTGCTAAAAATTTACCAGGGAATGCTTACAGCTTATAAACACTTTTAGTAAAGCGGTTGGATAAAAGGTTAACGCAAAAAATCAGTAGCCCTCTTACATACAAATGACAAAGATACTGAGAAAAAAATCAGGGAAACAACACCATTCACAATAACCACAAACAATATTAAATATCTTGGAGCAACCCTACCAAAGAAAATTAAAGACTTTTATAACAAAAACTTCAAGTCTTTAAAGAAAGAAATTGATGAAGATATCAGGAGATGGGAAGATCTGACATATTCATGGATCAGTGATGGAGGAAGGTCATTGGTTAATTAATAAAGAAATTGCTTGGCCCTCATAGGTTAGGATATAGGTGGGTGGAGTAAACAGAACAGAATGCTGGGAAGAAGAGGAAGTGAGCTTAGATGCCATGCAGCTCCTCTCAGGCAGACGCAATGAAGCTCCAACCCAGGATGGACATAGGCTAGAATCTTCCCGGAAAGCGCACCTTGGGGTGCTACACAGATTATTAGAAATGGGCTAAATTAATATTTGAGAATTAGTTAAGAAGAGGCTAGATATAATGGGGCAAGCAGTGTTTAAAAGAATACAGTTTGTGTGTTGTTATTTTGGGGCATAAGCTAGCCACTACAGATCAGTAGGATTAAGTGAATAAAAATGGTCATTTTCCCAAAAGTTATCTATAGATTCAACACAACTCCCATCAAAATTCCAACATAATTCTTTACAGACTTGAAAGAACAATATTCAACTTTATATAGAAAAAAAAAAAAACAGGATAGCTAAAAACACTCCTGCACAATAAAAGAACTTCTAGAGACGTCACTGCCCCTAATTTCAAGTTTCACTAGGGAAGCTAAAGTAATAAAATCTGCATGGTGCCAAGAATAGCTATCACCCTGCTCAAAACTCAAGTTCAAGTGAATCAAAGATCTCAAGATAAAACCAGATACATTGAGTCTGATAGAAGAGAAATTGACAAATAGCCTTAAATGCATTGACACAGGAGACAACTTTCTGAACAGAATACTGATAGCACAGGCACTAAGATCAAAAGTTAATAAATGGGACCTCATGAAAATAAAAAGCTTCTTAAGACAAAGGGCACTATCAATGAGATAAAATGAAAGCCTACAAAATGGGAAAATGTTTTCACAAACTTTACATCTGTCAGATGGCTAATATCCAAAATATGTAAAGAACACAAGAAACTAAAGATCAACAAATAAAATAATTAAATTAAAAATATGGATTACAGATCTAAATAGGGAATTCTCAAAACAGGAACCTCAAATGTCTGAGATACAAAGAAATGTTCAATATCCTTAGCCACCATGGAAATTCAAGTCAAAACAACTCTGAGATTCCATCTTATACCTGTCAGAATGGTTAAGATAAAAAAAAAACCCACAAGTAACAGCTCATACCTTTGAGGATGTGGAGCAAAAAAAGTAACATTCCTCCAGTTCTGGTGGGAGTGCAAACTTGTACAGCCATTATGGAAATCAAAATAGTAGTTCCTCAGTAGATTGTGAATTACTTCAGGATCCAGTTATACCATTCCTAACATACACCCAAAGAGAGCTCTAGCATATCACAGGGACACTTGCTCAATTAAATTCACAGCAGCTTTATTCATAACTAGACACTGTTGGAGTTCACAAGATTATGCAATGAATGCACAGCTGACAGACCAATAGGCAGATTCATGCACAGGAAGTGTACACGTCAGAATAACCCATTATTCCGCAAGGAATAATCCATATGAAATAACCTGCAGAGCTTCTGGAACATTTGACTTTTGGAAAAGTCACTGTCACATCTTTGGAAACCTTTTGAAGCCATAATTCTTCCCTGCAAAGTGGGATTCATTCCCAGAACACCTCAGCAAAGTAACCTCTGGATGACAGTGGAATGACCTTATTTCATTCCCCCACACCATGAGGCCTTGGAGTAATGGCATTCACTCTTTATTCTATTAGTATAATTTACATAGAGTCAATCCCACAAAATTGCCTGCTAACAGACCACATAGAAATTTTTAGAGAAGACAGCACTGAGCAGAAAGACAGTATGACTCACCTTTGCAAACAAACAAATCTTGACATCCCCAAAGCTGGTTGTCACAAAAGAGATGAGATGAAAAGAATGGATAAATCCATGATTCAGGGTTGTTTAGTAACTTTACCTAATGGTTCGTAATGTCAAGAAATTCCCCTTGAATGATGGCTCTTTCCTGGGATGGGCCACCTGTTCCAGAGTACTGCTGTGTCAGGTTCTACCTCCCTTCTTTGTGCGTTTGATATGCATATTATTATTGTCCTTGCCTATAGAATTTTCCAACTATATCTGTAAAAACTAGAAACCTCAAGTTTCAGACCTCCATTTCTCCCTCCCTCCATTCCTCCTTCCTTCTATCTACTTTTTTCTTTCTACATGGCATTTCTCCCAAATTTGTGCACAGATAGTAGAAGGTAGATTGAATCAATTACACTAGGGTAAAAAACAAAGATCATGTGAGGGTTTGTAAAATAGCTGCTTGTTATGGATACTTTCCTATGGAAATACAAATGTGGACCTCTTCCTGTAATGATCTGTCCTGTCCCTTTAAGAGACAAACCATGCCCACTCCACTTCCCCTTCTGCTGAGTGAAGCTGCTCTTCAGTTTTCAGTCTGAGTTCCTCCCTTTACTTTCTCTCTCCCAGAGAGGTGGCTGCTGCTGTGGCTCCTCTCCTCTCCCCTCTGTTTCCCTCTTCTCTCTCTCTCTCTCTCTCTCTCTCTCTCTCTCTCTCTCTCTCTCTCTCTCCTTCTCCCCCTTTTCCCTTTCTTCTTCATAACCCACTAAATAAATATTCAACCTCACTCTGTATGGTGTGCCTGTCTGTCTCTCACCTGCCACGTGGCTCCCTGCCAGGTAACAGTCAGATACTACATTTTCTCCTGGTGTGCCCATCCCTCTGCCTCTCTCTTCATGGTACTAACTGCCCCATCGAGGTCTCTCACCCACCACAGCTCCCTGCCTCGTGGCCCATTGCAGCCACTTGGAGAACTGCACTGTCCCTGCCTAGGACTGGCTTCTTTTGAGACCCACAGCTTACTGCCTGCCCACCACTTTGGGGACCTGCAGCATTTTACTTTTACCATTCCACTTCCAGAAACACTTCATATAGATTCCACACTAGCTTATAGAGCTCACACACATCAACACATGTGCTGTGAGTTTCCATACAAGCTTATAGAGCTCATGCATGTCAACACATGTGTTGTGAATATCCACCCAAGATTATAGAGCTCACACACATCAACACATGTGCTCTGAGTGTCCACACTAGATATAGAGCTCACACACATCAACACATGTGCTGTGAGTGTCCATAAAGCACAGCAGGAAAGCCCTCTTTTCAGTACAAGCAAAGGTGTTGGAACTCTGGCAAAAGTGTGGAAAAAAGTTAATATACACAGCAATACCTCCATAAAAGATGTTCTCTTGGTAAATGTTCAGGCCCTGTGTGTACCCACACTCTAGAGCAATGAGTAACACAAAGTCTAGATCCAAATGAAGCAACAGACCTGTTAGGATGAAGTTCATCTAGAATATGTTCTCTCTGCCTCCATTCCATGTGTATTGAAAAGCTATAGTAACTGATTTCTATAGGGGAATATTTTACAATCAAAGATATGTTATTAACATTCCCACCAGTGTTTTGAATATTGACATCTCAAAGACACGCTGAAGCTATTCTAGGTAACTAGAATCATCATTTTTTTTTATTTTAGCATTCTTTCACCCACCCAGGGATGAGCAAAGTGTTCTTAAATGATAAATATATATTTGTGTGTGTGATAAAATACCATTTAAAAGGCTTAAAAAATATTGCATATTTACAGAATGTTTAGTAGTTTTGATAAAATAATAGTAACATGTCCAACAAGAGTTACCTTTAGAGAGTATAACTCAATAAACTCATTTTAGAGATTGGGGGGGTAATAGAATACTTAGCAAATCAGATTGAAATCAAGGCCCAATCATCAAGTTTTAAAGAACAAAATAATATTTTGTTATATTATATAATAATACATTATTTAAATAATATATTTTGTATTATTAAAATATAATAATATATTATAAAAATAATTAAATTTTATATTAATATAATGATTTCAATAACAAAATAGCTAATAAAAATAAATAAATATGTCCCCAAATTTCTGGAAGTTATAGCTTTCTATACAAGCTAAGAGGCAACAATTACAACAAGATTTGACTTGAAGCCAGCAAGGTGGGTCAGCAGGCAAATGTGCTCAATGACATGACTGGTAACCTACATTCAATGATCAACACCTATATGGTGGAGTAAAAGAACTGGCAGTTCTGAACTTCTCACTACACTGAACCTTGTGTGGCTTCCCACACTAAATAAAAATAAAAACATTTGAAAGTATATAAAATGTTTGGTATAAATAATAAAGGCAAATTAGTTCTTTAAAAATACAGTGAACATGTAGCTATGTCAATTAGCTACTAAAAGAAATAAATTTCATGTTATAAAAATAAGGTAAATATATCTAGGTTTTACATGGCTAAATGTTTAAATAAGTAAGAAAGCAAGACCTATTTAAGCATTAGAAAGAAAGTGAAAAACACTGATAATCTATAACCTGGGATATTTTAAACGAATAGTTTTATACAGTTTTTCTATGGGAACATAAAATTTTATCTTCTATTATATATCAGTGTGTATGTACAAGGTTCTATATGTACATCATCAAGATTAAAAGAGATAGCCCAAAGGAAAGTACAAACACATTTTAATAATGTAAATATTTAAGAGATGGAATAAATCTTAAATAAGGCATGTAAGAGAATGAAAACTATATAAGGAAAAACAAAACCTCATGATGAGACAGTAAACATATATATTAATAGTTTAAAAAGAGAGAACCATTACTGGGTAAAGAACATGGGCTGTATAAGAATTTAATGTTAATGCTAAAATAAGTTAAATTTTACCTGAGGGACCAGATGCCAGAAGATAAACTATGATATTTGCGAGTAAGTATAGAGGAAATTATTTAACTATCTGGCTCTATTTTCGTTGTCAAATCATAAACGTGTACAATCTGTTTATGCAAGCTTTTCCATGATCCCTCAATTAGACATAATACCTCTCCAATGCACTAATTATAATTATCAATTTTTGAGTTAGTAACTGTAGTAGAACTAATGTTAAGTTTATTTAATATTTGTTCAAACCTGCTTGATTGTAAATAATTCGTTTGACATATGAGCACATGCCACATAAAGTTATCTGTATAGAATTGTAATTTACCATCTGCTGAAGCATTGCTTAATGACATTATACTATAAAATCCTATGCTACTCATTAAGAAATACCCATTTACTGTTGCTTAATGACATCAAAAGTTAACTACACCACAAGGTCCTGTTAGCTGGACAGATTCATGTAAAATGACACTTGACATATGTTCTGAAAGGAATGAACATTCGAGAGCACAAACCCACTTTTTCATATGACATTAGTACTGCATTTATATCTATAATTAGATTCATAGAAATGGCGTCTAATAATTCATTTCAAAATATATGTTTACTGTATAGAAGTTAATGTGCTTCAAATAATCTACTTATCTTACAGTTTAAAACAGTATAGATAAATCATTCATAAACTTCCATCAGAAAAATTTTTAGTTTAATGTAAAAATTCATGTATATTGTATATATCTTTATTTTGGACAAAAATGGCTTTAAACTGGAAACCATGCTCCTTCTGGTTCAGTGTTTCAAAGACACAATGAATAATAATAGAAACCATCTGACTCTGTTTTTACATACAATCATAATAAAACCATTGTTCAAATAAAATGTTAAATAATACTACTTCATAACTTTATATAAAATAATATATTATAATATAATGTCATTTATATAATGTGCATACTATGAGTTCTCTCTCTTGGTACATGAGAAAATATATAACAATAAAAATTTAAGTTTTATAAATTTTATAAGGAATTTTAATTTTACACTGTTATAAAATTTAAAAATTGTAAAATATTTGAGATTGTAGAGACTATAAAACCAAATAATGCTACAAGAGTGTCAGCCCCCTACTGAGCCTTGTCTTTTGCCTCTGGATGAAAGAAACTGGGCAATTTTAGCTGTAGAAGTTTGGTTTGGTGCTGGGTCAGTTGAATACACTTTTGCATTCTTTCCTCATTGGTTTGGAGTATCTATTGCTATTAAGCTGTTTATATTTTACTGTTGCACACTGATTTTATATATATATATATATATATATACATATATATATATGCTAATATATACCCAATATATAAAATATATTATCATATGTGTGTGTGCAAACTAATCTTCTAGCACCACAACTGTCTACTTCCTGCTATGTTGATCATGCAGTAACCATCTAAAACTGTAGGGAAGACAAAGTCAACTCTTTTAAAAATAATAGTTGCCTTGGTCATGGTGATTCTTCTCAAAAGGAGAGATGATTAGCAGAGTGATAATAAGTAGGTCCTTTTGACAGAATGAAAATAAGTAGGTTCTCCTTGGGGTCTGTGACCAGTCTGAACACAGGTTCTTTATCCTGGTTCTCCTTGGGGTCTGTGACCAGTCTGAACACAGGTTCTTTATCCTGGTGATGGAGCCTGAAAAGGAATCATGTTATTGAATTGAATTGCCATCTGGAGCCAGATATGGATATGGTAATCCAATCATAAAATGGTTGGTTTCTCCCATATGTTCAGCTACTGTTGCATCAATGACCATATCTTGCCAGGACAGTTGTTATTGTAGCTCACAGTGGTAACACCTAAGTAAGACTGATGATTTTTTTTTAATTGAAAAAAAAAATTTCCGTTTCCTCTCCGCCTCCCATTTCCCTCCCCCTCCTCCCGCCCCTCTCCCCCTCCCCCCACTCCTCTTCTCCTCCCTCTCCAGTCCCAAGAGCAGTCAGGGTTCCCTGCCCTGTGGAAAGTCCAAGGTCCTCCCCCCTCCATCCAGGTCTAGGAAGGTGAACATCCAAACTGTCTAGGCTCCCACAAAGCCAGAACATGAAGTAGGATCAAAACCCTGTGCCATTGTCCTTGGCCTCTCGTCAGCTTTCATTGTCCACCATGTTCAGAGAGTCCGGTTTTATCCCATGCTTTTTCAGTCACAGTCCAGCTGGCCTTGGTGAGCTCCCAATAAATAGGCCCCACTGTCTCAGTGGGTGGGTGCACCCCTCGTGGTCCTGACTTCCTTGTTCATGTTCTCCCTCCTTCTGTTCCTCATTAGGACCTTGGGAGCTCAGTCCGGTGCTCCAGTGTGGGTCTCTGTCTCTATCTCCATCCATCGCTAGATGAAGGTTCTATGGTGATATGCAAGATATTCATCAGTATGGCTATAAGATAGGTTCATTTCAGGTTCCCTATTCTCAGGTGCCCAAGGAACTAACTGGGGACATTGCCCTGGGCACCTGGTAGCCAATCCAAGTTCAAGTCTCTTGCCAACCTTTAGGTGGCTCCCTTAACTAAGATATGAGTTTCCCTGCTCCCCTATCCAACCTTCCTATATCCCCAGTCATCCCGTTTCCCCAAGTTCCCCTCATCCTCTCCCTCACACTTTTCTCTCCCCATCTCCCCTCACCCCCATCCCACCCTACCCCCAAGATTCCCATTTTTTGCCCGGCAATCTTGTCTATTTCCCATAGCCAGGAGAATAACTATATGTTTTTCCTTGGGTTTACCCTCTTGTTTAGCTTCTTTAGGATCACAAATTATAGACTCAGTGGCCCCTATCCATGGCTAGAAACCAATTATGAGTGAGTACATCCCATGATCTTTTTTTGGGGTCTGGGTTACCTCACTCAGGATAGTATTTTCTATTTCCACCCATTTGCATGCAAAATTCGAGAAGTCATTGTTTTTTACTGCAGAGTAGTACTCTAATGTGTATATATTCCACACTTTCTTCATCCATTCTTCCATTGAAGGACATCTAGGTTGCTTCCAGGTTCTGGCTATTACAAATAATGCTGCTATGAACATAGGTGAACAAATGCTTTTGTCATATGATAGGGCATCTCTTGGGTATATTCCCAAGAGTGGTATTGCTGGGTCCAGGGGTAGGTTGATCCCAATTTTTCTGAGAAACCGCCACACTGATTTCCAAAGTGGTTGCACAAGTTTGCAGTCCCACCAGCAATGGATGAGGATTATTTTTGTCCTCTGGTATCATCCATAACACTTTCCAGTACTGAAACAGCTAGCCAGTAGGGACGAACCTTCCAAATGAGTGCAAACCAGCTTAATTTCTCCATGTTCTATGATTCAAGTATGTAGTTCCTCCATGAATAGGATCTTCCCCTAAAACATTATCTTGTATTGTTTTCAGTTCAATGAAAACTCTCTGAACAACAACTCCTAAATAATATGACCTATTTTTACTCAAGTTTTTTTATTTGTGGTGTCTAGAAGTAACATTACTGCCTGATTATAGCATATCTCCCCTTAATCCCTTTGAGTTTCTCTGTGTGTGTATATGTGTGTGTATGTGTTAGTGTGTATATTAAAAAGATTGTATAGTAGTAGGTTTTCATAACTTTTTCATAATAATTTTATTGTTATTTGCTCCCCCCAGTGTTACCTCCTCTACGTTTTCCTCCCAGCCTTTAACCCAATTTAACCCTTCCTGTTATTCCTTACCTTTTAGCCCTTTATATCATAGAATTATTTTGTCCCTACCTTGAGAGCCTCCATTTTCCTCACAATATCTCTTACTAATATGTTGACCTCTCTCAGTATTCCAAATGGAACATATACTGAAGATTTGTAGCTAACACTTAGAAAGGAGATATAGCAGGCATCATTTGACTTGTTGAGTCTTGAATACCTCACTCAGAACAACTGTGCCTAGTTAGATCCATTTGCCTGTGAATTTTATAATTTGTTTTTTAAATATTTATTTTATAGTTTGTAATTATGTACATGTGTGTGTTGTGTGGTTTGTGCAGATTGATAAAAGTACCCTTGAAGGCAGGGCTGGCAGATCCCCTAAATCTACTGTTACAGGAAGTTTTAAGGAATTTTAGTTGGGTTTTGGGAATTGAACTAGGGTCCTCTGCAACTTTCTAAGTCATCTCTCCTGTACCTGACTTTGTTTTCTTTATTAACAGCTGAATAATATTTCTTTGTGTAAATGTATGTTTTCATCATACATATATCCATTGTTAAACACTGAGATTATTTTCTTCATTTTGTAACTATTGTGAATAGTGCAGCACTATTTAGTGTGGAGGGTTCTTAAAAAGCTATATCCACTCAGGATAGTGTTTTCTATTTCCGTCCATTTGCATGCAAAATTCAAGAAGTCATTGTTTTTTACTGCTGAGTAGGACACTAATATTACATACTTTCTTCGCCCATTCTTCCATTGAAGGGCATCTAGGTTGTTTCCAGGTTCTGTCTATTACAAACAATTTTGCTATGAACATAGTTGAGCATATACTTTTGTTGTATGATAAGGCATAAAGAGGAACATGGGATGTATTCACTCATATTTGGTTTCTAACCATAAATAAAGGACATTGAGCCTATAATTCGTGATCCTAGAGAAGCTAAATAAGAAGGTGAACCCAAAGAAAAACATATAGGCATCCTCCTGAATATTAAACTTCATCAGGCGATGAAAGGAGACAGAGACAGAGACCCACATTGGAGCACCGGACTGAAATCTCAAGGTCCAAATCAGGAGCAGAAGGAGAGAGAGCACGAGCAAGGAACTCAGGACCGCGAGGGGTGCACCCACACACTGAGACAATGGGGATCTTCTTTCGGGAACTCACCAAGGCCAGCTGGCCTGGGTCTGAAAAAGCATGGGATGACTCGCTGAACATAGTGGACAATGAGGACTACTGAGAACTCAAGAACAATGGCAATGGGTTTTTGATCCTACTGCACGTACTGGCTTGGCAGGAGCCTAGGCAGTTTGGATGTTCACCTTACTAGACCGGGATGGAGGTGGGTGGTCCTTGGACTTCCCACAGGGCAGGTAACCCTGATTGCTCTTCCAGCTGACGAGGGAGTGGGACTTGATTGGGGAAGTGGGAGGGAAATGGGAGGTGGTGGGGCGGAGGAGGCAGAAATCTTTAAAAATTAAATAAATAAATTTAAAAAATTAAATAAATAAATAAAAAGCTATATCCATGTTATCCACCAATACCAACCTTGGACACATACCCAAATGAATGCATATTCTAACATGGTGATACACAGTAACTTGCATCAGGAAGGCAACTATCAAAGGTATTTAAACACTATGAATTAGAGCTGCCCTCATCCCTTCATTCTAAGAGTGAGAAACTATTACTCCCAAGTGGCACTTGGAGTCCAAAGCCTATACTTGATAATTTATTCAGTCATTCTGTCAAGAACTGAATTAGAAAGAGCAAAAATATTCATAAATCTGATCTTTCTCTCTGGTCTTGAAAACATAGTTGATTAAATCACTTGGCTTTATGAAACATCAAGGACTAGGTGTTTCTCCTCTCTTACCTTGACTGTACTTGGTAAGTAGTACTGAATCCCAGAGGGAAACTCACAGTGTTTAGCCAGACTACAGAATAAAGAGTGAAGTGACTTGCCCCATGATATAAATATAAAATTCATATTTAACTCCTCTAAAATATCAAACTGTCCATTCAATTTGTGGAAAATGCATTTTCACTTTCTGTAGTATCTTAAAAGAAGAAATCAATAGAACTTTTGATTTTTAATACATGGATATTGACCTGGAAAATTCCTTCTTTTCAATTCTAATCAATAGAGCAAGATCACAGAAGTTCTCTATATGGTTGGAAGTATAGAGGCAAGCGTGCTGCCTTTTGTCTAGGGAGCACAAGTGCATTGATCAGTTTTATGCTGTGTACGGCACACTGATTTACTGCAGTGATAGAACAAAAACTGAACAAGGTAAACATGAGTTGGTAAATTTTCCAGGAAGTCTTTTAGTACCTGAGTGTTGGGCTGGGTAACACATAGAAAATGTAGAACAAGTGTTCCTTAGGATGCATGAGAATAGATATTTCTGAAATGAATGCTGCTTGAAACACAACTGTTAAATGATGTAGAAATTAAACACCTGACTTCTGAAACATAAACTGATAATCTTCAAGGTATGACCAATTCAGACTAGGTAACGCCAATTATCTGAGTCATCAAAAGGAAAAAAATATTTTTATAAGTACATGATGAAAGTGGGGTGACATTTCCTCTCAGCAGAGATGTGAATTAGCACAGACATTTTGGGTACATCTAAGAAGGTTCTTTTCCCCACTCACAACAGAACAGCCCTGTGATCTACCCCTCAGACGCATTGCTGTCTAGACAAATTGTAATCTATGTAGCAAAAGCCTATATCACTGCAATCATAACAAAATTAGCTGAAATAAAGACCAAACATAGATGATGTGAATGAATGACTAGATAAAGAAGATGTGGAATACATGTGGAATACAATATGCTCCTATGCAACCATTCAAATAATAGAATTTTTTTAACAGCAATGGATAGAAATACAGGGATTTGTGTTCAGTGCAGTGAGTCAGATATGGAAAAAGGAATATTGTACCTTTTCTTTTGTGATTGCTGATGAAGCTATATCAGAGATACTGCTGAAGAAGGCAGGAGGAAGGGTAAGAAACTCTTTTATGATGTGTTGCTCTGACTTTACAAGTTTTCATTCACTTCCTTTGTTTTTGCCTGAATTCTGCATAGGTTTTCTATGTCCTACATCTCTAGAGGACACACACAAACCTCCCTAGCAATTCTAGTACTTCCTTTTTGACAGACTGTATTGAGAGTAATCCCTAGAGACTATGTCATACAACCAGTCAGAAAGGCTGACTTACATGTATATATGTGTGGATATATTTTGTTTTTTCTTTTGGTGTCATATATGATTTTATGTATCTCTATAGGTAGAAAGATACAGCAGCTTGTAATGTCAGCTTGTGAATGCAGCTAGTATCTGCAGGCATCTGACTTGTACATGCATGGAGTAGTATCCTCACTCAGTATCGAAGCATTTTTCTCTCTATGGTCAGGGTCAGGCTTGATGAGTGAGTGTTGGAAACGAATCTGGAGATCTACTGTTCCAATGGTCTAGTTTAGACCTCACTTTTGGGCTTCCCTACTACCAATAAGTTTATATGCCTTTCACCTTTAAAGATAATCATGCTAAGCATTTTATAAGACCTTTTTTTTTTGGTTTTTTTTTTTTTTTTTTTTTTTTTTGGTTTTTTGAGACAGGGTTTCTCTGTGGTTTTGGAGCCTGTCCTGGAACTAGCTCTTGTAGACCACGCTGGTCTCGAACTTACAGAGATCCGCCTGCCTCTGCCTCCCAAGTGCTGGGATTAAAGGCGTGTGCCACCACCGCCCTGCTCATGCTAAGCATTTTATTATCTCCCAAAGAAGCATGAAATCACCATAGCAACAGATATTTATTTCCCCTTTCCTTATAGTTAGTACTTCTTCCACTTTGGAGGGGTGTTCTCATATGTCAGAAGCAATGATTCAGGAGTTCCAATATTATAGAGCACATTTAATCTTTTTCTACAAATCTGTGTCCATATTGTCACAAATCCAACATTTAATCCAGCTGCAAAATACCAATGCAGCTATACTTTCCTGGGCTAAACATTGAATCTCTATTACACAATACACTTTCAAGGAAAAGCATAGCTTGGGGGTTAGTATGCAGGGAGCTGTATAAGATCCACATCTCCTGAGACAATGGAAACACTGGAATAAAGAGAGTGGGGTATAAGGATTGCATATTCTGTAGGGGCTCTTAAAGCTGCAGCTGTCTCTGTGGTATCACAACTTACCTGAAGCTTTATACTGCTGCATTAACACAAGTGGATGAAGGCTTGCTCAGCAGGGAAACAATGCCTCTTAGAAGTTGGCTCTCATCTCCTTTCAGCTAAAGACAATATACCGAACTGCCAACAAATCCCTTATTGTAATTTTTGAAATGAGGATATATAAGCCAGAGCTAAAATAATCACCTATGACTATTTGTATGATCTTTGTATCAATCGGTGCTCAGAAGGCAAAGAACACTTCATTGAGAGAAAATATAAACTAGGATTATCATGAAGCTCTAGGATTGTGAGCATTTAGATGGATGGAAGGTAACTGTCTAGAGTTGTTAAATTCTGTGTGGAAGTATTTATTTCCAGGCCTTTGGAAATACATAAGTGAAAATTTATGAAGAAATATTGTAGTAAGGATAAGACAATTAAGAACTTCTATCCTAGGGATGAAAAGATGATTCAGCACTTAAGAACACTGGCTACTTTCCCAGAGGTCCTGAGTTCAATTCCCAGCACCCACATAGCAGTTCACAACTGTCTATAGCAATAGTCCCATGGGATCTGATGCTCTCTTTTGATGTGCATGCATGAATATGAAACACTCATATACATAAAAATATAATTTTTAAAAATAAATAAATCCTTCTTTTCAAAAAGAACTTGGATAGCAAATCGTGAAAGCTTAAGTCACATAGAATATATAAGCAATTATTTTTCCTACCTTCTCCTCTGAGAATTGATAGAAATCTAGATGAGCTGGTTAACCAAAAAAGACTGTCAATATCAGTTGTAGTACTAGGTTTATAGCATGTAATTAAATTAAAATTAAAGAATTAAAAAATTCTTGCATGTTAAGCTTTTCGTAGAGATGTCATTATCCTGAAGTCTCATTGACACAGGGATTTAGATAGTGGCTGAGTTCTGCATGAATTCTCACTATTGTATAAGCATACTCTCAATTCCACTCCTGATTTCAGGCATTTTGAGCTTTCTCTTTCCTTAGAGACCGAAGTCCACTGTGGCTTAATATCATCTAGTGTCTCCCATGAGCTTTAGACTTCTGCTTCTTGCCTGAGGGCTTCTAAAAAATGTAGACACAAATAAATTTTTAAAATATAAAATTTGCAATAGTGCTGACGTTCCTGGTGCCAAAATCCAACCAGAGAAAGACAGTTGGTAATGGATGAATGGTCCTTTCCATGACTTAGCCAAGTAATTCTCTGTGATGTTTAGGTATTCACTTGGTCCCAAAGAAAAGAACTTAATTTTTGTAATTCTTTTTTATATCAAGATCTATGTTACAAATAATAACAATGAAACTACCTGTGAACTTGGTTACCCACATTGGAGAGCTGCGCTTAGGAGTTTCTGAGTATCGGTTGTACTTATTTGGAATGCAAACTTATGAAATCTCTGTTGCTTAAGTGGGAAGCATGTTTTCTTTCTTACTAGGATGAACGTTATATTTGATGAAGTAATTCTATGTCTCCTTAGTTTTAAGTCTGTCATGATAGGAATGACATCTTTGAAGGCTTAGCTATCTCAAGACAAGAGGCTCCATGTGCTTACTTATTGCTCTGTACTGCCTTTATCTCTGCGTCACATGGAACATTCATTGAGTTTAAAGAATCCCACCCTACATAGGCAAAAATCAGAAAATACCATTCAGGGAAAATCAAACACACACTTTGCTGCCCCATTTCCTCTTCTTTTCTTCTGGTGATATCAATAGGAGTTATTTTACCCAGTGAGTAGAACACATTGAGACAGAACAGTCCAAAAACCTACTAAAAGATTTTTAGTTTTCATTGCTGTGAAAAACATGGCAACTCTTGTGAATGAAAACATTTAATTGGAGTGGCTCGCTTAACAGGTTCAGAGGCTACTATCATCATGGTGGCAATCATGGCAGAGTGCAGGCAGACATGGTACTGGAGAAGTCGCTGAGATTTCTGCATCTTGCAGGCAACAGGAAGTTGACTGAAATACAGGGCAGTGTCTTGAGCATAGGAAACCTCAAAGCATGTCCCAACAGTCACATACGTCCTCCAACAAGAACATACCTACTCCAACAAAGCCACACCTCCTAATAGTGTCACTTCTTTTCGGGACCATTTTTTTTCTAACAACCTCATTCCATGCTATGGCTCTCAAAGGTTTGTATCATAATACAAATGTACATTCAGTCCATATTTACCCTGTATCTCATAACTCTGGCATCTTCAACATCTCGGGTTCTTCAACACAACCCAGGCTTCACCTTCAGAGCTTCATGCAATGTCCTCTCTAGACCTCCATTCAGGGGCAATCCTGACACATGTCTGGCCCCTGTGGCTTTCCTTAATCTCAATGGAAATTTCATAACCCATTTCATCTATTCTTTTCTCTAAAGCCAGACCACATGGCCATAGCTGCCAAGTTCTGCTTCATGCTGGGCCTGGATCATGGCCCCCTTGTTCAGTTACATGTTCTCCAACTTTTTGTCTTTCACTGCCTAAACTTGGATGATCTGGAACTTGCTCGGTAGACCAGGCTGACTCAAACTCAGGGATTTTAAGCATCTGCCTGCCCAGTGCTGGGATTACAGGTATACATCACCACACTCAGCTCTAAGCTATTCTTTAGTTCCTTTCGACAAGTTGGAAACAGTTGGGTGATATTTTGCGGTGAGGCCACTACTCCCTTTATCCTATTTTTTAATCTGTTTTTCTCAATTGGGTGGTATTCTGAGGATAGGAGAACTCAAAGTCTGCTCCAACAGGGGCATACTTCCTTTTTCCCCCTTTTGTTTTTATTACTTTAAAATATTATCAATCAAAATTTCCACTTCCTCCCCTCCTCCTGCTCTCCTACAACCCCTCCTCCAACCCCCTCCAGTCCTAAGAGAGGGCAAGGCACCCTGCCCTGTGGGAAGTACAAGGCCCTCCCTCCTACATCCAGATTTAGGAAGGTATGCATCCAAAGAGAATAGGATCTCCAAAAGCCAGTACATGCAGTAGAGACAAATCCCAGTGCCATTATCATTGGTCCCTCAGACTGCCCCACTTGTCAACCACATTTGGAGGGTCCAGTTTGAGCCCATGCTCATTCATTCCCAGTCCAGCTGGAGTTGGTGAGCTCCCATTAGAACAGGCACACTTTCTCAGTGGGTAGACCAACCCCTCATGGTCCTGATTTCCTTGTTCCTATTTTCCCTCCTTCTTCTCTTCAATTGGACCATGGAAGCTCAGGCCAGTGCTCCGATGTGGGTCTCTGTCTCTGTCTCCATCCATCACCAAAGGTTCTATGGTGATAGTCTAGATAGTCATCAGTCTGGGACAAGTCCACTTCTGGCACCCTCTCCTCCACTACCCGGGGTCCTAGCTGGGGTCATCTCTGTGGACACCTGGGAACCCCTCCAGAGCTAAGCCTCTTGCCAACCTCAAAGTGGCTCCTTTAATTAAGATATCTTCTTCCCTGCTCCTATATCCATCCTTTCTCCAACTCAACCATCCCACTCTCCCAAGCTCTCTTCAACCCTCCCCTTCTCCCCTCTCCCCATTTTTCTCTTCCTTCTACCTCTCTCCACCTCCATGTTCCCAACTTTTGCTTGGCGATCTTGTTTGCTTCCAATTTCCAAGTGGATCTATATATATTTTTCTTTGGGTTTACCTTATTACTTAGGTTCTCTAGGATCATGAAGAATAGGCTCAATGTCCTTTGCTTATGGTTAGAATCCACTAATGAGTGGGTACATACCATATTCGTATTTTTGGGTCTGGGTAATCTCACTCAGGATAGTGTTTTCTACTTCCATCCATTGCATGCAAAATTCAAGATGTCATGTTTTTAACATCTGAGTAGCACTCTAATGTATAGATTGCCATACTTTCTCTATCCATTCTTCCATTTAGGGGCACCTAGGTTGTTTCCAGGTTCTGGCTGTTACAAATAGTGCTGCTATAAACATAGTTGAACAAATGCTTTTGTAGTATGACTGAAAATCTTTTGGGTATATTCCCAAGAGTGGTAATGATGGATCCTGAGGTAGGTTGACTGCCAATTTTTTGAGAAACTGCCACACTGATTTCCAAAGTGGTTGCACAAGTTTGCATTCCCACCAGCAATGGATGAGTGTTTCCCCTTATTCCTTGGTGTTTTTGATTTTAGCCATTCTGACAGGTGTAAGATGGTATCTCAAAGTTGTTTTTATTTGCATTTCCCTGATAGTTAAGGAAATTGAACATGTTCTTAAGTATCTTTTGACCATTTGAACTTCTTCTGTTGAGAATTCTCTGTTTAGTTCAGTCCCCCATTTTTAATTGGGTTATTTAGAATTTTAATGTCACTCATGAACATCGATGCAAAAAATCTCAATAAATACTGACAAACCAAATTGAAGAACGCATAAAAAAATCATTCATTATGATCAAGTAGGCTACATCCCAGAGATGCAGAACTGGTTTAACATATGAAAATCTATCAATGTAATCCATTATATAAATAAATTGAAAAAAAACATGATAATTTCATTAGATGACAAAAAAGCATTTGACCAAATTCAACATCCGTTTATGATAAAGGTATTGGAGAGATTAGGGATAAGAGGATCATATCTAAATATAATAAAAGCAATATACAGCAAGCTGACAGCTAACATCAAATTAAATAGAGAGAAACTCAAAGCGATTCCATTAAAATCAGGAACAAGACAAGGTTGTCCATTCTCGCCATATCTCTTCAATATAATGTTTGAAATTCTAGCAACAGCAATAAGACAGTATAAGATCAAGGGGATTTGAATTGGAAAAGAAGAAATTAAACTTTTGTTATTTGCAAATAATATGATAGTGTACATCAGTGACCCCAAAAACTCTACCAGAGAACTCCTACAACTGTTAAATACCTTCAGTGATGTGGCAGGATACAAGATCAACTCAAAAAAATCAGTAGCCATCCTATACACAAAGGATAAAGAAGCTGAGAGAAAAATCAGAGAAACATCACCTTTCACAATAGCCACAAATAGCATAAAGTATCTTGGGGTAACACTAATCAAGGAAGTGAAAGACCTTTTTGACAAGAATGTTAAGTATTTGGAGAAAGAAATTGAAGAGAATACCAGAAGATGGAAAGATCATCCAAGCTCTTAGATAGGTAGGATCAACATAATAAAAATGGTAATTCTGCCAAAGGCAATCTATAGATTCAATGCAATCCCCAGCAAAATCCTTCAGAGACCTTGAGAGAATAATCAACTTTATAATGAAAAACAAAAAACCCAGGATAACCAAAACAATCCTATACAATAAAGGAACCTCCAGAGGTATTGCCATCCCTGACCTTAAACTCTATTACAGACCTACAGTGATGAAAACAGCTTGGTATTGGCTTAAAAACAGAGACGTGAACCAATGGAAACAAATTGAAGACCCTGAAATTAATCCACACACCTGTGAACACATGATTTTTGACAAAGAAGCTAAAATTATACAATGGAAGAAAAAAAGCATCTTTAATAAATGGTGCTGGTATAACTGGATGTCAACCTGAAGAAGAATGAAAATAGAACCATATCTATCACCATGCACAAAACTCAAGTCCAAATGGATTAAAGACTTGAATATAAATCCAACCACACTGAACCTGACAGAAGAGAAAGTGAGAAGTGGCACAGGAGACCACTTCCTAAATATAACCCCAGTAGCACAGACAGACAATAAGAACAACAATGACTAAATGGGACCTCTTGAAACTGAGAAACTTCTGTAAAGCAAAGAACACAGTTAATAAGGACAGAGTCAATAAGACCTACTGAATGGGAGATCTTCATCAACTCCACATCAGACACAGAACTGATATCCAAAATATATAAAGAACTCAAGAAACTAGACATACTTCTTTCAACAAGATAATATCCATTCCCATATTTCCCAGTAGTGCCGCTACTTTTGGAGGTCATTTTCTTTTGAACAACTGCAGGTGGTTTATGTACTGTTACTTACAAGAGAATGGAGTACCTTATAAGGAGGTACTCCACCAAAGATCATGTTTTTCTGTTTTTCCCAAAAGCAGTTCTGTGTCTGTACGTCCTTATGGGGTGTTGGGGCACCATTTTATAATTAAGTAGAATCCTTCGTGGGTTTTTGGTCTGCTGCTGCATTAGTGTCCCTTCTGGACTAAAGAAATAGTTGTTCCTTTTTCCCAGAAAAAGAACAGAGAACAGTAACTTACCAATCTCTAATGCTAACGTTACATATTATATGTAAGGTGTTTCTCAGGAATACATTTCTGAATACTTTTGTTTTGGGTTAATAAGCAAGTATAAATTTTGTGCCTTCCCCAACCTCCAACTCTCATTGTTGTGACATATGATAGAAATATGATGACTCTTGTTAATTCTCTAGAAGTAAATACTTATTTATATATTTATAAAGAAATAAGCAAATAAATTAAACATAAATAAAGGCATAAATAAGTACAAGAAGAAGTGTTTAAAATTATGTTTGAATCTGTATACCCTCTATGTCAGAATGTATGTTTGACATATGATCTATAAATATACAAATCAGTTATGAAGCGAGGGGAGTGCCTTTTATCCAGTGAAACATAACTATTTTTAAGAAGAGATCAGTACAGAGAGAAAGAAGAAGAGAGAGGCAGAAGAAATTAAAAGTGGTCTAATATAACTTAATATAACATAGTTACATGCCAATGTAGTTTTATTTATTCATTTATTGCTAAATTTATTTTATTGATTTAGGTGAATAATCATTTCTAACATGGCATTGAATATCTGGAAACATTATTTATTGTTTCTTAATGCATGTGTATGAACATGTTCCTTTCATGTATGTAAGTGCCACCTATGTTGATAGATAACATGGAAACCAGAAAGGGGAACTGTAGTTCTTAGAATTGGAGTAATTGACAAAGATGTGATACCTTCTCAATGATGGGAACTGAAACTGGGTTTTCTTTTGAGAACAGTAAGTTCTCTTAAGAGTTGATTAATCTTTCCAGCCTCAACAATAGTTTCTTCAGCAGTGTGGGAAGCATATGCCTGTGTTCTTAAGTGCTACCTGAGGAAGGGAAAATCTGCTAGATTCTACTTGAATTATCTCCCAAGTCTGTTGGTGAAGTATAGCTATTTGATTTTGAAGTATAGAAAACTGGCTAAGGCTGAGTCAGTTATAATGTGTCTAAAATGAGCTATGAGATATCTGGAAATTTCCAGATTAAAATCAGTAAGATCCTATCCTTCCTGGAGCTTTGTGGAGTTACTTATTCAACCATTTTAATCTCTTTCTTCAGACAATGAAGACTTTTGTTTTCTCTGTTTGATATTACTGCACTTCTAGGATTTACATCAATAACTGGCATGTATGGTTAATTTAAAAATATACCGTAAGTATGAATAAAGAGTTATTTATTAAAAATATATGCTACTTTGGCATAAGTCCTTCAGTAATTTTATGACAAAATGATATTCTAAAACAGGTGGCAGGGACCACTTTGACTGAAAGCCTATAAGAGAGGATGTAATAATAACCTAAAAGAAATTATTTAAAAAATGATAATTTTATCCAGAAAATAAGTAGATAAAAAGTTTGTTGCTGGTAAATAACAATGTATTACTTACTTCAGGGGACAGAAAGTAACTTGATTTTTTTTTTTTTTTTGGTTTTTTTGAGACAATGTTTCTCTGTGGTTCTGGAGCCTGTCCTGGAACTAACTCTTGTAGACCAGGCTGGTCTCGAACTCACAGAGATCCGCCTGCCTCTGCCTCCCAAGTGCTGGGATTAAAGGCGTGCGCCATCACCGCCCTGCTTAGAAAGTAGCTTTCTGGGAGTATCCCCGGACAAACATTCAGATATGGGGACTATGAATCCTTAAAATTTACAAAGCTATTAGAGCAGGGTAACATCAGAGTAGGAGAGTATGAATGAGATATTCTGAGGAGTAAATAAACACTTTCTGGTAACCAATATGACTACGGAAATTGGATTAAGACAATATATAAATGTTGGATCACATGACAGGGCATTATCCATAAAAGAAAGCTGAACTACATTGTTTTTTGGTTTTTTTGGAGACTTGTTCAGAGATGTTAGTTGAAAGGAAAGCAGTCTAAATGTAATAAGACTGACTTCCATTGCTACTTGGATGCTGACTTATAGTGATGAAAGGCAACGCAGGGCATAGTATTAGTAGCCTTTATATTGTGAACCAACCTTGCATTGGTTAGAAACACTGTTGCCTTATGATTAACTTTATGCTACTTATTGTTTTTAAATACACTCACATGAATTATTTATAAGTTATAAAGAAATTTTCTTAGTCTAGCAATTATCGAATGGATATAATTGATTGTTTTAAATTAAACACACAATTATTCATTATTAGAAATCTAGACCTTCTGTAGTCAAAGTCACACATTTCAGAAATTTTATATACATATACATGTATGTGTATACATACATATAATGGATATCATGTGTAATCATAATAAAAGTCCAATGTATCCATTTAAAAGTGATTGCAACAAATATTATACCTAGCATATTAATATATATATATTAATAAAATATATGTTATATATATCACCAAATTATATAACAGGTACTAGACAATAAAATTGAATGCTTTTATGGCATGTATCTATATTTGTATTGTGTTTTCTGTTATTCATTTCTCATCTTTTTCTTTATGAACAAGGACAAAGTACATTAGCTAAGTGTATGGATCATGCCTCAATGCAGACCTTCAACTGCCTTTGAGAGAATATTTTGTCACTATTGTGTTTTGAGGGCAAGAGCCTTTGAGTTGCTAATCTCCTTTTCTTACTATAATGAAATTCTTGTCTAGTTCTATTGTTTTTTTGCTGTTTTTTGGGAGTAGGTCTTTGTTCTCTTTCCTAAAAAAGCTGGGGTCCATAAACAATTAAGCATTTGAGGTTCTCATGGTACAAAGAAAATTGTTCCAAAGTGTATAGTAAAATATTCCTAGGATGAAATCTAAACTCCAAAACAAAAATGGCAAAAGGGATATGATTCTCTCTGTACAAAATATTTTCTAAGACTCAACCAAATTCTATGTTCAGTTGAACTTAACCAGATCTATAAACTATTTACAATTATGCACACCCTAAGAAGCAAAACCACAAACAATTTTACGTTCATATGAATGTAACCAATCTATAAAGTATGTACAAGTATGCAGCACCCTGAGAGGCAAAAACATAAATTCTACTCTGAAACTGAATTTACATAGATGATCATACTAAAACGCATATATCCATTTAAAAGTGCTGGCACAAATATATTCTTGTGTTTAAAATAAATTAGAATTTATTACATGGGTAAATTCCTCTTAAAATGTCTTTGTGTGGCCAAAATGTATTCAATGGAATTCTAAGGCACACACCATCATATAGCAATACATAGTTTAAGGTCTGGGAACTAAGTGTTTTAATGCATGTTAAGTGTTGAGCATTGCGGGGTTCTTAAAAGCAGGTTATGGTATTACTGGATCTTGGGGTAGGTTGATCCCAAATTTCCTGAGAAATCGCCACACTGATTTCCAAAGTGGTTGCACAAGTTTGCATTCCCACCAGCAATGAATGAGTGTGCCTCTTTCTCCACAACCGCTCCAGCAAAGGCTATCATTGGTGTTTTTGATTTTAGCCATTCTGACAGGTGTAAGATGGTATCTCAAAGTTGTTTTAATTTGCATTTCCCTTATCGCTAAGGAGGTTGAGCATGACCTTAGGTGTCTTTTGGCCATTTGAATTTCTTCTGTTGAGAATTCTCTGTTCAGATCAGTACCCCATTTTTTTATTGGGTTCATTAGCATTTTAAAGTTTAGTTTCTTGAGTTCTTTATATATTTTGGTGATCAGACCTTTGTCTGTTGCAGGGTTGGTGAAGATCTTCTCCCAGTCAGTGGGTTGCCTTTTTGTCTTAGTGACAGTGTCCTTTGCTTTACAGAAGCTACTCAGTTTCAGGAGGTCCCATTTATTCAATGTTGCCCTTAATGTCTGTGCTGCTGGGGATAAACGTAGGAAGTGATCTCCTGTACCCATATGTTGTAGAGTACTTCCAACTTTTTCTTCTATCAGGTTCAGTGTGTTCAGACTAATATTGAGGTCTTTAATCCATTTGGACTTGAGTTTTGTGCATGGTGATAGATATGGATCGATTTTCATTCTTCTACACGTTGACAACCAGTTCTGCCAGCACCATTTGTTGAAGATGCTCTCTTTTTTCCATTGAATACTTTTAGCTCCTTTATCAAAAATTAGGTGTTCATAAGTTTGTGGGTTAAAATCAGGGTCTTCTACTCGGTTCCATTGATCGACTTCTCTGTTTTTATGCCAATACCAAGCTGTTTTCAATACTGAGGCTCTGTAATAGAGTTTGAGGTCAGGGATGGTAATGCCTCCAGACGATCCTTTATTATATAAGATTGTTTTGGCTATCCTGGGTTTTTTGTTTCTCCATATAAAGTTGATTATTGTCCTCTCAAGATCTGTGAAGAATTTTGATGGGATTTTAATGGGGATTGCATTGAATCTATAAATTGCCCTTGGTAGAATTGCCATTTTTACTATGTTGATCCTCCCTATCCAAGAGCAAGGGAGATCCTTCCATTTTCTGGTATCCTCCTCAATTTCTTTCTTCATTGACTTAAAGTTCTTGTCAAATAGATCCTTTACTTCCTTGGTTAGGGTTACCCCAAGATATTTTATGCTATTTGTGGCTATCGTGAAGGGTGATGCTTCTCTGATTTCCATCTCTGCTTCCTTATCCTTTGTGTATAGGAGGGCAATTGATTTTTTGGAATTGATCTTGTATCCTGCAACGCTACTAAAGGTGTTTATCAGCTGAAGGAGTTCTTTGCTGGAGTTTTTGGGGTCGCTTATGTACACTATCATATCGTCTGCAAATAATGAAAGTTTAACTTCTTCCTTTCCGATTTGAATCCCTTTGATCCCCTTATGTTGTCTTATTGCTATTGCTAGAATTTCAAGCACTATATTAAAGAGGTATGGGGAGGTAGAGACAGGAGTGATATGGGTGGGTGGAGAGGAATATAAGGTGGAAGGGGACAGGAAGTCAATGCAGCTTGATTGGTGGAGACAGTTGCAGTGTGAGGATCACCCCTGCAGTCAGAGGACAAAGTCTGAAGAGACAGTATAAAGACTGGATCACCCCTTTGGTCTAAGCATTGTTAGAGGTAAAAGAACTCTCTAGCAGCTGGACTTTTGGCCTCTCTGATCTTCAGCATTAACCCTTATATCTGACTCTGGGTTTTTATTATTAAGGCCAATTAGAATTCATTCTACATGTGTGTATGTGCACTCATGGGGATGAGAGGACAAGTTCAGACTCCAGTTCTCACTTTCCTTGTTTGACTCAAGCACACTTTGCTGTTTGTCACTGGGTGTGCCAGCCTAGTGCCTCAGGAGGCCACTGGGTGTGCCAGCCTAGTGCCTCAGGAGGCCGCTGAGTGTGTCAGGCTAGTGCCTCAGGAGGCCGCTGGGTGTGCCAGGCTAGTGCGTCAGGAGGCCGCTGGGTGTGCCAGGCTAGTGTCTGAGGAGACCACTGGGTATGCCAAGCCAGTGCAGTGCTTCAGGAACACTGACATTTTACTTGGATTCTCTTTCAAAGTCAGAACCCCACACTTGGGCTGCAAACACTTTATTCACTGAGCCATTTTCTGAGCCCCAAACTCTTCTGTAAGCTCAGATACTCACCCAATTCCTGTGCTGCTTTATTGATTTTATCTATAAGTTGTCCTCCACACAGAGGTTGATCTATTTATTTCTTCCATTAATCCTGTCTTCAATTCAGCTATTTATGATATACCACGCTAAAGAAAAAATGTTATTAAACATCTATAAATTATCAGCCTATGACGTGTCTTTAGCTTCCAGATATTCATTTCAATTTGCACATACATTCACCAATATTTTCTTTATTTAAAAAATATGAATACTGAATTGGAAAGATGACTCAGTGATTAAGAGGCCTTCCTGTTCTTCCATGAATCTAGAGTCTATTTCGCAGATTCTGGGTCATGTGACTCAGAACTAGCTGTATACATGTATATAATGTGATTTTTATCAAGTCCATACTTTTAAACCCACCCCTTATTTTTTCCTGTTATCTACAGCATTTTTCTCCTAATTTAATTTACCTTTTGATTTTTGAACACTGTGAATCCACCCAGTGCTGCCTGTATGTGGTTGGAAGTAGGAGGAAGATCCACTGGAATAGAGGTGACCTCCCAGAGGCCATATCCCTGAAAGCAATCAAATTGCCCTCCTACAGGTTTCATTGGTTGCCCCTAGACCCTCAACTGCAGGTGAGGTTTTAGGGCTTTTGCTCCATCCATGCTAAGATTTTGGGAAGCTTGTTCTTACTTCAGTGTTGTGTGTTCGGTTGTGAGTTCCTGTGTGTGGAGTTATTGTCAGGTCTAAAATATACTGTTTTGCTGAAGAGGTTGCCCATGAAGCAGAGCATCTTCAACGCTTTTCAGAAAATCTCCCCTTTACCGTAGAGACCAGAAATTACAGAGACCCAAAGCTGGTCAATATGCAGAGGCTAAGACTGTGGAGAGCTCAGCTCTGCATGTGACGATTCTATCACAACCTCTTCTCCACTGCTGAGGAATCATCAGGAATGATGGAGTGACAAAAGTGTAAAAAATTGCTTCGTAACCATCTCTGTGAGCAAGAGAGAGGTATTTCTTCTTTGCCAGTGGTTCTCAGCCTTCCTAATGCTGCAACCCTATAATGTAGTCTCTAATCCTGTGGTGACCTTTAACTACAAAATTATTTTGTCGCTACCTCATGACTAATTTTCCTACTGTTATGAATCACAATGTGATTATTTGCATTTTCTGATGATCTTAGGTAACTCCTCCAAGAGAGTCAGTAAACAGGTCATGTCCCACACATTATGAACCAAATATTTACACCCTCCGGTTGGTAAATTTTCCAGTTCAAATTTTGAGATTCTGCAACCATATTACACTTATATAGTTTATACAAACAATAGTATGCATATACACACAGAAACACTAAAAAACATGAATTTATATGTGTATATTTATATAAATTTAAATACATATATATTTGTGTATATGTATTTGTGTATGTGTATACATTCACATATTTATATGCATACAAATATACATATATAAAATGTATGTATAAATATAGATACACATTGAAAAAGTCTATATATAGATTTTATATATGTATATATAAAATCATATATATATACATAAATGCAAAAACATAGATAAATAGATGATAGATAGATAGATAGATAGATACATACATACATAGAACATGAATTTTGAATTTATGCTTAAGATTTGGCTCTCTCATCACCTTATACTGCCCTATACCTCTGATGAGATCCTCCTATTTCACCAGAGGCCAAGTCAGAATCCTGAATCATAGGTAAGACTGATGCTCCACCCCACTGGCACTTGCCCAGCATAACTCAAACTCTCCTTCTTCTCCTTATTACCCTATTCTGGCCCACACCTCTGGTGAAAGCCTTCTAGCCTATCAGAGGTCGGGTGAGCATCCTGAACCCCAGAGGGCAGATGAACATCATTAACAGAAATATCAGGCCAACTCCCTAAAAACCAAGTAGAATGATCCTACCCCACAACAATTCAAGCCAGGTTCCTGAACCTAGAGTACACCCAGCCAGGTCAGAGATGACACACACACATAATCAGAATTCCAGCCCTGAACTTGGGCAACAACCCCCTGCAGAACCAGAGGTCATCCAAACTATGAGAAATCTAGCCCCCAATTTGAGATTCTCTACCCAACAACAGGCCAAAAGACAAGAGAGAAACAGAAACCAAGGACAAAACACACATACAATAAAGGCAAATCTAGAAATCCTTAGACTTAGAATCCCTCCAAATTCAGATGCCTAACTGTAAACATAAGAACACAAACAAATAAACCCAAGGCAATATTCAAGAGCCTACTCTCCCACTACAGCAAGCCATAAATATTTCAGCACAGCTGAAGCATGAAAAAAATGGCCTTATATCCAAAGTTATGATAATTATAGAGGTCTTGAGGAAATTAACAAATCCTTCAAGAAGTCAAGGAAAAGGCAATCAATAAACTGGAAAAAAATCAATAAAACTCTAAAAGAATGACAAGAAAACCAAGAAAAGACAAATTGACACAAACAATTAAAACTGTTTATGACCCAAAAATGTAACAAGAAGCAATATAGAAAACAAAAAAAAAATGGGGGAATCCTGGAAATGAAAAATCTAGGTAAGCAAATGGGAAGTACAGGTGCAAGCATCACTAATATGGACTCTCATGTTTGCAGAGGAAACACTACTAAGTCTTAAATCACACAAATCACACATTGATAGGGGAAGAGTTCAGTACCCCACTCCCACCACTGGATAGGTTGTCCAGACAGAAACTAAACACTGGAGCTAACTGATGTTATGAGTTAAATGGACAAAACATATATTTATAGAATATTTCTCTGAAACACAAAAGTATACACTTTCTCATCAGTGCCTCATAGAAAACTCTCCAAAATTTCTTGCACATTCAGTCACAAAGCAAGTATCAACAGATAGAAGAAAATTAAAATAACCCCCTACATCTTACATCTTATCAGATCACCATGGATTAAAGTTGGAATGAAACAACAGAAAGTCTAAAAACTAATGAAAGTTGAATAACTCTCTACTGACTTACCATTTGGCAAGGAAGAAATAAGAATTGAAAGACTTCCTAGAATTCAATGAAAATAAATGTACAACATGCTCATTCTTAGAGGACACAATGAATGTGGTGCTAGGCAGAATGTTCATAGCACTAAGTGACTTCATAAATAATTGGGAGTGATCTCAGATTAATGATCTAATGGCATACCAGAAAGCACTAGAACAAAAAGAAGCAAACTCACCAAGCAAGAGTAGACAAATGGAATTAATCAAACTGAAGGCTGAAATCAATAAAATAGAAAAACAAAGAACAGTTTAAAGAATCAATGAAGCAAAGATTTAGTTCTTTGAGAAAGTTAATAAGACAAACCAACTTTTATCCAAAGAAACTAACATACACAGAGAGAAGATCTAAATTAACAAAATCAGAAAAGAAAAGGTGGACATAACAACAGACTCTGAAAAAATGCAGAGATAATTAGGTCATAATTCAAAAGCCTGTACTCCACAAGATTTCAAAATCTAGAAGAAATGGAAATTTTTCTTGATAGATACTGCTTACCAAAAATTAAATAAAGGTCAGACAAACAATTCAAATAAAACTATTCCCTGAAGAAAGCAGAAGCAGTCGTTAAAAGGCTCCCAACCAAAAAAAAAAAAATTCCAGAATCAGTCAATTTTAGTACAAAATTCTAAGACTTTTAAAGAAGAGCTAATACCAATACTCCTCAATTTTTTCCACAAATTATGAAAAGAAGGACCATTGCCATAATCTTTTTGTAGTTTTATATACAAACATCAGTTCCCCATTCCTCCTTTCCTCCTTTTCCCTCCTTTTCCCTCCTTTTCCTCCCTTCTACCACCTCTTCCACTCCTCAGAAATAGTAAGGCCTCACATGCCACTCAACGAAGCAAGGAATATTGAGTTGAGGCAGGCCAAAGCTCTTTTCCCCTGTATCAATGCTGAGCCAGGGACAGGTTCTGATCCCACTGCTAGGAACCCCACAAACAGACCAAGCTATATAACTCTCATCCACATGATGAGGGGCTATGCCAATCCCTTACAGGCTCCCTATCTGTTGGTCTAGAGTCCATGAACTCCCATGAACTCAGGTCAGTTGTCTCAGTTGGTTTACCCATCATGATCCACCCCACCTTCTCTTCAGTTCCTCTTCTTTCTCTTCAGTTGGACTCCCAGAGCTAAGCCTATTGCTTGGCTGCAGGTCTCTGCATCTGCTTCCATAAGTTACTGGGTGAAGGATTTATGACCACAAATAGGGTAGTCACCCATATTATTACAGGAAAAGGCCAGTTCAGGAAACCTGCCCACTAATGCTGAGTCTTAGCTGGGGTCATCCTGGTGGTTTCTTGGAGATATTCCCGGGACCAGTATTTTTCTAACTGCCTAATTGACCCCCTCTAACACGATATCTCATTAATTGCTCTCCCTCTCCATCCTGCCCCAACTCCATCAAGATTCCTCATGTTCCCATCCCCTATCTCCTTCTCTTGTCCTTCCAGTTTACCCAGGAGATCTCATTTATTTCTTCATCCTTGGGCTATTCATACATTTCCCTTATAGTCCTCCCTTGTTAACAAGCTTGTTTGGGGCTGTGGATTGGTAGCATGGTTATATTTTACTTAAGAGCTAATATTCACTTATGAGTGATTACATTCCATGTCTTGCCTTCTGGATTTGGGTTTCCTCACTCAGGGTGATTTTTTTCTAGTGCCATAAATTTGCCTTACAATTTCATGATGTCATTGTTTTTAACATCTGAATAATTCTCAGTATCCATTCTTAGGTTGAGGATTATCCAGGTTGGTTCCAGGTTCCGAATATTGTGAATAATGCTGCTATGAATATAGTTGAGCAAGTGACCTTGTAGCATGGTTGAGAATCATTTATATATATACCAAAGATTAGGATAGCTGGGTCTTGAGTAGATGGATTCCTACTTTTCTAAGAAACTGTCATACTGATTTCCAAAGTGGCTGTAAAAGTTTGTACTCCCACTATCAGAGAAGGAGTGTTCTCCTGACTCCACATCCTCTCCAATATTAGCTATCATCAGTGTATTTAATCTTAGTCATTCTGACAGGTGTCAGATGATATCTCACAGTTGTTTTGATTTGAAATTCCTTGATGACTGAGAATGTTGAGCAATTCCTTAAATATCTTTTATATATTTGCCATTCTTCTGTTGAGAATTTTCTGTTTAGATGTGTATCCCATTTTAATTGGATATTTGGTATTCTAATGTCTAGTTTCTTGAGTTATTTACATAATTTAGAGATCACCCTCAGTCAGAAGTAGGGTTGGGGAGATACTTTCCCATTCTGTAGGCTGCTGTTTTGTCTTATTGACAGTGTTGTTTACCTTACAGAAGCTTTTCAGTTTTAGGAGGTCCCATTTATTAATTGGCAATTTTAATTTCTGTGTAACTGGTGTTATATGATGGACATGGTCTCCTGTGCCAATGTGTTCAAGGCTCCTTCCCACTTTCTCTTCTATTACGTTCAGTGTAACTGGATTTATGTTGAGGTCCTTGATCCACTGGGACTTGAGTTTTGTGCATAGTCATAGATCTGCATCTATTCCCTGTTGACATCCAGTTATACCAGCACCATTAGTTGAAGATACTTTCTTTTTTTCCACTGTATAATTTTGGCTTCTTTGTCAAAAATCAGGTGTTCGTTAGTGTGGGGACTTGTATCACATTCTTCAATTTGATTCTATTGTTCCTTCTGTCTGGTTTTGTGCCAATACCAAGCTGTTTTCATTACTCTACCTCCATAATAGAGCTTGAAGTCAGGAATGGTGATGTGTTGGGAAGTTCCTTTATTGCACAGGATTATTTTAGCGATCCTGGGTTTTTTTTTTTTTTTTGCTTTTGTTTTTGTTTTTGTTTTAAATGAAGCCAACTATTGCAAATTAAGTGCATAGATTATAAGAGATATTAATGACCAGTGATTTTTAATCCCTTTTCTGCTTTGAATTTTCTGTTGGTGGCCGTAGTATGAGTATGTTTCCCTTTTTTGGGATTTCCTAGTGTGAGATTATCTATTGCCCATATTTTCATGGATGCAGCTAACCTCCTCGGGCTGGAGTTTTCCTTCTCATACTTTCTGTAGGCCTAGATTTATCAATAGATATTGTTTAAATCTGAGGAAGATATCTGGTCAGTCATCGTCATTAACATACACCACGAAACCCAATATATGGACAAGTTCAACAAAACTGCCATATACGGTCTGCCCATATATGCTTCAGCATTGCCAGGGTATAAATTTCAACTTTTCATTGCTTCAATCTAGTCTTGTCATGGAGTATTTTATTTTCTTAATCTATGGTGATTGAAAGATTTGCTGGATATAGTGGTCTGGGCTGATATCTTAGTGTTTGCAAAATGTCTTTCCCATACCTTCTTGCTTTCAAAATCTGCATTGAGAAGTTGGTGTAATTATGATATTTATATGTTACTTGTTCTTTTTCCTTTGCAGTTCTTAATATTGTTTCTTCTGTATGTTTATGGATTTGAGTATATTCTTTTTTGGTCCAGTCTATATTGTGTTTTGTAAACTTCTTGTATATTAATGGGCGTAGATTTCTTTAGGTTGGGAAAGTTTTCTTCAATTCATTTTTTATATTTTTGAGCTGGTATTCTACTCCTTCTTCTATCCCTATTATTCTTATTTTTGGTCTTTTCATAGTGTCTCAGATTTTCTGCATGTTTCTACCCATCCCTGAAAAGTACACCCTTTCCAGTTGTCTCCTTCAGTATTCTCACCATCTATCCCTCTGCCATCTGATTCTGATGTTTCCAGTCGTACTGACCCCAAGTCCAACCACAAAATCTATTCTATTTCCCTTTTGCAAGGAGATCCAAGTGTTCCCCCATTGAGACCTCCTCGTTACCTACCATCTCTGGGTTTGTGGATTGTAGCATCAACGCAGCCACAAAACCTTCAACCTACATTCTATCCAGCCTATGGGATGTGCTGGGGTAATGGTAGCAGAGAGTTTGTGGGAGTGGCCAATCAATGACTGGTCTAGCCCCAGACCCATACCATAAGTCAGCCCATCCTTGACACTACCTGTAGCACTGGGACACAGAGCAGATGGCCCCAACGCCTAGGATAGAACCAAACATGAGTGCGGAAAAGAAATTTCAGTGTGGCGACGCCTAATGATATTCTGCTATACTCATAGATTGGTGCCTAATGCAACTGACATCAGAGGGGTTTCATCCAGCAAATGATGAAAACAGACGCAAAGACTCGGTGTAAAGCACTAGGCAGAACTCTGGAATGGCGCTGAAAAGAAGAAGGGAAGATTGTAGGAATCAGAGGAATCAAGGGCATCACAACAAAACCACAGAATCAACTAACCTGTGTTCATAGGAGCTCAGAGAGACTAAACTGACAACCAGGGATCCTGAATGGAATTGACCTAGGTCCAATGCAGATATGTGACAGCTGTACAGCTTGATCTTCTTGTGGGACCCCTAACAGTGGGAGCAGGAGGGCATTTGGCTCTTTTTCTTGGGACCCTATTACTAAAATCTGGTGCCTTACCTAACCTTAATATATACAGGAGGTGCTTAGTCTTACTGTAAGTTGATAAGCCATGGTTTTTTGATTCTCATGGGAGGTCTGCCATTTTCTGAATAGAAATAGAGGAGGAGAGGTTTGGGGAGGAGAGCAGCAGAGAGAAGGAGGAGAGGGTCGCTGCAGTTGGGGTGTAAAATACATAAACAAATTTTTAAAAGTGTATTGGTGGACATAAAAACAAAAAAGAGAATATGAAGATATAGAAAAAGTTGTATGGAAAAAGTAGTAACCATGAAGAAAATGCATTATTCATCTATGAAAATCTAAAGAATAAAAAGAAATATGTAAATATATAACAACTGTGTAGATATACAGTATTTCTTTTCTGGGATCAAGTAAGACAAATTTGTTAAGTATAATTTCAGTTCAGAACAATAGAACTTTTAATGAATTAACTCATATAAACTATTTAAAAATATAATAAATTGTTATGAGTACTTTTATATAGTACCCCTGTGCTAAGTGATGCAGAATTCCCCTCTGTATATTGTGAATACATTTTAGTACCATTGGTTAATAAAGAAGCTGTTTTGAACTATGGCAGGGCAGAGTAGTGCTAGGTGGGAAAACTAAACTGAATGAAAGGACAAAGAAGGCAGAGTCAGGAGATGCCATGAAGCTGCCAGAGGAGAAAGAGACAGGAAAGTGGCAGGTAGGCTAAAGTCTCATGATGATACTTAGTTTAATAGAAATTGGTTAATTTAAGATGTATAAGCTAGCTAGAAATATGCCTGAGCCATCAGCCAGTGTTGTAATTAATATAGAGTCTGTGTAATTACTTGGGTCAGGGGAGGCAGGAAACTAAAGTGAGTCTCTACTTACAGTTATATTTGATTTGAATAATATTGTTACTACTTAAGTGAAAAAAAGCTCTAAGAATATGTTTAATTGTTAGGGTACAGTGACTACATTTTAAGCAAATTTTAATTTTTCATTCTTTTCAAGAAATTCCAAGTTTGTTCTATCCTGGAGTAAAAATCTTATATTTATACTAGATGGATTCAAAATCTCAAATAGAAAAAAACTTAAGTGAGTAAAAAAACACCATGTGAAATAAAATCCTCTATTACAGTTTTTAAAAATATGCTGATTTAAGCATATTCCCTTTGAGAAACATCTAAAACAAGAATGAATGACAGATGAACACAGAGACAAATAGCTGTCTGAAGAAAGCAATTGGAGAAAAACGTTAGGGCAAAATCTCTAGAGTGTTTCATTATATCCACGGGAAAGTTCTTTCAACTCTGCCAGAGAATGAGAGTTTGTACTACAAGCATTTGAAACACCACGGGATATTTAAGCATCTGAAAATCTATCTGTGAGAGTGTATCTCTACTCCTCACCTGTGACCTCAGGAATTGGGTTTTTTAACATTTAACAATAACCAGGGTATATATATTACAGCCACACACCCTCTCCAGGGGTCTGTGTGTTCCTGTCACACACCCTCTCCTGGGGTCTGTGTGTTCCTGTTACACATCCTCACCATGGGTCTGTGTGTTCCTGTCACACCCTCTCCGGGTGTCTGTGTGTTCCTGTTACACACCCTCAGCTAGGGCTAAGGGCCAGAATTATGTAGAATTCCATTGGGGCAGGGTAATACAAATTTAAATGTTTTATTACAGGTGTTTCTCATTCTATACAGAATTGTTTTCAATTCAAAACATATAATTTAGAAAACAAGAACTGCATGTTAGAAGAAAATATTTTTAATAACTACTAACTGTGTGGCTATTTCTCAGGAATTCTAATATTTCTACACACCCTTTACAGCTATTTTATGTAAGTGGGTTTCCTCTAATTTTAGGGTAGATGATTCAGACAGTAGTAGATTAGCTTAATTATTGTTATTTGTTGCTACCATTCTTTCAATTCTTACTGTGATTAAACATTTATTAAGACTCTGCCATATGGCGGATACCTCCTCCAACTAATCACATGTTTTGATGTGTCTTAGTGACAGATTTGTGTTTCCTTCTGTGTTTGATGTTGTTTCTCATTTTCCATTTAAACACCACCCTGTGTTTGGCACTCGTAATTTCTAGTTGTTCTCTAAAACTCTAATCAGGGAAGGATGAACAGAAGAGCTTCAGCACAGGAGTGAGAAGACTGCATTTCTAGAAGCTAATCAAGAATATTGTGGTGTGCCTCTGTGCGGGCATTTTCATACGACACAAATGTTTCTGATATTTTTCATTTCATTTCTAAATTGAGGTGACAAATAAATGGAATATAGTAATACCATCACTTATAACTGAACCTTTTCATTCCTTTAAACCATTGCCAAAAACTTAAAGAAAAATAAAATAGTCCACACCAAACCCAATCTTTTCAATTATTTAATTGACAATGCTTTATTTTTAATAATGACTTTTATTTTTTCACAGTTTTCTGTTATTTCATGTTACTGTTGTAATAACATTTGTTGATGAATAGTTAGTCTAAAGCTAAGACTTATTTATATCTGTTTATACATTTTATTTGGATAGTCATCTGACATTAGATCTATGCCAAAATAACATGTAATTAGGAAGTTGATTTCATACAAATTTTCTTTGCTCTCTTACATTACAAACAGGAGGAAAGCTAAAAATAACACAGCAAAGGAGACATTTTACCATCAATTCCAAACTACGGAATGCTCTCCAAAGAGGAAAGACAAGAAAGCAAAAGAAATATATCTTTCATATACACAGAGACTGCTCCCATGAATGATGTTTAACATGACCATGTACTGGGTTGCGGATTCTGTTACAGGGTTCTCAGTCAAAGTAAAGGCTGAATAGCAAATGTGGCTATATTTCACCAATTGTTTTCATTCCATACATTCACCAGCAAATTTAATAATTAGGTATTTACTTATATCTGAGGGGTATTCCATAGTGTGTATGTACCACATTGTCATTTTCTGTTGAAGGATATTTAGTTTATTTCCAGTTCTTAGTTACTGTGGGTAGAACATCAATGAACACATGGCTGAGCAAGTGTTTAGAATAGGACATCGTGTCCTTTGGGCACACACCAAGTAGGAAAAAGCTGCAGCATATGGTAGCTCTTCTTTTATCCTTTTGGTGATTCTCCACTCTGTGTTCCATAGTAACTGTACATGCTTTCAATACTACTAAAAATGGGCAAGGGAGCCTTTTCCAATACCCTTACCAGCAGATTCGGTCAGGTTTTTGTTTTCTTTCAACATTATTTAACAGTTATATAATGTTATACTTTTTATTGAATTTAGCATTTATTTTATGACTTTTTAAAATTATTTGACTCGAGACACATCAGAAAGATGTACTTACATTGAAGTTCACTGAAATGTTGAAAGCCTTATATATTATTATATTATTTTCAAGCATATCAAAGACTAAACTTTTTCAAATAATCAAACTTTTTATAATATGAATATATCTGACATAAATTTCATTTAGACAAAAATGTGCTTCAGGTTGGCGACTTCAGGGCCGTGCAGACGACCACATGTAACCTGTAGTCTGTTTGTGCAGATTAGAAACCCCTGCATGCTAACCTGAGGAAGATATAAACAGTGATTCCATTCACAATAAACCAATAGTTATTGTGAAATTAGGCCAAAACTATTTTGAAAATTTTGTTTTTACTGTGACACTCTGCCTTTGCAATTTTTTTTGTTAATAAAATGTTCTCTTTGACAATTCCAGATGTGTATACAATGCATTCTGAGTTTTCTCATGTCTCATGACTGTTACTTATTCCCCTCCCACCTCTGTCCACCTACCTTGCTCCCTATAGATGGCTTTCCATGCTGAAGTCTGTTTTGTTGTTGTTCTTTGGGTTTTGTGACTCACCAAGTCTAACCTGGACATTACAGTATTATTCAGTGAAAGTCAAAATGAGTGTGAGGCCTCTTTGAAACCTACAAGACTACAGTTTGTTGAATATTAACTGGGTAAGTAGATAAATGACCTTTAGTGCAAGAACATTTTGGTATAATTCCAAAGATGTGATTTATGAAACAAATTACCAGTGGTCTGAGTTGCTTTGAAATTTATAACTTCTGCTCTGTGAAAGACAATGCCAAAAGAGTAAAAGGTAAAACTTATAAACAAAAACATCGACATCACCAAATTAAGAAATGTGTATGGAGAGCACATTTAAAAAGACATATTATTATTTCAAAAATATGAGGAAATTGCAAATTTAGCAACTTAAAATGAGAAATTAACTTGAAACAGTGACAAAAGTTACTAACTAGATGCTTCTCTAGTCAAGAAGAATGTCAATCATGGGATCACGCAATGACATGTTTAATATGCACAGTTCAGGTATTTCAAGTACAGTGGCAATGATGTACTTCTCCAGGTCTATTAGAATGATCAGGCGAGAACACTAGCACACGTGCATGTGCACAGATGTGAAGTCAAAGGAATACTCAATGTGGGAAAGTAAAATAGGAGTACTTCTTTGGAGAAATTTGTCTACCCTTTAAAGATGAACACACTCCTGATTTAGATTCAGCATCATCTCGCTTGGTGTCTATGTTATTTTCTTCTGTATACCACCAGCTGAGTATATGCAGTATATGTTTATCAGTGCATAATATACAGTCCAAGGAATGACTCTCAATGTAAACTGTGGATTTAAGCAATGAGACAGATGAGCGTAGACTCTTTAGTTGTAGCAGGTGTGCTTCTCTGACTAGGGATCCGGCACTGAATGCACATGTGTGAGAAAGCAGGTGTGCTTCTCTGACTAGGGATCCGGCACTGAATGTGCATGTGTGAGAAAGCAGGTGAGCTTCTCTGACTAGGGATTCGGTGCTGAATGCGCATGTGTGAGAAAGAAGGTTTGCTTTTCTGACTAGGGATCCGGCGCTGAATGCACATGTGTGAGAAGAGGGGGATGGGGAGCTCCAGACCTCCCACTTGCTTTGCTATGGCTTCAAAATGATGTTTTAACAATTAAGGAAACTGGAGATTTGGGCAAATTATTATCCTTTAGAAATATCAGGTAGCCATGTATATTTATGAAGAATCTATACAAAACGTCCCAGGATAGAAACATAAAATGCATACAAAAACTTTGGATTTAAAACTTTTTAAAATATTTCAACAATGATTTATGTGCATACATACTAATGCATTTGTCTATATGGTATGAGTATCTGTATTTATGAGTGTTTATGTGTGTGTCACTTTGTGTGTATATATGTGTGTGTATATATATGTATACACATGCATATATATACATATACACACACAAACATGTAGATCTTTGGGTGTGCATGTGTCTGTGTCAATATGTGTTTATGTGCATATATATTTGTGTATACATATGTGTGCATTTCTTTGAGTGTGTCTCTGTGCATATATATGCTTATGTATATGTGTGCATGTGAATTGCTCAGATGTGTGAGTGTGCATGTGTGTTTGTGTGTATGTGTGTGTCTAATGAGAGTCAAGAGTGTAAGGTTCAGGCTGTATATGATTTCTGTGTTTCTGTGTGCCTGTGGTTTTATTCTCACAACTGTAAATGATTTCTGTAAAGAGTGGCCATGTTTAGGTCTTACACTGAATCATTGCAAGAAGTCATAGAAAGAGCTTATTTTCTCTGCTTCCTCTCCCAAAGCATGACTAATTGTCCCCCTCATTGTTTTAGTATTCTTCTATATCATCTTTCAAATCTCAATTAAATTTACATAACTTGCCAAAACATTTTTTTCCCACATGGTCATCAATGTGTTTGAGTAAAGTCTGGGACTTCAGGGTTAAACATTTGATCATAAAGGTCAAGTCCTTGGGAGAAAGAGGTCTCTGTGCGGGATGAAAGCTTATGTTTGGTCCTTTGTTGGATGACTACCAACCTCATGTCTACAAAGGAAGACCAGATCATGCCTGGCAGTTTGCCAATTCTAAAGGTTTCTGTAAAGAAAGAAGTCTATTCTGAATTCTTTTCTCCACACTACAGCAAAGGTGCTACTTGAAAAGCCAGCCCCAGTGCGAACATTAACAATGGAAAGATCCTTTGCTGACCACTCACATGAATTTACTTTCCTTGGCTTCATTACCTGCAGAGCATATTCTTCAAAACTTTGTCTTCTCTGTGGGCATCATTTTATTGTTATTAAAGAAAAAATGTTCTGGGAAGAAAATTTGCCATCATTTGGAGACAGCCAGCTGCTAGGATTTAGAACAAAAGCAGCTTCCTCACCCTTCCTACTTTCAGGAAGTGGCTCTGAGCAGAGACAGGGCCATAGGAAAGTTAGGAAGTAAAAGAAAAAAATAAAACAACACAAATTTATCTTTAGAGAAAAACAAGCAAACAAACAAAGAAAGCTGAGGTTTTAAAGTCACACACTTTGATGGCAAACACATTCAACAGGCCTGCAGCTGTTAAAAGGGAAAACATCACTCAAATCTTAGAAAAATTCTTTTTTTTTCTTGCTGATTTTTTTTATTAATTAATTAATTTAATTATTAAAGATTTCTGCCTCTTCCCCGCCACCACCTCCCATTCCCTCCCCCTCCCCCAATCAAGTCTTCCTTCCTCCTCAGCCCAAAGAGTAAGCAGGTTTCTCTGCCCTGTGGGAGGTCCAAGGACCACCCACCTCCATCCAGGTCTATTAAGGTGAGCATCCAAACTACCTGGGCTCCCACAAAGCCATTACATGCAATAGGATCAAGAACCCATTGCCATTGTTCTTCAGTTCTCAGTAGTCCTCATTGTCCATTATGTTCAGCGAGACCGGTTTTGTCCCATGCTTTTTCAGTCCCCGGCCAGCTGGCCTTGGTGAGTTCCCGATAGATCATCCCCATTGCCTCAGTGTGTGGGTGCACCCCTCGCCGTCCTGAGTTCCTTGCTCGTGCTTACTCTCCTTCTGCTCCTCCTTTGGATCGTGAGACTTCAGTCCAGTGCTCCAATGTTGGTCTCTGTCTCTGTCTTCTTTCATCGCCTGATGAAGGTTAATATTCAGGGGGATGCTTATATGTTTTTCTTTGGGTTCACCTTCTTATTTAGCTTCTCTAGAATCACGAATCATAGTCTCAATGTCCTTTATTTATGGCTAGAAACCAAATATGAGTGAGTACATCCCATGTTCCTCTTTTTGGGTCTGGCTTACCTCACTCAGGATAGTGTTTTCAATTTCCGTCCATTTGTATGCAAAATTCAAGAAGTCATTGTTTTTTACTGCTGAGTAGTACTCTAATATGTATATATTCCATACTTTCTTCATCCATTCTTCCATTGAAGGACATCTAGGTTGTTTCCAGGTTCTGGCAATTACAAACAATGCTGCTATGAACATAGTTGAGCATATACTTTTGTTGTATGTTTGGGCATCTCTTGGGTATATTCCCAATAGTGGTATTGCTGGGTCAAGAGGTAGGTTGAACCCGACTTTCCTGAGAAACCGCCACACTGCTTTCCAAAGTGGTTGCACAAGTTTGCATTCCCACCAGCAATGGATGAGAGTGCCCCTTTCTCCACAACCTCTCCAGCAGAGGCTATCATTGGTGTTTTTGATTTTAGCCATTCTGACCGGTGTAAGATGGTACCTTAATGTTGTCTTGATTTGCATTTCCCTGATTGCTAAGGAAGTTGAGCATGATCTTAAGTGACTTTTGGCCATTTGAACTTCTTCTGTTGAAAAGTCTCTGTTCAGCTCAGTGCCCCATTTTATAATTGGATTGATTAACCTTTTACGGTCTAATTTCTTGAGTTCTTTGTATATTTTGGATATCAGACCTTTGTCAGTTGCGGGGTTGGTGAAGATCTTCTCCCAGTCAGTGGGTTGCCTTTCTGTCTTAGTGACAGTGTCCTTTGCTTTACAGAAGCTTCTCAGTCTCAGGAGGTCCCATTTATTCAATGATGTCCTTAGTGTTTGTGCTGCTGGGGTTGTACGTAGGAAGTGTTCTCCTGTGCCCATGTGTTGTAGAGTACTTCCCACTTTCTCTTCTATCAGATTCAGTGTGTTTGGACTGATATTGAGGTCTTTAATCCATTTGGACTTGAGTTTTGTGCATGGTGATAGATATGGATCTATTTTCATTCTTCTACAGATTGACTTCCAGTTTTGCCAGCACAATTTGTTGAAGATGCTCTCTTTTTTCCATTGTATACTTTTAGCTCCTTTATTGAAAATTAGGTGTTCATAGGTTTGTGGGCTAAAGTCAGGGTCTTCTATTCTATTCCATTGGTCGACTTCTCTGTTTTTATGCCAGTACCAAGCCGTTTTCAGTACTGTAGCTCTGTAATAGAGTTTGAAGTCAGGGATGGTAATGCCTCCAGACAATCCTTTATTGTATAAGATTGTTTTGGCTATCCTGGGTTTTTTGTTTTTCCATATAAAGTTGATTATTGTCTTCTCCAGATCTGTGAAGAATTTTGATGGGATTTTGATGGGGATTGCGTTGAATCTATAGATTGCTTTTGGTAGAATTGCCATTTTTACTATGTTGATCCTCCCAATCCAAGAGCAAGGGAGGTCCTTCCATTTTCTGGTATCCTCTTCAATTTCTTTCTTCAAAGACTTAAAGTTCTTGCCAAATAGATCTTTCACTTCCTTGGTCAGAGTTACCCCAAGGTATTTTATGCTATTTGTGGCTATCGTGAAAGGTGATGCTTCTCTGATTTCCCTCTCTGCTTCCTTATCCTTAGTGTATAGGAAGGCAACTGATTTTTTGGAGTTGATTTTGTATCCTGCCACATTACCAAAGGTGTTTATCAGCTGTAGGAGTTCTTTGGTAGAGTTTTTGGGGTCGGTTATGTATACTATCATATCATCTGCAAATAATGAAAGCTTAACTTCTTCCTTTCCAATATGGATCCCCTTGATCCCCTTATGTTGTCTTATTGCTATTGCTAGAACTTCAAGCACTATATTGAAGAGGTATGGAGAGAGTGGACATCCTTGTCGTGTTCCTGATTTTAGTGGGATGGCTTTGAGTTTTTCTCCATTTAATTTAATGTTAGCTGTCGGCTTGCTGTAAATAGCTTTTATTATATTTAGGTATGCCCCTTGTATCCCTAATCTCTCCAAGACCTTTATCATAAAGGAGTGTTGAATTTTGTCGAATGCTTTTTCAGCATCTAATGAAATGATCATATGGTTTTTTTCTTTCAGTTTATTTATATGGTTGATTACATTGATAGATTTGCGTATGTTGAACCAGCCCTGCATCTCTGGAATGCAGCCTACTTGATCATAATGGATAACTTTTCTAATGTGTTCTTGGATTCGGTTTGCCAGTATTTTATTGAGAATTTTTGCGTCGATGTTCATGAGTGAGATAGGCCTGTAATTCTCTTTCTTGGTTGGGTCTTTGTGTGGTTTTGGTATCAGGGTAACTGTAGCTTCATAAAAGGAATTTGGCAATGACTCTTCTGTTTCTATATTGTGAAATACATTAAGAAGTATAGGTATTAGCTCTTCTTGGAAGTTCTGGTAGAATTCTGCATTGAAACCATCTGGCCCTGGGCTTTTTTTGGAAGGGAGATTTTTGATAACTGTTTCTAATTCTTCGCGACTAACAGGTCTATTTAGATCGTTCACCTGGTCTTGGTTTAGGTTTGGTATATGGTACTTATCTAAAAAAGTGTCCATTTCTTTTGCATTTTCCAGTTTTGTGGCATACAGGCTTTTGTAGTAAGATCTAATGATTCTCTGAATTTCCTCTGTGTCTGTGGTTATGTCCCCCTTTTCATTTCTGATCTTATTTATTTGCGTGTTCTCTCTCTGTCGTTTAATTAGTTTGGATAGGGGTTTGTCAATCTTGTTGATTTTCTCCAAGAACCAACTTTTTGTTTCATTGATTCTTTGGACTGTTTTCTGTGTTTCTATTTTGTTGATTTCTGCCCTCAGTTTGATTATTTCCAGTCTTCTACTCCTCCTGGGCGCGTCTGCTTCTTTTTTTTCTAGAGCTTTCAGGTGTGCTGTTAAGTCCCCAATGTATGCTTTCTCCGTTTTCTTTAAGTGGGCACTTAGTGCTATGAACTTTCCTCTTAGCACTGCTTTCATCGTGTCCCATAGGTTTGAGTATGTTGTCTCTTTGTTTTCATTAAATTCAAGGAAGACTTTAATTTCTTTCTTAATTTCTTCCTTGACCCAGGTGTGGTTCAGTAGTTGACTGTTCAGTTTCCATGAGTTTGTCAGCTTTCTGGGGGTAGCTTTGTTGGTGGCTTCTAACTTTAATCCGTGGTGATCTGATAAGACACAGGTGGACACTGATATTTTTTTGTATCTCTGGAGGTTTCCTTTGTTTCCAAGTATGTGGTCAATTTTCGAGAAGGTTCCATGAGCTGCAGAGAAGAAGGTGTATTCTTTCCTATTTGGGTGGAGTGTTCTATAGATGTCTGTTAAGTCCATTTGATTCATTACCTCCAACAATTCTCTTAATTCTCTATTAGTTTTCTGTCTGATTGACCTGTCCATTGGTGAGAGAGGTGTGTTGAAGTCTCCTACTACTAGTGTGTGTGATTTGATGTCTGCCTTGAGTTTTAGCAATATTTCTTTTACATAAGTGGGTGCTTTTATATTAGGGGCATAGATATTCAGGATTGAGACTTCATCCTGCTGAATCGTTCCTGTTATGAGTATAAAGTGTCCCTGTCGATCTCTTCTGATTGATTTTAGTTTGAAGTCAGTTTTGTTAGAAATTAGTATGGCCACACCTGCTTTTTTCTTAGGACCATTTGCTTGAAAAACCTTTTCCCAACCCTTTACTCTGAGTAGATGCCTGTCTTTGTGGTTGAGATGAGTTTCTTGCAAACAGCAGACTGTTGGATCCTGTTTTCGTATCCAATCTCTTAGCCTGTGCCTTTTTATTGGTGAATTGAGACCATTAATATTAAGTGATATTAATGACCAGTGGTTGTTAACTCCGGTTATTCTTACTGCTTTTGGTAGAAGAGTTTGTGTGTCTCCCTTCTTTGAGTTGTGCTGTAGATGCCTGGGTTATTGTAGGCAGTGTTGGCAATGTTGGATTCCTTGGGTTGTGATTTTCCTTCTATTACTTTCTGTAGGGCTGGATTTGTGGCAACGTATTGTTTAAATTTGTTCTTATCCTGGAATGTCTTGTTTTCTCCATTGATAGTGAACGATAGCTTGGCTGGGTATAGTAGTTTGGGTTTGCATCCATGTTCTCTTAGTTTGTGTAGTACCTCTATCCAGGAGCTTCTGGCTTTCATGGTTTCCATAGAGAAGTCAGGTGTAAGTCTGATCGGTTTACCTTTATAAGTTACTTGGCCTTTTTCCTTTGCAGCTCTTAATATTCTTTCTTTAATCTGTATATTTTGTGTTTTGATTATTATATGGCGAGGGGACATTTTTTTTGATCCAGTCTGTTTGGTGTTCTGTATGCTTCTTGAATATTCAAAGGAATATCTTTCTTTATGTTGGGGAAGTTTTCTTCCATAATTTTGTTAAAAATGTTTTCTGGACCTTTGAGCTGTGCCTCTTCTCCTTCTTCTATCCCTATTATTCTTAGGTTTGGTCTTTTTATTGTGTCCCATATTTCCTGAATGTTTTGTGATGAGAATTTGTTGGTTTTGGTGTTTTCTTTGATCAGTCCGTTTATTTTCTCTATGTTGTCTTCAGAATCTGAGATTCTTTCTTCTATCTCTTGTATTCTATTGATTATGCTTGTTTCTGTAGTCTCTGCTCATTGACCTATATTTGCCATATCCAGCTGGTCCTCAGTTTGTGTTTTCTTCCTTGCTTCCATTTCAGTTTTCAATTCTTGGACTGTTTCCATTACCTGTTTGATCGTTTTTTCTTGGCTTCCCAGGGTATCATTTACGTATTTACTCATTTCTTCAAACTTTTTGTTATACTTCTCATCCATTTCTATGAGGGCGTTTTTTACATGTTGTTTAAGGGACTCTATTGCTTTCAAAAAGTCAGTTTTTTCCTCTTCTCCTGTGATAGGGTGTTCAAGTCCTTGTGTTGTAAGATCATTGGGTTCTGGTGTTTTCATGTTGTTTTTCAGATTGTTGGGTGAATTCTTGCCTTGGCGTCTGCCCATCTCCTCTTACCGATGCTATCTATTGGGTTTGATTTAATTGTAGCGGGGCAATCTCTTCTCAGTGCAGGCTTCACTGTTTCTTGCCCGCACTATCCTGTATCCAGTGCCTCCGCCGCCCGGGCCTGCCTGCCGGTGCCTCCGCCGCCCGGAACTGTCTGTGCGCCGGTGTTTCCGCCGCCTAGGCCTGCCTGCCGGTGCCTCCGCCACCTGGGCCTGCCTGCGCGCCGGTGCTTCCACCGCCTAGGCCTGCCTGCCGGGCCTGACTGTCGGTGCCTCCGCCACCCGGGCCTGCCTGCACGCCGGTGCCTCTGCCGCCCGGACTTGCCTGCGTGCTGGTGCCTCCGCCGCCCGGGCCTGTCTGTGCGCCGGTGCTTCCGCTGCCTAGGCCTGCCTGCCGGGCCTGACTGCCGGTGCCTCCGCCACCCGGGCCTGCCTGCACGCCGGTGCCTCTGCCGCCAGGACTTGCCTGCGTGCTGGTGCCTCCGCTGCCCGGGCCTGCCTGCGCGCCGTTGCTTCCGCCGCCTAGGCCTGCCTGCCGGTGCCTTCGCCGGCCGGAACTGTCTGTACGCCGGTGCTTCCGCCGCCTAGGCCTGCCTGCCGGTGCCTCCGCCACCTGGGCCTGCCTGCACGCCGGTGCTTCCGCCGCCTAGGCCTGCCTGCCGGGCCTGACTGCCGGTGCCTCCGCCACCCGGGCCTGCCTGCACGCCGGTGCCTCTGCCGCCCGGACTTGCCTGCGTGCTGGTGCCTCCGCCACCCGGGCCTGCCTGCGCGCCGGTGCTTCCGCCGCCTAGGCCTGCCTGCTGGTGCCTCCGCCACCCGGAACTGTCTGTGCGCCGGTGCTTCCGCCGCCTAGGAAAAATTCTAATATGTAAAATCTGCACTGCTTTTTAGCATCAAGTATATTTGTTTCATTGTCCTTCAAAGAAATAGAGAACTGTCTCATTAGTAACCAGTATCTGTAGGGATTTTCTGTGGCAGGTCCTGGTATGAAGATTATAACAGATGAAGCAACAATGGTGTGATATCAATGTAAATCAAAGAATCTAACAGTGTTACTTAAGAGTTGATTTTTATGTCATACCTAGAATGTTGTCTACAAGACAAATGATAAATGCTTACTTTTCATAGGGTTTCATCAGAAAATTTAAAAATAAAACTGCCTATACTGCAAAGATATAACCCATGTTTTCAAGGTAGACTTTCTGATGGGTAATTTAAAGTTTGATAAATCAACAAAAATTAGGAGTTTTAAGTGATATGGCAATTTGTCATCTTTACTGAGAAAGATTGCATCCTTTTCTTGGGTGGGTCTCTTGCTGGCTCTAATTGCTATATTCCTTACCAGGTTCAGGAGCAGGTTTTGTCTTTGCAATTCATGAGCCTCAACTCATTAGAAAGAAACCATCACTGTATCATCTATCATCATATTTTGTTAGGCAAACATGAAAAAAGAAAAAAAAACAAATGAAAAACCCCACTGAGTTAGTGTCCATTCTGCTCTTTTGTAGGGTATTTGATTTCCTATGAGAAAGTCACATTATCTTAAAAGCGTCAATCATACATTCTGATGTTGGAAAACAGATGGGAGTGATATGTGCCCACCCTGCCATTTATTGCTATGTTTTGTGACAGACATGAGGAAGGACACTCTGATTACAAGTGGGAATATCAAAAGAACTTGATATGCTTCTGTATCATTTTTGATATTGAAACAATTAATAAATCAGCATGGAGTTCTTGTGGTGATAAGACCTTGATTTCAGGTGTTTTCTTTGCTCTTGCTTCTCTTTTGTTTTGCTGTTTAGATACACTGACTGCAGTTGTTCAAACACATGGAAAAGTCCTAGTTTAATCAATAGAATTATGTCTTAATAAAAATTGAATGGCAGGCAAAATATTACTTGACTTGTTTCATGCTGTTTCTTTTTTTTCCTTATATTGTATATGATATTAGGTAACACTAGATAAAAAGTTCTACATATTTAAGCTCCTGTCACAATCTGTAGACCTTAGCGGGTAGCAAAACAGGACCAGCTAGCAAGGCGGCGAGCCAACGCCTTCTCCACTGCCTTGTTAACCTGACTCCTCACAGCAGTAAACAGTAAGATGGCTAGCATGGGAAAATGAGAATATGCTTTCTTACTAATTCATAGACTTCATGCTGGTTGGTTTTAGGAACAGAGGATGACTAGATCTTTAATGATCACCCATCATATCCAATACTAATTTTATATTTTAAAGGCATAAGTCACAAGCCTTTGATATTCCTTTCTCTCACAATCTTTCTTCTGAAAACAGGTTCTCACTTCCACATTACAACCCAGATCTTTTATCCCCCTCTTCTGGCACCACAGGGACCCCAGACAGCAACATCCCTTGCTTCAGTTGTTGTTGAGTCTTCTCAACTCCCCCCATGATTATTCTTATCCCTGCCTCTGCTGTTGCTGTCCCCAGGATGGGGTCACACTACAACACAGGTTCCTGCAGTCACAGCAGCCACTTCTTCAGAGGCTCCACATGCTTGCTCTTTGTAGGAGCTCAGCCAAACAAGTTCCTCATGTCTCATTAGAGTACCCCAGTGTCTTGTGACAACCAGCAACTTCAATCATCAATGCACACTACAGTGAAGCAATGTTCTTTGTAGACTTTGTCACACCACCACCATTTTATACAGCGGATGCATATTACTTGTTCTATAGATTTACTGAGAAAACAGTACAATGGTTTTCATACAGTCAGAAAAACTAAGGTTTGATATGTATTGAATATCAGAATGACTATAGTCAGTGATATTGCATAGAAATCTGGATATCAAGTGAACAAGTTGACACCTATGTTAAGTTTTGTTTAATCATGCAAAATGCACTCAATTTTTAAAAATATTTAGTGTGTGTGCATACATGCACGTGTACATGCAAGAGTCTGTATGTAAAATCACAGACTTGCTACTGCATGCACGTGGTGATAAGAAGACCGTAGGTGTTGTTGCCTTCCACTTCACCTGCCACTGAACTGCAGAGATGCACAAGATAGCTGACTCCGTAGGATTCAGAGAATTCTTTTCCCCTGCCTTCCATTTCATGTTAAGAATCCACAGATTACAGATACTCCACTGAGCTTGGCTTTTATATGAGTTCCTCAGAAGAGAACTTAGGACTACTGTGGGCAAGCACTTTTCCTGCATGAGGTACCTGCCCAGCCCAGAACCTTGGGCTTTTATGAAAACATCACATTGTACTCTATAAGCATAATGCAATAAGCATGTGTCTGCTGAGATATAGTGCAAAACCTTAACATTTAAAGGCTCTTCCAGTTTGCTTGCTTCATATTAATAAAAAATATAGTTTTTGATGAGACATGATCACAGAAAGATATACAAGCACATCTCATATCCAAACAAAATGAGGCTTGGGATTACAAAGGGAATCTTTTACCAATGAGGCCAACAGAAATCATCGTGAGCCTTAGAATTAGGAAGAGATTCTCAAGGAAAAACTGGGAGCAAGGTCGAGGGTGTGAGGATTATTATATTAAAGTACAATATGTTACCAAAATACATGTTCTGAAGAAAGATTGCAATTCAAATTGAAATATTCCATGTAAAAGATATATTACCAGAAAAGTGATATAATTGTGAATTTGAGGTCATTAGAGGTTATTTTCCAGCCTCCTAGCCTTGGAGTGAAAAGGGATGGAAGCTATATGTTTCTCTTTTTTATTGATCTTTATTGATCTACATTTCCTCTGCTCCCCTCCTTGCCTCTCCCGTCCTCTTCAACCCTCTCCCAAGTTCCCCATGCTCCCAATTTACTCAGGAGATTTGTCTTTTTGTACTTCCCATGTAGATTAGATCTGTGTATGTCTCTCTTAGGGTCCTCATTGTTCTCTAGGTTCTCTGGGATTGAGATTTTGGGCTGGTTTTCTTTGCTTTATGTTTGAAAACCACTTATAAGTATGTACATGTGATAATTGTCTTTCTGGGTCTGGGTTACCTTGTGATATCCCAACTCAATAAGACCACTACCCCAGTTTCCAAATTAGGCATTTTTATGTTAAAACTGGGTTAGGGCAAAACAAGATATCTGTGGGCGGCAGAAGCAGTCTTGAGACCCATTGCACCTGCCAAAAAGGAAAAACACCCAGTCCTTTGTGTAATCTATCAAAGCCTGAGGGGGCAGAAACTGGCTGAAACTGGCTTGATCTAGACTTGTTTTTGTCCTGATGTTGACCCACCCCGTATGTTAATTTGAATTGACCAATGATGTTGCTGTTGCTCTGCTTCCCTAGTATGTAACCCTGAGACTTCGACAATAAAAATCTTCTTGCTGTTTGCATCCATTGGCGTGGCTTATTGATTCTGGGGAATCCTTCCCTGAACCCTAGAAATTAGGGTCTTTCAACCTCACTCAAAATGATGTTTTCTAGCTCCATCCATTTGCCTGTGAAATTCAAAATATTGTTATTTTTTCTGCTGTGTAGTACTCCATTCTGTAAATGTACCACATTTTCCTTATTCATTCTTCAATCAAGTGGCATTTAGGTTGTTTCCAGGTTCTGGCTATGACAAACAATGCTGCTATAAACATAGGTGATCACATCCTATGATTTCGTTGGCAAGAAATCAACAAAATAGAAACAAAGAAAACAATACAAAGAATCAATGAGACAAAGAGTTGGTTCTTTGAGAAAATCAACAAAATAGGCAAACTTTTACCAAACTTAACCAAAAGGCAGAGAGAGAATATTCAAATTAATAAAATCTGAAGAGAAAAAGGGGGACATAACAACAGACACTGAGGAAACACAGAGAATCACCAGGTCATATTTCATAGAGCTGTACTCCACAACATTGGAAAACTTAAAGGAAATGGATAAATTTCTGGATAAATATCACTTACCAAAATCAAATCAAGACCAGATAAGCTAGATGTTTCTTAAGAAAGTAAAAACAGGGAGGCAAACAACCAACACTACAGTAATTGCAGTGCAGTGTTCTGATAAGAGAGAGACTACATACATAAGAGCTCTGAGTTCTGTGTAACTTAAGGCATCTTGAAAAAAGAAACTGCTAAAAAGTCTCATAGGAACACTTAGACCCACCCTTTGCAGAAAGAAACGTGCTGCAAACAAATATGTATAAACACTTTATCCTTGGTGGAAAAAATAACATTTATGAGGTGCTGAGAAAGGATATTAATATGCTTCAATATATTTCCAGTTCTCTTTGTAAAATTGAGGCTTTCTGAGGTATCCTACGTCCATGTTACATGCTTTTTGGGGTTGGTTGTCCTCATACAGCTTGTGTTTGATCTTGTGTTGATAAGGCCTTACACGTGTGGTTCTGACATTCCTAGAGACACAAGCTCAGATAAACTCCCTGCTCCTCTGGCTCTTACAGTCTTTCTCCACCATTGCTCACAATGTTCCCTGAGCCTTGTGCAGGGGTCTTTTGTAGATGTATCTACTGGGATTGAGATCTGCAGTCCTGCATTCATCCTGGTTTTCCTCAATAGTCTCTATGTGTTTCGAGGACAAAGTTCCTTAATGAGGGGTGAGAATTACATCATCCCCATGGAAGAACACATGAATTATTTATCCAATACCAAAATGTCAACTCTGAAATAATATACATATAAGTAATATTATACAGAAAAAGCAGGATACATATACCAACATTTGAAGCAAAAGGAGACCATGAAACTGACAGAGACCAAGAAGTATATGGTAATGCTTTGAGGAAAAGAGGAAATGATGTAACTATACTACAATCTCAAGAAAAAAAAGAAATATTTTTAAATAATTCAAGACTTTGAGGTGATATTTTGTTCCAAGTACCTAATATTTTACACACATACTTTAAATTCTGAAATTCCATGAAGTTAATATATTAGACAGGGGAAATAAAAAAAGCAAACAATTAAACAGTGCTGATTTCATAATCCAGAAAGTGTAAGACCAATGTTAAGCTCCCCAGCTTCAAGACATCTATTTAACAGTATAAAGTTTATTGAGATACATAGACTTTGGATCCAGATGCCTTTAATATTCAAGCTCTGTAGGTGAAAGTTTTCATACATAATTAATGAAAAAATTGTAAAATATAACTTATGAAAAGATTTTAAATCATTCATTTTGTTAAATATTCCCCTGTAATAGTAAATGTAAAATAATAATCATATACTTGGTAATACTTTGAATATTAAATATTATTCTGTAACACGAGCAAATTAAAATGAGCTATCATTATTAGCATCATAATAATTGCTTTTTAAAATCTACTAATATATTTTGTACATATAGTTAGTATGTATGTATGGATGTATTCAGCATTCATAAAGGTGCTCCATTGAGGCCAAGAAGACATTGGATCCACTGCAGCTGGAGTTACAGTTGACTGTGTACTAGCATGTGGGTGTTAGGAACTGATCCCATCTTCTGAAAGAGCATGCAATTTCTCTAATTGTAGATTTACTTTTCCAGCCCCCTCATAATACTTTTTCCACCACCTTGACCAATGTATTTACCATGACAGCATATTTTCTCAGAAGAAAATGTAACTGAAATCATAAAAATGAGTTTTCAGGTGGTATTATAATGAATGGAAGAAACTGAAATAATTTCAGTTTTCGCTTTTCATGTTCTGTTCCTGGTTGAAGGGAATGTGTGTAAGAGTGTGTGTGTGTGTGTGTGAGAGAGAGAGAGAGAGAGAGAGAGAGAGAGAGAGAGAGAGAGAAAGAAAGAGAAAGAGAGAGAGAGAGACCAGTGAGGTACTTTAATTTTTATTGTAAAAGCTCTATATCTAAATACAGTTCTATTGCAAGATATTTGGGCTAAGGATTTTGATAATGAAATAGGGATAAGAGACTAAACATCAGGCTGTTGACATATACTAAAGTGCTGCACTCTTAACATGACTCTCTTGCAATTTGACCACATTATGATGGTGATAGCAAGACAAAAAGGGAACTAAGTTTTATTTATCCTTGGGAATTCAGAGCTCAACTCAATCTCCACTGCATACTTGTATCTCCGGAAATCTAGATTGCCATAGTTGGTGCAGGTTTTATATAAAAAATCAAGTATTGGCTATTACAAACAATGCTGTTATGAACATAGTTGAGCATATACTTTTGTTGTATGATAGGGCATTTCTTGGGTATATTCCCAAGAGTGGTATTGCTGGGTCCAGGGGTAGGTTGATCCCGAAATTCCTGAGAAACCACCACATTGTTTTCCAAAGTGGTTGCACAAGTTTGCATTCCCACCAGCAATGGATGAGTGTACCCCTTTCTCCACAACCTCTCCAGCAAATGCTATCCTTGGTGTTTTTTATTTTAGCCATTCTGACAGGTGTAAGATGGTATCTTAAAGCTGTCTTGATTTGCATTTCCCTGATCGCTAAGGAAGTTGAGCATGACCTTAAATGGCATTGTTTGTAATAGCCAGAACCTGGAAACAACCTAGATGCCCTTCAATGGAAGAATGAATGAAGAAAGTATGGAATATATACATATTAGAGTACTACTCAGCAGTAAAAAACGATTTCCTGAATTTTGCAGGCAAATGGACGGAAATAGAAAACACTATCCTGAGTAAGTGAGCCAGACCCAAAAAGAGGAACAAGGGATGTACTCACTCATATTTGGTTTATAGCCATAAATAAAGGACATTGAGCCTATGATCCTAGAGAAGCTAAATAAGAAGGTGAACCCAAAGAAAAACATATAGGCATCCTCCTGAATATTAACCTTCATCAGGCGATGAAAGGAGACAGAGACCCACATTGGAGCACCGGACTGAAATCTCAAGGTCCAAATCAAGAGCAGAAGGAGAGAGAGCACGAGCAAGGAACTCAGGACCGCGAGGGGTGCACCCACACACTGAGACAATGGGGATGTTCTATCAGGAACTCATCAAGGCCAGCTGGCCTGGGTCTGAAAAAGCATGGGATGACTCGCAGAACATAGTGGACAATGAGGACTGCTGAGAACTCAAGAACAATGGCAATGGGTTTTTGATCCTATTGCATGTACTGGCTTTGTGGGACCCTAGGCAGTTTGGATGCTCACCTTAATAGACCTGGATGGAGGTGGGTGGTCCTTGGACTTCCCACAGGGCAGGGAACCCGGATTACTCTTAGGGATGACGAGGGATGGGGACTTCATGGGGGAGGGAGAGGAAAATGGGAGGCAGTGGCGGGGAGAAGGCAGAAATCTTTAATAAATAAATAAATTAATTAATTAAAAAAATAAAATAAATCAAGTATTGGAGCTAGACAGATGTCTCAGTGTGTCCAGTTAAAATGATATGTATTTATGAAAATAATAACATGAGCCGGGCAGTGGTGGCACACGCCTTTAATCCCAGCACTGGGGAGGTAGAGGCAGGAGGATCTCTGTGAGTTCAAGGCTAGCCTGGTCTACAAGAGCTAGTCCCAGGATAGGAACCAAAAGCTACAGAGAAATTTTGTCTCGAAAATCCAAAAATAATAATAATAATAATAATAGTAATACATGAAATTCGGAAAACGATGTATATTTGTGTGCATATGTGTGCTTGTGCAATTTGTTTATGAAATAAAAAATGGGCTGGCTGTGAAAATGATGAATACATTTCTAGTGGACTAACCTGACACATGTTTGAATTGGACATTAACTGCAAGATCACAATATTTCAGAGACAGCTAAACCCTGTTCATAGGAGACACTGGACTGAATAGCTACTTAAATATTGAAAAAGAAAATCATTCAAACCTGTATTCAGACTCTGAAACATTTCAGTTACCTCTGCTTCTGAAACTTTACTGATGCTTGTCAATCAAACCTCCTTCTGAATATTTTTCAGAACTTGAAATTTACTTATCATAAAGACATCAATATATTTGAGTAAATAATTGTAAAACCACAAGGTCTCAATCTTGTGAATTCCATTAATTTATTTGCCATCAATATTATTAATTTTACTCTACTTTGCTTTTGTAGATGCATATTAAATTTCATCAAATTCTCTTATATTAAATGAGTCCTTATGAATGGATACACTACTACCCACTATCTAAATCAGGAAATGGAGAATTTTAGTGCAACTTTTCTATTTCCATTCTTTATTTCTCTCTCTTTTGTTTAGGGCTGAGCCTCACTCTGGCTCAAGGTGACGTTTGACTTGTGAGATCCCTGTTCATCCTCACAACCAGTGGGTTACTACTTTGATTCACTATTCCAGGCTCTGCATGCAATCTTAAAATTCCTTTTATTAGAGTCAGCAAGTAGTGCTCTGATTTGTATGAGCATAAATGATGTATGACTGCTCTCTACCTTTTTCTGAAGTACTTATGTGAGATATCATTGATATGGCTTTTGCCTAGTTTCTTCCGTTCAACATAATGGTATCAAATAGCTACATTGCTTTCTCTGCCCCAGAACCTCATTCCATAATGCTATTACATCAATAAATAACCTCAATACAGCCCCTTTGATGAATCTGAGGTTGTTTCCACTTTGGAGTTTTATGAATAAAGATGCTAAATACTTTCTTATGAAATTATTTTCTGATGCTTTCATTTCTACTTTATAATTTAAAATTGTAAAGTTGCAGGATAGAAATATCTATAAACTTAAATCATTTGTCATTATCTTTATAATGTAATTATACCAATTTTCTTTCAAACAAAATTGTATGAGGAGTTCAAAGCCATTCTGGGCTACAGTAATGATTTTTTCAGGCAATTGAGAGACCTGGTAAGGGATTAAAAATACATAAATGAATTTTATATTTTCTGCAAAAAATGTGGTACTGTCTCCTTGGAGTGGCATTCATTGTCTTTCTAGGACAGACAATGATGAAGAGTATACACAAGCACCACCTAACAAAAGAGTCTTTTTTGTTGGAGTACTTGAAATATGCTATACATCTGAATCAAATGTGCTACACACCTGTGTGGAACTGTGTGCACATCATTATGGAAGTGTGCTGTACATCTGTATGGAAGTGGCCTGCATATCTGTTTGGAAGTTTGCTGCACATCTGCATGGAAGTAGCCTGCACATCTGTGTAGAGTGTTATGTAGAGCTGTAGAGAAGTGTCCTGCACATCTGCACAGCCCTTTTGCATGCCCATCTGCACAGCCCTTTTCTTTCTTGATAGATGGAGTAGAACAGTTTACAAACTGCAGAAAACATTCTGAGTTAGGAATGAATTTCACCATACCTTTCTCAACTTGTGACCTTTTTATTTCTAAATGGTTGACTTTTATGAGAAATTATTTTCTGTCAATTTGACAAAATGTTTTAAGCTTCAAGTTTTATCTTCTAAATCTTATTTTTGTTTTTTGAGACAAGGTTTCTCTGTAGCTTTTGGAGCCTGTCCTGGAACTAGTTCTTGTAGACCAGGCTGGCCTTGAACTCACAGATATCTGAGCGCCTCTGCTTCCGACGTGCAGGAATTAAAGGCATGTGCTACCACTTCCCGGCTCTAAATCTTGTTTTGAAATTACATAGCAAATGAAACACATCGAAAGTTGGGAAGAAAGAGAGATACTAGGATTCAGCTCTCCATTACCCTCAATTCTGGTGTTACGTCTAATTTTTGCATGGATGTTGGGGATTTCAACTTAGGTCCACTTGCTTTCACTGCAACTACATTTATCAGCAGAGCCACGTCCCTGGTTCAATATAGTGTCACTTTCCCTTTACTCATTCTCTTGTTAGCCCCTTATAGTGCCTTCACTATGTTTCCCCAACATGACATCTCTGAATTAAGTCAAAGTGTGAAGGTGCATTCTATCTTTTGAGTTGATTGATTCATGCCATCTGTTTTATCAGGTGTGTTTGTACAAAAACTGTGGGATAACACTGGCTGAAATGCAGCATGCATCTTAAGTTCATAAGCCACTGCTCTGACTAGTGAACTGGTGTAGGGGGTCCTCCTGTCTGTATGCTGCTTTTCTTGGTTAATGAATAAAGAAACTGCCTTGTCCTGTTGATAGGGAAGAACTTAAGTAGGCAGGGAAAACAGAACTGAATGCTGGGAGGAAGAAGGCAGAGTGAGAGAGGGTGCCCTGAAGCCACCACTGCTGGAGAAAGATGTGCTGAAACTTTGACCTCTTGGTGATATACAGATTAATATAAATGGGTTGAATTAATATGCAAAAGTTAGCCAATAAGAAGCTAGAACTAATGAGCCAAGCAGTGACTTAATGAATACAGTTTCTGTGTAGTTATTTCAGTTCTGGGCGGCCAGGACGAACAAGTGGCCTCTTCCTCCAACAGTGAACTACAGTGGTGTCTTGGGTCTCCTGCAGATAACTCTAATACAGACAGAGCCAGTATATGGTATTAGCATCCAAATTATTTTGGATTATTTGGATTACTTTCTTTTCCTTGATACATAGATGTCTTAGTGGAAAGCTTGAAGGTCCTCTGGGAAAAGATCACAGCAAAATGATCAATCTAAATTTCCATTACTATGCCAAGAATCCTTCACAAAACTGTTGTAAGGAGAGTGGCAGGGCTGCATCCCTGGTACCAGGCCACCTGCATGGCTAGCTTATGCCCCAAAATAATTACACGGAAACTGTATTCTTTTAAACACTGCTTGGCCCATTAGCTCCAGCTTCTTATTGGCTAGCTCTTACATATTGATCTAACCTATTTTTAATATTCTGTGTAGCACCACGAGCTGGCTTACCAGGAAAAATCTTAACCTGTGTCTGTCTGCAGTGGGAGAATCGTGGCGACTCCTGACTCAGCTTCTTTCTCCCAGCATTCTGTCTGTTTACTCCGCCTATCTAAATTCTACCCTATCAGAGGCCAAGCAGTTTCTTTATTAATTAACCAATGAAAGCAATAGATAGAAAGATGACCCTCCTCCATCACAAAACAAACAAACAAAAACAAAAAGTAGCCTTCATTTTCATCCAGTTAAGAAGTTCCAGCTCTGGAACCGGTGGGTTAACTCAGTGTTAAGAATACTGACTGTTTTTCAGAAGACACGGATTTGGATCCCATGGCTCCCATGGTGTTTCACAACTACCTGCAACTCCAGTACTAGGGCATACGATAGTCTCCCCTTATCTATGCAGGAAAACAATCAAACACATGCAGTACATTCATAAATGCAGGCAAAACACAATGTAAAATAAAAATCTGAAATTTACAAGATTCTTTCTCTTTAGACCAGCTCAAGGATGAAGATTATATATGAGGCTCTGACTCACTGTACCTATAGTTCAGGCTTGTGTTACTACAGTCACATGTACTCTACTCATGTGCATATTTTCAGTAGCATAGTTGGTACCATTGTTTAAACCTAGAATCACAATTTGTCTTATAATTTTTAAGGTACCTGTGGATTTCATTAGGATTGGCCAACGCTTTGCTCCTTTCCTGCAATTTTTGTTATAGTTTATTTATTAGACTTTGTTATTGCCTTTGCTTTTGAGATGTTACCTCAGTATATAGTCTCCCCAGGCCTGGAATTCACCATGGAGTCAAGACTGACTTCTAGCTTGACACAATCCACTTGCCTTTCTTTTCCACATTCAGGAATGATGGGCTTGTGTAGTAGGAGCTGCGGGATGCATTCCAGACCTCCCGCAACAGGCTTGTCACCACAGCTGACTTTGTCATCTTTTGGAGTGATAGACTATGTAAAGATTATATATACTATGCAATGTATAATATACATTTAAATACTCTGGGTTTTGTATATTTAATGGCCTCTCTAGGGAAAGCAACAACAAAAAATGACTATCTAATTTTTACTTAGCAGTGAAATTAATAAAACTACAGTTACACTTCTGTCAAAGCCAATAATATTCTTCTTGTGTGCATTATATCTACAGAATTCACATTAAACAAGACGTTAATGTTTTTCTTGGAACAGCGAGTTAAGCCCGAAGAGACTTCAAAGACGGGCACACAATCGTCTTTTCAGTAAGTCTCACAAGTGTAATACCTGACATCTCCATTGCCTTCTGTGTGTCTGCTTCTCCTGTGCTGCCACTGCTCCTTCTTAAGCCCGCAGGAATTTGATTGACAGCCTTTGTCTCCTAGGTTGGACAGCAGCAAATCTTTTCAGCTTTTATGTGAAAATGTTTTTGTTTCACTTCCATTGTTTGGAGATATGTCTGTTGAATGTAGGATTCTTCGCTTGCTGAGTGTTTTCAGGATCTCAGAGATTTACTATTGTTCTGTGAGCTGCAGTTCTGATGAGATACCTCTGTTCCCTACAGTGTGTTTTATTCTCACTATTTGAAAATTTTTCTCTTTGTATTTGATTTTCAGTAGGTCGATTATAAAATACTTTGTATGTTTTTTTCACTCACATTCATTTACTGTCAAATGTTTACAGAGCTACTTGGATCTGTAGATAAATGGATGCTTTTATTACTTTTTGGAAATGCTGATTTATTATACTATTATCAATTTTTAACTAAGTTCTTTTTCTTGGTAATTATTTTCTATTATTGTCTTGTTTACAATATTTGCCTAAGCATTTATTCTCTGTTTCCAATCTGAATGTCAGCTCAAAGGGTCAAACATCTTAAACTAAGACCAGATACACTAAATATGATAGAAGAGAAAGTGAAGAGTACTCTTATACTCATTGGCACAGGCAAAGACTTTCTAAAAACAATAACAATAGAAAGGGCTTTAAGGAAAAAAATAGGAGCACATAAAACTGAAAAGTTTTTGTATAGCAGAGACCACCATCATAGGAACAAAACTGTAGGTTATATAGAATGAGATAATAGTTTAACTATCTGTTTAGCTAGTGAAGGGTTAATGTAGACAGAAACCTCTCACTCGTTTTCAATCATCCAAAATAGTCACTCAAAAACTATATTAAGTAATACACTACTTGGCCAATAATTCTAGCATATTCCTAGCTAGCTCTCTCATCTAAAATTAACCCATTTCTATTGTTATATTTTACCACAAGGATCATGGTCCTGGCAGCCTGTACCTTTCTTCTCTGACATCTACATGGCATCTCACTGGCTCTGCCTACTTTCTCCTTGCATTCAATTTAGTTTCCCCACCTAGCTCTATTCTGACCTATCACAGGCCCAAGCTGCTTCTTTATTCATTATCCAAGAAAAGAAACACATACATAGAAAGACTTCCCACAAAAGGTCAATTTCTAAAATATATAAAAAAAACTTAAAAGCTAGAATTCAAGAAATTAAATAACCAAATTAAAAATGGAATGCAAACTAAAATGAGTTATTAAAAGAAGAAACTCCAATGGCTGAGAAATACTTAAAGAAATTTTCAGTATCCTTAGTCATCAGATAAACCCAAATGAAAACTATTTTGATATTTTCTTATACCAATAACAATGTCCAAGATAAATAGAAGGAAGGATTGATCTCTGTAGGAAGGACAAATAGAATGAATAGTTATTGATGGACTGGGAGGTGGGGGAGTAGAATGAGAGGGTCAAAAGGGAAGGAAGAGGGAAGAGGAAGATGAAATGGGAATTATTGGGAATGATAGCTAAACCCTGTTGCAGGGAGTGAGCCACTTGTTGGTAGCCAGCTAGTTAGTTCCAAAATAATCAAACAGAAACTGTATCAATTAAATCACTTCTTGACCCATTAGCTCTAGCTTCTTATTGGCTCTTATATCAATTTAATCCATTTCTATTCGTCTGTGTTTCACCACAAGGCATGGCTTACCAACAAAGTTTAGGCATGTCTGACTCTGGCGGCAGCTTGATGGCGTCTCTCCCAACTTAGCTCTTCCTCCCATGCTATAGGCCAAGTCAATTTTCTTCATTCATTAAACAATAAAATCAACATATAGACAGAAGGACTCCCACACCAAAAACAAAGGGCCATTTGAGTGGTGGTATGGAAACCTAATACAGTAGAAGCTTCCTAAAATACATACATATATGAAGGTAACCTAAAGGGGATTGTCAAACAATGGGGGAGTAAGAGCCCCAACTGGATATCTTTTGTCACCAAATGAAGCCTTTACTTCCAAGAATGGGTCCCATCTAATCAGTTGTTGGCCAAAGAGGCCTCATAAGAATCTCTAAGGAACACAGGCCATTAGCTTAGATTTTTCCTCAAACTGATGGTTAGATCCTATTGCTGAAGGCAACACATATACAATTCACTGAAAATGCAAAAGTTGACCTGCCACCTCCCTATAGCCTTCCTTCCTACTGATGAGTGTTTATGGTACTGGATAATACCCTGAATAGTACTAGAGGTGAAAGATAAACCCCAAACCAGATGCAAACCCTTTGATCTAAAGTGGTGGGATGTCTGAAAAATACACTCACTTAACAGTGGCACTAAGTGGTGGAAGTAACCAACCAATATCTGATTGGGTTTTAGGCCCACTCCATGAGATTGATCACATACCCAACAATGCTTGGGTGGGCAAGATTCTGGGACAAAATAGGCCATGGAATTAGGGGAAAACCAAATATTTCTGTTCTAAAAATGGAATATAGAAAGAAAATGACTCCTAATGACTTGATAGATAAGTATCTTGCTCAACCATCCTGAGAGAAGATTCTTCCTGCAGTAGGTGGAAACAAATATAGTGATCAGACAACGCATAGATAGTAAGAGGTCTTGGAATATTCTGGCTTAATTGGGATGTGTCTGTCAAATCCCTCACCTCAGTGCTCAGAGAATCTTCCAGAAGAGGAGACAGAAAGATGGTATGAGCCAGAGGAAATGGAGAACACCAAGTAAACAAGGTCTTGTAAACACAGAACAGCCAATAAATACATGAACTCACAGAGACTGTGTCTACATGCACAGTGCCTGCATTGGTCTGGAACTGATGGAGTTCCAATGCTGAGAGTTAATGTGGTCACATACCCCCACCCCTAACCCAGAAGCTACCTTCAATTGATAACTATATGCAAAGTAAATCCAGTTTTTCCAACAGAGTCTCACCTAGGATATAAAGGACTCTTTAGGACAGGCCCTAAGCCCAGCATTAGATGGCCAACACAAAGTGAACCAAATGGCATTTTTGGAAATAATTTCTCTCAAACTGCTTGGTAAGAACATTTTTTTTATTTTTATTTATTTATTTTTAGAACATCTTTTTTAATCTTAAAGGTTTTTGGCTTTTATATTATATTTTCTGGATTTGTGATTTTTTGGGGATCTCTGTGTGTGTGTGTGTGTGTGTATGTGTGTGTGAACATGTGTATCTCTATGCTTATATCTGTTTATTTGCTGATTCTTTGAATATTTTTACTCTGCTTGTTTATTTTTCCTTATTCTCATTTATTTCATCTTGTCTTATTTTACTATTATTTTTTAGATGATTCTTTGCTTTCTAACAAGAGAGAGAGAGAAAGGGTGTAAATTGAGGGGATGAACATGGGAGGATCTGAGAGCTGTTGGAGAAGGGGAAACATGATTATAATATATTGTTTGAAAAAATCTATTTTCAATAAGAGAATAATACAAAAATAAAAATAAATATTTTAGAGCATATTTTAGAACCCTAGAGTAGACAACTGTTTATTCCTATAATTAGTATTTCTTTATTAAATTTCTAAATTATATCAATGTAAACAGAATGATGAACAGTACTACCTTGATCACATCTTTTGTCTATGTTTTAAAATCCTGTTCTGAATTTTTTACTTTGTGTTTACATTGTAAGATTTCTTCTTGATAGCAATTTTGTAGGGGGAAGGTAGAGACAGGGTTTCTCTTTGTAGCCCTGGCTGTCCTGGAACTCACCTTGAAGACCAGGTTCTCCTTGAACTCAAAGATCAGACCTGCCTCTGCCTCCCAAGTGCTGTGATGAAAGGCTTGTGTTACCAATGCCCAGGTATTTTCTGTTTCTTAACTTGACTAATAGATATGATAATGATGTGATGACAGAGAGAAAACATCATCACATATTTTATCCTTCTATGTTTATTTATTTATTTATTTATTTATTTATTTATTTATTTATTTTACATGATACAGTGTGTAGGCCAGACTAACCTGAGGATGAGGGTAGACCCGGTGTCTCATGAGTCAAGATTATGGGTGGGAGCCAACATATCCTGCTGAATTTTTAGATTATTTTCTTTCTCTAAATGTTATTGATCTTGTTTTATTATTATTATCATTATTTATTTATTTAAAATTTCCACTTTCTCCTATTCTCCCATTTCCCTCCCAGTTCCCCCCTCCCTCTCCCCTTCGCTCTCCAGTCCTAAGAGAAGTCAGGGTGCCCTGCCTTGTGGGAAGTCCAAGGCCAACCCCTCTATCCTAGGAAGGTGAGCATCCAAATAGACTAGGCTCTCAAAAAGCCAGAACATGCAGCAGAATCAAAATTCAGTGTCATTATCATTGGCTTCTCAGTCTGCCCTCATTGTCAGCCACATTCAGAGAGTCCTGTTTGATCACATGTTCATTCAGACCCAGTCCAGCTGGACTTGGTGAGCTCCAATAAGAGCAACAATTGAATAAACGGAACCTCCTGAAACTCAGAAGCTTCTGTAATGCAAAGGATACTGTCATTAAGACAAAAAGGCAACCTACTGAATGGGAGAAGATCTTCACCAACCCTACATCAGACAAAGGTCTGATCTCCAAAATATATAAAGAACTTAAGAAACTATACATTAAACCTCTAATTAACCAAATTAAAAAATGTGGTACTAACCTGAACAGAGATTTCTCAACAGAAGACATTCACATGGCCAAAAGACACTTAAGGTCATGCTCAACCTCCTTAATGATCAGGGAAATGCAAATCAAAACAACTTTGAGGTACCATCTTACACCTGTCAGAATGGCTAAAATCAAAAACACCAATGACAGCCTATGCTGGAGAGGTTGTGGAATAAGGGGAATACTCATCCATTGTTGGTGGGACTACAAACTTGATCTTGTTCTAAGACTTAGTAAAACTATTTCCTGTTGACCAGTGCTCACCAGAAGTTAAATTTATTTCCGGAATCAGTCCTGAACCTTGGACCACTTTGATTTAATTCTGAACTATTGTAATCTAGGCTTGAAGAAAAGGATGCAACTCTTTTGTTTTGTTTTTTTGAGACAGGGTTTCTCTGTGCAGCCCTGGTTGTTCTGGAACTGGAATGTGCTCTGTAGACTAGTCTGGCCTCGAACTCAGAGGTCCACCCACCTCTACTTCCTGAGTTCTGGAATAAAAGGTGTTTACTCCCAGGCCTATAGATTCTTCTTATCATCAATACCTTGGGAGTCTCATCTTTCTTTAGTTTGGTGATAATTGAAGTTACATTTAATCTATGTATGCAGAGATACATGCCACCTATGAAAGCAAAGCTATTGGCAGAAAATTTGTCTAATTGAATTCTTGCTATTGTAGAATGCATGCTTTGCCCTGAGTGTAGAAACCAAATAAACATGATTGCCCTTATGTTGATACAAGAGACTCAGTGACTGAGCACTCAGGATTTCAAATAAAATCAAAATAAACCAACAGTAGCAATTAGCAAAAATCTTTAAAATACATTTTCTTTCATGATGCTATCTTTCCAACAGCTTTAGAACTGTTTACCATATACTTCCATTTTTGAGAAAACATCTCTGTCTTTATAGCCTTTGGAGTTACACCAGTAGCCTTTTTCACTGCAAGTTGGAATTAGATATCAGGGCTTTCTTAGGCATCTGCTGGTTCTACATCAGGGAGGAAGGGGAGAAGATCTTGGCAATGATTTCTGTTATGTATCCCCACAACTGACACAACAGGACACCTCCTCTCCACAGCTCCTAGTGTGGTGTCTATATGAATGGCAGCATAAAGAACCATTTTACAGAAGAATATAACCCTTAGATAGACCCATTACACCTTGTTCACCATTTCAGCTGAGGGTGGATACGGCAAGAACACAGTAAAATCTAATCCAAGAGCCCTCCGCAGAAATTGAACCTGTAGCACTTGAACTCTGTATCTTCCATCTGTAGAGCAGAGAGATACAAATGTTTGTCATTTACACAACCAAGTCTATCAAGCAATCTTGCTCAGACCGCTTAGTTTCAAGAACTCTTTTATGTCAATTGCTTTGGATTTTGTACAAATAAAAGGATGACACCAACTAGAAATGAATATATACCAAAATAAGAAAGAAGAAAGAAGGAAAGAAAATTAAGGCAGTGGAGGTACATGCCTTTGATCCCAGCATTCAGGAGGCAGAGGCAGGCAGATTTTTGAGTTTGAGTCCAGCCTGGCCCACAAAATGAGTTCCAGGATAGCCAAGGCTACACAGAAAAACCCTGCCTCAAAAAGAAAGAAATAAAAAATAAGTTCCATTTTCTTCATACCAATAAGATGATTTAGTTTTGTTCCTCGCCTTACAGAAATAAGGAAGGCCTTTAAGTACTGAACAAACAGAAATGGATATTTTTGGTTTTGTTCGTCACTTAATTGTGTGCTTAGAAGGAAAGTTTAGTACTGAGCTCTAGACATTATTCTAATTATATCATTATTAACATTAACATTATATATATATATATATATATATATATTAACATTATATCATTGTTGTCTAGGAGCAAATGCCCCTGTCTTCACATGAGTAGAGTCAGGGTCCAAAGTCTCCCAGGTAGTCCCCACTGTACTGTTTGAGACAGTCTTTCACTAAATCTGGAGCAGAACAGCCTCACTAGACTAGTCACATGGTGTTTCTTTGTGGTGGAACTACATATTTGTGAATACCAACAATAAACCACTATGTATAATTCTTCATAGACTTAGTGACATTCAACTTGTTCTGTTTTCTGTTGAAAACTTTTCCTTGAATTCTGCCTTAGACACCTGGGGTGATTCACCAGCAGGCCATCCAGACATGCTGCATTTCTCTGGAAGACTGTTGCTGATGCCACACCATTAGTAACCGGCCTAGGACAGCTGGTTGACACTCCATGCGAGTTCTCACAGGTTTGGTCGTCAAGGAGCTGAGCAGCTGTGTAGATTTTCAAATTGGCTCAAATATTTAAGAAACACAATGTGTTTTTTTTTAAATTTTATTCTATTTATTTCTGATAGTTCTAATCCTCATCTCTTCTCACTTCTTAGGTGACCTGACTAAAAGCCTCTGTATTTTTCTTCAAAGAACCAATTTTTAGGTTTAATTTCCTTTGGTAAATTTGTGCTTTCAATTTCATTTATCGTATGCTATTGTTTTGTCATTTCCTTTCTCTTACTGCTTTGGATATAATTTGTTTGACTAGTGTCTATTGTTGTAGATGGCTTGGTTTATTGTCTTTTCCCAGATTTTAAGGTAGCATCATAGGCAAATAATTTCAGATTTTTTTTCCTGACATATGCAGAATATGATAAAAATAATCTCCTGTGTACTGGTTTTCCTATCTTGAAAGAGTCTAATAAATCATATTTCTACTTTCATTTATTTTAACATATTTTTAAGAATTTGCTTTTAATACTTACTATTATGTGTCTATGTATTGTGAATGCATGTGCTTGTAGAGGTCTAGATGGGCATTAGATACTCTGGAGATGGAATATAAAAAGGTATTTAGTCTCTGACATGGTGATGGGAGCTGTACTCTAGTATTTATAAGAAGAGTATATTGTCTAACCACTGAGCAATCCACTGTCCCAGTTGAATGTATATTTAAGATTTTTCTTGAGATTTCTTCCAAGACTTGTTATCTAGAAGTCTGTTTAATAAAAATCTTTACTCTCAATAATATAAATTTTTTTAAATATTTGAAGTGTCAAAAATGTAGGTCCATCAAAACACAAGGCAGCGAGAGAGACCCTAGAGACTGTCAAAAGTTGAGGCACTTAGAGAGATCCTAGAAACTGAGAGTTTTAATTTTTAATAAACATAAAAAGTATTATGACTGTAATCATTCACTCAATTTCTTGACCAGCTTCTAACAAACAAATATATTTTTTCTTTTAGATGTTTTGTGAAAATATGTTTGTTTATGCACTAAAATTCACCCAATGGTATTAAATTAGTAAAAGGTTACCTTTTGACAATGTTTATTTTTTTTCTGAAATATTTTTCCAGTTTAGAAATACACTATGTCCAAAATTTTACTTTTTCAGAGCAACAAAAGTCTACAAAATTAAAATTGAAATTAATATAGCTATCAGGATGACTCAGTAGTCATAACAATACAGAGATAAATGGGAACATGCTTAGTGGACTCAACTGCCAATAATGTTGATAAGAAAATAGTAGTGATGCAGACAACCTGAAACAACTTGATGATGTAAAAAAGGATGACAGTCACCTACAATGGTGCAAGTTGTGACAAAAGACATGGTTCAACAAATGTGTATATGTGTTATGTACGTACACATGTGTGTTTGTGCAATTATGCATGCCATTTAAAAATCACTATTTTCCCAGTGTCTCCCATTTAAACCTCAAATAAATATATGAAAGCATAAAGTATTGTTTCCATTTTATCAACAGAATTCCAGAAGAGGTGAGCAAATTTAGATCATATAGTGATTAAAATTTACAGCTGGACTTCAGTTGCATATCCAACTCTATTGAATTTTGAAGATAATTTCTTTTTCTATGATGCTGTCAGACATTATAATGTGTCTAAGAAACACTTGATAATTTAACAGGTTATAATCATTTGGAAGAAAAACAGAAAATTGAAAATGGCAGCACTCTCTGATATGTAGATGGAGCCCAAAGAAAGAACATTCGAACTAAATTTGAGTTGAGGAGAGAGAGCATCTACTACAAGTTTGGAGCACTGAAATCAAATGGCTATCAACACAAGCTTTCCAATAAGATCATGGAAAAGAAAAATTGCAAAAAAATCCTGCCATTTAGTGATGCCTTGTTAAGTCTCAGATTCACTAAGACTCCAAGTTGCATTGAGTGAATTTTTTAAAAATACTCCATTTTCTGTTAAACTAGAATAGTCAAATGCTGTAAAGGGGAAGAAAATACACCAAAATGTTAAAATTGGGGAGTAGTAATTTTAATAATTATTTTATCTAATCCTCTGCAAATATCAGCCATGGGGTTTAAAGGTTATAATTTGCTTGTTTAGTGCAAAAAAAATTTGATTCAAAATAATCTCTTTAAGTACTTGAATGCATTCTATTTCAAGAAAAGGCTGTATGAGAGGCAGAAATTACTCAGGAAATGCCTGTGAAAAATTCAGCTGTCTTCACCATTTTGCAAAATGTGATTAGGCATTATTTAAAATGAGGGGGAAATAAGGATATGTTACTTTATTTGTCTTATAATCCACTACAGGTGTAACCTAACAAAGAAATACAGATTCATGTGACTTTGAAGATGTGGGGAAGCCTGGATATTCTGATAACCAGTGAATACATCCTGAAAGTACACAATGGATTCCCTGGTCTTACAGCAATTATAGCTGAAGTAAATAGATGTTCCTATAAGCATTGCTGTAATCAGCACTTCAATTTCAATACGAACTACAGAAGAACTGTCATTACACAGAGAATAAAATAGGATTAGAATCAAATGGGAAGGGGGAAGGGGAAGAAGGGAATAGCAGGATTCTGATATATGCAGTGCGGATCCTGTGTTCTGTTTAAATCACCACTACAGTAGTTCTTGACACATGCTAAGGTTTATGAAACATTTATGGAGATTGAAAAGAAAACTAACAGGCATGTTGACATGAATTCTATGTAACAATTGCTGCTGATTTGAAGAGAAAATTGAAATGGATATAAATAAAGTATTTCAGGTCATTATTCATTTAGAAAATATTCTCTTTTGTTTTTAATATCAAACAAGTAATAGCAACTTATGATGCATTTTATCCACAAAACACAGGTAGAATAAGTGATTATAAGAGAAGAGGAGGTATTAAATAGAACTAGAAATTGGGCATCATCTGGATCTGGTGTGGGAGAATTGTCTGTATTCTGTCAATCACGTTTTAACTAAACGCTGATTGGCCAGGCAGGAAGTATAGGTGAGTCAACTAGACAGGAATTAGAGGCAGGGCGATGAGAACAGGAAAATTCTGGGAAGGAGGAAGCCCATTCTTTCCACTTCTGCCCAGACCACCAAAGCAGGATGTGATCTACCCTGCTGAATAAGGTTAGTCATGTGGTTAATATAGATAAGATAATGGCTTAATATAAGTTATAAGAGCTAATACAAAGTCTGAGCTAATGGGACAATCAGTTTATAATCTTATGGAGATCTCTGTGATTTTCTTTGGGGGCTTACTGGCTTTGGGAACCAGGCAGGACATAAACCCCAATGAGCAGACCCACATGCTACAGAATGGTGCCCAATGTGGATAACTGCATCATGCTCATATTGCATGGATCTGGTGTGACAAATGCTCACATATACCAACTTTTGTCTTTCACAATTCTCTAGTTAGATGAAGATGAGGAAGCTTCTGGGACTTGTTTAGCAGAAAGCTGTGAATCCATGGGAGTCAGAAGCTTGCTTAGTTGTAAGCTAATTCATAGTAACAATTCATGCTAGCAATAAGCCATTCATGCCTGGGATGAATAATCCAATGTCATGAAGAAGCCAGGGTGTAAGGAAGGAAGTAGTGTTTATAGAGCATTTTCCCATACATCCAGCACAGCACCATGTACTTTTTCTTCGGTAATCATTATCCTTACAATGATCCACCACTTACTTCAATCAAGAAACTATTCACGCCCACGGGGACTATTACTAGATCATCTTTCTGAACCAGAGATAACTATAGGAGGAATGGAAGTCAACACAGGGTTAAGGAAGTGGAGTGAAAGAGGTGGAGCCAGGTCTTTGTTCTTTCTGACTCACTTAAACTCAAGCAAAGTCACAGGAATTACTTTACTCCCACTGGCATCTCATGGGAGGCTAGGCTTATCTTCCAGTGTAGGCAGAGAAAAACATCCCAAAGTTGTATGTGCTGTGAAGGAAATGCATCTATTCAAGTTATAGAATGGCCTAAAGGAAGGATGCGGCAGTGTTCAGAAGAGAATACAAGATGAAGTCTTTCCTGTCACAGTGACTGGCATACACGGGCTGAGGAAACTTTCCAACCTTAGGGACCTCTACCTGGGCATAAGGGATTTATTTGAATTATCCCAGAAAAAGGGATTTCAGAATGAGTCTGTGCCTATAAGAACTTGGAAGTAGGACATCATCTATATAAGTTGACAATAGATGATAAAATTTGTGGCTTTAGTAATTAAGTTGTTCAAAGGGTATAATATATGTTGAGGTTCAATGTTCAAGCATAGTTTTAAGTAGGTAAAGTTTAAATTAAAAAATAACTTAGATATCAGTATTTGATCATATACTCTGATATACTGGAGCAGATTGATACCCAATATTTTATAATAATATCACCCTCACAGTTGTTGAGGTGATACTTTCCACCTCCACGCACAATATTTGGTGAGAGAGTATTCTGTCTATACTCTTATTGCAAGAAGAAGGCAAAAAAAGGCCATAGAAAAATTCTAAATAGCTTAAAGGAAAACAGGATTCATGGCCCTGATCTTTTAAAAGTAGAGTCTTTTTTTTCCCCAAGAAATCTTAATTTCTTTATTGTTTGACTTTTTGACTCAACATTTTTTTAAACTTTTTGTTTTTTTCTGAAACGTTCTTATGAGCCTTTTGTTTTGTTCTCGTTAAATGCACTCGACCCAAAATTGGTTTGGCATATCGAAAAGGAGACCAAGGAAAGAAGGGACTAGGATGTGGGAGCAGGGAGGCCCAAATGGACAGAGAAATTGAGAATGGGGGGGGACACAGAGACAGCAAAAGGGACACAAAGAAAGGTGGATAGTTAGAAAAACCCAAAAGGAAAAAAATGCAGAGAAAAAGAATGAGCAAGATTTAGGAGCAAATGAATTCAGGAGCCCAAGGAAGGGAGTAGGAGGAGACCAAGACCCTTCTTTGTACCATCCCCGCTGGGGTGGGGGCTTCAAGACACCAGGTCTGGTTAGGGTAGGGGACACCTGGGCTCTCTGGGTGGCTTTGCGCTGGATTGCAGTAGAATAGCCCCACTTGGGGACCTGCCATGTAGCTGAGGCCTGGGGTTTACTCTGTGCTAGCGATGCCAGCTAGAGTAGGAACCAAAGGCCCTGCTGCACCACATCCTCTGCCGTCCATCGCCCACATCTGGAAAAGGGCCGTGCAGGGAATGAGGGAGCATGACTCTTGTGCCTCCAATCCCAGAGGACCTCTTCGCCGGCCCTTTCTCCCAGATTTATTGATGTTTGATGGGCCTCAGGCCTGGGCTGAGTTAAGTCCTCTGCTTCTTGGGCCAGTAACTCCACAGAACCACAGCAAGCTCCAGGTCCAGCAGTAGTTAGGCAAGGGCCACAAGCCATCTCCTACTCTCCGTGCCTGCCTTGGCAAGACTACCCCCATCCTCTCTCCCCAATCTAGACTTCACCCTTGGTCTTCTGGCAAGATAGGCTAAAATACACTACCAGAAAAAACCAGAGATGGAATAAACCCTGCCTTTTCACTTCTGTTCCCCTTCGTGGGGCAAACCATTATCTTTGGTCTGGCCCCTTTCCCCCACATTGATGGGGACAAGCCAGTCCCAGCTCCCCAAAAGGGAGAGGGCTTTCTAGCAGCAAAAATGGTCCTCCTCGCCACGGATTCACCGCCTGCTCAGCGCCTTCCTAGAGCCCCTTCCTCATAACCCAAAGAAGTTCACGGCAGCAGCAAGCTGAGACCCGAGGATGCTTGAAAACTCATGGCACTTGTGAGGAAGGAGGCAGGGAAAAAACAGGGTGAAGTCAGCAGAGGTGTGATTCCATCTCCGGAAGATGGCAGCAGAGTTAACGCTATCCCCCCAAAACTGGGGGAGGGCAGGCCAGGTTGAAGGGCCAGAGGTGCTAGGCAGACACCTTAAGCCTGGCAGAGGGCTTGGGGTGAGGGGCAAGGGAAAGGGACCTCTCACCTTTGTTCCCCTTCTCCCTCAGAAAGACCTCACCACTGCCATCCTGCTCAGCCACAGGAACCATTCCCTGCCCTTCACTCCTTTCCCTTGCCCTCCTCAGGATGGGACACCAGCCTCCTCCTGTCTGTCCTGAGTCCTGAAGTGATATATGAGAAACAGGAACTCAAAGGGGTAGTGCAGCCATCTCGGCAAAAGCAACTTTGGGTGTGAGGGTGTCTCCTGGCCAGCGGGGCAGGCAGTGAGGTACACGCCCCAGGAGGGCAGACTGATGCAGGACCGACAGAGCAGAGGTGATGGGACAGAGCAGAGGTGGAGGGACAGGTTCTTTGTTTCGCTGTTGCTCTCTGGAGTGTAAAAGCGGCTCTGGTGGCTGCCTTCCCTGGCTGGGATGTACAATACAAGAAGTCCTGGTTGCCAGGGCTGGCCGCTGCTCTGTTCCAGAGAAAGTCTGGGCTGGCCTGGGCTGCAGGTGCCCAGTGGCTTCAAGTGATGAGATTTTCTTTTCTTACTTTTTTTTTTGTCTTTTTTTTTTTTCCTTTTCCGTTTTGTTGAAATATTTACAGCAATAGGGGAGGAAGAGAGAGGGGTAAGAGGACCCCCTAGGGAAAGATCCAAACCCAGGACCCACTCCTCAGGGAGCCCCAGACCCCAAATCTGCTCCCCAGATAGCCCAGTCCACAGGACTGGCAACTGCCCAGATATGGCCACCCCAGTGGGTTAGGGGCCCTGCGGGGAGTTGTGCTTCATCGGGAGTCACCCCAAGGGCGGGGTCATTGGGTGCACTCTGAGGGTTGAGGGGCAGGCTTGCTTGGGAAACAAAGACGGATAGCAAGGGAGAAAGGAGCTTCAGAGAAAGTTCCTCGATAACCACCAGCCCATCCCCAGGCCTCGGCCTGCCTGTGGTGCAAGACCCAGTCTCCAGGGCACAAGGAACCTAGCAGGGGGGATCCTGTCCATCTGTCCTGCCGCCCCACTGCTCCCCTCCGGTAGATGGGGAGGAGCAGCTGATAAACTGGATCCTGCAAGGCTTCGGCCACCAGGACTTGGAAGCACATAATTTTTAAATAAGACATTACATGAGACACCAAAGAAGACATGGGGAAAAGTGATCAGGGAAGAAGCCCACTCGAAGCAGGATTTCAGATAATGTTCCACCATCAGCCTAGTCCTTCAGGGAGTGCTGGATAATAATTTATACCCTAGAGTTTAATTTGTGACTCTATGAACTACGGACTTTCTGTGTTCCAAACACAAGGCAGTATTGATATATCTGCTATGATTCTATTTTCTTTTAACTATCTAGATTGTTTAACATCTCTAGAAGTCAAAAAACTTTTTATAAAAGAAATTACATGTTGCCTTAAGCAATTAACAGGGAAACATGAGCAACTGAGAAATAAGTGATGGGATCAGATGAGAAAGATTTGGGGGACCAGTATAGAAATCACTATGTGTGATAAAGAGGTGGGTTCCAGTGAATCTCAAAAACAAAAGAGACAAGATAATTAATATATTGGATATGTATGTATGTTTTCTGTTTCTAAACAACATATGCTAGATTCTTGAGTTGGTGCCTATGTAACACCTTCCTGTACAACAGGAAAAATGCACTGCTTCATCCACATGGGGCACTCAGAATTACAATGATGCTAACATGGACCTATGAAGACTACCTTAGAATAACCCAGGGAGGATTCTGACCTGATAATAGGATTGTTATTAGATAAACAGAAACCTAAACTCAGTGTTGCTCCAGAATGTCCTAAGGAAGGTTCCTATTTACCAAGAAAACCACTACTTCCTTGATTCCCAACTCAACAGTCAGCCACCTTGGGCAAGGGTGCCTAGGTCTCAATTACCCAGATAGTGAGCAGCAGCTCAAAGGTAAAATCCACATGCTTTCCCATCCAGTTGCTGCTTTCTATTCTTGTGAGACAGCTCTTCAGTTTGTTACCCAATAAACTGCTTTTTCTACCCACAGAGTAGTTCAGTGGTTCACTGTGCCTCACTTACATATGCCACAAGAGGATTCAATTTAGCTATATAGTGAAACCAAGATTATCTATCCCAGCAAAGGATTCAGTGATTTTAATTTCAGGGTATACTTTAAATTCACATTCCACAACAATACAAGAATAGGGGCCATTTGTCAAGTATGTCATCTTCCTTAATGGCATTTAAAACATGGCCAGATAAAGGGAGTTCTCAGAAGAAAGCATCAATGCTTGGTATTTAGTATCAGCTCAAAGGTATATCAATAAGGTCAAAATATATAAAATGACACATTGAAAGAACCTATCCATGTATTCTTCCTGTTTGGTATCTAGTTTTAGAAAAAAAGTCATTGCTTTAAGAGATAATAAAAATGTTAATTTCGGAAGTAATAATATGGCAAATGTAAATAGAGGAAAACTGAAACTTTGAATCTTTAAAATTCTCCAAGATGAGAAAGATAATTAAAATTAATATTCCATAGAAAAACATACATGTATTGATGTGCCCTCCAGATATTAACATTTTCTAATTTTTTCAACAATTAGTCTGAAATGTTCTACTTTCTGGCACATGCTTGTTAAATAATTATGTATGCTCACTTGCACGCTTAATTATCAAGACAGATTTTCTTAAAGGCTCATCTTTTGCTCATTCTCCCCACAGAAAGCAAAGACTTAAATTGCTTTTGTTCAAAGAAAATAGTTTCATTAGAGTTATTTCCACCTCAATGAAAACTAAGTGATGTCTTTCAAAGTAACATAATAGGTGTCTTATAATTGAAAAAGTCGGCACATTTTTCCTGTGATAGCATAAATCTCTCTTCTAAAGTTTTAATATTTGTAAAATTTAGAGGAGAGAACTCCTCTTTGAAACTAAAACTGTTGATTCAGTACTATCATAAGCAAAAATCATCACTTAAGCCAGACAATGATTGACAGTACAAACTGTCACATGTAAATCTAATCAATTTCAAAAGAGGAATGAAGCCAGAAATGCATTTTGCAAAATGAACATTTTCATTATAATATTCTTCCATGTAGCACTTCAAAAAAGAAGAAACACACCTCATACTCAAAAAAGGGATATTCCAAATTCTAAACAACACACAAGGCTACAACTATTGTGTGTCAATATTATTATTAATATTACAATTATTATTTTTGGTTTTCAAGACAGGGATACTCTGTAGCTTTGGAGCCTGTCCTCAAACTAGCTCTTGCAAACCAGACTGGCCTCGAAGTCACAGAGATCTGTCTGCCTCTGCCTCCCAATTGCTGGGATTAAAGACATGCGCCACCACGGACTGGCTATCATTATTATATGCAAAGGAATTAATGGCATGCTCTATTCCAATATTCAATAAAGAAAATTGAGTAATTTTGTGTGTGACAGTTTCAACACGTGAATTTTTGAATTTCAGAATTATGATAGTTAATCATTATTATTATTCAATTGAATGTAATATGATATATGGAGTAATTTCACTTTCAATTGCCTTACAAGATGCAATAGTAAGGATTGCTCATTAAAGACAATCTCGGAAAAATAAACATGTTATATTCAGTTGTACAGAAGTTCCAGGAAGGTAATGGCTTGAATGAAGGTAATCCATTAGAGGTGTATATTTTTGTGAAAAATCCCATTGGCAACCAATGTTCTTAATTTCATGTGAACTCTTTACTTGGAACCTTTATAGATTTCCACAGTGCTGCATAATTAGAAGAGAAGTGTCTTAACTACTGTGCCTCTGCTGCTCTCATTGGCTTCTCACAAATAAATGACACATGAGCATTTGTGACACTGGATCCCTATGGGTGCCTTAGTAACTGTGCTTGTTCCAATTTCCCACAAGTGTACTGTGGCTTGTTTGTTCCCTGTGTTCTTTAGGCTCTTCTCGACTGTGGCAGTTTCCCAGATTTCCTTGATTCTGATGACCTTCCTAGCTATTTATTTCTTAGGATGAACTTCCTTTGAGGGATTTCTGGTGCATTTTTCATTACTGAGCAACAAAGTGCAAATGAAGCCAAAGAAATTAGCCACATCAATCATAGAGTAAAATTACATCACAGTGAACTCTCAGGATTGTAATTTAATGAATCTTACAGGGTTGATATTGACTTGGACAAAAGTTTGGGGTTATCAGACTCCCTGCCATGATGTCTACCCTCTAGAAATGTAAAGTTAAGTTCTTAATCAGGACAGATACATCCTTTCAATAATCTCTAAGTTATTAGTGCATTAATTCATTTACTTACTCATTTCTAGAAAATATGTAAATATTTGTGTTATGTTTTGAATTCAACCAAAACTTTTTCAACCAAATTATTAATATTATTCAACCCAAAATTATGTTTCATCACTCACCTTGTTCTTATTTTGGTCACTGTAACTCCTTTTAGCAGATTCCTATGTCCCTTTGAAACATCAACTGTCATTCTTTCTTTTTCTGCTGCCATGCTCCCTCACTTTCTAGACCTATAAAGTAGTAAAAGTTATTAGCATGTCGTGTGGCCTATGTTTTCTGACAGGACTTTTATCTTGTTATCTTGTTTTGTACAACTTTGATGACCTAGACATATATTCTTGTTTCAAAGTGTTCTTTTTCTTATTTGTAGTACCATTTTTGGGTAAATCACGAACTAGGGGAAGCAGTAATTGGATACATCTGAGCACTGTGGATTTAAATAGAGATTTTATGAGCATTATATAAGCAGACCATGAAATTAGCTATTTCTCTGCCACAAGAAAATATATAAACTGGAAATCTTGCAATTAAGCACTTGTCTTTGAATTAGTTATTCTCTCTATAAAAGTAACTCACTAAATGTTCTAGAAGTCATAGCAGCCACAGCTGGGACATCAATCCTTATATGCTGAGCAATTCTTTGTATTTATTCCTTTGCCACTGAAACCTTTACAAGCATATTTTTTGCTGTTCCTCAAGAACCTACCCTGTGAAATTGGAAACAGCCCAATCTTTAATTTATCTCTGCTACTAAATGCTCATTCAAAACTGTTCTTCAAGATCTCCAAGATACCCAGAACTCTTCCTGATGGCCCTGGGAGCAATAATAACATTGCCTCAGTTTCTCTGAGGATCTTCTGTTTGATTACTCTTGTGGAACATGTAATACATAGCAATCTGATAGTATTGGATAAATATATTTCTCATGCTCAACTTAGATATTCTAGAAATAAAAGAATAAGAAGTGGTATAGAAATTCTAATTTCCTAGTAAGTACACTACATTGTCTTTATCAGATAATATTCCTATAGTTTTTCATACCCCTGAGAGGGTTAGAAGGCCTAACAAGGAAAAGAACTTAATCATGCCACATTGAAATATTGGCATTGATGTTATAGGTATTCCTCTTCTAGTTTCATAGATAAATGTATGGAATGACATAATATTTCTGAGACTGTGTTTTTCTATATCTTCTATGTGTGAATTATGGGGTTCAAATTTTCTGAGATGGAAAATTCCTTAGTAGTAAATTAGGTGGTACTCAGTGTTAAGCCACAGAGAAAATCTAATGCAGGTAATCTAGCAGTCAAAGAGTCAAACACGTTACTTGAATTCATTCAGTTAACCTCAATCTTGTTTGTTCATCTGAAAAACAAAGATTGTCTCCATGTCAGGCATGTACAGATGAGGTGTCAATAAAATTACTGTATCCAAACTCTAAGGCTCTTCTTACTTTAATCAGATTATATACTGAAGAATTTCACTAACACAAGACACAGAAATTTCCAAATCAAAGTTATTCTATCTATCATCTATCTATCTATCTATCTATCTATCTATCTATCTATCTATCTATCTATCTATCTATTTATTTGTGACTATGTGTGTGCTTATGCATGGATGTCATAGTATATGAGAGGAGAAATAATTTTTTTCTCACTCTCTAATGTTGGTTCTGAGGATTGGACTTAGATCTTAAAGCATGGTGGCAAAAGTCTTTAGTGTCTGAGTCATTTTGCCAGCTCATTGTACAAGCAATTTAACGCCAGTCACATTTATTGATTTCTGGCTGATCAGTGCTATCTATGGCAGGACTCCTAAATACTACTTCTTTCTTTACTTCCTAAAACATTTTCAGAATGGTTACCAGATCCCTGAAAGAATAGTTCTTTTTCAGATATAGAAATAACATGTCAACTCTTCAGTTGAAGTATTTGCAGTGTTTCCCTCAAGTACCTGATACCTGTTAGTATCTCAATAGTAGTAGCTTTTCTGTAAGTCACCTATGAAGGAATCTTTTCAACAGCCATGCTTCTGCATCCTCATGTTTGGTCTAACCACTGTGAGTTGATGATTTCCAGAAAGAGTCGCATGGGCTTCTAGCTAGCCCCTGCATCTGTGGGAATTGGGTAAGTGCATCTCCAGAGCTAAAAGCAAGGAGCATACCTACCAACTTTCCTTTATTATTGAATCATTTCCATTTTAGTGTAGAATTTATTTCCTAAACTGCTCAACATCATTGCGTCTCCCGTTTCTGTTCTGCATACTCCAATGTATTTTAACCTCACCTTCATGATATTGTTTAGATATATTTGCCAATTAATGCTGTAAAAGTGTCTTCTCAAAGATGATTTTTGTCACTATCCTTACTTTCCAACTCCATTGAATACACAATTTCTTGAAATGATTTTGCACAGTATTTCCCAATATTTTCTCCTCTGTTTAGTCCTCTGAAATCAAATATGATCATTTTTCTGTTTCTTCCAAACAAAACTGGAGAGCTTTAGCCTTCATGTGTGTTTTTACTTGACATCATTTCTATCGGGCATCACTTAGCATCAGGAGCTTTGTGTCTTCCTAAGGGAAATTCATTCCCTGAGATCTTGTGTGCCTGAAGTTCTACTTTTGGAAGGTTCTGCGTCTATCTCTTCTGCTGCTTCCTTTCTTTCACACATAATGTGAGATTTTCTTTAAGAACTGAAATAATAATTACAAGTTAGGACAGTTATCATTGGTGTGTGCTGTAGGGAGACTATGTCATTTGTGAGATTTATTATCCATATCATCCGAAGGTGACTGTCAATTATAAGTTCAAGAGAAATCTCTTCTGCCGTTCAACAAGAAATCTCATCTCCTTCCTAATATCCGTGCTTACTTCTTCCATTGGAAATAGATATATTATTATATGATTCATTTTCTATGGTTGAATGAAAATGGCAATATAGAGATTTTACCATTAGGGTTTAACTATAAATTATAACTTTATACTACAGTAATGGGAAACTCATTTTTATCCCATTAATATTTGAGTCCATTTCTCTTTTTTCTTTCACAACTAAATTATACGCTAGGCAGGTTACATCTGGCATGTTGAAGCACATTCAGTTAAATAGTCAAATAAATTTAAAAACATGAGACATAGTCTACTAAAACAATTTTAAATATTATGCCGAAGAGAGGGGAGATAGTGTTTGAAAAACAATGAACTAAAGAATCAAATGAAGAAAGCTATCAAAACATGGTAAGAATTACCAAGATTGGAAAAAGAGGGAATTCACATAGAAGAGTAACAGAACTTTGCAAATTCTTATTAAAATATTTTGTTTAAGAAATATGTTGAGTTTCCTGATAAAATTTTTGGGGTTGCTATATATCTACCATATCATCTACAAATAAAGATACTTTGATGTCTTTCATTTTGTATTTCCTGGATCTCCTTTAGCTGTCTTATTGCTTCAACTTTATCTTCAAGTACAATATCTAAAAAAATATGGAGAGAATGTACAACCTTGTTTTGTTTCTGATTTCAATGGAATTGCTTTGAGTTTCTCTATGCTTAATCTGATGTTGGATATCTGCTTGCTGTAAAATTATATTCAGGTATGTCCCTTGTACCCCTAATCTCTCCCAGACTTTTATTATGAAGAGGTGTTGGAAATTTTTTCAAAGGCTTTTTCAACATCTAATGAGATAACCTTGTGTTGTTCTTTTTTTTTCTTTTTTCAGTTTATGTAGTGGATTACTAATGATGTTTTGCTACCCTCATAGACATGGCCCTGGGATAAGCACCATCAGAGGCTCCATCCAGACTAATAGAAACAGATACAGAGACACAGAGCCAAACGTGAGGCTAGCCTTGGTGATCATGCAGAAGAAGGGAAGGAGGGACTGTAGCAGCCAGAAAGTTAAAGGACACCACAAGAAAACACACAGACTGAACAAAGCTGGAATCGTAGGGACTCACTGAGACTGGACCAATAATGAGAAGCTGCGTGGGTCTAACTTAGGTAATCTGCATATATGTTATAGTTGTGTAGCTTGGTGTTTTGTAAGACTCTGAAAAGAGTGAGTGGGGACTATTTCTCACATTTTCCACTGCTTTGGGAACCCTTTAATTCCTACTGGGTTGCCTCATCCAGCCTTAATATGAGAAGAGGTACCAAATCTTATAGCAACTTGATGTGCAGTGTTTGGCTCATATCCCTTGATCGGCCTGTTTCTGAGGGGAAATGGAAGAGGAGTATATGAAGCAAGTCTATGGGAAAGTGGACTATGAAAAGAACATGAAGGGGAAACTGCAGTCAAGATGTAACATATGAGAGAATAAATTCATAAAAAAAATAAGTTGAGTAAAAATTAACTAAAATTAACATGAAAGACAGACATGTTTAATTACTTTATTTGTAAAAACACTTTTCAGTATAATATGTAAATTATTCCAAATTTAGTTAATATTCAATAAGCAATTTTCAAACAAATTTCTCCAAAAGATACTCATGTATATATGAGAGTATATGGATTTCTCAGTAAAAAAAATCAGACTTTGTTCTTAAAGTTCTTTTATATCCACTGAGGAGCTAAGGAACACTGCATATTTTCAAATATATTTTTTAATGACAGATGCCTATTTAGTGGTTTTTGTTAGGAAGTGGTTTTTTTAAATTCCATCAGCTTTTTACATCTTTTTGAGCTTCTCTATCTCTGGCTAGCTTCACCTGAGACAAATAATTATGACCATTAGTTTCTCAAAAAAAAATAGACAAATATTTAAAACCTTGGGAAGGAGCCTCATGAGATGCGAATATTAATATTTTGAGAATCTTATGACTTTGATCTTAAATGGTATTATTCATAAGCACATAGCTGAGTTTCTATTTCAGATTATATTTTGGAAACAGATATGAAATTGCTATGCTGCCTGTCTTAACCATTGTTCTCTTGCTGTGAAGAGACATGATGACCAAGGCAGCATTTAGGTGGGTTTTTACAGTTTCAGAATGTGATTCAGTGATTGTCATAGTGGGAAGCCTGGCCCTAGGCAGGCAGCTATAGTGCTGGAGAAACGGTTTTTGTCTTATCTCCAAGATGAAATCAGAGAGCAGGATTTAGCTTGGATTGGGCTTTTGATACCTCAAAGGCTGCTCCCAGTGACAGACCTCCTCCAACAAGTCCACTACTCCTAATCCTTCCTCAACAGTCCACAAGTCTGGGAATGAAACATTCAACTACATGAGTCTATAGGGGACATTCACATTCAAAACACCACATTCCACTCCCTGGCCCCCATAGACTTAAAGTTATATAATAATGCAGAATACATTCAGTCCAGTTCTAAACTTCCAATATTCTTTTATAATCTTAAAACTGATTAAGAGTCCAAAGTCTTTTCTGATACCCATGGCAATCTCTTTACTGTAATTCCAAAATAAGTAAAATTAAATTAAAAAAGCAGTCTGCATACTTCCTAGCACACAACAGCACAGAATAAGTATTGCCATTCCAAAAGGGAGGAAAAGGTGTACAGTGAGGAAATACTGGACCAGAGCAAGACTGAAAATTAGCAGGGCAAACTCTAAATTCTGCATCTCAATGTCTAATGTCAAAGTCCTTTTCAGCTCTGTCAGTCCTTCCAGCTTTGCTGACTCCTCTTTTGGGCTGTTTCTCAGCCTTTCTGAAGCTCCTCAGCAAATATCAGAGCTGGCGTCTGCAGCAACTTGGTATCTCCAGTGCAATCCAGTTTTGTCTTCTCTAGGTCTCCATGCATGAACTCCTCTTCCACATGCCTGGCCTCAGGAGACTTTCCTTAGTCTTGGAGGAATATGACCCAACCCCTTTCCTGCATCCTTCTTGATACAACCAGAACTGCACAGCTGAAGTGGCAAGCCCAGCTGCCTACTGAGATAATATCTCCTCCTGTACCCGAACACCTTAAAACTGCATAAGCCTTGTATTGCTGGTTATATAGGTTGAGGCAATCCCTTCAAACTCTTTTCCACAGATAGCAGATTCCCTGGGGGGGGGGATTATGCCATTTTATTCCATGCAGCATCAGGCCTTTCTTTAAAACTCGTCTCTTTGAACACAGGACCTGGCTCCGACATTTCATTTTTCTGGTGTTTTTTTTTTTTTTTGTCCTCAAACTGTACATTTTTGTATCCTATTGCCACATTTGCTCTTTTTCATTGTAGATGTACATAAGTGTGATCTCTTAACTGCATGACACATCAATCCGTGGTTGTCTTGTAAGTCAACAGTCTTCAGTTTGGCACTCATAAATTTTCTGGACAAGGACAGAAAGCAGCTACATTCTTTGCAAAAGTATCACAAGAATAATTTCTAGGCCAGTTGTTAATATTAATATTGCCCCCCTCTGAGATCTCTTTATCTGGGCCTACATAGTCCCTACTAATTTTATCACTACTGTCTTCCATGATCCTACTAGGGTGACTCATTAATCCCCATTTAAAGCATGCAATAGCTTTTCTAGTTCAAAATTTCAAAGTCTTCTACTTTCTTCCAACAATCAGCATGGTCCAACCTGTCAGAGGAATACCCCAGTCCCTGGTATCTAACTGTCCTAGTTATTATTGTTCTATCAAAGAAACACCATGACCAAGGTAGCTTATAAAAGAAATCATTTAGTTTGGAGGGCTTGCTTACACTTTCAGGGGCCTAATACATTATTATCATGTCAGAAAGCATGGTAGCAGGTAGGTAAGCAAACAGACACGGTGCTGGAGAAGTATCTGAGAGCTTACATCTTCTCTGCAAAAAGAGGAGGAGATTGAGCAATTAAAACTTCAGAGTCCATCCCTAGTCATACACCTCCTCCAACAAGTTATATGGCCCAATCCTTCCTAAACAATTCACCAACTGGGAATCAGGCATTCAAGTATATGAGCTTATGAGGTCCACTCTTATAAAAACTACCACAAAAGCAATAGTACTTATAACATGAATCAGACCATAGATATTCAGAAATTAAAATAACCTTTACAAGTTTTAAATGTATTAATTTATTTTTGTTACTCTCCGCAACTTGATGGTAAGGCCCTATTGCTGAAGACACAATGACAACGGACTTATGTCATTGAACATAAAGAAATTAAGCTACTCACAAGAAGCTTCACTACTGCTGAGTTACATTAAAGGTGCTAGAAGGTACTTTGCCAATTGCTGGAAGAAAAACAGTCATTAGCATTACCTAGCTACAAAGGCTGCAGTCTATAACAGTGACCAGTGGACATCCTGGTACAATAGTGGCACAAATGTTATGGGAGAAACTAACTCCATCTTGATTGGATTTCAGGCAGACTCCATGAGTGTGCTAAACTCATGGAGAACCTCCAACTAGGAAAGTCATGGAGCCTAAGGGGAAAACTGCTGCTATTATTCAGCTAAAGGACATATTGCTTAGGAGCTAAAGGACTCCTAAGGACATATTGCTGCTAAATATGTAGAGCAGTGCCTCTCTAAAGCATTGAATGTTGCTTCAGAAGTTTGAATAAACCTTTGGACATAAGTGTGAAATCATTGACTCCTTCAGTTGATTTGTTAGCCCCAACCATTTGCTTATGCTTTGGAGTGGATTATTTTAACAAGAAAGGCTAACAAGGCATTCTGAACACACTCAGCATATCTGTGTATTAGCTTCTGAGTAATGATGACAGAATAGGCAGAAATTTTTCCTTCTAAATGAAACATGTCAGCTTTTTGATATGATTGGCCATAGTCACAGTCACTTGTCAATCAAAAAATACGGTACTTATGTCTCCAAAATAAACTAAAAATTGTTTCAGCAAACTTATTATTTGTTAAAACTTTTTGTATACAATAGTACTGCTGATATTTGGGGGAAAAAGTCCTTGACAAAATTATAAATTCCTCTGTGAACTGAGGACTTGCAGATGGTGCCGTGTACCTGAAAGTTCGTCAGATTGATAACCCAATTGTGATTCCACTTCCATGACTTAATAATTGAAGGATTCTTACTAAATATTCTATCTCCTCGAGCTTCGCTTTCTTCTTCTGCTAAACTGAGATAATTAAGCCTGGCCCATCTGTTACAACATGTGCTTATGAGGGGAATGGTGGGGGCATTACACATGAAACATTTAAATGGCAATGTAAAAGTTCATTGCTGGTAATTGTAGTCATAACACCAGTATCGTTAATAGAAAGGACTAGGAGATAAAAACAGAACTGAAAAAAATGCACAGAATATGTGGCGTTAGGCACACCTTCATGCATAGCCTTTATCATTAAAATACATCAATTAAGAACACACTATAAAAGAATAATGTTACCTCCAGAATTGTGAAAATTCAGACAATGGTTCTACCTTAAGTTTTCACTGCATAAGGGGACATATACAGAACAGATATGAAGTTCTATAAGAACAACAATGCAGAGTAGCAATGTGTAGATTGTTAAATTTTATTATGTAATTACGATTTTACATTAAGAGGCTCATAGTATTCAATTTTGCATTTTAAAGAATTTTTATGGTATTATACACAAGAAATGGAATTGTAATATCTCAGAAAGTGGATCAAAATTGCTCTGCAATAAAGAATAATCTTTGCCATAATAGGATATTTTCAGCTTAACAACTTTATAATAACCACTAGGTGTTTTCATGATCATTTTTTCATAGAATTCTGAAAATACTTGATTAAGAAAACACATTTCATCCATTGAAATTTGAAAAAACAAAAGATTTTAGAAACACAGTGAAGTGAGCAAAAAAGGTGTGGTCAACTTTTCTTACACTTGCCCTACGTTTGTTGACGTGGTAGCCTCGTGAAACAGTTACACTCAGACTGAATCTAGACAGTGGCATGATAATACAGGAAGGAGCAAAGGGACAAAGTGAATTCTCTGGCTTACTGTCCATCTTTGGAGAAGGTACTAGGTTATAAATAGCTCTGTGTTTTGATACTGGGAAAGCCATTAGGCCTCTCAAACATTGATAATCATATAATGTATGAAATGTATCCAGATAATTGTGATGATTAAATAATTAATGCAAAGGCTTCTTTTTATTCCTCTCCACTACCCTCTTTTATTTTACTACTTCTCCCTTTTATTTGTTAAATTCCTTTTCTGATGCTCTCTAACTAGGGTTCCATATGCCACACAGTGTGAGAAAGAGAAAAGACAACTGGAGTATTTTATGTCATACAAGTATCTAGAACTGTTGCAAAAATCAATTTTATTTTTTATAAAGATCTCAGTGCTATTACTGTACAAAATGCATTGCTTCAGGCAGGCAGCAACAGTGACAGAAATATGTGTTTATAGTCTTTCCCAAAGTCTACAAGGCAAACTGTGATGTTTTATCATTGCGAAGGTGTCCAAAGAAGTTACATATTGAAGACTGTAGAGCCGTTTAACAAACACAGTGTGGTGTCAGCCCATGTTGGAAGACTCCTGAAGAAAGGAGAAAGGATTTAGATGTGTTAAGCATTTAAGTATTTGTAGTCTGTGTTCCTAAGAAGGAAATTTCAAATATTATGAATGAAATATTTGATTTATATTAAGCAAGAATTATGTTCAATTAGGAGTTTTTACATCTCATGTGTAGAAATATACACATATATATGTATATATGACTGAAATATATGCAAAATGTAGAAATGCAAAAATCAATTCATATATCTTCATTGTAGAAAAAGTTAAAATGATGAATAATAAATTACTCAGTACTTGCATCATGTTAAAAGTTTTGAAGGAAAGGAAAATGCTTAGCTGAATTTCTTAGAGAAGATTTATTCTTATAAAAAGACAATTTTAGCAGTAAGGTCAACCTAGATCAACAGCAAATACAAACTCTGCTCAAAGCACAATATTATAGGCACTTGCTGGACAGGAAGAGGATCCTAAGGGGCAAATTTAATTAAGAAAAATAATAGATGGAAGTTTTGAGTTCTTGTCTAGAAAAAAATTTTATAGCTCTATAATTAGCTATGTTGATAATAAGCAAAAAGAAAGGCATGAGTTACTATGTTTGTCAATTGAAACAAAATGTGTAAGGATAAAACAGACAGATGGCAATGATCTGTTTTAATAAATGATAGTTACATAAAGATGCCAACCAATCCTTGGTTAAAACCACAGAGAAGCAGGGAGCTTAAAATGTAAACAGAACACTGAGTTCATAGCAAAATTTCAAGACTCTGTAAACAGAAGTCGGAGATTCTCACATTGTTTAGAAGAAAGCTAAAGCCTGCACTGACAAGCAGAAGAGGATGGAGAAAGATCCTACAGTTGGTAATAACAGTGAAGGCACAATCTCCAACACAGCATTTCTTGGAAAAGTGAGATGGAAAACAAGTCTAGATGCCACAGTTCATGTAAGAAAGCACTTGACGTTTGGGCACATTTGTGAGCATGCTCAATAGAATAGCATAATTTGACAAGACAGGATGACAAACACATTTTGACCACATCTATCTCACAGCCATAGGACACACACCATAATGTTTAAATGTCCAAAATAACACTTCTGGGGATGCTCGGCTTGCATTAAAGAGCTGTGGTGGAAATAGAAGGAAAAGAACTTTGAAAATGAATTGAAATATGTGTAGGATCTCAAGATGCCTTCCTGTACCAGCAGTCAGTACCTTTTTCGGGCAAGAATGATGATGGCCAATCACAGAGAGCAACTAATCGTTCATTAGTCTACTTTGGATCCCAAGGACAAGGACAGATTTGCACTCCTCTCTCCTGAGAAAGTCCAAAAGAGGTAGACAAACAGAACAAAGCATGGTTTCTTGATGATATTTTCACTATACAGCTTCCACTAGCTAGAATTTCAACATAGTACAAATCCATTCTCAGGTAAACCTGGTCCTTGGGGGTGCCGCATAATAAAATGGAAGTTAGGGAAAGATGCAATTATTTAGTGTGTAAGGGGAGGATTCTTTACTCCAACTTCTTATTCTAGAATGTATTGATCAGGAACATTTTTTTTAGGTTTTTTTCATTCTTTCAATTTTATTAACTTTTATTGATTCTTTGTTGTTTTTACATCATTCATCCTGAACCTGCCCATCTCCTCCCCCCATCTGCTTTCTCTCCACCCTTGCAACCTCCCCCACAAAATAAAACAAACTTTAAAAGAAAAATCAAAAACAAACAAGCAAACAGAGCAAAACAAAGCAGAATCAGAAAAAAGAAAGAAAGAAAAAATCTCTTTGTGGAAGCTGTGGTGTGAGCAGGTGAGTCACACGTAGCTTACACTTCAGACTTTTCATCTCTACTCGCAAGTGCACAGTGCCACACGCCATTCCTCTGGCCTGAGGCCTATGCTGTTTGTCATACCAACAGTAACGGGGCCCTCACTGGGGCTGGCCCAGACTTCTGGCTCTTATCTTATGCCCTGGAGTTCATGGAGCCTTGGAGGTGCAGGTTGGTCCCCCTCTCTCACACTTCAACAGTTCATAGATGAGGTGAATGCAGGGGTGGACCGACGATATAGCCCCAGTCCTGGGCCTGGGTGTTAGCTGCGCTGCTTGAGTTGACAACTTTCCCCCATTGTCACCTTCTCACCCCTTCCTCCCAGATCAGTATGGTCCTTTCAGTGACATGGCCTTCATACATCAACTTGGTCTCAGGTGGCTGACCAGACCCTGGACATCTGCACAGCCATTGGTGACACCAGGAAGCAAAAATGTAAACTCAGACTCTGGCTGCAGTAGGGTCACAGACCAAGGCATGGCCCTCAGTAGCAGTCCAGGCCCAAATGATACCATGATACCAAGTGACAGCACGGGTCATTCAGATCAACTTGGCCCTGGTGGCTCCATAGTCCTCGAACACCCACATGGCGACAGATTGTGGCTTAGATCTCAGGCATCCCTGTGACCTTTTGTGCCAACATTGACCACAGACATCCGTATAGACCCAGACTTTGGTAGGACCACAGACAGGGTCCAAAGAAGCAGCTCAGGCTTTCATGTAACTATGACCCCAAGTTGCAGTACAAGCCATCAGGTTCGGCATGGTCCCCATGGCAGTGTGTCCCTCAGAACCCAGCATGTCCCCAGGCCACGACCCTGACCATCTGCCATCTGCCTGGCCCTCAATAGTATTGGGAGCAATGACCATAAACTTTGACTGGGTTGCAGTAGGACCCTGGATTTAGGCATGGCTCTCAGCAGTAGCCTGTGCCCAGATGTCCACCTGGCACAGGTAGGAGTGCAAACCACTCAGACTGCAGCAGTATGACCCCAGGTAACAGCTCAGACTATAGGCCCCTGCATGCACCTTAGTGGCAATAGGAACCACAGACCTCTTCTAAGGACCTTTTGGCTGTTTTAGGGCCCTGGACCAAAATTTGACTCATGGCAATTGTTCAAGCCCAGACACCACCTTGGACTTGGGTGACAAGCAGGGCACTCCTGTCAGCCTGCTCCTCAGCACCTTCACCATTCCCAATCCACATCTCTCCTCAGCGTACAAACCTCCCTCCTTTCTGTCCCACCACCCCCATACTTGCTTACTGTAATAGTGCCTGAGTGCCTGGCACCTGGAGTCCTCTCGCAGACCTGGGGCTGGAAACCCTGAGCTTCATTTTGGAGAGTCCTGCTGGCCCGAACCACTTGATTATGAAGATTTTTTTTTTAATTCAAGTTATTCACAAACATAATGAGTGTCTTGCCATAACTAGGATGAAGGTCTCTTCTCAGGGACAGGACTAATTTTCCTCTCTGGAAAATATGAAAGTTATGGGGAAAAGTCTACATATGCTGACAATACTCAAACAATAGGGTGGACAGTGAGCATCTAGGAAAATTCTAGATAGTATTATAGTAAAGATACATGGATAGCAATCTTCCTTTTCCTAAACATCCTCTCCTGATTTCATGGTCAGTGATACAGAGAGAGGGACACAAAAGAAAAGGCATTAAGATAAGAGAAGGCATGCTCATGTCAAAATTATACCTATTGGATTTTACTCTGATATGGGAATTTCCTCTTTTTGCTGTGATTACCATTAATGAATAAAGAGAGTGCTTTGGACCTATAGGAGGGAAGAACTAAGCTGAATGCTGGGAGGAAGAAGGGCAGAGTCAGAGAGAAGCCGTGGCACCTCTGGCGATAGTTGCTGGGAGCTTTAGCCAGACTCTCGTGGCAATACACTGATTACTAGATATGGGTAAAACTAGATGTAAGAGTTAGCCAATAAGAAGTTAGAGCTAATGGGCCAAGCAGTGATTTAATTAGTATAGTTTCTCTGTGATTATTTCGGGGCTGAGCAGCCGGGAACCAACAAGCAGCTTCATCCAACAGTACTCTAATTTAAAAGAGAACAGAGAAACCCAATGTAAATTGTTTAATAGTGCTTCTAATTATCTTTTATCAGACTTATCATGACATTGTTTTAAAATTCAACTTAGAAAGCTGGACTTCACATATTTTGAAAAAGAAATTCTTTGTAATCCCAAGAAACTGCACCAAACACCAGATATTTGTATCAACTGATGTACAAGTACCTTTTACAGTAAATTAAGACTTTTATAGCATTTATTAGCATGTAAATATTTCACAGTGATCAAAAAGTCAAATTACAAAGCTAGATCTAGCAACATCTGCTAGCAATTTATAAAAATTTTCAACCTAATTCAGAAACAATTAGGTTAAAAATGAAAAAAATTAATTTTTGGACAAGAATATGTCCATTAGTTGGTTTCTTTATGCAGGCGAAAAAATAGAAGCACATGTTGGAGAATGGCTAGACACCCCATAGCTATATCAACTAGCAAGAAAATGTGCTGTTTATAATGCGACCAGAAAGTTGTACATAAACTATAGGAAGTGTAGGGCTAGGTCTTACCATAGTAGTATCCCTTCCTATGTTATATTAATGTTTCCATTTGCCAATATATTAATATGCAATATGATCTTCACTAAAAGCATGGTAGTCTGCATTCCCTTGCAGGAGCCATGCTCTGGAAACCTGCACAATGGGAAAGTTTTTACTAAGGAAACTGAAGCAGGGCAGGAAATAGAAAACTTGCTTAGGTATGGGCAGTAACTCAGCGAGCAGACTTCAGAAAAGTCAACCAGCAGGGTGTCTTGACTTGGTACTTTAGGAACTGTGTTTTGAGGTAGAGGCATGAGGATTTAAGGAAAGCCTAGTCTATGTAACAAGACTCTGCCATAAACAAAAACCAAACAAAATAAAATTCAATTAAAAAAATTTTTTTTAATTAATTTATTTAATTATTAAAGATTTCTGCCTCTTCCCCGCCACCACCTCCCATTCCCTCCCCCTCCCCCAATCAAGTCTTCCTTCCTCTTCAGCCCAAAGAGCAAGCAGGTTTCTCTGCCCTGTGGGAGGTCCAAGGGCCACCCACCTCCATCCAGGTCTATTAAGGTGAGCATCCACACTACCTGGGCTCCCACAAAGCCATTACGTGCAATAGGATCAAGAACCCATTGCCATTGTTCTTCAGTTCTCAGTAGTCCTCATTGTCCATTATGTTCAGCGAGACCGGTTTTGTCCCATGCTTTTTCAGACCCCGGCCAGCTGGCCTTGGTGAGTTCCCGATAGAACATCCCCATTGCCTCAGTGTGTGGGTGCACCCCTCGCAGTCCTGAGTTCCTTGCTCTTGCTCACTCTCCTTCTGCTCCTCCTTTGGATCGTGAGACTTCAGTCCAGTGCTCCAATGTTGGTCTCTGTCTCTGTCTTCTTTCATCGCCTGATGAAGGTTAATATTCAGGGGGATGCTTATATGTTTTTCTTTGGGTTCACCTTCTTATTTAGCTTCTCTAGAATCACGAATTATAGTCTCAATGTCCTTTATTTATGGCTAGAAACCAAATATGAGTGAGTACATCCCATGTTCCTCTTTTTGGGCCTGGCTTACCTCACTCAGGATAGTGCTTTCTATTTCCGTCCATTTGTATGCGAAATTCAAGAAGTCATTGTTTTTTACTGCTGAGTAGTACTCTAATATGTATATATTCCATACTTTCTTCATCCATTCTTCCATTGAAGGACATCTAGGTTGTTTCCAGGTTCTGGCTATTACAAAAAATGCTGCTATGAACATAGTTGAGCATATACTTTTGTTGTATGTTTGGGCATCTCTTGGGTATATTCCCAATAGTGGTATTGCTGCGTCGAGAGGTAGGTTGAACCCGACTTTCCTGAGAAACCGCCACACTGCTTTCCAAAGTGGTTGCACAAGTTTGCATTACCACCAGCAATGGATGAGAGTGCCCCTTTCTCCACAACCTCTCCAGCAGAGGCTATCATTGGTGTTTTTTATTTTAGCCATTCTGACCGGTGTAAGATGGTATCTTAATGTTGTCTTGATTTGCATTTCCCTGATTGCTAAGGAAGTTGAGCATGATCTTAAGTGTCTTTTGGCCATTTGAACTTCTGTTGAAAAGTCTCTGTTCAGCTCAGTGCCCCATTTTATAATTGGATTGATTAACCTTTTACGGTCTAATTTCCTGAAAACTCTACCAAAATCTCTACCAAAGAACTCCTACAGCTGATAAACACCTTTGGTAATGTGGCAGGTTACAAAATCAACTCCAAAAAATCAGTTGCCTTCCTATACACTAAGGATAAGGAAGCAGAGAGGGAAATCAGAGAAGCATCACCTTTCACGATAGCCACAAATAGCATAAAATACCTTGGGGTAACTCTGACCAAGGAAGTGAAAGATCTATTTGGCAAGAACTTTAAGTCTTTGAAGAAAGAAATTGAAGAGGACACCAGAAAATGGAAGGACCTCCCTTGCTCTAGGATTGGGAGGATCAACATAGTAAAAATGGCAATTCTACCAAAAGCAATCTATAGATTCAACTCAATCCCCATCAAACTCCCATCAAAATTCTTCACAGATCTGGAGAAGACAATAATCCACTTTATATGGAAAAACAAAAAACCCAGGATAGCCAAAACAATCTTATACAATAAAGGGACTTCTGGAGGCATTACCGTCCCTGACTTCAAACTCTATTACAGAGCTACAGTACTGAAAATGGCTTGGTACTGGCCTAAAAACAGAGAAGTCGACCAATGGAATAGAATAGAAGACCCTGACTTTAGCCCACAAACCTATGAACACCTGATTTTCGATAAAGGAGCTAAAAGTATACAATGGAAAAAAGAGAGCATCTTCAACAAATTGTGCTGGCAAAACTGGAAGTCAATCTGTAGAAGAATGAAAATAGATCCATATCTATCACCATGCACAAAACTCAAGTCCAAATGGATTAAACACCTCAATATCAGTCCAAACACACTGAACCTGAATGAAGAGAAAGTGGGAAGTACTCTACAACACATGGGCACAGGAGAACACTTCCTATGTATAACCCCAGCAGCACAAACACTAAGGACATCATTGAATAAATGGGACCTCCTAAGACTGAGAAGCTTCTGTAAAGCAAAGGACACTATCACTAAGACAGAAAGGCAACCCACTGACTGGAAGAAGATCTTCACCAACCCCGCAACTGACAAAGGTCTGATATCCAAAATATATAAAAAAATAATTTTTAAGATACAGTCATGCATTGTATCATGGTAACAATTTAAGGGTATCGGCACTATTTTTTCCTGAAATGATACAAGGAACTATAGAAGCACTGAGCCATAATTAACCTCACACATGATTATCTGTGTGATGTGTTTGGCTGGGAAATGAGTGGTTATAGACTGGCGACCCATATCTGCAGATTTCTTCTTTTGAGGAAAAGAAGCTAACTGTTTATAGTTGGTGTAATAAAAGTTATATTTTATTATGTTGAAGGTCATCACACAGGTTCACAGCCTAAATTCTTAACTATGGTCCTAAACCTATATCTCCAAGGTTGTTCATCTGTGTGACATATCTTACCTGAAGGGCAGGTCTAGTCTCTAACAGAAGTCTCTCATTTGAGGGTTAGGATGCTGTGGCAGATTCTCCAGTCACAAGGAAAATCAAAGTGGTGTCTCTCCAGATGTATGGAGTAGAACATTGATCTTTGTTCCTGCTTATATACTGGCAATGGGCATCATGGGGCTCTAAGACTGTATCTGGTTATCTAGAGTGTGTGATGTCACTGAGTTCTGGTTATCAGATGTAGCCTTGGGTGTAGTGGGAACCTGACTAAGCTATTTTCACATGTTTAAAAGGAATTTTTAACTATGTTCATTGCATTCCATCCCCTGGTGCTTGAGGTATGCACAGTGCCAAAGAGGCTCACATATAAAAATTATTAATAATATTACAACAGTTGCAAATTCAGGCCATAACAGAAAAAGGATAAAGCACTGAAGATCTCTCATGCTCTTTGATAGGTAGGATCAACATAGTAAAAATGGTAATCCAGCAAAGCAATCTACAGATTAAATGCAATCCCCATCAAAATCACAACACAATTCTTCACAGACCTTGAAAGAACAATGCTCAGCTTCATATGGAAAAACAAAAAAACAGGACAACCAAAACAATCCTGTACAGTAAATGGGGTATCACCATCCCTAACTACTATAGAACTATAGTAATAAAAACAGCTTGGCATTGACATAAAAACACATGTAGATCAAATTAATCTAATCAGAGTTCCTGATATTAATCCATACACCTACGAACACCCAATTTTTGACAAAGAAGTCAAAATTGTACAATAGACTAAAGAAAGCATCTTCAACAAATGGTTCTGCCATAACTGGATGTTGACATGTAGAAGAATGCTAATTGATTTATATCTATCCTCATGCACAAAACTTAAGTCCACATAAATCTAGTTACACAGGACCTGATAGAAGAGAAAATGGGAAGTAGCCTTGAATGCATATGCATAAGAGATCACTTCCTAAATTTAACACCAGTAGCACAGACACTGAGAGTAAATTAATAAATGTGACCTTCATTATATCTAGATGTCCTGTCTGTCTTGCTTATGTGGATGTCTACATGAACTACATCAATTTTGATATCTTTACTAAATTTTACCATTTTCATCTATGCCCCTCTTGACCATTTGCCATTTTTCTGCCAGTTACCGGTTTTCCATTTTTATGTCTATATAGCTATACCATTTCACAGGTAGAATAAATTGGAAAAGATATGGTATGAGGACTTGACTTTGCAAACTCCATTTTAAAGAAGGGGCTTCATCTTAAACTATATAATGAATTGGGGTAGGCGATCTGAGCTCCAGAAATGTGCTGCCATAGCAGAAATGTAAACAATGGCCAATTCATTAATAAGGAGCAGGGACATAAAATGAGGTCCAGATGTTCTTGGGGGGCATCCCGTCTCTGAAGACACCATATCAGTAATTTATGACTCTTTGTTAGGTTTTTGCACCCAAAACCTGACCAATGGTTTCAGAAACTACCTTATCCTATGAACTCCTCACCCAATTCCAAGATGACAGGATATGATGTGTCCCATTTAAAAGTTCTATCCTCCCAGGGCTTCCTGCCACACTTTCTGAACCCACCATGCTGTGGTGCTGGAAAGGTGTTGGCCCAAACTTAAGTTTGAATATTATTTCAAAAACCTCATGTAATTGCTTCTGAAATCTGGCTCCATGAATTCATTTGAGGACCAGAAACTTGGGCATAACAATAGATTTTCCCTTTTCCTTCCTTAACTGTTTGTCTTCTAACCAATACTGCTGCCGTTTCTTTCACATGCTATGCTGGTTTGGTGGCTCCTTACTCAGTAATAGTCATTCCATCCCCTGTTTTGTAGGCTGTTACTTTCTATTTAATTTTGGTTCCTTCAATGGTTGATGAACCATCAGTAAGATATGTGTTAGATATATGCTGTGACCGTTCTGTTGGTACCTACAGTCCAACAGGTACTTTTGGGGAAAAGGGGAGTGGCTTAGGGATGGGGATTTTAGGTAGTCGATTTATTTCCTCAATGTGGAAAGGCAAAGACCCCTTATGCTTCTCCCGGTCATGAAGGAATTCAAATAGTTTCAATTACCATTGCAATACCTTTCCTTCCATGGCTAAGCATTTGAATGGCACGGCCTTCTAGCAGACCCAATGCATCATTGAAATGGGCACCTTTATGACCATGAGGTGGTAACTGAGTGTAGGGTTCTTCATGCCTCATAAAATGTCCAGATTTGTTTCTCAAAGAGAGATTATTTATTCTCCACATGTGTAAAGTGTTTGCAATATAAGCTAACAGACAAATGTTGGTTGAATTTTTTTTTTGCTTTATTAAGACTCCCCAGCTGCCCTATTCACCAATAAATATTATTTCTGCAATATTGGTCAGGGTTACATGATCAGAGATGAGCTCACAGACTCTCTCAAAAGCTTTTTTCTACTTCTGTTCCCCATTGGAACTCAGCTGCCTTCCTACTAACCCTGTAGAGAGGTTTCATATTAATCTGTAAACTTGGTATGTGGTTCTCCAAGTATGAAACATCCTAATTAGGTATTGCTTTTTAGTTTTGTCTCTGGATGAGAAGATATTTTAGATCTCATGTAGTGTACCATCTGGGACATTGATTCCTTCAGATGTCCATGATGCACCAAAAATGATTTGAGGTAACAGGCCCTTTCAACTTTTCTTTATTAATGAAATAAAGAAATCATCATGCACCAGGGTACCAATTAATATCTCCATATAGTTGTTAACTATTGTCCTTATTGAATCCTACAATCAAAGTATCATCTACATAGCTTAAAAGTAGGCAATGTGATTTAGGAAGCTTTTCTAATCACCAACTAGGTGTCACATGAGAATTGATCAAGATTTTGAATGTGTATTGTTTATTCTTCCAGGTAAATGTAGTGTCTCTGGAGTCCACAGGAGTGGTATGCTAAAGAACATGTCTGATAAGTCTATGGTACCAAAGAATTTTGTGTTAGAATTCTTAATCTTTAGGAATAGGTCTTCTACATTAGGTAAATTTCATCGTATTTTGTGAAGAAAGCTTATTAATGTTTCTATAGTCTATTGAGAATCTCCACTGACAAACTGTTTTGTTACTAACCAAACAGGACTATTGCTGTTAAAGGTTTGTGTGGGCTCAATAATATCTTCCTTCAATAATATATTCACAGTGTCAGTGTGGTTTCATCTCCTCCTTTAATTGGGTATTGCTTGGCAAGTGATCCCTTAAATTTAGGGAGTTCTGTAGGGGGCATTCGTTCTTGGATGATGTTACAGACCAAGTTTTTAAATTTTTTAATGTAATGCAATGGGGAAATAATTTGGGTGTGACATCCATCCCCAGCACAAATTATGGTAGAATATACAGTCTAGGATGTAATTTCAGGAAATAAAATAGAAATTCTTTGTCAGGAGGGATCCACTAGAGAAGAAAAGACTTAATGTATTAGATTCTATGATAAATTATAGAAAATTATTGAAGTAATCTAAAATCCATACAAAATGTAAACCCTTGAATACTAATCTGGAAACATTTCTCTCTTCATTTAATTTTTCTGTTCATTCTCCTTCCTGTGATTCATTAATTCATTCATAGGACATAGTTAAGATCTATTATATTCCATTAGCATTTTAGGCTCAGTAGAAGCAGCTAGATATGTTTTCTCTAAGTAGCATCATTTAGTCAAATAGCAAAAATATAGTGAATTGTTTTATGAATATAAAATAAATCATTAGTTCAAAGAGCAAAAAAATTGACATTCTAGAGTAACAAAGCACATTTGTGAGAAATGACTATATAGAGACTGGATGCTTAAGGTACTCAAATGAACAGAAGAAATTTTATAACTAGCAAGACAAATCGCCTTGGCCATTTAGTACAATATATTCTATGAAAGGAGGTAAGAAATCACATAATGAAGCATAATGCTTGTACATTAATTTTTAAAAACTTTATTAAGTGCTTTCTACTAGACATTGATGATGAATAGTCAAATGCAGAATAGCTCTGACTGTGATGATTTAATGTAAATAAAAATGAACAAGATAAAGCAGCATACTCTTGCTTTTACAGGAGTACTTTGCACATCTTCGTGTCCAGTGCTGCCACCAAACACACATGGGGTGTATTAAGATTCCTGTATACTGGCTTTTCCTGCATATACATACCTGTGATAACATTTGATTTATGAGTTAAGCATTATAAGAGATAAACAATAAGATGGAGCAATGGTCTCAACAAGCTGTCACTGCCATCACTCTTGCTTTTGGTAGCACGTAGTAAGCACAACAAGGGATTCTTTTTTTTTTTATTGAAAAAAAATTTCTGCCTCCTCCCAGCCTCCCATTTTCCTCCCCCTCCTCCCACTCATTTCCCCTCCCCCCAATCCTTTCCCCCTCCCTCTCCAGTCCGAAGAGCAGTCAGAGTTCCCTGCACTGTGGAAAGTCCAAGGTCCTCCCACCTCCATCCAGGTCTAGGAAGGTGAGCATCCAAACAGGCTAGGCTCCCACAAAGCCAGAACATGAAGTAGGATCAAAACCCAATTCCATTGTCCTTGGCTTCTCATCAGCCCTCATTGTCTGCCATGTTCAGAGAGTCCGGTTTTATCCCATGCTTTTTCAGTTCCAGTCCAGCTGGCCTTGGTGAGCTCCCAAAAGATCAGTCCCTCTGTCTCAGTGGGTGGGTGCTACCCCTCGCGGTCCTGACTTCCTTGTTCATGTTCTCCCTCCTTCTGCTCCTCATTGGGACCATGGGATCTCATTCCAGTGCTCCAATGTAGGTCTCTGTCTCTATCTCCATCCATCGCCAGATGAAGGTTCTATGGTGATATGCAAGATATTCATCAGTATGGCTATAGAATAGGGCCATTTCAGGTTCCCTATCCTCAGCTGCCCAAGAAACTAACTAGGGACATCCTCCTGGGCACCTGGGAGCCCCTCTAGGTCCAAGTCTTTTGCTAACCCTAAGATGGCTCCCTTAATTAGAATATATGCTTCCCTGCTCCCATATCCATCCTTCCTTTATCCCTACCATCCCAATTCTCCAAGTTCCCCCCACCCTCTTCTCACTTTTCTCTCCCCATCTCCCCTTTCTCCTATGCCACCCCACCCCCAAGATCCCAATTTTTTGCCCGGCAATCTTGTCTCCTTCCATATCCAGGAGGATAACTATATGCTTTTCTTTGGGTTCACCTTCTTATTGAGCTTCTTTAGGATCACAAATTATAGACTCAATGTCCTTTATTTATGGCTAGAAACCAATTATGAGTGAATACATCCCATGTTCATCTTTTTGGGTCTGGGACACCTCACTCAGGATAGTGTTTTCTATTTCCATCCATTTGTATGCAAATTTCAAGAAATCATTGTTTTTTACCACTGAGTAGTACTCTAATGTATATATTCCACACTTTCTTCATCCATTCTTCCATTGAAGGACATTTTGGTTGTTTCCAGGTTCTGGCTGTTACAAATAATGCTACTATGAACATAGTTGAACAAATGCTTTTGTAATATGATAGGGCATCTCTTGGGTATATTCCCAAGAGTGGTATTGCTGGGTCCTGGGGTAGGTTGATCCCGATTTTCCTGAGAAACTGCCACACTGATTTCCAAAGTGGTTGGACAAGTTTGCATTGCCACCAGCAATGGATGAGGGTACCCTTTCCTCCACAACCTATCCAGCAAAGGCTATCATTGGTATTTTTGATTTTAGACATTCTGACAGGTGTAAGATGCACAACATGGGATTCTATAGCACAGTCTGTGCTCCTGGAATCTAATTCCAGGGATGATCCCCAAGTCGCTGATCAGCAGCTGGCATATACAGAGCCAATAGACTGGACAAATTTCATGTTATATTTTAGGCAGGATGGAGTGAGGTGGCACATGATTTCATTAGACTGCACAGACCCAGAATAGTGCAAAGCTTATAACTTGTAGCTTATTTCTTGAATTGTCTATATTTTCATCCTGTCATTAATGCAAGTAAGATATTAAAAAATAATGGATATCTTTAATTAACACATACATTAGTTACTTTTGTCCTTTCTGGACATAATGAAAAACAGGAAGCAAATCCAGTAAGGAATGATTACTGTGAAATATTCTTTTTTTTTCTTTTTCTTTTTTTTTCTTGTTTTTGTTTTTTTTGTTTTTTGGTTTTTTTTTTTTTTGTTTGTTTGTTTTTCGAGACAGGGTTTCTCTGTGGCTTTGGAGCCTGTCCTGGAACTAGCTCTTGTAGACCAGGCTGGTCTCAAACTCACAGAGATCTGCCTGCCTCTGCCTCCCAAGTGCTGGGATTAAAGGCGTGCGCCACCACTGCCCGGCTGTGAAATATTCTTTTACACTGTGTGAATATATGCCACTGTAATTGGTTTAACAAAGATGCTGACTGGCCAATAGTGGAACAGAATAAGGTTAGGTGAGAAAGCCAAACTGAATGCTGGGAAGAAGGGTGGAGTCTGGAGTAACCAACAGATGCAAAGGGAAAAAAGATGGATGTGCTTTATTGAAAACTGGTACCAAGCCATGTAGCAAAGAATACATCAGAAATGGGTTAAAGATAAGAGTTAGCTAGTAACAAACCTGTACTATGGGCTGAGCATTTACAATTAATATTAAGTTTCTGAATGGTTATTTGGAAGTGGGTGGCAGGGACAGGAAACCTCCATTAACAGTTTACTATAACTTTCATTTGAGAGGATTGTTTACATCATGACAGAGACGGCATGGTGGAAAAAAATGGAAGGCCTATTGGTCACATTCTATGTACAAGAAGCTAAACTGAAAGTCTGCCTGGGCTCATCACGTTGAGGTCAATATCCAGTGACCCACTTCCTCAGCAAACACTCACTGTAGAAACGTTCCATGACCTTCCAGAGATTTCCAGCAGTCTGTGTTGTACAAGCCAGACTCAAACCACACCTCTACGCTAATTATGACCCCTAGAAAGAATAGGAAGGAATGACCAAAAAAATCACATATCACACAGTAAACTGATGTGTACTGTACAATACACTTCTTGTAAAAGGCAATAAAGAAAACATGCTTCTGACAAGACCATTTCAGATAGTTTTTGACTGTTTTTTCTTAAGAAAGAAATGTAATTGTTGAACATTTTTGTTTGTCTCTCACATTTCTGTTTTTTAATCTTTATTTTTATTGTATGAATGCTTTGCCAGCATGTATGTCTGTTAACCATGTGTGTGCCTGATCCCTGAAGAGGTCAACAGAAAGTATCAGATCCCTAGAACTGGACCTATTGGCAGTGGAAGCTGCCACGTGCCTGCTGGGAAACCAACCACACACTGCAAGCTCAGCCAGTCCTCATAACTGCTGAGTCATCTTTCCAGCCCTCTCATGTGTTTCTTATACATTTAGTTTTTTATCTTTATTCTCTTGGTTTTATTTTGTGAGTTTACACACAGATGTACAGATACACAAATACACATACACATGTGTGTATGAACTTCATTAACTCTCTCTGTATTCCATACATCATTGAACCCATCCTATGAATTTTTATTTTAATGTCATATATGTTTCAGTTGAAAACTAAATTTCATTCTTTCTGTGAAATCACCAATTACATGACTAAATTCAATAAATCATTAGGATTTATTAAAACACTTCATATTTTTACATTAATATAATCCCTCTCATTTGCATACATATATGATGGCTATTTCAAGTATCTAATTCTGTCTTCACTAAGAATGGCTTCTATGTGCTTTATTCTTCTTTGCTTAGCTATCTGATCTAACATCTTAAAATGCCATAATTTTTGCCAGGATAATGATACTGAAAGGAACAATGTTGAATGTGAAATTTTATCTTCTTTGCTAGAGAGTAATCAGCTTAATCCTAGTTTTCTTATGGAGTTAACTGCTATTTGATCACACTCCTTATTGGTTGTAAAGGTCTAAAAGTTTCCTTGGGAGATTTTATCATTGTAGACACTTAACAGAAAATAGGGCCAGGCGGTGGTGGCGCACGCCTTTAATCCCAGCACTCGGGAGGCAGAGGCAAGCGGATCTCTGGGACTTCGAGGCCAGCCTGGTCTACAAGAGCTAGTTCCGGGACGGGCACCAAAGCTACAGAGAAACCCTGTCTCGGAAAAAAAAAAAAAAAAAAAAAAAAAAAAGAGGACAAATTAGTTAAGACAGCAAAAGTTTGTCACAGAGATGTATATTCCAAGAAGGTTAATTGTGCTCAGGGGATTACACTTCATTTATTAAAACTTCAGGATTAGCAGGGTTGGAAGTGATTATGTAAGAAGTGTGTACTCTGAAGCACACAGAAAGGAAGCTGTAAAGAGTGATATAAGAAAATGATCGGGGAAAAAAAGGGAGTGGGGAAGACAAGTGGTATTAAACAACTTGGGATGGGGTTAAACATTTGCTCCAGAGAAAAAGGCACTACAGGTGAAGCACAGAGGATGCCCCAAAGTGCTCAGGATCAAAGTTCATTGGCACCTCACAAGTGTGATCTCATTGTCCCCTCAGCCTAGAGTTTTCAGACAATGCCACCTGCTTCTCTATGTTTAATTTTAATTTCTGTACACTTCTCCGGTGCAGCTTTTACTCCAAGCCTGTGTGTTGTCAACTAAAAGCCCACACTGTTTGCCACACCTCCTCCACATCATATGTTATTATGAACAACCTCCATTTCTTTGTTTTTTATTTCTTCTTTGATATTTTATATATGCTTGTGGTGTATCTTTATCAGATCCCCAGCCTCTCCTCTCTATGTACCAATCCATTCTCTCAAAATGTCTTCCAGTTTATCATATATATGATATTATATATATATAAAATAACCAGTAACTAGTATCTAATTAATATTGCTCATATGTGCATGCATTTGTAAAGTTATACTCATAATAATTTCTAATTCTCTACAACCTCTGAAATTTCTGCTCAAATTTTTATCCACCTAAATATTGTGTTCTTCTGGGAATCTGAAAATTTTGCTTTTATCATGAAAACATTAGGAATAAAAAAGTGTCTTTATAGATTTTTAGACCTATCTATAATTATTCTTCTAAAGGTTTAAGTGAAATCACAGATTTTGATGGAATTAAATTACAGATTTACCTAGTTAGATATACCTATTGCATTCCCCATGGATTCTTCTTTGTACATGATAATTTAGTAATATCTCAATGAAAGAAAATTAGATTGAATATGATTCCCTCTCATATTCCATCTGTCAAAGATTACAGTCCCAGTCTTAACCGTCACTGCTTTTCAACTCCTGCATGAAAGCATACTAGTTAAATTTTTAGTTGTTTTTCTGTGAAAGAACTCAGTCTGTTAATACATTGGTGGGGATATTTAATTATTCATTTATCCATTCATTTATTTTTGTGAAGTATGATGGCTCCATTGTTGTCTAAGCCCTGAAAGTCTTAGATCAAAAGTAGTCTTCAGATCACTTTTCCGTTCCTATAAGCTGTCCTGGACGGTGACTAAGTCCATAGTCCTCCATGGTGGCCATGATTAGTTTCACACATTCTCCCAGTTGTGCTCTTGTTTTACCCCCTCTTTTACGTTACACTGTTCATGGGGTTCTGTGTAGCATACTATAATTTTGCCATGGACTACTAGATTTTTTTTATTAACTCCATAAGAGACAAACTTCCCCACCAATCGCACTTACATAGTTGGGGGAAATTTCTTGATAATGCTTTTGTCTACTTTCTTCATTCGCTACAAAGGCTTTGTTCAGCTGTCAGAACTGACTCTTTAAGGAAACCTTTAGGTATAAAAGAATAACATTTGAATGTAAACATAAATGAAACATTTTGTAGGAAGTTCTGTTAGAACTTTTTATATGCATGAGAATACATGCTAAGAACTTCAATAACAGTAAAAACTAAATATGCTTACTATTAGAAAATATCATAATTGAGTTCAAAATTTGTGAAAATTTCTTAGTTTTTTAAGTTTCTGTGTATGTGTGGCTGTGTAAGTATATGCCGCATGTCAGCAGGTACTTGCAGAGACTAGAGAGGGCATCGGATTCCTGCGGTTGTGAGAAATCCAACATGGGCATTAAGAGTATGTCTTGAGTTCCCCAGATAACAGCATGTACTCTTTAGTCAATAATCAGTTGTGGATAGAGGGTGCAGTATTGAGTTCTCTGGGTAAGGATGTGGTGATGGCCTCAGGCCTATCAGTAGGTCTGTACAAGGGAAGCACATCAATGCTAATCCACACTTGCTAAGGGATTGGATGATATATGTCAAGCTCTTGCCGTTTGACATTCTCTGTGCCCAGTACTTTCCTCAGAACAATTACAACTGCTCTTACTTCTAGACCATTTTCTCATTATCTTTCTTCATGAATGAATGAATGTATGAATGACTCCACTATAAAAGATAAATGGTTGGGACAGAAAACATACCTCAACAGGAAGGCTCCTACATAGAAGCCTTATGATCTGAGTTCAACTCTAGGGAAGGGGGAAAGAGAACACACTCTCATGGTTGTCTTCTGAATTCAGTATGTGTATTTGACATCCATGTACCTCTTAAGGACACACCCATAGACTCAAAATAAATAAAATGTAAAAATATAAATGCCTGATTTCAATATTTTGTTTTGTCTTTTGTTTTCAGTAAGCAAAAGTCACATGTCTTTTTCTTTATAATTTTAAAAATTTAGCTGAGAGCTCAGCAATGGAGTATTTTATACAGTTGAATTCATTGTGTTCTGGATGGTAATATTTAAATTATCAGATAAACCCTATTTATCAATCTTTGTCTATTCATTCAATCTTGTACAAAATGGTGACTTTATAGCTTATCTTTTTATCTTCGTACAATTTTCTTTCTAAATTTGAAACAGTTCTCACTACTCACTATATTCTTCAGGCTGACTTCAGATATATGGCAATCCTTCCAACTCATAAGAATTACAAGTTTTATTTCTGAATGTTTATCATGATTTTTAACATTTTTTTCAAGTTTATTTTAAGCAGGCATCTATTTTACCAAAAAGACTACCAAGTCATTTTATAGCCTATCATTTACATTTTATACTTTTAATTAGTTGCTGATTACATAGTTGATATATGATCACTAAGAAAATTATTTTGATTTTTTATATTCATTGGTCAAAGTAATGTTCATTTTTGTGTTGAAATTTTCAGTGTCCTTAGATAGTCCCCACTGTTAATCTCCACACATTGCACTCTAGCTTTTTATTTGCATGTTTTAATATTTCTAAAATTGAAGTATATTGGCATACTTTACTTAAGCACTGGAGAAACATCCACAGGCATATTGATAAAATTGTAAGAAAGAGTAACTGTTTCTTAAATTAATTAGTTAAGCTGTGCATAGCTACTCAAAATGTGCAAGTACTAAGCTTCCTTCAATATTATGTATAGAGAAATTTTACAACAAAATATTTTACCTGAGTTATTCTGGAACTCAGGACAAAAAATAAATGAGTAATAAAAGGGAAGTGATCCTTAGAAAAATGTTATTCTCTTTGAAAGTATTTTCCATTTCTTTAAAATTCACTGCAATAGCACAAAATAGGTTGCTAATAAATCATTATGTGACTTTTTAAAGTGATTATCATAATGAACCATGTTAAAAGACATCAAAGATGAGATGAATCCAACAGTGAGGAGAAAGGTTAAATGCCCTTTGAAGCACAAAATACAATAATAGGAACTACAGCAAATGTTTGCACATTTATCTTCTGTCGAAACAATAATCTGTCAAATCACAATGAAACCGTGAAAACTGGATATGAAGCTCATCAATGGGCCATGTGTGTAGAAAGCTCACAGCCTTTTAATCCTGAGCACCAAGGCATCACAAATCTGAAACCAATCAAACAAACAAAAACATTATTCCAAGTTGGTAATTAAGGATCATGTCTTTCTTAGTTACAGGAACTTAACGTGTAAACTCAAGTTTAAAGGAATGAGTAACTGTTTTATTAATGGGGAAAATGTTTTACAGTCATAATTAGTACAACAAACACACTCCTCCCACGCATCCATATCAGTAATAATATACAAATCTATTACAGTTGATGTCAAAAGTACTCCACATGGACCTTCTCATTCTATAAACACCACAACCATCACAGTTGATGTATGATTTACACAAATTCTCTGAGAAGAGCTGAGGTGTAACCAGAAGGTCTGAGCACAGCTGACCAGTGCTGTAACCAAATACCTAATGAACGTAATTTATGGAAACCAGGATTATTGTGGCCCAAAGTTTAAGAGCATATGGTGTCCCGTGATTGGAAACCATGGAGGACTCAAGGTGGTGGAGGCATGCTGCTGACACTCCTCGCATCTAAACAAGGAGTGAGAGAGGTGACTGTCAGCTCACTCCCTCCTTGTTGCCTTTTTATTCTGTCCAGGGTCCCACCCCGATGGGATGGTGCTATGCCTCATTAAGGGTGTGTGTTCCCTCCTCAGTGAAATCTCTCTGTAACAACCCTCAGAGGCAAGCAGAGATGTGTCGCCAGAAGATTCCAAATCCAGTCAGGTTTACAGTGAAAATGAGCCATCCCAGGAACCTTAGGTAACCTCACTGTGTGTTTCTCAATCACTTTGTTCAACCAGAATTCCTTAACATTGTCAAGCAGAACTAAAGTAAAACTGATTGGAACAAGAGCTTTTTAAGTTAGAATCTCTATTTATTAAATAAAGAAGCCTTTTAAATAAGTAATGATCATAATTAACTTCATTCTACATGAATAAACTTACAGATTATTTTGCGACATTATAAAGTCTTTCAGTGTGTTCTCCCAATTATGCTTGGTGTGCATTATGTAGTTTGGAAGAGGGACAGATTCCTTGAGTCCGTCTTAAAGAAAAAATTAATTAACCCCCAAGGAAAATTTGCCTTCAATGTTTCAAAGTCATCTAAAAATGGTTCTGTATATCTTGTTGCTTTTGATTTAAAGAAATACATGAGTTTCTCTCTCTCAAAATTTCTATGGAATTTAGTTTAAACTGTGGTAGCAATAGAAAAATCCATGATAATAATATTTTAGTCACATGGGAGTTGATATGGTGTTGGCAATTGTGGTCAATGATAGTGGTCTCAGCCTTAAAATCTTTATAAATTCAGCACACACGTCTTCACTGGGGCTAAATTAGGACATGGCTGTCCGTGATCTTTCTTTAGCCACAGAAACTTATTCCCCTTCCTGTACTCAGCGCAGAAAAAGAGGGGGGAAAACAGGCTACCTAACAGCACTCCTCAATCAGCTGAAGAGAGTTCACTTAATTCTCTCAATACAGAGGCAAAACATACTCGAAATGAATGCCTAGAGTAGTAACTGTAGTTCCTGTTGCTTCTTCCTATTATTAGCGCTATAAAGAATTCCCATTTTTCATTTCCCTCCCCAGTGTTTGCCTCCATGCCCCTGTCATTCCATATCCTTAGCCTCACAAATTACAAGCATGTGGGGATGTGTTTTTGAAGGATGCTTGTTTGTCGTCTTTTTGTTGGTCAATAAAATCTCACCAACAGTGTTCTAGATTTGGTGATATATGGAACAATCAGTCACATGTGTTGCACAAAACCAAAAATCTCTGTGATTCAAATATCTGTGACAGAGATCCCTGTATTAAACAACCCAACTAAAAGCCTAAATTCACATTGCGGGAATGATAATTTTGCATGACAATATGGCAAAATGAAGTATCTCATTACTTTCTCTTAACTACATAAATACTCAATATTCCTCACTAGAAACCTAAATTATAATTTGCATTCTTGGTCTGTGCGCGTATGTGTCGTTGTGTGTGGTGAAACCTCATGCAAGTGTGCTTGAGCACATGGGTGTGTATATGTGCCCACATGTGTGCAACACACTGATGTGTTGATAATCGTGTGAATTACCTAATAATATGGCACTCAGTTTTTCATTTACTACTTTAAGACATAAGTACTTTTAAATTTGCTTTCTCAAATGACAACATGCTAAAACATACCTTCATGATAAGGTAGAAATGAAAACATTTATCTTGGTTTCTTTGCAGTAGCCCACTAAGGGACTGAGGCTGCCTAGAAAACCATTTGCTTGACATTTTATTATAATTTGTGCAAATATTCTGTCCATTTTTATCATTTATCTTAAATTTTGACTTTAATTGCATTAATATTATATATCAGTTGACTAGTTTCAAGAAATATTATTATAATAAAATTAGTCCCACTACTGTTTCTTTATACATTCACAGTTTTAGATAATCAAAATCTGTGTAGACTGCCATTATTATGTGAGGTCCATTCTGACTCATTAAAGTGCTCCTGCATCTGTGGCAAAACAAAACATTCACTCAGCTTCCCATGAGATCAGCCACTTGGGCAGAGGTGCAGAGACACATTTTCTCCTCTTTGTTTCTCTATACAGTTTTTGTCATATTTTATTCTTAGAGCAATATTAGGTTTACGAGAAATTTACTCGGAGATTCAGGAGTCTGAATGTTCTTCATCTTGCCCAACTATTCACACAGTTTCATAGAATCGTTGTGTGGTTGTATTTGTCATCAACGAAACCCAGCAGAGGCTGGGTGCTATAAACTAAAGCCCACAATTACATTCGAAGTTGCTGTACAAATTTCAGGTGTGTGGGTTTTGATACAAAGATATGCTCCATTTGTCCATTCCTATTTTGTACAATATTTTAAATGTCACCTTTGGAAATTATATTCAGGTAGAAATGTGTTTTATTCATATACACTCCACACTCCTCTTCAACTCCCCCCGTTATTAGAAGATGGTCCAAGAATGGAGACATGTGACAGCGCTTCTAAGTGCTTGTGAGAAAACTCCAAGGAAACAAGAGGCTTTCAACCTCAGTTTCTTTAAAGCATAGTATTATTCTTGGACTGTGTTTTTGTGTTCCTCCCAGGTGAAGCAGATAAAAGTGAGCCCACTTCAGATATTTATTACAGCTGGCTATTGCTGTTGATAAGCTTCCATGGAAAACATGTTTTTGTCACCTATTGCTTGTCCTTGTGATTATACATTTTACTCGTACGATTCTTCTTAATCATTGGAATGGATTTTATTTCACCATAAGGGCCATAAAATAGAAACTGCTTACTTTACTCTTCTTGTTCAATTAGTGAATCAGGTGAAGACCTGATGTCAACAGTTATATGGATCTGATCCTTGCTATATTACATTACCCTTCCCAACATTCAGTTTTTAAGGACATTGTAGAACTCTATGGATTTGCAAATTTTATTCACAGATTACTATGGAAGGTTAGGAAATTATTGTCCAACTCTTAAGATTGGTGTTTTCTCATATGGACTGAAATTGTGATTACAAAAAATTATCCAAATTTACTGATAGTTTGCCGAAGGTTATAGGAGGAATTCATGATCCAGATATTCATCAATCTATTTATTTTAACTATTTCTCAGCCCAACATGTAGATCTGGATGTTTTGTTTCATCTACTTCAGTTAATTCATGACCCTAAAATATTGTTTCAGATTCTGCTTCTGTTGTAGAATTTTTTCCAGCAATAGACCCATAACCATCCACACTAACCTCCCTGGTATTATTGCAGAAGGAAATAAGCAAGCTGATGCATTCACCTGCCCTATTGTTACTTCCCCAGAATTAAATTGGGAAGGGGTATTCATCTGCCATTGCAGATGGATCCACTGAAACCCTGTGGATTCTTCTTTGGTTCCTCCAACCCTCGGCCATCAGGGACAATGACAGAGGGTGCTGAGGCAGTGGAAGTCACCAAAAAGACAGCAAACCTCCAACTTGCCCATCATGAAGTGGTGAACACCCCATGACTTGTCCATCATGAAGAAGCGGTGAACACCCCGTGACTTGCCCATAATGCCCCCTCATGACTTTAGTCGTATTTTTATTTTTCAATACTTGTTTCCATTTTGTTTATTACTGTTTGTCTGCATCTGAGTACCACATGAATGCAGTATCCATGGAGGTCAGAAGAGGGCAATATATCCCCAGAACCAGAGATACAGCCAATTTTACCCCCATACATGGGTTCTAGGCACTAAATCCAGGTCTTCTGGAAGGCTAGCAAGTGTTTTTAAGCAACTGCTGAGCTCTCTCCAGAAGTTATATTTTAAGATCTTCATGTTCAAGAAGTAATATTAGAGCAATCTAAAAGTATAAAGAAAAACAGCATTATTCTTAAATTATTAATAAATGTTTCTAAACAAATAATGCAAAGACAGAATTTTGTGGGAACAGTGTTGGAAAATATTGGGGAAAATTATCCTTTTTTAAAACACAGATATGAAATGATAACTACAAAATTTTTTAAATAATTTAAATTTAAGTCCCAGATAGGAAGTAAAAATCTTTGGGGAAGTTGTGAGCATTCAAGAAAAGGAAGCCTAAATATACATACTCAAATCCATGAGCCTCTCTAGCCAGCTACAAAATAATTTCTTCCAAGAATTGTCACATCCTAATAAGACAAATTCACTGTCAATGTCTGATAAATTATTATAACATTCAACATGTCATATACACATTTTCCCTTTCAAGTAACCACATTGGGGGCAGTGGAGTGGTCACTGTTTTATAATAAACACTGAAACTACTATGCTAGGAACATGACAGTCTGAAAAGCAATTCTCTCACTGTTTCTGACTGCTGTGTATATTATAATACAAGGACGTCATGTTCTATACAACCATTGTGACAGTCTAGATGGATTATACAATTAATTTATTACCACCTCCTTAAAGTACTACAAGATAAGAACTGTCATTTCTGCTTAATAGGACAGAGTGGTAAAGTTAAAACAAATTGCTTAATATGCCCCAGATCACATGTATTAGCAAATGTGAATTGTTTTCATCATGGTGAAATCAATATAGTGTAGAATTTTCTATTTTAATCATTTTAAATGCTTAGTTCACTGGCATAAACTGTATTAACAATGCTAGGTAAAAATACATGAGGTTTTTTTTATCATTTCAAACAGAATCTTTGTATTCAGTGAACACTAACTACAAGTCCTCTCTCCCACAAATGACTTGTAGCTTCCAGTCTACTCTCTGTGTCTGCGATTTCACACCATCTAGGTAATCACTGTGCGTAGCAAGCTGGTTCTGTCCTTCTGTATCTCTTTCACTTGAACTGCAGCTTTCATGACTAACATAGGTTGCAGTATGTTTCAGAACTTCACTCTTTTGAGGCTGAGGAGAAATCTCAGTGATTAAGAGCACTTGCTGTTCTTGCAGAGGATACAGGTTCAGTTCCCAGTACTTATACTAGGGGGGCTGGTGAGCACTTATAATTTTGTAAATCTAGTATGAAAACGTAATTCATAAAACAAAAAGGCACTTTTATGGTTTCTGCAGGCAACTGCACTGATGTGATTCTACACAAACAACACATACATATAAAATAAATATCTAAAAATAATTTTATTTCAACTTATACCATAATATTCCATTTTAATATGCATATGTGTATATGTATTTGCTGTAGAGTATTTATTTAAAAAAAACAACTATTTTCCTTTTTCCAATACATGAAAAACTGTTTTGTTTGAAGGCTCACAGTCATTTCTCCAATTTGTTGTTGCCCCACTGAGGAATCTGTAGTATGTTAGATAGATGTGGAGATACCATGCAAATGATTGATAGGAAAAGGGGGAAAGAAAAAAAGAACATTGCACTCAAAATGTAAACACATAATCTGATGTAAATTCATTCTTATACTCTCATAGCAATGCTATATTAAAAATACAATGAAGTTTTTCCTTACTATTACAACCACAATTGTTTTATTGGTAGAATGTATCAAAATTAACATTTACTAAGAATTCTGTATAGATTAGCTAAAAGTCACAGAAAACTCATAAGAAAATGGAGTCTGCCAGGTGGTGGTGGCTCACGCCTTTAATCCCAGCACTCGGGAGGCAGAGGCAGGCGGATCTCTGGGAGTTCGAGGCCAGCCTGGTCTACAAGAGCTAGTTCCGGGACGGGCACCAAAGCTACAGAGAAACCCTGTCTCGAAAAACCATTAAAAAAAAAAAAAGAAAATGGAGTCTGTCTTGTGCATTGTGGTATTTCCATTGATGAACAAAGCTGACACCAGGTTGGAGCTCCGTAAAAGTGTCAGCAGTGGTTGAGTGAATGAATGAATGACTGTTGGTTTTGAAGCCATCTCTATTATAATTGCACTGTGGAAATCGACTCTAAGAATAGAGCAGACACATCCAGAAGATTCCATAAGCAGCTTAGTCATTGATGAGATGCTTCTCGGTTCTGCTACTTGCCTCACACTCTGCCCATTTTTGCATTTCTGTTGTTGTGCTACCCTTTGAGGATTCGTTATAGCTATGGTACTTTATTACAGGTGCCAGAACATATTGTTCAAGACTAAATGTATACATAATGTATTCATCAAGATTCGGTTTTTATAATAAATTCTGTAACATTATCTAATCTACAGTACATGATGAACTTCATCAATTTATGATATTGTTGAGCACCACCTTTTTGGGGTGAATACTGCCTTGATCCTAGCCATGGCAGGTTGTACGTTCCATGGTAGGCATGTGAGTACTTGATGTGTTAGGTAAGGAGATCACCAAGACCAGCTGGACTGGGACTGAAAATGCATGGGATAAAACTGGACTCACTGAATACGGTGGACAATGAGGGCTGCTGAGAAGCCAAGGACAATGGCACTGGGTTTTGACCCTACTGCATGTACTGGCTTTGTGGGAGCCTAGCCGGTTTGGATGCTCACCTTCCTAGACCTGGATGGAGGGGGCAGGATCTTGGACTGCCCACAGGGTAGGGAACCCTGACTGCTCTTTGGACTGGAGAGGGAGGGGGGAGAGGAGTGGGGCGTGGGGTGTGGGGAGTGGGGGGAGGGGGAGGGAAAAGGGAGGTAGGGAGGATAATATCAGGAAGGCAACTCAGCAAAATACTGAATGCTGAATTTTTCTGACTTCTGAGTTTACCTGTGTTTAATTTTCATATACCTTTTTATGCCCAAATACAAAAAGGAGAAAGAAGGCAAAAGACTGTTTTAACATGATACAAAGGACAACTGCAACAGTTACTTGCTTCAGTACTTGGAGACATCAAGCCATTAGTTCATGAGAAAAGCATTATGTTGCTTAGTCAGTGAACTTACCCTAGACAATGTATCCTGAAGGCAGGCACTTCCTTATGTCAAACCTTCTAATTCAAAGGAAGGAGCAGAAGTTTCCTTGAATTCTCTGACCTTTGGTCAGGGTAGAGGTGATCTACCACCATGTGCCATCATAATGTCCAAAACATCATGTAACCATATCCTAGGTCTGGGTGTGCAGCCACAGTTTTCAACAAATTTGAATACGTACTAACTCTCTGCTCTTCAGACAAGATGGAATAGGATCACATTTTTGGGCCTACACAATTTCTCCCTTTTTATTAATTTTAACAAAGCCTGAGCATCTGCAGCAGGACAAATGACGGTGTCTGCCTCAGATGAATATTTTCCCATTTTACAGAATTACCCGTCTTCAGCACATGTGTTCCAATCATGCATACCCTGTCATAGACGCCTGGGTGGAAAATGATCTTACCCATCTCTGACTGTCAACCTCTGTAAGCAAAGGGTTAAGGGAGAAACACCTCTAGGCTCTCTATGAGCCAATTTTTTTGTCAAGAGAGTTTACCAATAACAAGATAATCATGTGCAGGCAGATAATGTTCTGTAATATACATGATCCTATGGCTACAGTATCTTCTAATTAAAGGAGTAAAGGATCGTCAGGGGTGGGAATGCCCTTTTGAATTGGTCTAGAGTGTTTTTTTAACAGTTTTCTGCTATATCAAAACCTGAATTTGTCTTATTAAACATGTCAAGTCCAAGAAATCAATGGTAATGTCAAACCTCCTTAGACAAGTTCTAATCCTCTAATCAATAACATCTTACAGGGAACTAAAGCAGTTACAAACACTAACAGGTCAATAATGTAATTCTAGTGTGGAAATTAACAATAAACATACAATTTGTCAAATCACAATTCTCTTAAATCTGTTCTAAAACAAACACAAGAAATGGTTTCTGTGACAGATTAGAGCCCAATTGCGTTACTGCTTTTATGTAACTGTCCCAGTCTCTGCTCAGCAGCAAAAACCCTTAGACCATCCTCCTCCTCTCTGAAGAGGGGCTTCAGACACTTTTTGTAATGAGTCTTTTTTCCCCAGAGGGGAAAATTGAGGTCTCAGTTCTCAGGACCTTTATTTTATTTTTTGTGCTTGCTTTTTGGTTTTTTGAGACAGGGCTTCTCTGTAGCTTTGAGCCTGTCCTGGAACTAGCTCTTGTAGGCCAGGCTGGCCTCGAACTCGCAGAGATCACCTGCCTCTGCCTTTTGAGTGCTGGGATTAAAGGAGTGCACCACCACCTCCCTACTCAGGTCTTTTATTTTACCAGCAGATTTAATACCATACTGGCAAAATGAGTTCTGTGTCTCAAGATATAGTATGGGTGTCCTTGGACTGGTTCCAAAGCAAACAAGACACACCAAGGTCTGGAAGTTTGTGCAGTAAGTTCACGAAGAAACTAGGACTCACCATTGTCACCACAATCTTCTTTTCTTCTCAGAATGTAGCATGATGGTATTAGTCAGTAACAGGGTCAGGAACCCCTTTCTGTGTCTCCTACAGAGTTATCAACAGCTTCCATGTCATCAGGGCTGGAATGCTTCTGCTGCAGCACATGCAGTCATCTTATGGAGCTTTAGTTTTTTCCTGTTTAAAAAAAAAAAAAAAAAAAAAAAAAAAGCACAGACATTTCTTCGACAGCAAATTTACACAGGATCAGGTTCTTTCCATAATCCAGTGCAAGGGTCTTTCCACCTTGTAATGGTCCATCCTGTCCCTTTAAGAGACAAGCCCCACCCACTCTGTCCCCTGTCCTCTGAGGAAAGCATATCTTCTTTCAGCTTCCAGCCTGAGCTCCTTCCTTTTTCATCTCTCTCCCAAAGAGGTAGCTTCTCTTCTCTTTTCCCCTTCTCAACTCTCTCTCTCTCTCTCTCTCTCTCTCTCTCTCTCTCTCTCTCTCTCTCTCTCTCTCCTCTTCCCCCTACTTCCCTTCCCATCCATATCAAACTAAACAAATATCCAACCTCACTCTGCATGGCGTGGCATGGCATGCCTATCCGCCTGTCTCTCACCCACCATGGCTCCTCATGGGACCGGCTCACACGCCAAGGTCTCTCACCCACAACCTGGCTTCCTGCCAGGGACCTGCAGCCTCTCATGGCTCGCTGCCCACTGCTGCCACTCAGGCACCCACTCAGAGACCTGCAGTGTTTTATTTTTACCATTACACACCTTGATTTAGCAATGGTCACCTTGGTGCCACCACACTAAAATCTGTCCATGGAAGGATGCTCATGAGTATCCACAATTCCAGAGGTTTAAAGTAACAAGGGCATGGTTTAAGGCATTATGTAATGACTGATGGTATAATCCTTCTTATTTATTTATTTTTTGAAGTTGTGTTGTATGGGCACATTAATTGCTTGCTTTTTTAGAGACAGCACTTTGTTTAGCAGGTTTCATGAGCTGCCTGGGGGAATTAGAATCATTATTCCCCTTAATAATCTCACAAGGGGGCTTAAGATTCCCTATAAACAACAATAAATAGGAACATAGCCATTGGATATTTTATTAAAAGTTTGTAAACTATCTTTCTTATCCAAATTGCAAGTCTGACTAGCTGACAGTCTTTAACTTGCTCATTTACAACGGGTCACAGAGACCTGTCTGGGTTGGGCAAGGCTGTGATGCTGCCTGTAGCTGAATCTAGGCTAGGGCAAATAGCTTTGTTTTTTTTCAGTTTGACTGAACAGCCTGGGAACTGGCTCTTGGCTTGGAGTTGAAGCTGGGCTGCAGGACAGGGCACAAGCCATGCTCTCTGCTGCTTGAATGTGTTCCACTGCAGACTTGGGACCAGGAGGCCAGTCCCTCATTGCAAGCTGTGGGTACAGGCCACGCTTTTTACATTTAGCAGTCCCATCAGAGGCCAGTGTTAGACGGAGCTGACAACTTTAGCTTGGTTCCCATTCTAGCAGCTCTGAGACCACCAGGTCCGCAAGCTTAGGTGGGTATGACCATGTAGTTTTTTCATTACCTCTGATTTTTTTATTTTAAATTTTGTAATCACAGAATTAGGAGAATTCCTCTATCAGGCTATGCTGCCTCTAATCATTTCTTGCCACCTGGCTCCAGGTGCTGGCCGCAAGAGGTTTAGCTCTTGAGCTTTCCTGTCATCTGTCCATCCTGGCTTTGCGGGCTCCAGTGTTTGCCTGTGGGCTGCCATAATCTCATGCTGGACTGCATGCCCTGAGTTCCCTTCATGCTTCCCACCTACTCAGCAGTCATGCCGTCATGTGGCTCCATAACCACAGCCTGGCTTCGCAGAGCGGTGTTTGCTGGCAAAGGCATGCCTAGTGTCCCAGACTCTGTTCATTCTTCCATCGGATCAGTAGCTGTGACCACAGCCCCTCCGGGTGCGGAGGGCAAAGGCAGGGCTGCAGGTTGGTCTCTCCAAGTCCAGGAGCAGCCTGAAGGCAGAGGCACCTCCAGAGTGGAAGAAGTATACTGTTCACATTATCTACAAATTCTAAAAATCTCTGTATTTGTTTTTGTTCCACTCCAGCTCCTCTGACTATCAAAATGCATCCAAGCAACTATACAGAGAGTTAAATATTACTTTCTTGTGCCATATTTGCAAATATTTACAGTTTTACTGCTGATATAATCACCACCTTTTCATATTAGTTTTCTCTATTAACATGATCACTTACCTTTTTACACTAACACCTGCACTGTATCATGAATGGCTATGTCCATCACGTGTCTCCTGTACCACTGGCCTAATGTTCATGTGTCATAAGTCCTAAGCTTCACTTTGCTGTACCATGTCATAAGCCACATCTTATCAACTGCCATATGTCGTGAACCACCTTTTTTTTTGGGGGGGGGTCAATACTGCCTTGATCCTAGCCATGGCAGGTTGTACATTCCATGGTAGGGGTGTGAGTACTCGAAATGTTAGGTAGGGAACAGAGATAAAAATCACAAAGACATAGGATAGCATCAGGAAAACAACTCAGGAAAATACTGAATGCTGAATTCTTCTGACTTCTGACTTCTGAGTTCCCCTGTGTTTAATTTTCAATATACTTTTATACCCCAATACAAAAAGGAGAAAGAAGGCAAAAGACTGCTTAAACATGATACAAACAACAACTACAACAGTTACTTGCTTCAGTACTTTGAGACATCAAGCCATTAATTCAAGAGAAAAGCATTCTGTTGTTTAGGCAGTGAACCCACCCTAGACCATGTATCCCGAAGGCAGGCACTTCTCTATGTCAAAAGAAGGAGCAGAAGTATCCTTGAATTCTCTGACATTTGGTCAGTGTGGAGGGCATCTACCTCCATGGGCCACCTTAATGTTCAAAACACCAAGTAACCATATCTTAGGTCAGGGTGTGCAGCCACAGTTTGAATACACACAAACTCTGCGCCCTTCACACAAGGTGGAATACATGTTTACAGTCTGCACTCTGTCTTAGGATCCCACATTCTACAACAAGATGCCATCTCTCTTCAGCCTTCCTCAGTCTGGCATATTTTCTTGTAGACTATCTTTGTCTTCCATGACCTTTACATTCTACGGGATTCAGGCTTGTTATTTCATAAAGTTTCTTACTAATCAGATTGCTTCCATTTTTCCTCCTTGGATTCAGAATAGTATGACAAATATTTGACCTCTAACAAGCAAGTGCTAGTCACTAGAGTTATTTATATACTCAATTCTTTGATCCCATTCTCTTTGGCTTCATTCTCCTGGGATAATGTCAACTCTAATTAAAAACAACATGGCAAGATTTAGTTACTGATAACGTTTATGAGTTTGCTCGTGGATAAAATCCTTAAGTTATAATAAATTTCAACTGTTAAATGAGAAAATTGGTGCTGACTAACAATTATGTCAGAGAAAACCTTTATCTTCAATGGACTGGAGAAATGGTTCAACAAATAAAAGGACTTGCCTCTCAAACCTGACCATTGGTGTTCAGTCTCAGAAACTTAAGGTAGAAGGAAAGAAGCAAGTCCTGAAAATCATTCTCCTCCTGGGGTACCCTCATTCCCCCCACAAAAAAAATTAAATCGAAATATTCTTATAAATCTAAGTATAAATAAAAAATCCTGGAATCAAAATTTCTTTCAAAATGAGGTCTGATTCATCCAAATGCATACTCCACATTTTGATAACATAGCCCAAGAAAAATTAAAGGTTCGGAAATTTACTGTTTTTAGGCACCATTCACATTCCAAGGGTTTTGAATTCTAAAATCAAATCTTGCCAACATCATGAGAAGAGCAATGTTTTGGGGGGTGGCACATAGTAGGAGGATTCAGAACCCAAATTGTATCTTTTGACAATCAGATTCATATCACCCTTGAATTTACTTCTAAGACTTCAACTTGGCAGTTATATTCCTCAGATGCTAACATCAGTGTGTAGAAGCCAAGCAATGGAAAGCAGCAGTGAGCAATATGCAGCATCTTCTTGTCTTACAGACCTCAGCAGGTCTGGCATAGATAATAAATGTAATAGCTCTTGAACCGAGGAATCTGAGGCCTTGGCTCCTTAGCCTTCACAGCGCTCTTGTGCTTTTCATGTTTCCTGTTGGCAGGTCCTCAGAGTCCTGTTCTTTAATGCTCCCGCCTTAACATTTTCATTCCAGCTACCCTGGAGTCTTCAGGTACCTTATCAGTGCTGCCACCCTCTCAATGATTGCATTTTGTGGGTGCTGGCCACCTCTGCTGATGACCCATTGCTACTACTGCACTGTACAGCTAATGTTATACATAACAACATTCATGATGTGTATATCTTAAAAATTTACTGTTCACATTTAATTATAGCCTTTTCCATGCCGCATAGGTACATTATCTAAGAACCTGTCAAATCTCTTAGTAACTCCACTGTCTAACTCTCTTCTATTTTGCAATTTTGTCAGACATTAGATGCTGTACACTTCTCAGTGTTCACATTAGCTGACAATGTAGGTAACCAAGGATTAATATAAAGTGGCTAAGATCAACAAGGATCTCATGCCTTTGTTTTTAAAATGTGTAAAACGTGGGGATGCTTATGAAAAAAATGATACTATCACCTGAGAATAAAAACACTCAACATAGATGTGGGTATGCCAAAATTTATTAGCTAATTAAAATTCTACTTAAATGTAGATGCAAATTATTCTGTTCAAGCTAAGTTCATCAGACATAAATATGCACAATTGTTTGTCTAACTAAAGCTTAATGTTGCATTTTCTCAAAGAAAGAATTGTAATGTGATGTCCTTTCAAACAAATCCTTTAGATTTTACCAAGAGGAGAAAATCAATTCATGACAGTGGATATTCTAGAGAAAGTTTGTTGTGAGAACTCCTTCAGGCAATAACCTTTAAGATATTAACACACTTGGGCATGATTGTCTCATGTTCTATAAATGCAGATGAAAAACATGTGTGGCCCCTTTTTTCTGCTGGATTTAATTCCTAGTTAACCAGCCAAACACAGAGGAAGCAAGATGAGAATGCCTCACTGATAAAATGTACTAAGCCGTGTAGCTAAACATACACAAGAATTATAAGTTAATTTAAGTTGTAAGAGCTAGTTAATAACAGGTTATAACTAATATAAGCCTCTGTGTGTTTATTTAGGACTGAATGTTGTGGGACCAGGAAGAACAGAAACTCCAGTCTACAAATGGCACCCAACTTTATGTAATCAGAGACTGTGCTGTAGTTTCCCAGCTATCCAGACCCAAATAATTACACAAAAACTATATAAATTACAATACTGTTTGACCTATTAGGTCAGGCTTCTTATTAACTAACTCCTACATCTTAAATTAACCCATTTCTATTAATCTGTGTTTCACCACAACAAGGCTGTGGCTTACTGGTAAAGTTCTGGCATCCTTTTCCTTTGGCAATTACTTGGCATCTCCCTGACTCTGCCTTCTTTCTTCCTGCATTAAGTTACGTTTAATATTTTTCCTACCTATGTTTTGCCTGCCACAGGCCAAAGCAGCTTCTTTATCAAGCAATGGTAATAAAACATATTCATAACATATAGAGAGGAAATTCCACAAAAAAACTTTTGTGCTTTCTCTCTTACACACTCATAACAAATGAAGTACTCTCATGCAGTGTCTCATTTGTGCAGCTCTAGAACCTTCCAGAACAGATATCTGCCCAACAGAAATTCAGGCAAGCATGGTTAAGTTTGCTTTCAAATTAAACTCTCTATTTCTCTATTTGTCTTAGCAGGTAAAACTGAATGAGCAATATATTCATTGGAAGACTTCCAAGGTTGACTTCTAAAAGCTGATACTTAGATGGGGTGTTTGTACTAAGTATACTCACATTGGTCAAGGAGAAAAAGCAGATATGGCAAAACCTTTAGGCACAGATATTCAATATTAATGATAATCTACAAGGTACCTGTAAATCAATGTTCATACTAGGAGTTTGAGACCAAGTCTCTAAACATGTGATTCTTAGTTTGATGGTAATTGATTTACCAGATTAAAAACTTTACTTCTAGAATGAAGGATATTTTTCTATCCTAAGAGATATCTGTAGCTAGGAAATTATAGCTATGTCTTTTAAAATGTCTAACTATTACTTTTATCTACAGTTTTGCAATATTAATGAAAATATATGAAAAAATTCATTTATATAATAATGATACCAGAATTATTATGTTTATTTGCTTAACAATAAACCTATCTGTGCTTACACAATCACTTAATTACTATCAAATGTAGAAAACAAAATTAAACATTTCCTAGTCTATCAAAATGATAAGGTTTACAATTTAATTTAACAAATACACCAAGAAGTTGAAAGGATAAAATTAAAACTCATTTTGAGTAAATTTTTTATGGTGCATGATTCAGTTGGCCTTGAGCCTATTTTAATAAGGTAGATTTGGAAAAAATAATATCTAAGGTTAACGTCTCCTATTCCTGTGATTCAGAAACTCTTCTGGGAAACATAATTTACTACTTTCCCATCAGAAATCATCACCTGTCTAACTTCAGGAAAAATAAGCCCATAATACTCTCTTTTATATGTCTGTTTTCCAGGATCCTCACATTCCTTTCTACCATTTCACATCTTTCTACCATTTCCACAGTACTTAAATTTGTCATCTAGGAGGGAGCAGATATAAGCTTGACTGGTTGTTCTGTTTTACCTTCTTTAGGGAGCTAAATTGGAAGGTCACACCATAGACAATAATTCTGGCTAGTTTACATGCTCATGTATTATATATTTCTGTTTAAGGGAATTAAAAGTGTCATTATGAGAATAATGGTATATTTGTCTCTATTTTCTTGGAAAAGGACCCTTCTTTGCAGCATATGGCTACCACAAAATGAGATGCTAATTTTAAGCATGCCTGAATCATGCTTTCTCTGATTTCCCTTTAGAGCAAAGTAAAAGATTCCTTATAAAATATTTTTATTGGATTACAAAGTCACCTCTCTACCTAAAGAAAGATTATCTCAACACTCAGCTTTCATAAGAGGTATTTTGAAAAACTGAAAGTTAAAATAACATTTTAAAGGACAAAACTCAACAAAACACCAATGGATTAATATTTACTAGAGGCTAAGATCAATGTGAGAAAATTTTCTGTCATTTCTCTCAAAGAATAATAAAAATACAACCTGGATGGTATCCTTTCATTAAGCAGCATATTTTGTCACAATACTTTCAACCATGAATTAAAACTATGTAAGTATTAAACAATACACTTATGTCATGCCTGAAAAACTCATGGAATAAGAAAGCCATGCTGCTTGCCAAATAAAAGTTATAACAATCCATGTGGTTTTTGGTAATTGTAGAGCATCACCTTTTTCCATATATTGAGGAAGGAAAGGTGTGAGAAGAATATGTAAATAAATGTGTACATATTTAATTTATATGAGCTTTCATGTGTGCTTTATAAGATAGCATGACAGAAAATACAGAAGCTATAAATATATTTGCATATCAAGGTTACAAATCGAAAGATGAGACAAGGTATCAAAATATGTAGAAATAGTAGTTTAATAGTTTAACATCTTTTATACTTAATATTAAAGATGTAGTGTCATAATATAAACACATCGAAATTGTAGCATAATAAAATACCTTTGAAAACTGAACATGCAAGTAGAAAGGAGTATTATATGACACTTTGAGTGGGTTGCATTTTCTTTTATAAATTTCCAAAGCACTGGCATTGTTTCTTATCAGTTTGAGATTATCATTTCTGTTTTTCTTCATTGTTTGAAGAGAACAATCCTTATTTGCTGTCTACCTATGCATAGGGTGAAACATCTGTGGAACTTCAGACCTTATATATTTTGTATACTTACCATTACTATTATGATCATAATTAATCTGATACAAATAGTTTGTGATGGCTTATAACTATATTTCACAGTCTTGTCATGAACTTAGGAGCTTCCGCTTCAACATCCCAGGTATTTGGAATAGTGAGCCACTATTTTCACTCAACTAATCATTACCACTTTTGATGTAGTAATTCAGTGGGTCAGTAATATGTTCCTTTCCCTACTCAGACTTCCTTGAAACTAAATTTCACAAAGGGTATATAAACCTAAATTAGCATCCATACTCTAATTGAAACAGTGAACAGGAGATAGTTCAGATTAATGAATGAAGCTGGGAACATGGTTCAGTTAGTGGAGTGCATGGCAAATGTTCAGGAATCCCTGGGTCATGCAAACCATGTGTGGTAATGTATGCCTGTAATTCCAGTGTACAGTACTAGGGAAGGTAAAGACAGAGGAATCAGTAGTTCAAAGTCACCCTCAGCTCTGTAATAATTTGGAGACCAGCCTGGACTATGTGAAACCAAATCAACCAATCAAGTATTTTCTTTGATACTTTTCTATTGTTGCAAAGAACCACCATAACCAAAGAAACTTATAAAATAAAGCATTTAATCAGGGACTTGTTTATACTTTCAGAGGATGTGTGCATGGTCATTATAGCGGGAGGCATGACAGTTTGCAAGCATAGTGCTGGTGCAGTGCCTCAGAGCACTCAGCTATCCCCAAGCTGGAGGTGAGTGAGATGGAGAAAATGAATCTGGCATAAACTTTTGGAACATCAAAGCCCACGCCCAGTTACATGCCTCCTCCAATAAGGACACACATCCTTATTCTTCCCCAAACAGTTCCACCAACTGGTAACCAAGCTCAAACATATGACCATAAGAGAACCATTCTATTTCAAATCACACAAGTGTTAAAGTGTATTTTCTTATATTTATGTTTATCTAATCCATAACCCTGGCAAAGAAAACTACTTCTCAGGACAGACTAGGCAATCTTCCCATGGATTTATAATACATATATGTGTTGATTTGTTCAGCCTTGAGAGTTCCTTATTCATAGGACATATTCACAACTTTTAAAAATCATACATATATATCTATACATATATATAAGTCACACACACACATATATATATACATATATATATATGGCTATCATCTATGTGGCTTTAAAATCTGTATTTGGAAACTAATTCAGACTTTAATAGATATGATTTAGTATTTTTTCCAAACTCTACTTCCTTGATTATTATTAACAGAAATAAAATCATTTTATCATATGCAAGCAAGCCTGAGAACCTATGTTCACACATCCCTAGTGATCATTGACATCTAATAAATGTGATTTGAGATTCAGAAATAATGTTAGGTTTCTCTTCAGAATTTACTCTGCATATGGAAAACATCAGCCATATGGCCTGTCTGTTATGGGTGAACTTTCAATGTTAGTGTAATACCTCAAGCTCTGTGAAAATATAACATCATAAATGGATTTATGAAAGCCAAGAGAGCTCCATCAACTAATGTTCTAGTAATTTTCTTTTCAAAGCAGACAGTGATTCAGGAGTTTGGAGAGCAGCTTAGCTGCTTATCTCTCTTTCTGAGAGCTCAGCTGTAAGACATTCATCTTTAGGAGCAACACTTTTTCTGTGGGTGTCTTGGAAAGAACATGAATTTGATGATATATGCGCATTTAGACTCTTTCCTCCATCCCCCAAACTTAACTAATGTACTGTACACATAATGGCCTTATAACAAAGGAATGCTTTGGTGTTAAAAAGATTATTACCTTTGGCTTCTCATTCGGGCATTTTTGATGATTTTTTTGAAGTGAGCTGTCTTCAGTCTTCTGCCTGCATCTTCTAGTGTACAACTGCACCTTTCACAGAATGCTGCAAATGCTACTTCTGTCATGGGGCATGAAACAGTCTTAAAAATAATTTCTGACCCTGTCTTATCCCTTCAGGACCTTTAAAAATGTAATTTAAGTACTTAATTTCTCTGTCTCTAATTCTCTGTGAGCAAGAAGACTATCCTCCCCAACATACAACAACAATAAAAAATATTTGTGTATAATACAAATAATAAGGGAAATAAGGGTCTAGAATTATCTTGTTTTTTTAGGTTTATTTTTTGATAATTTCATATGAGATCATCACATTTATATTACTACATATTATGTAATCATGAATTCATCTTAGAGTCCATTTAGTGATGATTACACACACACACATACACACACACACATATTATATATATATATATATATATATATATATATATATATATATATATATATATATAGAGAGAGAGAGAGAGAGAGAGAGAAGGCAAACCATTGGGAGTTAGATAACCTATGAGGAGGGTCTCCTCGTTCTCTCTCTTTGTCTTCATCAAGCCACATCTTATAGCCAAACACAAAAATTTTTATAGTTACAATTATATTTATATTGCCATAAAATGGAAATAAAAGGGTATAACAGGAATGCAATAACTAAATTATGAACAAAAGTGATGCACTTATTTAAAGGAAAAATGAAAAGACATTCACATAAAGAATAAAAGGATATACCTTAGAAAAACCATCTCATTACTATACATGGAAGATATTCCTCATGAATATTTCAGACATGGCTAGGTGAAGAAGAAAAGTAAAACCTGTGAGCTACACTGGCAAATGTGATGCTGCAGCATCTGAGAGGATTCTATATAATTAATGTCCTTCCTCTGAAAATTTATTAAACTAAATTTGAAAAATACTTAAGGTAGAATAAGAGAACACATAGGTTTGTATCAACAGTTAAAAATAAAAAAAAACAAAAACCCTGAATATAATTTTCATACAAAGAGTTCAGACACTGAAGTTCATATGAGAGCTCTCAAATCAAAAAGAGGGTCATAGGGTGATTATATTGCTCCTCAATTAAAATTAATATTTTACTAATTTTTTTCATTTATTTTACATTCCAACCACAGTTTCCCCTCTATCCTCTCTTTTCATTCCCTCTCCCTCCCTCCCATCTACCCCCATTTATTCCTCCTCTCAGAAAGAGTCAGGCTTCCCATGGGAGTCAACAAAACATGGCATATTAAGTTGAAGCAGGAGCAAGCTCATTCCCCTGCAACAAGGCCAGGCAAGGCAACTTATTATGCAGAATAGGTTCCAAAACCAGCTCATGCACCAGGACAGGTCCTGGTCCTACTGCTAGGGGCCCTGTGAACAGACCAAGCTACAAAACTGTCACTCACAGGTGTAGGGTTAGGTAAGTCCCATGAAGGTTCCCTATCTGTCAGACCAGAGTCCCTGAACTCCCATTAGCTTGGATCAGTTGTCTCTATGGGTTTAGCAGTAATCATCTTGACCCCCTTGCTCACACAATCCCTCTTCCCTCCCTTCAGTTGGATTCCTGGAGCACCACCCAGTGTTTGAACATGAAACTCTGCAACTGCTTCCATCAGTTAATGGATAAAGGCTCTCTGATGACAATTAGGGTAGTCACTAATCTGTTTACAGATGTCCGGATAAGGCACACTGTCCACTATTGCCAGGAGTCTTAGCTGGGGTCATCCTTATGGATTCCTGAGAGTTTCCTTGGCTCCAGGTTTCTTTCTAACCCCCAAATGTGTCCCTCTATAAAGATATCTCTTATATTACTCTTCCACTCCATCCCTCTTCCGACTCAACCAACCTGATACCTCATGTTCCCATCTCCCATCCCCTCCCTTCCACCACAGTCCATGCTCCAACATCAGATTACCTAGGATATCTGATTTATTCCCCTTCTCTGGGAAATCCATGCATCCTTCTTAGCATCCTCTTTGTTACCTTCTGGGTCTGTGGATTTTAGCTTGGTTATTCTGGCATTACATCTAATATCCATTTATGAGTCGGATGCATAATTTTTGTAAAGAAACTAGAATGGCACATAGGAAAATATAACATCAGCAAATGGGTCTGATCAAACTGAATAGATATATATAGAAGAATCCAAATAGATCCATACAAAACACCCTATACAAAACTCAACTCCAAATGCACCAAAGACCTTAAATAAATCCAGATATTCTGAACCAGACAAAAGAAAAAAACAGAATAGCCTTGAATTCATTAGCACAGGAAAGATGTTCTGAACAAAATGCCACAATCATAGATCAACACTTGATCAATGGTATATTATGAAACTTAGAAGGTTCTGCATGGCAAAGGACACTGACAGTGGTACAAAGTGGCAGCTTCCAAAATGGGAAAAGATTTTTATCAGCTACATCTCTGATGTAGGGTTAATATCCAAAATATAGAGAACTCATAAAAGCAGATATCAAGAAACCAAACCAATTAAAATATCAGGTATAATCTAAAGAGAGAATTCTCAAAAGAGGAAACCCTCTAAGACATGTTAAACATTTTTACTAATCAGAAAAATACAAATCAAAACTACTTTGAAATTTCATGTTACACTCATCAGAATAAAGTTCAGGAATTTGTTGTTTTCATTTTTTTTTTAAAAAAAGTACCTTATTTTTTATTTTTATTATATTTTGCTTCTGTATTTATTTTTCCTCTCTCTTTTTATACCTCACATCCTGCGTGATATATTATTACTTCAAGTTTACTGTTCTTCTGAATAGGCAAGCAAGAGAACCTCTGTGTCTATATTAGTTTCTTGTGCCATTCTTCAGCTATTTTCCTTCTGGTTATTTGTTTTGTCCTATTCAGATGTTTTAGTTTTTGTTTAATCTTATTATATTTTGCTACTATCTCTTAGAAGTTTATCTTTTTTATAATATTTTTATCTTTGTAGTGAGAGAAATGGGGTAGATCTGAAGGGGAGTGGAGAGAAGGAGGTGGGAGGAGAAAAAAGAGGGAAAACCATAATCAGGATATATTACTTGGAGAAAAATCTATTTTTATTTATTTTTATTGAAGATAGATTCTTTCCTCATACAATATATCCTGACTATAGTTTCCTCTCTCTCTAGTCCTCACAGTTCCTACCAACCTCCCCTCCTTTCCGGATCCACAAACTTTCTGTCTCTCAGTAGAAAAAACAGGTTTCTAAGAGAGGAAAAACAAACATGACAAAATAAAAATAAAATGATGAAGTAAAACTTATTATATTGTGCTGTGCAATAATGCTCTTGTACACTGTAAAAATTTGTCATTCATATTGGTTTAATAAAACACTAAGTGGCCAGTAGCCAGGCAGGAACTATAGGTGGGGCAAACAAACTAAGAAAATTCTGGGAAGATAAAAGGTAGAGAAATGCAGTCACCAGTCAGACACAGAGAAAGCAAAATAAGAATGCCTCACTGAGGAAAGGTACCAATCCACATGGCTAAATATACACAAGAATTATGGGTTAATTTAAATTGTAAGAGTTAGTGAATAATAAGCTTGAGCTAATAGGCTGAACAGTTTATAATTAATATAAGTTGCTCTATGTTTCTTTGGTACTGAATTGCTGTGTGACCAGGCAGGACAAGAACTTAAAGTCTACAGTATTGAAGTTGGGCATATCAACTCAACAAGAGAAAAAGAACAGGAACAAGAGTCATAGACTTACTTGTTCTCATAGCCAGGAGTCTCATAAAAATAGTAAGCTAATAGCTATAATATATACTCAGAAGACCTGGTGCAGATCACTGTAGTCCTTGTACTTGCTGCTTTAGTCTCTGTAAGCTCATATGTACCTTGCTTAGTTGACTCAAAGGGCCTTGTTCTCAGTTGTATATCTCCTTTGACTTTTTGAATCTTAATACCAACCTCCTCTTCCAGAGGATAAATTGAGCTTAGAGGTGAGGGATTTGATGAATGCCTCCAATTTAAACTCTCTTTCTCTACAGAATGTCTGGGTGTGGGTCTCTGCATCTGTTCCTTTCTGTTGCCAGAGAAAACGTCTTTGGTGATGACTGGAAAAAGACTCTGATCTACAAGTATAGCAGAATATCATTAGAAATCCTTTTATTGATTTTTGTGATCAGTAGAATTTGTTTTTTTCCTAGGCTTCTGGGCTATCTAGTGGCTTGTTCTTGGCTAGCCAAACAGTGTCTTGTTGGCTAAGGTTTCTGTCCCACCCGGTCCTTGTTCTGCCCTGTTCCTGCAGTCATTAAGTCCCAAAGAAATAACACAGAGGTCTACATTAGTTATAAACTGATTGGCCCATTATCTCAGGCTCTTTATTAACTCTTATTTAGTCCATTATTAGCCCATTACTCTTGTCTGTGTTAGCCATGTGACTCAGCACCTTATTCAGCGGGGCAGTCACAACTTGCTTCTTGTGTGGCTTGGACAGGTACTATAGAGGAATGGGGTTTCCTCCTCCCAGAATTTTCCTGTTCTCATTGACCTGCCTCTACTTCCTGTCTGGTTGTCCTGCCTATATGTCATGCCTAGCTACTGGCCAATCAGTGTTTATTTAAAATATAGTTGACAGAATACAGACAATTGTCCCACACCAGTGTCTGGTATGACTGGAATGGCCTTAGCTCAAATTTGACATGAATTGGCTATTCCTGCAAGCTTTGTGCCACAATTTCCCTAAAGTGTTCTGTAGGAAGGGCATATTGTAGGTAGAAAACTTTGTGGCCATGTTTATATCCACATTTCTCCCTTGGTAGCCTGAAAAAGTACCTTCTCTTCCAAAGAGATCAGAATATAGGGATACAATACCCACGTAGGAACCACCTCAATTTCTACAAGTTAAGTGAGATATGAAGGTGTTGTACTCAGCATTGGGGCCCTGCTGTCAGTTTGTGGAGAGCAACCTATTGTCTTGGCAACATCCAACATTGTTTAGGGATTTTCATGGGATGCCCCTGGCCAACAACTCAATTTACTGTAATCCAATCCTACCACTGGAAGCCTCACATGGCCATAAGAGATGACCATTGACATTCTTTATGCCCCATTACCAGAACTCATTAGGCTCACCTTCTAGATTGTTTCCAAAGTTTATGAAAAGCTCATATTTTCAATAAAAGAAGAAAATACACAAATAGTAAAAGAAGTAGAATAACATCACATTGAAAGTGATAGTGAGTGTAGGTGAGAACGTTGAAGTTCAGTGACACCTGAAAAAAAAGGAGAAACTAGAATTGTTCCCAAATCAGGAATAATTCAGGAGACAGTATCTTATAAAGTATATTGTAGCACATAGACTCAGTGAAATCTGGACTATAGTAGAAACAACCCATTGTCCTAAACAATGACACAATAGAGAGAGAGGATATTATTGTGGCGCAGTGGTAGCTGTGTGGACTGATATTAACATGCAGAATTTATTTGGGGATATTTTCGTTAGGGTGTGCAGTTTTTTACTCTGGAAATCTGGCAGACCTGGAACAAGCTATATACCCTAGAAATGCCTTGAACTGGCAGCAATCCTTCTTCCTCAGATGATTTTATATTGTGATTATAGGCATGAGAAACCCTGCCTGCACTGGGGTCCAAGCTTCACTCTTTTAAATAGTGGTGTTAATTATTATTCTCACTATTTTCAGGTATGCCAGACAGAGCTTTCTGGGCAACTTATGTTTAAAGCTACAGAATACAGACAATGTAAGCCATGAAATAACAAAATGAAAACCCTTATGACAGAAATCTAAGAATGCATCTCTGTTTATGAAAAACAGCAATATTTTAGTTCATTAATACCACAATGAAATGCTGTAAATATCAGTTAGTTCAGAATGGCAAAAATAGATTTCTCACAATTAAAGGACCTGGAAAGCGCAGAAACAAGACACTGACAGGCTTTATCATCTAGTAAGGAACCTCTCCATTCTGAATACAGCTGTTATAATGTTTGTCACACAGGGATAAAGGAGTCTCTCAACTCTTATGGCAGAGGAAGACAAAACTGAACCCCCCATGAACTATTTTTGAAGGACATCTCATCATGAGTTCCCATGACTCAATGTCTTCCTGAAGACACCCCATCACCTTTCCCAAGCCTGAAGCTGTGGGTCTGGATTAAGTTGTTCAACTTTGTCTGTCTGTCTGTCTGTCTCTCTCTCTCTCTCTCTCTGTGTTTGTGTGTGTGTGTTACATTTTCTTTCTTTTGTGTGTTGTGTTTGGTCATGTGTGATACAACACACACATTAGATGTCATCAGACAGTTTGTGGGAATTTTCCCCCTCTTCTGTCATTTGTGTCTCTATATCATATTCAGGCGATAAGGCTTGGCAGCAGTTTCCTTTATCTGAACCAAGACTGAACCCTGTTGACATCCCTCAACACAGGAAACATTAAGACCAATTAGCATGCAGAGTAATTATACCTTCGCCTCATGCAATAGTCTTTCAGAGTTCATTGTCTTTAATCCTGTGACTAGACAAGGAGAGTGTCTTACATCTGTGAGACAGGCCTTGAAAACCGGAGTTGAAATTAGTTTGGACTTAAAAACTGCATTGCAATCACTAAGTTTTCTGTCACAATACAGGTTTTGCTCATTCAATTTAAGCAGTTCAAGGTTTATTAAGGAATAATTACTAGAATGTTATAAATTAAAGACACTTAAAGGTGTTTTATCAAGATTGGAGCAAAATTACCAAAACATTCCAATTAATATTATGATTCTATTCCTTTTAAAATGGAAATATATTATCAGTAAAAGCCTAGGATCTAGCAATCATCAAATGAGAATCTTTGACTGAATATGAACTCTAGAATACAACTGGTCTCCAACTCTTCTCAGCAGAGCCTGCATCAAGTCTGACAAATCACAGCAGGACATAGAGTTTGTACATTGAATTCAGGGGCCTGAAAACGCCTTGGGATTATAAGACATCCTCTTGAAAATGAACTATGACAAGTTCAATGTCTATAACTCATCTATAGCAGAAGGAAGGCAGTTGTTTAATAATTCTAAAGTCAAGCTCAAATCTCAGAGTAAAAAGTTCAGAGCCTCTTGACCTCTTACCCTGCAAAACTAGAAGAGATGTTTATCTATGTGCACGTCGGATAAATGCTACAAACTGTTTCCCTCACAACCCTGGAGGCTGAGGAAATGAGCAGCCACTGGAGACAGCAGTTCTCAAATTCAGCCTGGAAGTGATGAGTTCCCTGAATGGCCCCCCTGGATCTGACTGTGTGTTCTCTCCTCTGGCTTCTGCCCTTAGCCAGGCCTTTTCTTCTCTTTGAAAAAAAATAATATCTTGTTGATACCTAAGTAGTTTCCAGACAACTTAGAGATGGTGTCTGTTTTTTTTTTTCCAAGATATCAGTACTTTTATCTTAACTCTTGCACAATTTTTATTGCCTTCCCAATTACTTCAAGTTTCACAGCATTTGATAGAAAATACAAACAAATATTTGTTCCTTAAGAATCTCCTCTGCGGAGACTGCCCAGGTACTTAAGTTCCATAGAGGAGCTATTCTTTGATTGAGAGGACCTACAAGGTACACATTTAATTTTTTTGTAAGGGTTTTTGTCTTCCTGGAAGGTTCTCAAACAAAAGCACTTTGACCTTTCTGAGGAGTTAATAAAAGATTTTATAGCCACACTTCCGCCTTTACCCTTGGAGTGCATCACTCCTGCGATGCCCTGCATTTGATTTTTGCTCAGGAATCCTTTTCTTCTGTAATTTAAACATCATTTGCCTTCTGAAGAGGTTGGGAGAATTCAAAGTATAAACTGACTTCCTAGTAGTAGGCATCATTTTAATGTTCTTTTCATGTAGTTCACCCATTCTATCCTTGAATTTTGCTATAAAACTTGAAGATGATGACAGGTGAAACTGTTCTCATTAAATTCTCCTTGACTAGGTTTTCATGATTATTCAGTAACCTCAGACTTTACACATAGCCACTAGTAGATCTAAAAAATGTTTTTCTGTCACATAACAATGTCCTCTTGTTCTCTATTTTCTGATAGCATTTTCTACAAACTATACTCAAAATAAAAATTTTTATGAATTTCAAATAATTTTGTTGATGTTGCTGTGTTTTTGTTTGTTTGCTATTTTTTTAATCTGTTCTCAAAGAATTCCAAATGTAATTTTCTGCACTTTGGATTCCAATCATGGCAGATCATATTTCAAGTTACAAATATTGGGGATGGTAATTGTCTATTAATGAGATATAATCAATAATAACAGTTAAAGTTGAAAAATACTTATAAACTCATTGTTTTAAAGTCAAGATTTTCAAAATGTCTTCAATGTGTTTTATGTCAATTTGTATGTCATTGTAGACAACAGGCTTCACCAATGTGTACAACAGATCTTCACTGAAGCTCATTAATTCAGATCCAAACCTAATTAATAAAGTGAAATGCTTCATTTTTTTAGTATGTGCCCTGGTTAATACTAATCATGATATTAATTTTCCCACTAAGAATGATTAAGAAAAATATAATGAAATCCCAAAAATGAAACATCACAGACTTTTAAAACCTAACAATAGAAATGGTAGTCAAATCAATGTATTCCATTCAGTAAATACAAGGTGTTCTGAGCCAGTTCCATGGCTAGGCAGTGCTTTCTGCCAAGTCTGATGACTTGAGTTAGACCTTAAGGCCCTGTAGGGTGGAAGCAAAGAAGCAACTCTCACAAGCTACACTTTGACTTCCATATAATCATAATGATACAAATGAGCCTAGACACACACACATATATATATATACATACATACAAAAATGAACGAATAAACTCAAGAGTAAATAGTACATAATTTTCTGATGAATTCTAGGTTAGGTTGTTAAATAAAATAACAGGAATTTGGAAGGTATAAGAGGTACATGCATTGTCCTAGAGTATATGTCATTTTCTCTGGTCTTCTCTATCATCTGACTACATGGACAGAAACAAACCTACACTCTAGTGGCTTCCACTGATTTCTTTCTCTCTTCTCTGAGTCTTGTTAAGGGTTGTGTGTGCTTCTTTCAGTCAGGACACTAGCATATCCTCCAATTCACCTACCTCATCCTGATAGGGACAATGAGACATTACTACAAGTCCCTTTCTCTGCCACCTGTCCTGCTGGACACCTAGCATTTCTTTTTAGATGTTTGCTCTACTGAAATATCACAGCTATGACTTTAACTACTGTTGTAGTATGGAATTCTTCATTTTTACCTCTGTTTTACAAAGGTAAATACCTTTAGATATTTCCCTCACCCACATCATTATTAATCTTTCTACTTTCTTATAGACACCCAAATGATAGTACCAGGGACTCTGGGTCTAAAAGTAGAGCAAGACAATCTCTGAATATGTAAATGTTATATCACCTGCCTTGCTGTATATTCCCTGATAAAGTTTCTGTCAAAAGCAACTTAAGGAGGAAAAGGTTTACTCTGGTTCACAGTTCAAGGATAGTCCTTCATGGTGATGACATCAAAGTAGCAGGAGATTGAATCGTCAGACAAGGACACAGTACGTAGCAGTGGGGACATCCAAGTGGCAGGAACTTAATCATCAGACAATATCCACAATCAAATATCAGAGAGATGTTAATTCATGTTCTCAGCCCACTCTCTCTCTTTTAATAATTCAGTATCCCAACCTAGGGAATGAGAACCAAAGCCTCATCAGCTTAGTTCATCTGTGTGATCACCCATGGGCATGCCCAGAGGATGACTACCAAGGTGAGTCTACACTCATCTAATTGACAAAGGGGTTAATTGTCACATTAATCTGATGAGTAAATAACACCATTTAATCCTTCAGATTCAGGAGGAGGTGCGCCATTCCTTCACCAGCATCAATAAAGGGGATGTTCTCCTTGCACTGTTACCTCCTCTGTTTCAAGATCAAAACTTTGAAAAACAGAATTCTGAAAATACCAAATATATGTAATATATTTGATTGTGCTTCCTTTAAATGAAAATATAATGTGTGTGTTGTGCTTTTGACAAAGAGAGGGAGAGAGAGAGAGAGAGAGAGAGAAAGAGAGAGAGAGAGAGAATAATAGGGTAGGGTCAAGGCAAACAGATAAGTTAAAACATTCAGATACTGCAGCCATTAGCTTCAACATGAAGAAATTTTCTCAAGAAGTTGATGAGGGCGCTACAGTCAGGATGGCTAAAGGTGACCCCAAGAAACCAAAGGGCAAGATGTCGGCTTATGCCTTCTTCGTCCAGACCTGCAGGGAAGAACATAAGAAGAAAAACCCCGAGGTCCCAGTCAATTTTGCGGAGTTTTCCAAGAAGTGCTCTGAGAGGTGGAAGACAATGTCCGGCAAAGAGAAATCAAAGTTTGATGAAATGGCAAAGGCAGATAAAGTACGCTATGATCGGGAAATGAAAGATTATGGACCAGCTAAAGGAGGCAAGAAGAAGAAGGACCCAAATGCCCCCAAAAGACCACCGTCTGGATTTTTCTTATTCTGCTCTGAATTCTGCCCCAAGATTAAATCTACAAATCATGGAATCTCCATTGGAGATGTGGCCAAAAAGCTGCGTGAGATGTGGAATAACTTAAGTGACAGTGAAAAGCAGCCTTACATTACCAAGGCCGCAAAGCTGAAGGAGAAATATGAGAAGGATGTTGCTGACTATAAGTCCAAAGGGAAGTTTGATGGTGCCAAGTGTCCTGCTAAAGTTGCCCGGAAAAAGGTGGAAGAGGAAGAGGAGGAGGAAGAAGAGGAGGAGGAAGAGGGGGAAGATCTATAAAACTCCATCTCCTTGTGAATACCTTAGAGTAGGAAATCGCCGTGATTGACACATCTCTTATTTGAGCAGTGTCTATTGCCCTCGTTAGATGTAATTATAAAATTTGATGACGATCATATTGTAGTTTCTCAAAGTGTCAGTGGTTTACGTGAAGTGGCCGTGGGTGTCTGGAGCGCCCTGAAACTGTATCAAAGTTGTACATAGCTCCAAACATTTTTCAAATGGAAAGGCACTCGTGTGTCCTCCTCACTCTGTGCACTTTGCTGTTGGTGTGACAAGGCATTTGAAGATGTTTCGGGCATTTTGTTTGCAACTCGTAAGTAGTGTTAACTCTATGGTTGGTTATCGGCTAGAAATCCTGAGTTGTCAACTGTACATATCTATACTTTGTAAAGAGAACAAAACAACCCAGACAGATTCTTGACGCTCCTTGTTTGGCTTGGAGACTGTGAGGGAAGATGCCTTTTGGAGGGGGCCGTAGCTCAGGGCGTGCACTGTGAGGCTGGACCTGTTGATACTGCGGTGGGCATCCATTTTAGCTTCAGGTTGTCTTGTTTTTGTATATAGTGGCATAGCATTCTGCTGACATTCTTAGCTGTGGAAAGGGGGGAGGGGTCAGCTGGCATGAGAAGTGTTTGGATTTTTTCTTTAGTTACGTGCTGTAGATTTTCAGTTGTTTTTAAACTGTAGAGCTCATCATTGTCAGCGAAGCAAAGAACTACTGCATCAACGAAAGTTCAAGAACCCTCTGCACCTAAACACAATTTGCAACATTCTGTTATTTTTTTGTATGTTTAGAATGCTGAAATGTTTTTGAAGTTAAATAAACAGTATTACATTTTAAAAAAAAAGAAGTTAATGAGAAGAAAGTTAAATGATTTCCAACAGTAGAGGCTATACCTGGCCCTTTCTTTTGGATCACCAACCAACTCTCATATCATGGAAGCTTCTTATTAGTTTTTAATGCATGCCCTGCCTTGGTTCTTTTCTGGCTAGCTCCTTTTATCTTCAATTAATCTGTTTCTCTTTATCTACCTTTTGCCTTGGGATTTTTTTTACTTTTCTCTTTTACAGATATCTTACTTTTGCTGCTTACTGATTAGCAGCTGCCTAACTTCTTGCCCTGGGCTTGTCCCTCTCTTTCTCCCTTATTCTCTCCTTCATCTCCTTGTTCCTCTCTTGAGCCTAGATTTCTCCTCCTATTTATTCGGTCTACTATTTGCCTTTCAGCACTTTATTAGTCCAATCAGTTGCCTTAGGTAGGCAAGATGAAGCAAATGTAGCACAAAGATGTGTTACACCTTTGCACACTTAAAGTATTAGTCTGCAGCATAAGCAAACGTAATACATCTTTGCTTAGTTAAAATAATATTCTACAGCAATCTCCACCAGCCTGCAAGCAGGTGAGATACCTGCTCCAGATTGTCCCCCCACCCCACCACCTACTAAAAGCTATTCCACCAAGATCCTATCTGCCATCCAACTCTAAACAACTGAATACCCTCCCTTTGGCCAGCCCTCCCCCATAACCCCAGCAGATTACATAGGCACAAGAACAAACCACACCAGTTGGAAAAACAGGTGAGTGACTGGCTTCTCAGATGGACTGCCCCAAAATCCAGACCCTAACTACATCCCAGGGAACATTCCATGCCCCTCCCCCTCTCACCCAAGCAATAGTAATAGAGCTGGACCCGGCTCCCACATCTGGTGGATCTCCACTGCTCTGCTGGAGTCCCTTGCTGTAAGGAAGCCGCTTGTTCTTCCCCGCCACCCGGCTAGTTTACATCGAAGTAATCACATGGAAACTGTAATAATTAAAACACTGCTTGGCCCATTAGCTCTAACTTCTTATTGGCTAACTCTTACATCTTAATTTCGCCCATCTCTATTAATCTGTGCATTACCACAAGGTCGTGGTTTACAGGGCAAAATTTCCAGCATCTGTCTCCAGGGGATCCACAGCTTCTCCTGACTCCACCCTTCTTTCTCCCAGCATTCATCCTAGTTTTTCCTGCCTACATAAGCTCTTCCTTGCTATAAGTCCAAAGTAATTCCTTTATTCATTAATGGTAATCACAGCACACAGAGGAGACTCCCACATCCGTCCCTATCAGCCTGCAAGCAGATGAGAAACTGGCCTCCAGGTTGTGCTCCTACCCCCACAATCCACTGGATGCTCTCCCATCGAGATCTACTCTGCCACACAGCTATAAGAACCTAAAACCCATCCTCTGTAGCCAGTCCTCCCCTGAAACCTTAGCAGATTATATAGGAACGGGTTACAAGCCATACAAGTTGGAAAAATAGCAGATTACATAGGCATGGGTGCAAACCACAATAGTTGTAGGAACAAGCACAGGCACAAGTTACACAAGTTGGAAAAAAAGATGATTAAATACCAGTATAAGAATACAATCAACAAACAAAAGAGCAAAATGGCACCACCAGAATCCAATGAGTCAACAACAGCAAACATTTACAGTCCAATGCAATTGTAACACAAGAAAACAAACTAAAAATTACTTTATGAAGATGATAGAGGCTCTTAAAGAGGAAATGAAAAATTCCCTTAATGAAGTCAAGAAAAAGACAAGCAAAAACTTGGAAGAAATCAATAAATCCCTTAAAAAAAGCAAAAAAAAAAAAATCAAACAGATGGAAAATTTTGTTTAAGAATTGAAAACTGAAATAGAAACAATAAAGAAAGCACAAACTGAGGGAATTCTGGAAATGGAAACTCTGGTAGAAGTGAACAGGAACTACAAATGCAAGCATCACTAGCAGATTGCAAAAGACGGAAGAGAGAATCTCGGACTTTGAAGATGTGATAGAGGGAATATATTTATCAGCTAAAGAAAATACTACATACAATAAACTAACACAAAACATCCAGGAAATCTGGGACACCATGAAAAGATCAAACTTAAGAATGATAGGGATAGAAGAAGGAGAAGAATCCCAGCTCAAAGGCACAGAAAACATATTCAACAATATCATAGAAGAAAACTTTCCTGAGCTAAAGAAGGACATCTATAAAGGTACAAGAACCATATGAAGCAACAAATAGGATGGAGCACAAAAAGAAAAAAATTCCTCTTGCCACATAATAATCAAAACATTAACATACAGGGTTCATAAAGAATTTTAAGAGCTGCAAAGCAAAATGGCAGAGTAATGTACAAAGACAGACCTATCATAATTACACCCAACTGTTTGGTTTGAAGTATCACCTCAGCTCCCTGGCACATCTTTATCGAAGAAGTCTGAAATGTTTGGTTGCTAACATCAGCCCAGCCTCCTGGTATCCATATATACAACGAGTCTCGAGTGTTTGGTGGAAAGTTTCATTCCAAGTACCCTCCCTTGGGAGTTTCCAGAGTCCAGACTCCACCTACAATAAAGCCCACCAAACGGTGACTCCTCCCTAGAGAGGGTTAAGATCCCTCCTATAGGCTATTTAAACTGCACCTCCAGAGAACAAACACATAGTCTTTTTGGTTCTCCTTCCCCCTCTCCTTGTTTTCCTGGAGGGCCACTCAGGAGTGTTGGACTTTTTCTAATTCTGTTTGATTTGGCCTGATTTGGATTATTGCATCAGTGGAGAGGCTTATCAGGTCAGAAAAACTTTACACCAACTTCAAAATGGATACTCTAATATCCAGAAGATCCTGAACAGATGTTTTACAGATACTAGGGGACATGGATGCCAGCCTAGACTACTATGCCAACAAAACTTCCAATCAGCATAAATGGAGAAAACAAGATATTTCATGACAAAAGCAGATTTAAACAATACCTATGCACAAATTTAGCACTATAGAAGGCACTAGAAGGAAAATTGCAATGCAAAGAACTGAGTTAAATCCACAAAAACACAGGCAATAGATAATCTCACAATAGCAAAGCCCAAAGAAGGAAAACACACACACTATCATCACCACCACCAAAACCAGAAAGTAACAGGAATTAATAATCCCCTCATCAATCACATCTCTTAATACTAATGGACTCAATTTATCAATAAAAAGACACAAGCTAACAGACTGGAGATGAAAACATGATCCATCCTTCTTCTGCATACAAGAAACACACATCAACTTCAAAGTCATACATTACCACAGAGTAAAGATTGGAAAAAGATTTTCCAATCAAATGTACATAAAAAGCAAGTTGATGTAGTTCTTCTTACATCTAACAGAGAAGACATCATACTAAAATTAGTCAAAAGAGATGGAGAAGAACATTTCATATTCATCAAAGGAAAAATCTGTTAAGATGAAGTCTCAGTTCTGAATATCTATGCCCCCAATACAAGAGCACCTACATTTGTAAAAGAAACATTACTGAAGCTTAAATCACAAATCAACTAATTAATTAACATTAATATTGAAAGATGCTTCAAATGCAAGAAGGTAGCTTACATATGCTGAAATATGACACTTCCCCCAACAAACAAAGGCAGATTCAGAAAACAGAGACTCAATAGGCCATGATGGAAAAAAAAGTGTTTTTCATCTCTGCATGCCTGAATATTTGAGTTGATGTATTCTGTCAGAATCTTAGGTGTCAGTGGTAGAGTCCCAAATATCAGCAAGGATTACAGCCCTGTTGCCTTCAGGAAGCATTCCATGGCTATGTGCAGCTTGGCTAGAGTTCCTTCACGTGCTAAGGTTTGTGAAACCCCATGATAGGTGGGATGCTCCATCCTGAGTCAGGAAGGGAACCAACCTGTGAATATGCTAATTAGCAAGGACAGTAAGAATGCTTTTTCTTGACAGATTGCTCTGACTGCTTCATCTCTTGCTAAGTATAGTGTTCCCTGCATAGAGAATCTAATTCATGAGCCCTAGACTCTTAGGAAATGTTTTAAGGAAATGAATGGCTCCTGTTGAATGTTCAGAAGATCTTGTTCAAGCTGAAGTGAAGGAAAAAAAACAAGTCATTCTGTGTCAGGTGATGCAGCAGGGGAGATCGACTGGCTGGTTAAAAGGTGAAACTAAAGTGTTCGCTGGCGAGCTTTGTAATCTTGTCAGTTTATACACAATTTGTTTGCAAATGAAGAAAGAGAACAACCTATCTGGTCCTCATAATACTTTTGAACAAAGATCAGTGAGTGTTTTAAAGTTTGTTTTATTTCATTCTAAAATCTCATAGAGAAATTAATTTTACTTCAGTACAAATATACATACATATGGATAGATACCGATTTAATTTATTTGGTTATTTTTTCGAGCCTACTAGAGCATAGGAAGTAGAGAGTGGGTAGGAACTTAATGAAAATGTCAAACTGGGTAACTCTCTAGAACTGTTTCCCTCACCACACTACCTACAATACTCCTTCTCCACGGAGCTGCCTTCTCCAAGCCCTCTGGGTCGTACTCAGTTGTCCTTCAGGATTTCTTGTCATTTTAAGAACTGCTCTCTGTTCACTTCCCATCTACTGTTCTCTCCCTTTCTCCTCCCTTGGCAAGGTCTTATAAAATTTCTTAAGCCCACCCACTGTGATGACTGCTTCATCTAGCTCTCATTCTTAAGTACTCTAAAACTTCCTACAGTGTGAAAGCCACCACACTGAGACAAGCCAGCCATGCCTTACTCCCCTCTGAGGCTTTCGTGTCCATCAAGGGCATGTGGTGTTCTCTCAGATGCCCAGTGTTCACCTCTGTGTCATGCTTGAGAAAATTCAGTAGCCTTTAAGGCCAGTGGTGAATATGTACAGAAACATTTATACAGTAGAGAATAGAACATTATAAAAACTTTTATATCACACATAACAAACTAAATGTACACTAGTTATATGTATTTTTATGGGAATCTGATAAAAGTAATCCTTTGCATATTTAAACATAGATCTCCAACATTTCAGAAGTGCTCCTCTGTGTGTTGATTTGATGTGGAAATGCTGATGAAACGGCTTCATGCTCAAATGCACTGTTGTGTCGTTTTGCCTAGTCTACCACTCATATTGTTCCACACCCCAATTTAAAGGCATTATGATAAGCTGAGACATGAACTAGATGACTCACCAAGTAAATGTAGTCATGACTAAGGTTGATAACCTGACTTCAGTCACCAGGACCAGCATGATGGAAGGAAAGAACAAACTCCTGAAAGTTGTCCTCTGATTGATTACACACACACTCTTTAGCACATGTGTGTTCCATGTTGACACATACCCATATGCACACATAAACACATACACAAGGTAAATAAATGTTTAAAAAATCTTTAAAGATAGAAAAGAAAGAAAACCATGTAACCATTATATTTCTGATCAAAATCCACAAAACATACCCCTTCTAAATATCGGGTACTTACAAACACAAAAGTCAACTCATTATTCATGTAACAATAAGCTACAGGAATTGTAGTTATGTAAGATTAGCAGAATACATTTATTTATAACAGTTATTCTAACATTAAACTAATTTTCATAAAAGATGCGTGAGGTAAAAGAAATGTTACATATCGTGAATACAGAGAATGAGCTCTGTTCAGACTAGCTGCCCAAGAATAATTTCACATATTCCCACACTCTGGATCAACCTTAAGAATGTTCATGGTTCTCTTAAAACATGAGCTCTTACCAATACGTCTTCGGGAACAAATTCAAAATCATTCCAGTTATCTGATTTTGCTGTAGATTTGAAAAATTCAAAGATTGGGGTATCACAAATCTTTGGAAAGATTTAACCTGATGAGGGGTTGAAGCCCAGCTGAACCTTTGAGGAATGGGCAGCTCGAGATAGGTTGTCCAATTGTCTTCCCAAAGTGAACCCACCCCACTCTTGGCGAATAGCTCAGCACTAGTGGTCACAGCTACCCCTGGTTAAAATTACTAGGTTATAAAATAAATGAAGAAGACTGGGATCTGGGCAGAAGAGGTGTGGGGTGGGACCTTGAATGGGATAATAAGGCAAAGGCAATAAGAGAGTGTGGGGCTCGAGAGTAATCAGATGCATTTTATATGCGTATGAAATTCTCAGACAATGAGTTTAATTAAATAGGAATGTGTAAAAGCAAGCACTGGGAATGAGATGTTCTCGGGATATGTCATTGTTTCAAAACTCATTTCTTTTTATTCCAGTAAGCCAAAGTATTCAGTAACTCACCTGTCAGTATGTCATCACTGGGGACTGCTGGGACCTACTACACAGATGCTTGTCCTTTGTGCCCTAGGAGGTAATCCATTAAGCCTTAACAGGATACTGACAAAGAAGCTTTTATAGCTCCTTCTTTAAAAATTGTATTCACTCTACATACCAACCACAGTTCCCCTTTCCCTCCCCTCCCCACCACTCCCCTACTTCCTCCTATCCCACCCCATCCACACCTCAGAAAGTGCAAGACCTCCCATGGGAACCCAAAAAAGCCTGTCAAGTTCAGGTGAGGCAGGACTAAGTCCCTCCTTGCTGCATTGAGGCTGAGCAAGGCATCCCACCCTAGCAAAGAAAGTTCTTATGCAACTGCATACAGGAAATGGTAGGGTGCCCATGAGAAAGTGGGCAGTCTAGGAATTAGTCAAAAGGTAAAGCCTGGGGCAGCCAAGGAGAATACTGTGTGTGTGTGTTTGTGTGTGTGTGTTTGTGTGTGTGTGCTGAAAGATTAGACACACATTTATAAAAGCCCATTTCAAATACCTATCACACATATATAAAGTAATTTATAAGATAAAAGAATTAACGACTTTCAGTTCCGAGTAGAAGAAAATGAAATGCTGCATCCAATGATTTACAGAATAGTGTGTTTACCTTAATCTTATGGTCTCTACCAAGTCACTGTGATACTCATGAAAACTGGAAATAAATCTATTTAGTTTAGTTAGTCATGTTTCCTGCTGCCAAAAAACAATCAGTAACTTAACCTATGTCTTCTAATTCCTAAATGAACAGATATGTTTTATTCATCATTTTATTGTGTATTAAATGCAATCCTCTCTATGTCAGAGTCTATAAGGCAAGAAAAAATTCAGCCAAGATCACTTGCTTGTTGGCTGTTAGCTTTTCTAAATTTCCTTAAAGCCCCCTATACTTTTTGAATGCTTGTTCTTCTATTTGGGCTGCTTCTACATGAATGTTCATCATCAATACCACCATCATTAATAGAAGGCAGTAAGTGAATTGTTTAAGAATTGTTGGTGTTCGTCAAGTCATGGGCTTCACCTCTACTTAATGTTCTTCTATGGGAATATTTTGCGGGAACTGTCAAACACTGCAAAATGGCTAATTAGGAAACTAAGTAGCTCACTTGTTCCAAACCAAACCTAAAAATGTGCTTCTTTTCCAGATCCTTTGTCTTTCATTGTTGCCTCAACTATTCACCTGAACTGTTGTTTTCCTGAGGGAAAAAAATATAATACTCATAATTAGAATTATGGAAAATAAATTCTAAGGAATGAATTTATTTTGTAGGAATATTATGTATAATTATGTAAAATACGTTACAGAAAAATATTGTGCACTGAATATCCTTTGAACACAAGAGTTATAAAATAAGAAAAAACTAACTAAAATTATAATATTTTTCATAATTAATCATACCCATCCTATGGTAGTAAACTCATCTGCCATTGTCATGTTTTGTTTGTTTACTTAGTTGATTAGTTATTTGATCTGTTTGATGGTGAGTTGGTTTTTCAGCTGGTTGGTGGGAAGGTCCTTGGAAGACTAGTTGGTTGGTTGGTTGGATAATAAATTGCTTCTTTGGTTGGTTGATAGGTTGGTCTTTAAAGAAGAGATAAGAAAGAAAATGCTGAGGGAAAAAACTCTCTCATACCTTCTAGAAAAATCTGCTAATCCCTGGGAACTTTTCCACTTCTAAGTTTATACAGGTAAAGAAGTGGCAATTGCCAGGGTGTGAGGATCTCTCCTCATTGTTCCTGGAAATGTAAACTATTTTTATTGTTATGATTTTGCTGGCCAAATCCTGTCACCTGGCAGGATAAATCCAGGCAGCACCCTGAGCACCCTGTCCCTTTAAGAAACAAGCTCTGGTAGCCATTCCAAGTTCAAGTCCCTTGCCAACCCTTAGGTGGCTCCCGTACCTAAGGTATGAGTTTCCCTGCTCCCCTATCCAACCTTCCTTTATCCCCAATCACTCCGATTCCCCCAGTTCCCCTCATCTTCTCCTTCACACTTTTCTCTCCCCATCACCCCTCATCCCCATCCCACCCCACCCCCAAGATTCCAAGTTTTTGCCCATCAATCTTGTCTATTTCCCATAGCTGGGAGGATATCTATATGTTTTTCCTTGGGTTTACCCTCTTGTTTAGCTTCTTTAGGATCACAAATTATAGACTCAGTGGCCCCTATCCATGGCTAGAAACCAATTATGAGTGAGTACATCCCATGTTCTTCTTTTTGGGTCTGGGTTACCTCACTCAGGATCGATGGATCGAGAGAGAGAGACAGAGACCCAATTTGGAGCAACGGTCTGAGCTCTTAAGGTCCAAATGAGGAGCAGAAGGAGGGAGAACATGAGCAAGGAAATCAGGACCACGAGGCGTGCACCCACCCACTGTGACAGTGGAACTGATCTATTGGGAGCTCTCCAAGGCCAGCTGGACTGGGACTGAATAAGCATGGGTTGAAACTGGACTCTCTGAACATGGCGGACAATGAAGGCTGATGAGAAGCCAAGGACAATGGCACTAGATTTCGATCCTAATACATGAACCGGCTTTGTGGGAGCTTAGCCTGTTTGGATGCTCACCTTCCTGGGCCTGGATGGAAGTGGGAGGACCTTGGTCTTCCTGTAGGGCAGGGAATTTGGACTGCTCTTCAGTATCGAGAGGGAGGGGGAATGGACTGGGGGGAGGAGAAAAGGAGTGGGGATGGAGGAGGGGAGTGGGGGGAAGGGGCAATATGTGGGAGGAGGGGGAGGGAAATGGGAAACGGGGAGCAGTTGGAAATTTTAATTAAAAAAGAATTAAAAAAAAAAAAGAAACAAGCTCTGCATACCCCAGTCTCTGTCTCTCTGTCTCTGTCTCTCTCTGTCTCTCTCTGTCTCTCTGTCTCTCTCTTTCTCTGTCTCTCTCTTTCTCTGTCTCTCTGTGTGTGTGTGTGTGTATCTCTGCCAACGGAGGCAAGCTTGCCCTTGCATCTTTCTCTCTGTCTCTCCCTCCCTCTTTGCTTGGTCTTAAGAGGTAGCTCTCTGCCTTTCTCTATTACCCCCTCCTCCTCCCTCCTCGCCCTCCTTTCCTCCCTCCTACACCTCCTTTTAATAAAACTTCACACTCAGCCTCTGCTCCCATGGCGTATTCTGTTTCTCTGCTGCAGTTCCCCCACCCACCATAGGACCCACCCAGGTCTCTCTCTGCAAAATCTTTGACTTGTTATTCTAAAGACCCTGCTGCAACAGTCAGAATCTGCTACAAAAGCATCACTATGCCCAAGTGAATCCACCATGCTTCTGACTGATTGTGAAGACAATTCTACCTGGTTTCTTTTTTTGAATTTTTTATGAGATTTTAACTGTTTGTAGTACTTTAGAAAAAACTTTCACTATTTTTTCAAGTTAGCATATAAAGTAATGGCTTAAATTATATAATTTTTGTATTCATAAATCATTAAGCCGTATCCTGATTTGTCTTTCTTTCACATCACAAGCTCTCTCTATCCCTTCACTTATCTTCCTGGTCCTTTCTTCTTTGATTTCATATCTACTCTATTATTCATGTTTATTTCCCTTTTCCCTCACCATTTAGTTATTAAACCCTTTTCGCCCTCCACACATACACATTCACAAATACACATTTGTGAATACAGACTTTCAAATATTGAACTGATAGTTTTTTACATTATTTTTTAATAAAACAAAACTATGAGGTCTTAGGTGGTCATTATATAGTAGGTTTGCCTAAAAACATTAAAGGTTAATTAAATATTAAATGTTAAAGATGCCTGAGCCCCACTCATTGACTTAGAGAATTTATCTGATATTTTTAAATGATTACAGTATATTTCATTATAACTGTGGTCATGCTGTATTGTATGAGAGAAGAATAAAAAGATCATATGCTATATAGTAAAAAGTGAAAGAGACATATCAGGCTTGGTATAATCTAGTGGTTTTTGTTATCTTTAAAAACATAAACTCAATATGCCACTATGTTGTTTAAAGAAAGAAATATGTTCTGCAGTGAAATATGTCACTGTGATATTTTAACAAAGTTATTCTTACAGCAAACAATTTAAAAAATATATGTTAGGTAAATAACCATCTTTTGTGGTGGAATGATAAAAAACAATTCCATGGAAATATAGCATTTAGATATAAAGTAGCTAAATGAAGCAAAGGAGTTACCTTGACATGCAATATCTACTTCAAATTTCAGTGGGAGATATGGATTATGTTTCTTATATACTTTAATAAAATTTTCTCCCAACATTTCGTGGGTGGAGGAGTGTTAATGAGAAAACTTCTCTCTACAAAGGCAGCAGTGACAGACTCAGTGAGAGAAAGAGACCATGGCTGTAATGGGGAAAGAAGCAGAACAACACAACCCAAATGAAAAAGGCTACTGCATATCATCGGGGGAGGGGGGTCAAACAGTATGACAACATTGAAAAGCAAGCTTGCTACATCCATAAGATCTCACCACCATGACTGCCCAAATGTGAGCCAAACAAGGTTGACACCAATTGACATGCCGTAGTGCCATGGGAAAAGCCTCCAGGACCTCAACCATACACAAAGAGCTACTGGGAACTAAGGAAAGCTGGGAATTGGAAGGTGGCCCTCTCTAGGGAAGGGCTCACTACTTGGATGTCCAGTGTCAAAACTGTCAGTTCTGAAAAACAATCATGGAGGTAACCTGCAGACCGAGAAGGAAGATATATGTATATACAAAGAGACATAAACGTGCAAGGACAGTTTATGAAACAAGAAGCAAGGAATTTGAAGGAGAGTAAGAAGAGGCATATAGGAGGTTTTGGAGGGAGGAAAGGGAACTGTGGGAATCAAGAAGTTTCAGAAGATAGGAATGTTAATGTGTGGCCTAGTACATGGTCTTGTGATAGTTTTTTGAAGAAAGCGTCTGTTTTTTTACCCTTGTCCAAAGAGTCTGCCTGAGGCTAAAGTAGTTCTAGATTAATTCTGCTAGCAGAAGAAATCTCAAGACAGCCTAGTATAGACTGTGTCATGTGGTTTTTAGTGGTAATTGTAATGAAGATTTATAATGAAAAGAAGCAACTGATTAGGGTAAAGTACAAAATATAAATTTTGAGGAGAAAACGAACACCGGGAAATGGAAAGGAGCTAAATCCTTTGTTTAAAAAGACAAACAGATTAAAAAATGGAATATAGGGAGTGGTGAACTCAGGGAAAGATCCTACCCAGCTGAGTTTCCAACACTTGAAAAGGAACTGAAGAATAGTTTAGAGTTGGGTGTAGTGGAGCACCCCAGTAATTCCAGCCTTGGGAAGGCAGAGGCTGGGGAATCTGAGTTGGATACCTGCCACGTCTGGAGATCTAGTTTCAGGACCCCCAAGCTCAGGCAGTGAAGGACAGAAAACTGGTGAGGATGTAATTAAACCAGGGGGCATGTTCCAACCCCAGTAAGCAGCAGAACGTCACAGCTTGGACCTCATGCTTCTGGCTTTAGATTTAAGTATAGAAGAAAGGAGTAATAGAATTTGCTTTCATACCTAAAGAAAACTGCTGAAGCCTTCAGGTGTCCCTGAAGGAAGGCCTAGTAGAGAGGCCATTCATGAAGCTGTGAAGGTAAACCATGCATTGCTTTGGATATCCCAAGATGTTAGAGATGCCAGAGTCAAGGGATACCTGACAAGGAGAGCTGCAAACAGGAGTGGAACCAGGCTAAGAGAAAGAAGAGTGTTGCTGCTGTTTTGCATTCAACACAGTGACTACAGCTTAAGCAACTGCTGTCACAACTGACAACTGCAACTCTGCAGCTACAGCAGTAGTCGCTTACACCTGTCAGATGGGAATTGTCTTCCTTCAGGCACCAGCTCTATCATGGCCTCTAAAGGAAACTTTATTTAAATTGTTATCCTTCTACAGAACTTGGGATTCAAAGGTTGAGGTGAAATCCTGCTAGTTCAGAGAAGCTTAATAGCAAGTAGTTAACCTCAGCTTCCTTGCATCTCCCCTTTGGCTCAGCCCCCACTGAAGAACCCTCCCTGTGCTTAGTTCCTAACCACCACTTCCTGTCAGCTAGTTGCTGACTCAGCCTCCTGGCCCAAGCTAAAATTTATTTAATGAAACAAAAGTTACACATCTTTACACAGTTAAAATAATCTTTCACAACATGGTGCAGTCAACAAAACTAAATTGAGTTGGAGACCTAAAGCATGTTTTGACATAAAGAGACAGAGTTTGGATTTTGCCAGCTGGTTTTCAGACTTGTTTTGGTTCAGTAGTCCCTCACTATGCTCCCTTCCCTATGTTTTGGAATGGTTAATATAGATCCTGTACCATTATATGTTGGAAGTATGTGATCTATTTTTTTTTTATTTTACAAGGGATTACTGTTATGATTTTAGCCACAATAAGGCTGACTCTTCTGGGTTCTAGGGCTATGCATGTGCACACAGCCCTCAGGTGGAAGTGCCTAATGGCCCCCAGGGATGTTAAAGGGCCCCACATGACCCATGTGTGGCGTGGATTACATCATCCATGTATGACTTACCTAAGCCCTTGTGTGCATACATGAACCCGTCATTTGCGTATGACTATGATATAGCCACATCAACCCCTGTGAGCATGCACTAGGCAGTTTTTAAAAACTGGACACGACATCTTCCCCCCCCTCTCTGCACACTGACTTCCCCAGGCCATAAATGCCTCCTCTAATAAACTCCTAAGTGAGTTTGTTGCATGTTCCATGTTTTCTTCTCACTTGTTCCAGGTAATTTCATTGGTGCAGTGAGACTCAGGAAGGTATCCCTCCCAGAGCCCCTTTCCCAGAGTCAGGATCCAGAACTGGGTATTTTTTCAAAAACAACCATGTGTTCCATCTCCCTGAGTGCAATTTCCATGCACACCACTGGCTTCAGTTGGTGAGTTTCCTCCATTCTGATCAGCTTAACTATTTCTCTGAACTTGAGGAATTGACTGTTAAGCTCTGGGAAATCTTCTGGTGTTCCTAAAAACAGGGGGGCTGCCCCCAACCATGGTCTCTATAGGTATGGTTGAGCCCTTCACTGACATTCATCCCTTGATTGCTTCCCTTAGCTAAAATCACGTTTGAATGACCCAGGATCAGTCCTCCCATGACTGGGGTCCCAGGGTCCATCAGATTTTTCTTTTTCCTTTTTTTCTTTTTTCTTTTTTTTTGAACCTCTCATCAGTGGTCCCTGCCATGGCCTCTCTGGCTTCCAGGTTGCCCCAACCAGAGTCAGTCAGGCTTTAACACCCTGCCTGTAGGTAGAGGATGCTCTCCTGCAAGCCCTGCAGTATTCGCCATCATTTTACAACCTGCCTATAGAGGGGAGACGTCCCCTATAAGTCTTATAGTGTCGCTGTTTTCATTGGTTTTCACTGTTTCAGCTATTGGTAGCAAGCCATCCAAGACGATCAATCCAGCCATCCCCCTGAGATGCCTTTTAGAGGCCCTGAAACACCAGGCTTAATGCCCTACTTACAGATTCCCACACTTGTCCATCTTTGTTCAAAAACATGTCCTTGTTATTAGATAACAATTTAGAGTGGCTGCCTAATGACACTTTTGATCCCAATATTTTATGGGTGCTTTCTAACTACTGTGAATGCACAGGTAAATGGGAGGAGTTTCCTTATATCCAAGCCTTTTATAATCTAAATTCTAAGCCTAAGCCCTCTCTCTGTTCTTGCAAGTTGTTTGTCTGCTCACATGTTCCTGGCTATGCCATTTGAGCTGTAAGAACAGTCAACTTCCTCTCTGGATCCAGCTAATGAACCCCTGCCTTTTTTTAAATTCAGTGGGCAGTTGCCCCTGTTTAATTCCTACCCCTATTCCTTCAGCTCCTACACCTGTTTCTTTAATTCTTACCCCCACTCTTTCAGGTCCTACTCCCATTCCTCCAATTCTGACTCTTGTTTTTTTTTCTTTTTTTTTTCCCATACCCCCACTCCTCCAGCTCCTACCCCCATTCCTTCAGCTACTCCTCAGGACCTCACTAAGGAATCCACACCTTCCCAACCTCAGCAGAAATAATTCCACTCCTTTACCCTTGTCATCTCTCTCTTTACCCCCACTAACTACTGCGTTAGCCCTGATAGAGCATTCTTCCTCTCTGGTGCCTGGCCACAGAAGATACCCAGCTCTGGCACCCACCTTTACCCCTCCCCTCACATGCTGATGTGTTGCCATGGAACCCAATCCTCACCAAGCCAAGCCAGTGGCAGTTCTCCCATGGCAAGAGGTGGCCAGCAGAGACTGATTGTTTAGGGTACATGTTCCTTTCTCACTTTCAGAAATCTCCCATCTAAAACAAAAACTGGGGTCCTAAATGTCTAACTCTACCACTTTCATAAAGCAATTATAGTATCTTACCCAGTCTTATAATCTCACCTTTCATGACATCTATATGACCTATCTAATAACCTACTGTTGAAGAACACAGGCAAGTTTGGGAGCAGGCCAGACTACATGCAGACGATATTCACCAAACACATGCAACACACTCTCTGGGGGCAAAGGCGATCCCTGAGCAGGCACCTCACTGGGACTGTAACACTTCAGGTGGAATTTTAGCTAGAGACCAGTTTTTGACTTGCCTCCTGGCAGGTCTCCGTAAGGCTGCCCTCAAGCCAGTAAACTATAATAAGCTCTCAGAGGTCATTCACAATATGAAGGAAAATCCTTCTGCATTTTTGGAACACCTCTTTTCTTTTCTCAATGCTACCCTGACATTAAGGCTAAACTTAGATGTTTGAAGAAAGGCCCCTTGACCCCACAGGCAGAAGTCTTAGAGTTGGCTTTTAAGGTGTACCATGCAAGGAATAACAAAGCCCGCAATCACTGTCACGTGCTAGCCACAACCCTCCGACTGGCCGAGGTGACAGATCACCCTATCTGTGCTGTCCATGCTGCTCCCTTTCCCCTTGGGGCTCAAGAACTGCCATGTTTCAAATGTGGTAGAGCTAGTTACTGGGCCCAAGCATGCCCTAATCCTCATCTTGGTCCCACGAGACCTTGTCCAAGATGCTATAGGGAAGGACATTGGGTAGTCAGTTGCTCTTGTGCACATAGTGGCATGGAGACATCAAACCCAGAAAATTCCCAAGTTGACCTTCTATGTCAGGCCATGGATGAGTGAGTTTTAACAGGCTCCTTCAACCTGACCACAACCATCATCTGTAACAGGGAGTCATGGGTAAACATCATGGCACCAGTTTCTTTCATCTCCTTTCTCTTGGACACCAGAGGCACATATTTGGTACTGAGGGAATTCTGGGGTCCTACCTCTCCTTCTAGTTTCCCTATTGTTGGGGTAGGAGGACAGCCTTATCTACCTCAGCAGAACCCACCACCTAATTGTGGTTTTAGGTGTATTTGTCTTAACTCATTCTTTTTTAGTCATGCCAACCTGCTTAGTACCTCTTATGGGAAGAGATTTTTTAGCAGAAGTAGGAGCTTCCATTTCATTTTCTGTTTCTACTCACCTTACTCCAGACTCACCAGCAGCTCCCCTCCTCTTCCTTCTAGCCTCCCAACTTCACAGCTCCAATGTGTCATTTTTTTCTACTAACCTCTCAGGTGGACCCCCAAGTCTGGGACACCCAAAACCCCTTTGTTGCTAAACACCATTCCCCCATTGTTACACAGTTACAAGATCCTACTAAATAATTACCGAAGCTCAGTACCCCCCTCTCTTCAGAGCTTTAGGAGATTTAAGCCTATTATATCTGGCCTTCTAAGAAAAAAGCTACTTCGCCCCACATCTTCTCCCTTTAACACCTCTATACTTTCTGTTAAAAAACTAACGGAACCTATCACCTGGTTCATGACCCCCAGCTCATTAACTCTGCAGTGGCCCCTCTTCATCCTGTAGTACTAACTCTTACACACTTCCACTATTCCTCCAGAAACCTCCCACTTCTCAGTTCTAGATGTCAAGGATGCTTTTTCTTTCTTCCTCTCAGGGCTCAATCTCAAAATATCTTTACTTTCACCTGAACTGACCCTGACACTCATCTCTCCATATAGCTCATCTGGACTGTCCTTCCCCAGGGATTCTGGGACAGCTCATACCTATTTGGTCAGACTTTAGCTTCTGATCTACTCTGTCTCTCCCTAAGTCTAAACTCATATAGTATGTAGATGATATTTGCAGTACATCCTTGGAGATCAGCAAAACTGATACCTCCTTTCTTTTAAATTTCCTGCCCACAAAGGACTATAGAATCTCCTCTTCTAAGGCCCAACTGTCTATCTCTCAGGTCATTTATTTGGGATTAAGTATTATCCAACCCAAAAAGCTATTACCCTAGACTGAAAGAAGCTAATTCAGTTCCTTGCAGTTCCTTTTACAAATGAAGAGGTTTTATTCTTCCTAGAATAGCTGGTTTCCAGGGTTTCTGGATCCCCTCTTTTTTTCTCCTTGCCTGCCCCTTACATAAAACAGCTCTTAGCTCTCTGCATCAGTCCCTTTTCTATTCCATTATTAAACCCTTCCAGAGACTCCAACAAGCCCTTATCCAGGCCCCAACTTTTTATCTCCCAGATTTAACCTATCCTTTCCCTCTCTATGTAACAGAGAAGGGGGGATATGCCTTTGGACATTAACTGGGACCTTCCTTTGTACCTGTAGCATACTTGTCAAAGAAGCTGGATCTCACCACTCAGGGCTGGGCACCCTGCATATGTACTCTAGTGGCTGCTAAGCTTCTGATTCATGAGTCAAAGAAACTAACCACTGGGTCACCCACCACTGTCTTCTGCCACCACAATCTGCTCCATCTCTCACTTACAAAGGCTGACAAACTTACCCACTTCCCAAGTTCTTTCCTTCCAGGTGGCACTAGTAGAAGATGCCATACTCACTTTCCAATGATGCCCACCCCTTAATAGCTCAAATCTCCTATGTCAACCTAACATTAATTATTCCCCATCTCATTCCTGCATAGAAACCTTAGAGAATCTACTGAACCACCCCTCACATATACAAGAGGGCAAACTGTCCCAGGTCACTTATACCTGGTATACAGATGGCAGCTCCTTTTTATGTTAAGGGACCTGTAGAGCAGGCTATGCCATGGTGTCAGATACTGGGGTAATGGAGGTAGAGGCACTTTTGTTGATACCACAAATCATCAGGCTGAGTTAATAGCCCTTACTCGTGCCTTCCAGTTACCAAAGGGACAATCTCTAAATGTTTACACAGACTCCAACTATACCTTTCATATCCGCCTATTCCACGCAGCTATCTGGAAAAAGCATGGGCTTCTTACGACAAAAGGAGGATCCATAACTAACTCAGGTTACATTATGTACTTGGTAAAAGCCTCCCGGCTCCCCAAGGTTTGGAATTATTCACTGTCAGTCTCATCAGAATTATTTCCAAGGGAAATAACTGGGCTGATGAAGCAGCTAACAGCAGTATTCCAAAGCCCAAACCTACCTCAGTCACCTCAGGAGGTTAATACAGTACAGCCCACATTCTCGTTGACACCCCCTAACACCCAGCAAATTCTGTCCTACCTGCATCAGCTATTTAATCCTAATAGCAAAGCTCTGTTTCATTTTACCAAGGCTCACCTCCAACCCAAACCTGAGGACTTAGAGTTCTTAAAACCTATCACTGCCTCTTGTAAAATCTGTCAAAAATCAGATCTCAAGACCAAATATTGTAGCTTCAATTTTCCCACTCACCAGGCTAGGGGCTCCCTTCCAGAAACTGACTGTCAGCTTGATTTTACTCATATGCCCACAGTCAGATGAGTTAAATATCTCCTGATTTTGTAGTACACCATGTCTGGGTGGATTGAAGCATTTCCCAACACTAACAAGAGAGACCAGAGAGTCTGATGTTCTTCTCTGAGAAATCACTCCCTGGTTTGGAATCCCAACCTCTTTTCAATTGGATAATGATCCAGAGTTTACTTCCCAGATTTTCCAAACTTTGTTTAAGGCTCTTAACATTCCCTGGCATTTATATATCCCATATCACCCTCAGTCTTCAGGAAATGTAGAACAAACTAACCAGTTCTTTAAAAATGTTCTTGTTAAGATGTCACAGGAACTTCACCTTGACTGGGTATAACTTTTACCTCTGGCCCTTCTTAGGCTTAGGGCTCTCCCCAAAAGCCCCATTTCCATCTCTCCCTTTGAACTCAATTATGGCTGGCCAGTTTTAACCCACAACCTCTCACTTAAAACCTCTTTCTTTTCTGATGACCTGCTTTCTCTGCTGTCATCCCATCTTCGCTCCCTATTATGGGATTTTACCACCACTCATTACCTCAACCGTGTGTCAATTCATGCCCACCGCAGATTAAAATAGGAGATCAGGTACTATTCTCCCTCCCAGACCAACACCCCTTACCCCTTTACTCTAAATGGCAGGGACTCTTTAAATTATTTCTTGTAACTCCCACGGTTGCCAAATTTGAGGGACTTCCTCTTTGGATCAACCTGTCCCACCTTAAACCTTAGACTCTTCCAACTCAACATACTCCCTCATATATGGTAACTCAAACAGGGCCCTGCTCCCTTATACTCCAGAGGGCATCAATATCAGCCACTCTTTCTCCTGTTTCAGAAGAATAAAAGTCTCATCACTGTAACAACTCTCCTGGGACAAAAACTCCATATACTCTCCCTCTTCTTTCTCCCATATGCTTTACCAACTTCTTTTTTTTTTTAATTCTTTTATTTTTTATTTTCTTATTTTCTTTTTATTTATTTATTTATTTTTATTCTTTTTTTTAATTAAAATTTCCACCTGCTCCCCTTTTCCCATTTCCTTCCCTCTCCTCCCACATATTGCCCTCTCCCCCCACTCCCCTCCCCCTATCCCCCCTCCTCTTCTCCTCCCACTCCATTCCCCCTCCCTCTCGATACTGAAGAGCAGTCCAAATTTCCTGCCCTGCGGGAAGACCAAGGTCCTCCCACTACTATCTAGGTCCAGGAAGGTGAGCATCCAAACAGGCTAAGCTCCCACAAAGCCAGTTCATGTATTAGTATCGAAACCTAGTGCCATTGTCCTTGGCTTCTCATCAGCCTTCATTGTTCGCCATGCTCAGAGAGTCCAGTTTCAACCCATGCTTATTGAGTCCCAGTCCAGCTGGCCTTGGTGGGCTCCCAATAGATCAATTCCACTGTCACAGTGGGTGGGTGCACCCCTCGTGGTCCTGATTTCTTTGCTCATGTTCTCCCTCCTTCTGCTCCTCATTTGGACCTTAGGAGCTCAGACCGTTGCTCCAAATTGAGACTCTGTCTCTACCTCGATCCATCGCCAGATGAAGGTTCGAAGGTGATATGCAAGATATTCATCAGTATAGGATAGGGTCATTTCAGGTTCCCTCTCCGCAGTTGCCCAAGGTACTAGCTGGGGACATCTCCCTGAACACTTGCCAGCCCTTCTAGAGTCAAGTCTCTTGCCAACCCTAAGATGACTCGCTTAGTTAGGATATATACTTCGCTGCTCCCATATCCACCCTTCCTATATCCCAACCATCCCATTCCCCCAAGCACCTCCCATCCTCCTCTTCTCACTTTTCTCACCCCATTTCCCCTCAGCCCCATGCCACCTCACCCATAAGTTCCCAGTTTTTGCCCGGCAATCTTGCTTACTTCCCCTATCCAGGCGAATGACTATACGTTTTTCTTTGGGTACACTTTCTTTTTTAGCTTCTCTAGGATCACAAATTATATGCTCAATGTCCTTTATTTATGGCTAGAAACCAATTATGAGTGAGTACATCCCATGTTCCTCTTTTGGGGTCTGGCTTACCTCACTCAGGATAGTGTTTTCTATTTCCATCCATTTGCATGCAAAATTCGAGAAGTCATTGTTTTTACCGCTGAGTAGTAGTCTAATATGTATATATTCCACACTTTCTTCATCCATTCTTCCATAGAATGGCATCTAGGTTGTTTCCAGGTTCTGGCTATTACAAACAATGCTGCTATGAACATAGTTGAACAGATACTTTTGTCATATGATAGGGCATCTCTTGGGTATATTCCCAAGAGTGGTATTACTGGATCTTAGGGTAGGTTGATCCCAAATTTCCTGAAAAATCGCCACATTGATTTCCAAAGTGGTTGCACAAGTCAGCAATGGCTGAGTGTACCCCTTACTCCACAACCTCTCCAGCAAAGGCTATCATTGGTGTTTTTGATTTTAGCCATTCTGACAGGTGTAAGATGGTATCTCAAAGTTGTTTTAATTTACATTTCCCTGATCGCAAAGGATGTTGAGCATGACCTTAAGTGTCTTTTGGCCATTTGAATTTCTTTTGTTGAGAATTCTCTGTTCAGTTCAGTGCCCCATTTTTTAATTGGGTTAATTAGCATTTTAATGTCTAGTTTCTTGAGTTCTTTATATATTTTGGAGATCAGACCTTTGTCTGTTGCAGGGTTTGTGAAGATCTTCTCCCAGTCAGTGGGTTGCCTTTTTGTCTTAGTGACAGTGTCCTTTGCTTTACAGAAGCTTCTCAGTTTCAGGAGGTCCCGTTTATTCAATGTTGTTCTTAATGTCTGTGTACTGGGGATATACATAGGAAGTGATCTCCTATACCCATATGTTGTAGAGTACTTCCCACTTTTTCTTCTATCAGGTTCAGTGTGTTCAGACTGATATTGAGGTCTTTAATCCATTTGGACTTGAGTTTTGTGCATAGTGATAGATATGGATCTATTTTCATTCTTCTACAGGTTGACAACCAGTTCTGCCAGCACCATTTGTTGAAGATGCTCTCTTTTTTCCATTGAATACTTTTAGCTCCTTTATCAAAAATCAGGTGTTCATAAGTTTGTGGGTTAAAATCAGGGTCTTATACTCGGTTCCATTGATCGACTTCTCTGTTTTTATGCCAATACCAAGCTGTTTTCAATACTGAAGCTCTGTAATAGAGTTTGAAGTCAGGGATGGTAATGCCTCCAGACGATCCTTTATTATAGAAGATTGTTTTGGCTATCCTGGGTTTTTTGTTTTTCCATATAAAGTTGATTAATGTCCTCTCAAGATCTGTGAAAAATTTTGATGGAATTTTAATGGGGATTGCATTGAATCTATAAATTGCCCTTGGTAGAATTGCCATTTTTACTATGTTGATCCTCCCAATCCAAGAGCAAGGAAGATCCTTCCATTTTCTGGTATCCTCCTCAATTTCTTTCTTCAAAGACTTAAAGTTCTTGTGAAATAGATCCTTCACTTCCTTGGTTCGAGTTACCACAAGATATTTTATGCTATTTGTGGCTATCGTGAAGGGTGATGCTTCTCTGATTTCCCTCTCTGCTTCCTTATCCTTTGTGTATAGGAGGGCAACTGATTTTTCAGAATTGATCTTGTATCCTGCCACGCTACTAAAGGTGTTTATCAGCTGTAGGAGTTCTTTGCTGGAGGTTTTGGGGTCGCTTATGTACACTATCATATCATCTGCAAATAATGAAAGTTTAACATCTTCATTTCCAATTTGAATCCCTTTGATCCCCTTATGTTGTCTTATTGCTATCGCTAGAATTTCAAGCACTATATTAAAGAGGTATGGAGAAAGTGGACAGCCTTGTCATGTTCCTGATTTTAGTGGAATAGCTTTGAGTTTCTCTCCATTTAATTTGATGTTAGCTGTCGGCTTGCTATAAATAGCTTTTATTATACTTAGGTACGACCCTTGTATCCCTAATCTCTCTAAGACCTTTATAATAAAGGGATGTTGAATTTTGTCACATGCTTTTTCAGCATCTAATGAAATGATCATATGGTTTTTTTCTTTCAGTTTATTTATATGATGGGTTACATTGATAGATTTTCGTATGTTCAACCAGCCCTGAATCTCTGGGATGAAGCCTACTTGATCATAATGGATAATTTTTTAATGTGCTCTTGGATTCGGTTTGCCAGTATTTTATTGAGGATTTTTGCGTCGATGTTCATGAGTGAGATTGGTCTGTAGTTCTCTTTCTTGGTTGTGTCTCTGTGTAGTTCTGGTATCAGAGTAACTGTAGCTTCATAAAAGGAATTTGGCAATGACTTCTCTGTTTCTATATCGTGAAATACATTAAGGAGTATAGGTATTAGGTCTTCTTGGAAGTTCTGGTAGAATTCTGCATTGAAGCCATCTGGACCTGGGCTTTTCTTGGTAGGGAGGTTTTCTATAACAACTTCTAATTCTTCGCGACTAACAGGTCTATTTAGATTGTTCACCTGGTCCTGGTTTAACTTTGGTATATGGTACTTACCTAAAAAAGTATCCATTTCTTTTACATTTTCCAATTTTGTGGCATATAGGCTTTTGTAGTAAGATCTAATGATTCTCTGAATTTCCTCTGTGTCTGTGGTTATGTCCCCCTTTTCATTTCTGATCTTATTAATTTGCGTATTCTCTCTCCGCCGTTTGATTAGTTTGGATAGGGGTTTATCAATCTTGTTGATTTTCTCCAAGAACCAGCTTTTTGTTTCATTGATTCTTTGGATTGTTTTCTGTGTTTCTATTTTGTTGATTTCAGCCCTCAGTTTGATTATTTCCAATCTTCTACTTCTCCTAGGTGAATCTGCTTCTTTTTTTCTAAAGCTTTCAGGTGGGCTATTAAGTCTTCAATGTGTGCTTTCTCCATTTTCTTTAAGTTGGCACTTAATGCTATAAACTTTCCTCTTAGCACTGCTTTCATAGTGTCCCATAGGTTTGAGTATGTTGAGTCTTCGATTTCATTGAATTCAAGAAAGACTTTAATTTCTTTCTTTATTTCTTCCTTGATCCAGGTGTGGTTCAGTAGTTCACTGTTCGGTTTCCATGAGTTCGTAGGCTTTCTGGGGATAACATTGTTGTTGAATTCTAACTTTAATCCATGGTGATCTGATAAGACACAGGTGGTTATTAATATTTTTTTGTAACTGTGTAAGTTTGCTTCGTTACCGAGTATGTGGTCTATTTTCGAGAAGGTTCCATGAGCTGCAGAGAAGAAGGTATATTTTTTCCTTTTTGGGTGGAAAGTTCTATAGATGTCTGTTAAGTCCATTTGATTCATTACCTCCCTTAATCCTCTTATTTCTCTGTTAGGTTTCTGTCTGATTGACCTGTCTATTGGTGAGAGAGGAGTGTTGAAATCTCCTACTATCAGTGTGTGTGGTTTGATGACTGCCTTGAGTTTTAGTAATGTTTCTTTTACATAAGTGGGTGCTTTTCTATTAGGGGCATAGATATTCAGGATTGAGACTTCATCCTGATTAATTGTTCCTGTTATGAGTAGAAAATGTCCCTCTCCATCTCTTCTGATTGATTTATGTTTGAAGTCAACTTTGTTAGAAATTAGTATGGCCACACCTGCTTGTTTCTTAGGTCCGTTTGCTTGATAAACTTTTCCCAGCCCTTTACTCTGAGTAGATGTCTGTCTTTGTGGTTAAGGTGTGTTTCTTGTAAACAGCAGAATGTTGGATCCTGTTTTCGTATCCAATCTCTTAGCCTGTGCCTCTTTATAGGTGAGTTGAGTCCATTGATATTAAGTGATATTAATGACCAGTGGTTGTTAACTCCGGTCATTTTTCCTTTCCTTCTTTCTTTCTTTCTTTCTTTCTTTCTTTCTTTCTTTTTTTGGTAGTAGAGTTTGTGTGTTTCCCTTCTTCAAGTTGTGCTGGTGAAGGGTCATTAGATGTCTGAGTTATTGTGGGCATTGTTGGAATCCTTGGGTTGTATTTCCCTCAATTACTTTCTGTAAGGCTGGATTTGTGGCTACGTATTGTTTAAATTTGTTTTTATATTGGAAAATTTTGTTTTCTCCATTTATAGTGAACGAAAACTTGGCTGGGTATAGTAGTCTGGGCTTGCATCCATAGTCTCTTAGTTCTGTATTATATCCAGGACCTTTTGGCTTTCATGGTTTCCATAGAGAAGTCGGGTGTACGTCTGAGAGGTTTACCTTTATAGGTAACTTGACCTTTTTCCTTTGCAGCTCTTAATATTCTTTCTTTATTCTGTATGTTTTGTGTTTTGATTATTTTATGGCAAGGAGATTTTTTTTTTTGATCCAGTCTATTCGGTGTTCTGTATGCTTCTTGGACCTTCAAAGGAATATCTTTCTTTTTTTTTTTTTTGGTTTTTCGAGATAGGGTTTCTCTGTGGTTTTGGAGCCTGTCCTTGAACTAGCTCTTGTAGACCAGGCTGGTCTCGAACTCACAGAGATCTGCCTGCCTCTGCCTCCCAAGGAATATCTTTCTTAAGATCTTTCTTAAGGTTGGGAAAGTTTTCTTCTATAATTTTATTAAATATATTTTCTGGACCATTGAGCTGTACTTCTCCTTCTTCTATCCCTATTATTCTTAGGTTTGGTCTTTTTATTGTGTCCCAGATTTCCTGAATGTTTTGTGATGAGAATTTGTTGGTTTTGCTGTTTTCTTTGATCAGTGTGTTTATTTTCTCTATGGTATCTTTAGTGTCTGAGATTCTTTCTTCTATCTCTTGTAATCTGTTGGTGGTACTTGTCTCTGTAGTTCCTGTTCGTTTATCCAAATTTTCCATCTCCATCCTTCCCTTGGTTTGTGTTTTCTTCATTTCTTCCATTTCATTCTTCAAGTCTTGAACCGTTTCCCTTACCTGTTTGATTGCTTTTTCTTGTTTTTCTTGTTTTTCTTGGGTATCTTTAAGAGATTTATTCATTTCCTCTACCTTTTTGTTTGTAATCTCTAATTGATTATGGCAGTTTTTCATCTCCTGTTTAAGGTCCTCTATTATTTTCATATAATTCACTTTTGATTCGAATTCTTCTAATTCTTCTGGAATAGGGTGTACAATTCTTCTTATTTTGGGATTCCTGGATTCTGGTGATGTCACGTTGCCTTTCAGGTTGTTGGAGGAATTCTTGCATTGGTGCCTGCCCATCTCTTCCTTCAAATGGAGCCAGGAGAAGCCTGGTGTCTTGGTCTAGTTTTTGCTGTGACTAACTCTCTGGGTGTATCTCCTCAGTGTAGGGGCAGGAACCGTTCCCTTCCAGATGGACTCCTCAACACCAAAACATGAACGCCTGGTAGTCCAATGAACAGCGGACAAAAGGGCGAATGCGAGTGGGTAGGGCGGGGTCAAGTAGAACACAGGCGACCCTGCAGCACAAGCTGGAGGTGCCTGCGTTCCCTTTCAGGGGTTCTTGAGGCCTGCCCGGTAGGCAGGCACTCACCACTCTGAGTGGATAGCCTTAGTGTAGGAGCAGGAAGCTCATCCTCAGCAAGGGACCTTGCAGACAAGGCAGGCTTGGGGGGGGGCGTGTGCAGGAAAGAAAGCCCTGCAGCAGGGGCTGGGGGAGGGGGATTTGTGCTCTCTTGCGGGACAGTCCACTCCTGGATAGCACACAATCACCCGTCCAGATGGAACTTCTCAGCACCTACACAGGGACACCTGGTAGCCCAAAGAGCCAGGGACCAAGGGAAGAAGGAGGCAGGCAGGGCAGGTCCAGGAGAGCACAGCAGACCCTGCAGCCCCAGCAGCAGGGGCCTGCGCACGCTCCCTCACGGGGACCTTGAGGCCTGCCCACTAGTCAGGCCCTCACTGCTCTGGGTGGGTAGCCTTGTAGGAGCAGGAAGCTGATCCTCAGCAAGGGACCTTGCAGACAAGGCAGGCTTGCGGGGGGGGGGGGGTCATATGTAGGAAAGAAAGCCCTGCAGCAGGGGCTGGGGGAGGGGGGTTTCTTTACCAACTTCTCTTTATCTCCAATGTCATGTTTAAATTTCCAGTTAAACCCTCAGCTGTTATTACAGGGACCATCATTAAACATAGAGCCAGAAGTACAAGGATGGCCAAAAGTCCAGGTGGTAAGAAACAATAATGAATTTGGGGACATTTACAGCCCCAAACTCCAAAAATGCACACAACAGACTTTAACATAACAGATTTGTCACTGACTGCAGCAGTGTCTCCCGGATTTTGAGGTTATACTATGATGCTAAAGAGAACAAGTGCCTTAAGATTTGCTTCAGGTAAAACATTAAGGGGGTCTAATAATTCCCCTTTCTAGTAATTCTCCCTTCTTTCCCTCCCTCCCCCCACCGTCTTCCATTCCAACACTATGTCATCATAATCATAAGCTTTTAATGTGTCTAAAATTTATTTCTTTTCAAACATTTTTCATAAGCTCCAGGTAGCCAGTTGGATCTATTTAAACAGACCAGATTCACCTAGAATAAGTATCATTTAATTCTTCCCTTATCATTCCTGGACTCGGGAAGGAACCCCTGGAAAATTTCCTCCTTCACCCCTGCCAAAACTTTCTATCTTCCATCTTGGGACTCTCCTCCCTTAATCAACAGGATCTGAAATTTTTTCCAGACACAATTTTCTGCCTTTCTAGCATCCTGCAAGGTCCAAGCTGCCTGCCAGCCAGTTCCACAGAGCCCACAGAGAAAAAACACAAAGTAGTCAGCTACCCCAGGATGTGGTCAAGCATCTCAAGTATCTGACACCCACAAAATAAGGAGAAAGCAGACAGGAGAGATCTTATAATGCCCCATTCCCACCCATAAAAGACCCCAAACTCCCCAAATTTTTATAATAAACAAAAGGGTGGAATGCTATAACTTCAGCCACAATAAGGCTGACACTTCTGTGTTCTAGGGCTGTATATGTGCAGACAAACCTTCAGGCAGAAGTGCTTATGGTGCCAGGGATGTTAAAGGGCCTTGTGTGACCCACCCATGTATGACTCAACTAAGCCCTTGCACGCACATGTGAGCCCATCATCTGTGTATGACATAGCCATGTCAATGCTCTGTTAACATGTTGTAGGCAGCTTTTAAAAGTTGGATCTCTCTCTCTCTCTCTCTCTCTCTCTCTCTCTCTCTCTCTCTCTCTCTCTCTCTCGGCACACCAATTCCCCAGGCCTATACACGCCCCTTCTAATAAACTCCTAAGTGGGTTTGTTGTGTGTTCCATGTTTCCTTCTCACTCACACCAGGTAATTTCAATTACAGTTAAGAGATTGCAGAAATCTCAGAAAAGACTTCGAACTTGGACTTTTAGGCATTGTTAAGACTGCGAGAGTCTTTGAGGACTTTTGGAGTTGACCAATTACATTTTGCATTTTGATATTATTACAAGCTTATGGGGACCAGGGAGTGGAATGTGGTACTTTAAATGAAATTGGCCCTGATAATCTCATAAGGAGTGATACTCTTAGCAGATGTGGCTTTATTGGAGTGTGTTTGGCCTTGTGGGAGAAACTATGACACTGTGAGGGTGGGCTTTGAGGTTTCTTATGTTCAGGATACTGTGCAGTATTTCAGTCAACTTCATGTTGCCTGCAAGATATAGGAATCTCAGCAAACTCAAGTACAACCTCTGCCTGCATGCTGCCATGCTCCGTACCATGATGATAATGGACTGAACCCCTAAAACTGCAAGCATGCTACCCCACTTAAACATTTTCATTTGTAATAGTTGCTGTGGCCATCATGTCTCTTCACAGCAATAAAACACTACAACAACTGTTGAGTATAATCAAACCTGTATCTGTACTGCATGCCTCTCACGGCTATGCGAACACCTTTTGTACTTCACCCAAGGAACACCTGTCCATTTTCTAAACATTATCATTTAAATGTGATTGAGCAAGAAAAGAACACTGAATACAAATGTATTTTCTCTGAGACACTAATGTCAACACTCATCATAAACAATGGTAAAAGTCAAACTTTCTCTAATCTACTCTCAACTCAAATCAACAAATATATGAATTATATTGTATACTCACAGACACAGTCACATACACACAGAGATGCACACATAGACACACTAACTTAGACACACTAACTTCATCCTCCCTTTTACCATTAGTAAATGACTTTCTATTTGTAAAAATCATTCCCCACGCTGAGGAACTGCATCCTTTTCATGTGTGGCATGTTGTTTTTTCAGTCATTTTTCACTCATGAAAAATTAAGTGACTAAGAAAAGGGAGATGCTAGCCTTCTGGAGAACTTAAGAAAAGGTTACGTGACATATTTTACTGCAGTGCAAATGTTGAAATATGGACAATAGCAGTAACTAATCTTTAAGAATATATTTGAGAAAAAATTGATACTGGTATTATGTAAATGAACAAATGATTCTTATTTATGTGTATGGAGAGTTAAGCAAATGGCAATATGAAATAAGAAAGTTGTATATTGAAACTCCAGGGAAAGAATTGTGAAGAGAAAGTATAAGTGATAAAATTAAGAAAATCCTGTTATTGTGAAGTATGTTTGTTGTATATTTAGGGAGTGCTGATACAATTAAGAGAAACAATTTTAAAATTTATAATCATGATATGAAACTGAGTCAAGCAAAAGTGGCTATAAGGATGGTAGGAAAATGTATGGTTAATGCAAACAATATTTTCCAGTAGGATTCAGAGTGTTGCTTTTTACGCCTCTATCATTACTGTTTAGAATATTATTTTCTGTAATTTAGTTATTTTTTTCAAAAATTATATGGAGCTGCATTATAATGTGTAGTGATAGTTCATTTGTATTTTAGTAAATACAGCTTGCCCTAAGTTCAAGTATAAAACAGCCACTCTGTCCAGTTGTAGACCAGGCTGCAATAAGACATATCTTTAATCCCAGTAACCACACTAGTTTGCTATACAACCCAGACAGTGCCTCTCAGAAATAGACAGGATTATAAAACAGGAGGAGGAGACAAGTCTCAGCCACAGTCTTATTCTGAGATTCCCGGAGACAGGATCTCTATTTCGGATTGAAGTTGAGGTAAGAGCAAGTGGCTGGGGGCTTTGCTTTTCAGGTCTTCAGTTGAACCCAAATTTCTCTCTGTGAATTTTTATTTACCATGCTTCAATAATGTTCTTGAAATTTTTTGATTATGCTTTATTGTTTAGTGGCTGTGTAATTTCTGTGACTACACTTAGTTTCTGCAGTCACCCATACTTCTGATTTTCATTGCAGATCATCCCAATGCTATACAGCACAAGAGACTATTAATGACCACACACAATCCTTACTATTAAGGAAAAATGTGTGACCTATTTATTAATGATTTGAAAACAATTTTGTTCACCATGTTAGAGAATCAACTGTGTTTCAAATGTTCATTCTAAAAACACTGATGTTGGGATAGGTTTTAGATATGAACTCTACAAACCTGGAGAACAAGAAACACTGTCTCATAGAAGATGAGGGGAAAGCCATTCTGACCGGTGTAAGATGGTATCTTAATGTTGTCTTGATTTGCATTTCCCTGATTGCTAAGGAAGTTGAGCACGATCTTAAGTGTCTTTTGGCCATTTGAACTTCTTCTGTTGAAAAGTCTCTGTTCAGCTCAGTGCCCCATTTTATAATTGGATTGATTAACCTTTTACGGTCTAATTTCTTGAGTTCTTTGTATATTTTGGATATCAGACCTTTGTCAGTTGCGGGGTTGGTGAAGATCTTCTCCCAGTCAGTGGGTTGACTTTCTGTCTTAGTGATAGTGTCCTTTGCTTTACAGAAGCTTCTCAGTCTCAGGAAGTCCCATTTATTCAATGATGTCCTTAGTGTTTGTGCTGCTGGGGTTATACGTAGGAAGTGTTCTCCTGTGCCCATGTGTTGTAGAGTACTTCCCACTTTCTCTTCTATAAGGTTCAGTGTGTTTGGACTGATATTGAGGTCTTTAATCCATTTGGACTTGAGTTTTGTGCATGGTGATAGATATGGATCTATTTTCATTCTTCTACAGATTGACTTCCAGTTTTGCCAGCACAATTTGTTGAAGATGCTCTCTTTTTTCCATTGAATACTTTTAGCTCCTTTATCGAAAATCAGGTGTTCATAGGTTTGTGGGCTAAAGTCAGGGTCTTCTATTCTATTCCATTGGTTGACTTCTCTGTTTTTATGCCAGTACCAAGCCGTTTTCAGTACTGTAGCTCTGTAATAGAGTTTGAAGTCGGGGATGGTAATGCCTCCAGACGATCCTTTATTGTATAAGATTGTTTTGGCTATCCTGGGTTTTTTGTTTTTCCATATAAAGTTGATTATTGTCTTCTCCAGATCTGTGAAGAATTTTGATGGGATTTTGATGGGGATTGCGTTAAATCTATATATTGCTTTTGGTAGAATTGCCATTTTTACTATGTTGATCCTTCCAATCCAAGAGCAAGGGAGGTCTTTTCATTTTCTGGTGTCCTCTTCAATTTCTTTCTTCAAAGACTTAAAGTTCTTGCCAAATAGATCTTTCACTTCCTTGGTCAGAGTTACCCCAAGGTATTTTATGCTATTTGTGGCTATCGTGAAAGGTGATGCTTCTCTGATTTCCCTCTCTGCTTCCTTATCCTTAGTGTATAGGAAGGCAACTGATTTTTTGGAGTTGATTCAGCAGTAAAAAACAATGACTTCTTGAATTTTGCATACAAATGGACGGAAATAGAAAACACTATCCTGAGTGAGGTAAGCCAGACCCAAAAAGAGAAACATGGGATGTACTCACTCATATTTGGTTTCTAGCCATAAATAAAGGACATTGAGACTATAATTCGTGATTCTAGAGAAGCTAAATAAGAAGGTGAACCCAAAGAAAAACATATAAGCATCCCCCTGAATATTAACCTTCATCAGGCGATGAAAGAAGACAGAGACAGAGACCAACATTGGAGCACTGGACTGAAGTCTCACGATCCAAAGGAGGAGCAGAAGGAGAGTGAGCAAGAGCAAGGAACTCAGGACTGCGAGGGGTGCACCCACACACTGAGGCATTGGGAATGTTCTATCGGGAACTCACCAAGGCCAGCTGGCCAGGGTCTGAAAAAGCATGGGACAAAACCGGTCTCGCTGAACATAATGGACAATGAGGACTACTGAGAACTGAAGAACAATGGCAATGGGTTCTTGATCCTATTGCATGTAATGGCTTTGTGGGAGCCCAGGTAGTTTGGATGCTCACCTTAATAGACCTGGATGGAGGTGGGTGGTCCTTGGATCTCCCACAGGGCAGAGAAACCTGCTTGCTCTTTGGGCTGAGGAGGAAGGAAGACTTGATTGGGGGAGGGGGAGGGAATGGGAGGTGGTGGCAGGGAAGAGGCAGAAATCTTTAATAATTAAATAAATTAATTAATAAAAATAAAAAAAAAGAAGATGAGGGGAAAGTAATTTCTAAATGTATTCTTTTTGTACTTTTCCCAGGGCACAGCTGGATAAACCAAACTCAGGGAAGTCTCATCTCATTTACATGGTGCAGAGTATTTACCTGTATTCCTATATCATTTGTCTATAGATTATGGATATCATACTAAATAAATGCTGATGTGCTTATTACTGAGGGACTAATAATAGCAATGTATTCTGGTAGGAGAGATGGCTCAGTAGAGAAGAGCACTGGCTGCTCTTGCAGAGGCCCGAAGGTCACTTCCCCAACTGTAACTCCAGTTCTGGTGAATCTGACACTTTTCTAGCCTCTAGGTGCTCCTGCATGCATGTGGCATGTATACATACATTCCAGCATGCACACACACATACACACATACATGCACACACACTCACATGCATACACACTCACATGCACACACATACACACACACAATAAAATAAATAAACCAGTGCTAGTATTGAAAGGACATGTGTAAACTCACAATAGCATCTGGGCACAGCAGTGGCTCTCTCTCATCAGTGAGTAGAGCAGATAGAGGATAACAAATGACTTAAAAGAGTTAACTGTCAGTAACAACAGCATGAAGCAGATGATCATTGAACAGGTCTCCATTTACCCAACAGGCTTTTCACTTTTGGCTTTTATACGCAAGTGTGGGTCATAGATGAAATAACAAAACATACATCAACAAAGTGAAACAAGTAAATATTGTGTTCTTTCAATATAGTAAGCTTACACTAGAAAGCAATAATGCTCAAACAGCAACAGCAAAAGAAATCCCACAAATTTAGAAAGTTTATAGTTCTCAGTAATACTTTAGTCAATGAATAAATCCAAAGGAAAATATAAATATGTGAGAAAGAAAATATGTGAGTCGGTCAAACTGTGGTTGTCATATGCAGAGTCTTTGACAGGTATATTTCTTAGCTTTAAATACTTGAATAACAGGAAAATCTAAAATAAGTAATATTAGCTCTCACTTCAATAATAACAGTAAAGAAAAATTAGAAGGGAGAAGGTAATAATAGAATTATTAAAAGAGAAAAAAGATAAAGATAGAGCAATTGTGCAAAGAAACCCCTTAAATGAAATTAGTAAGTGCCTGTTAAGATTGTTTGTATATTTGTGTGTGTGTATTTGTGTGTATACATATATACATAAATGTATATGTAAACAAATGGAGAAACAATATTGGAACTAAAACAAAATATAAGAATAATTATTTTAAGCTCTATTAGGAAGAGTTGAACTGTGTTTTAAAGTTTTTCAACAAAGATATTCCAAATGCATGTTGTTCCAAGGAAAATTTAACCCAATATCAAAAATATAGCTAACATCAATTTCACACAAGCATGTTAAGATAATAGATAAGATATATATCCGTTTTATCATTAAAACTTTATTATATTGAATTTACAAATAATTTCAAGATTTGCATTTTTAAGCTAACATCACATTTTACCAAGGTATAATATGTTACTAATACACACATAAGAGTTCAGGCCAGTATCTCTTATAAATATGGCCACAAAATCATTTTTAAAAGTATTGAACATTGGGGCTGGAGAGATGGCTCAGTGGATAAGAGCACTGACTGCTCTTCCAGAGGTCCTGAGTTCAATTCTCAGCAACCACATGGTGGCTCACAACCATTTTAATGAGACCTGGTGCCCCCTTCTGGCTTGCGGGCACACATGGAAGGAATGCTTTACACATAATAAATAAATAAATATTTTTTTTTTTATAAAAAAAAGTATTGAACATCATTTGGTATGTAGCCCATTGGTTAGACTTCTTGACTATGATGCACAGTGTCCTGTGTTTAACTGCCAGCATCTTATAATTTATGCATGGTAGTACAGGCCTCTTATACCACTGTTTGGGAGACGGAGAAAGGTTGGTTGTAGCCCAATGCCATCCATATTCAGTCTTGGATTCATGAGATTCTATCTCACATGAAAATAAATAAGATAATTAAATAATAAGTCAAAACAGAGGATGCACACAAAATTAATTAAGTAGTATTTATTTTAGCTACAGAATATAATACAATATTCAAAAATCAATATGTGTGCTCCATTACATCAACATACCAATGAAAACGTGCATAATAATAGAATTTAACAATGCTGAATAACCTCTAAAATTCAGCATCTAACACAAACTATTATTAGATAATACAGGAATACATTAAAACTTTCTCAAGCCTATTAAACCATTTACAGAACTACAGCTGGCTTTATATTCAAAGGTAAGGAATGAACCTCTTCTCTTTAGAATAGTAAGAAAGCAATGGTGTCTACTCTCGTACTACTACTAGGATAGTGCATGAAATTTCAAGCAGTATAATGAGGCAAGCAATGGAAATAAAATAAAGCAAGACTGCAATATGAAAAAATACAAACATCTATCTTTAAGCACCGTGCTTATTTCCAGTGTTATCTTCAGTGTTCTAGAGAGAAAAATATTAAGAAGATATAGTCATATGAACAGTTGATTTTAAAGAAACAATAACATTTATAATTGCTATAAAGAAAATAAAAGAAGTAGATACATAATGCTTTTTGAAGAAATTTTCCCAAAACTTTGAGTAAAAAATTTGGATACTACAGAAATGGTATGACTAAAGAATATAAAATAATGTAAAAAATAGAAATTTAAAAAATAAAATATGCTAAAGCCATACAATAGCACTACTCGTACCTTATGTAACAAACAATAATTCTGGAAGGATCACTTACCTTTGAAAGAAAAAAAGTAAAATGAAACGGAACTGACAGTTGTAAAGTACATCATCAAAACATACATTTTCAAGTATATAATTATGCAATTATTAACATCAAACAAATTTTAAATATTAAAAGTAAAGAAAAATTTATATAATAAAATGTTAATTAAGAGATAAATAAAATACATATTCTGAAAAAAGTATACTGAACAATTATGACTAATAATTTATCTCCAGGGCTATAATAACATGCATGGAAGATAAATTTCCAGCAAATTATCTAAGATTCCTCACCAATTAGATGCTATGCCACACTAATTACGCTGAAATCTAAATGTGGTTATGTCATGTTTAATAAATTTTGGTTTAGAAAATCAGCTTTAATAGACATATTCTTAGGGGCACCTTTAGTTCATTGTTGGATTATGTTTACTGTGTTGAACACAAAGGATTAAGAAGAAAAGTGGTGGTCAAAGCTTCCATGCCCTTGAATTATATTCTATGATATAATATAGGTCAATGAATTATATTCTATGATATAACATAGGTCAATGAGAAGCAACTTGAGTACTTCTCTCTCTGTCTGTCTCTGTCTTGCACTGCATGTCTGCCTTTCTCTCTCTCTCTCTCTCTCTCTCTCTCTCTCTCTCTCTCTCTCTCTCTCTCTCTCTCTCTCTGTGTGTGTGTGTGTGTGTGTGTAAGTAGATAAACTTCCATGCTGGCCTTATGGCATCCCTCCTCTGAGCTGGGATTAAAATCTGTGCCACCACATGAAATATGTTATGGAAAAGCAGACTCTGTAAGACTTAGCTTTTGTAAAATGCATGCTGCTCTCAAGATTGCCCTGAGTGGCCTTCGGATTGCTGGAAATTCAGGCAAGCATTCTGATTGATAACAGATCCTTTGTGTTTGGTACAGGGTACAGGCAGAAGCTCAGAGAGCTGCCTAGAAAACAGCAAAGAATAGGAAAGTCACGTTCATCACAGTAAATGATACTCACTATAAATAGGAGAAAATAATTGCTAGCATGAAAGCAGTGTGATTTTTCTGAACTTAAAGCCTTCATATAATTATAAGTACTTTATTACTAATTACGAAATTACATTATTGTATAACAGGAGTAATGAAGAATTCTTGAGGCAGTTTTTAATCATGATCTTGTTTTCCAAAATAAATAATTTAATTAGAGCCTTGTTACTAATTTAAGAATTCTTAATTAATGACTTATGGCCTAAAGGACTTTTTGCACCAGTATATAATAAACTAGTTGTGTAATTAGTAGAAATTTAATGATTCAACTGCCAATTTCCAAATTATTGGGTTTAATATGTTTTTGAATTAAGACTATTATGTTTTATATTAATTTAAAATTTTTTAATTTAGATATATGAGTCATCAGGTCTTAACTATAAACTTTATAAGATAAATGAATACCTTCCCAGACAGACTTTAAAAATAACAAAAGTCATATAATAATTGGAGCCTTTTGTTTTGATTAATTATAAGATTCTACATAGTTGTTTCCTATGTTTAATATTCATATGCTTTTATGCTTCAGGAGCATTCTGTTTTAGTATAATACTTTGGTGATGTAAAATAACAAGTATGATGACTGATTGAAGATCTCCGGGGAAAAAAATGTTTGGTGGTTTTATCTTTCCTATTTCCACTTCATTTTGCTGTCCTGGGTAGGTCAGCATAGTCTGTTGCTGATATCTCATAGTTATGTGACGACTGTACATTTAGAGAAATCACAGTTTTGTGCTCAAGACTTGAGGGAACAAAAGGTTGGCTCACACATTTGGCTTGTCCTTGTATGTTACAGGTGGTTCTCAAGAGAAGGGAGCACACAGGGTATCAAAACAGCATTATAAACAAAAGGAATAAACTATAGATTAATGCCTCATGGTAGGACAGAAACTCAGAGGTCCAGTGACTGCTTCCTGCCAAGATCTCGGGTTTGAGAACCCTGTGATCCTGAGAAAGGAAGAGGAGCAGTCACGGGAAAAAAATGTAGAGTGAGCCACTGTCTGAGTCTGAATGCCTGAGATCTGTGAACTGCTATGCCTAAGGACAAGAGAAGATGGATGTCTTAGGTCACAAAGAGAGCAAATCTGTCTCTCCTTGCTCCTGGCTTACCTAGAGCCTCAGCAGACTGGATGATGCTAATCATCTGCTTCACCCAGTTCCCCACTTTGGATGCTTGCAAGAGATGCACTCACAGAGATACCAGAATCGTGGAACGAACTGAACTCACCTTTCCTGAGCAGTGTGAGCAGATGAAATGAATCCTTATGCTTTGTCAGGTAGGAGAACCTCTTATAAATCCCCAAGGTATTGGTACGATATGCATTGTCTACCAAAAGGACTTGTATGCCAATTCTAAAGAGAGTTCCAAGAGGAGGCCTGTGGTTACCATGGTTATCTTAGACAAATCATGACATTCTCATGAAAGAAAAGCAGAACTTTTGATAGACCAGAATGATATGTTATCATTTTATGCTACAATGACTATGATGACCAATCACAGAAATAATGCTCACTTTCAGTAGAGCAAGAAGCTAATATTTATTGAAGGCTTGTCTCTACAATAATCTTTGGATAGTTTGAAGGAGAAACTCAATCTGATCTTTAAAAAATAATGATCCTGCTATACTTTGCATTTCTTTTATTTTTTTAAATGCTAACATCCTTAAAATATTTAATATCTTTACTTATTTAAGTGTTAATTCACATAAAGACCTGACTTTAGTATAAAGGACATTAAGGGAAGACTGTTAAAGGAATGTGTAGTAAATCTACAGACACTGCTTCATTTTTAATTATTCAACCATTGGGGAAAATGTACGAATTTGAATAGCTCGACTATAGACACCAGTGATAAGTCTTTAACAATTAAGGATAAGCCTCATGTTTAGCAGTAGATGTCCAATACAAAATGAACACAATGGCGTCTTTAGAGGTTCTTTGTCTTATAATGGTATGTCGGGGCATTAGTTTTTACCTTACAGGTAAATGCTTGCATATTGTATGACCTCCATATTGTGTGATTCCTGTCTGTGTGAGCATGTGTGTCTTTGCATCTGTATGATTTTCCTGTATTTTTCCCCCTTTGGCTCTTTTTCTTGTTCAGCTGTTTTTGTCACATTCTAATTTGTCTGGTTTTGATTTGTATTCATTTTCTTCTCATTATTCCAGAGATGCCTGTTGGATTTCTAACTAAAAACGAAAAGGTTATGGATCTAGATGGGGAGGGAAGTGAAGAGAAACTTTCGGGAGTAGGGAGAGGGAAAACTGTAATCAGGACATATTGTAAGAAAAGTCTATTGTCAGTAAAAGGAAAATAAAAATATGTATGAGAGCAACTCTCATGTGTTATTGGATAAATACCTTGAAAAATCTACATATTTAGTGAAAATAATACAGTATAGTAAAAAATGCAATGCTGCAGTGACTTTAAACAGAGAACACATAGAAGTTTCTATGTGAGATGAATTTATTTTTTTCTAAACATTCACTGGAGAAAGAAGGATTTCATTCTTTCATACAGCTCCATTTATGTAACATTGTATTCACTGGTCCTGCGTACTTGAGACAAACTGGAGTCATCTAAGAGAAGGGATCCTAGACTGAGAAAATGCCTCCGTAAGAGCTGGCTATGGCAAGTCCATAGGGCATTTTCCTAATTAGTGGTTGATTGGGAAGGGCCAAACCAATTGGGGGTGGTGTGACCCCTGGGCTGGTGGTTTTATGTCCTGTAAGGAAGCAGGCTGAGCAAGCTGTCTGGAGCAAGGCAGTAAGCAGAACTCCTCCATGGCCTCTGCATCAACTCTTGCATCCAGGTGCCTCTTTGGTTTGAATACATGCTGTGGATGGTGGTTCAAGATATGTAAGCCTAATGTGCCCTTTCTCCCACAACTTGCATTGCTCATGGAATTTCATTTTAATAGAATCCTTAAGACAATGGGTGTCTGGGTTTTTCCATATGTAGTGCATAACACTTTGTATTATCCGCTAGAGCTCTTTCTTTCTCTTCCTTTCTTCTAGCCAAGCCTCCAGCATCTACCTATTGTCAAATATATTCACACTTCCTATATATTATATTCTAAAGCATGTGCAACATTCAAATATACCATGTTGTTAGATATATGTTCTAATTTAAAATAAAATAGGACTTGAATCATGGAAACTATATGTTTAGTAGAATACTATGGAGGATTAAGGAGAAACCATTTAGAGAGTATAGAGGAACACAGATATGAATGAAAATGTTGGTAGAGAATAAATCACATGTGCCCTAGTATGGCATACTATTGATTTGGCCTGTCGATACCATCTGCTGTGTGTGCTTGGGTATATACTCAAGTTTCCTTAAGTCTTTGAGGTCACAAAATTTAGTTTTCAGTCAGATCAGCATCTGCCTTGTGGGAATGGGCTCCCATCACTAAGAGTGCTCCAATCAGAAAGCAGCTTAGTACGTGGGAGGCAGGAATGACTGTAACCATAAACAGTCCTGGAACTTTGTGTCAGGCTAATGAAGTTTCAGACCCTAAAACCAAGCTCTCTAGGACAGTGGGAGTGTTGGGTGTTTTCTGTGGCACTCCTCTATCATGTTTATTGACCAACATCATGTTGAGTGACTGCTGCTGTTTGGGGACATCTCCACAGGAGGCATATAATACAATATAGATGATGATCTTACCTGTTTCTGTTGGCAGAGCAATTGCACCTGACTCAAACATTCCCTTCTTGGGGGAGAAATGAGTCTCAGAAAAGACAGGAAGCAAACACAGCTTAGGCATTTCATAAAATTGACATGTAAAGTATTCACAAGCCAGTCCCACAACCCACAAGGTTACACAAACTACTGCTTGGGAGAGGATACTCTCCAATAACCGATCTCTCCTGTAAGAAACTATCTGACCTTTCAGCTGCCTGCTAGTTTTGAAATGAACTCTAGGGAGGCATCTTTTCTTCATCGTCTCACAGGCTGAAGTGGACATCATGATGATGTAATCACCTTCAGCTGCTCATGGCTCTGTAAGAAACCCCTCGCCCACATTTCTGTACTAATAGCAGTGGACTAATTGCTTAGCCAAGTTGGACTTTGGAGGAACACTTCCTATGGTGATTTATTGCTGAATGTTTGCTCTTGTCTCCCTAGGAAATGTCAGACAGCATACCTGAGTTTTGTCTCTGTTGTTGTGTCTGTGGGCTCAGGTTGTTACACAACTTCATTTTGGTGACTGCCTTGGTGGCAGAAAACACCGTGGATACACACACACACACATACACACACACACACACCTCTGGACTATTGAACATACACAGTTGAAAGGGAAAAGTGAAAAATATTGATAGCTCTTGTGAACTTTGGGGTAGAATACTTGTTCAAACAAGCAGATTTCCTGTAGTAAGGGATGCAAGTTTTGCTCAGGCAAATCTACCCAAGACTTATTTCTCTAAAGGTGAATAATTAAGAGAAGAGAATTAATAAAGACTGCAAGGGAAATGATTCTTAGAAGGCAAGTATGGCATTAGAAAAACAAGTGATCAAACTAGGAAACTAACATTAAAGATTACCCTTGAGAAGTGAAGGAGAGATAAGTCATTAGCAAACACAATGTCTGATCTAAGTCTACCTTTCTTGTGTAATGAGAGATGCTAAGGAATATTCTGTAGATTAATACAGATACTCATAATGAGAAAAGAAACATAAGAATGTGTAAAATTATATTCTAATGATAATTGAATTTACAAATTAAGCATAAGTAACTGATAGAGAAATTAGAAATATGTAAAATAAATTTTGTGATTCAAAATATTAATGGAAATTAAAAACAAGTTTAGATTTTTATTAGTAGAGTTCATGATCTTTTCCTGTGATTTTTGTGTTTGTAGTTAGGTTGTTTCTATTTTTGATAGTTTTCTATAATTCCAATGTGATTTTCAACCTTTGAGACAATCACAGATGAAAACCTGTAATAGATAAAAAGATAATAACCAAAAAAATCAAATACAAATTACTTAAATATAATGTATATAGGGAGAAAGGAAACATAGAAATCCAGAAAGTATGCTATATAATGTTAGTATTAACAGCTTTCCAGGATTAATTATCACCTTGAATGTAAGTGGATTAAATGTTCCATTTAAATGGCAATCATATTCCAGTCTAATATAGGCATATTCTCAGCTACTTAGCAAAAGAACGAGAATTCCAAATTCAATACTGACCTGAATTACATGTGCATTCCTTCATGCCTAAGCAATTCAGTCTGATTCTATTGTCTTGGTGCATGTGTACAAGTCATCAGAAGCCTTGATAGTCTACTGTGCCACCTTGAAATCAAATTCATAAGTCTACTCAGAACTTCCTGTTTAATCTTCCTATGAGTGATGATTAATGCCTGCCATGATTGAACTGGAATAAACAATTCACACTGAGGATACTGTTTCTCAGTAGAAAGCATGCTTAATTCTACTAATTGCCTCTAGGACTGCTTCTGTCAGCCACACACTTTGTACATGCTAATAATCTTATCATCAGCTGCTGCTGAGGCAATTAAAATTCATGTCTACAAGCACAGGCCAAAACAATACTATGCATTCTGATCTCTATTCCACATACACAAAAAAAGTCTAGGAAACCAGTTCAACTTTTCATTTTCAAAAACCTAAGAAACATATAAAAAATAATTTATATATATACATATATACACAATATATTATATATCATATTCCAAGTGAATGGATGGCCAACTCACAAAATGTTTCAAATTGCAAAGAAAGTTTATAGTATAATAGTTAAGAATTATTTCAATCAGTTTCTTTCTATATAAAGTACAGCTGAACAAAGAGCATGATTCATGGTTTGAGCCACTACATATTGCCCCTTCAAATATTAATTTTTTTCGTTTGCTGAAAATATTTAAAATCATGTTAACTTGGTTTTTACAAGTCCCAGAATAAACTTTTGGCATAATTTTCCTTATTATATTGCAGTATCTGAAAATTTCAGAAACTATTTGAAAATAAATTATGAGTGGATAATTCTTGCATTTACTTCCTTCAGAGTGTTATGTAGATTGTCCTGTTTATATCATCAATTATTTAAACTTTTAAATTTCATTATTTGTAATCTTAATAATTAGGAATAAAGAACATATAATTGATATTACTTCACAGTCAAATATGTCACAATTTTTTATCTAGAGTTTTTACGATTTTGCTAATGAAATGAAGGCATGATTAAGCTTAAGCAGGTAACATTTCAACAAACTAAGTCAAATGGGACATATAAAAAATGAAAATACATCATCCTAGAGTTTTCATTTGTGTGTGAAATGTTCAGACTGTCCAGATTCTTTTCCCTAGGAAGTAGGAAATGTGTTGCTATGACTTCATACAGCACTACACAAAGTGCTCTAGGAGACAGGTTGGTTTGTTTGAAGAATGAAACCTTCTTAACCAAAAATGATGGAGTACTTTGAACTCTGATACAGGAGAACTAAAAGTTAGAGACCAATCTTGTCTAGATGGAGAGAACCTATCTAAAAATCAAGCCAATAAACACAACAAAAAGTACAATAAAGGATTCTTTAAATATTTGAGTAAATATTACATATGAAAATATAGACTTTCACACTATACACATTTATTTTATATACGGCTTAAGAGCTAGCCGTAATTTCTAAGAGCTAGTCTAAGGCTGACACTTACTACAGGGGAGACTGAGATGATGGGTTTGGAAAAAAGCAAACAAAGCCACCATGGTCCCCCAAACATTAGTCCTATTAACCCAGGTTAGCATGGTCAAAAGAAGAAAATGAAATTTGGTTGAACTTTTCTGCCAATCTCTTTTAGACTTGATTCTTTTTTTTTATTTTTATTCTTTTTTAATTAAAATTTCCACCTGCTCCCCGTTTCCCATTTCCCTCCCCTCCTCCCAAATAATGCCCCCTCCCCCCACTTCCCTCCCCCTCCCCCCACTCCTCTTCTCCTCCCCCCACACCATTCCCCCTCCCTCTCGATACTGAAGAGCAGTCCAAATTCTCTGCCCTGCGGGAAGACGAAGGTCTTCTATCTACTTCCAGGAAGGTGAGCGTCTAAACAGGCTAAGCTCCCACAAAGCCGGTTCATGTATTAGGATCGAAACCTAGTGCCATTGCCCTTGGCTTCTCATCAGCCTTCATTGTCCGCTCAGAGAGTCCAGTTTCAACCCATGCTTATTCAGTCCCAGACCAGCTGGCCTTGGTGGGCTCCTAATAAATCAGTTCCATTGTCACAGTGGGTGGGTGCATCCCTCGTGGTCCTGATTTCCTTGCTCATGTTCTCCCTCCTTCTGCTCCTCATTGGACCTTAGGAGCTCAGACCGTTGCTCCAAATTGAGACTCTGTCTCTACCTCGATCCATCGCCAGATGAAGGTTCTAAGGTGATATGCAAGATATTCATCAGTATAGGATAGGGTCATTTCAGGTTCCCTCTCCTTAGTTGCCCAAGGTACCAGCTGGGGACATATTCCTGGACACCTGCGAACCCCTCAAGAGTCAAGTCTCTTGCCAACCCTAAGATGGCTCCCTTAGATAGGATATATACTTCGCTGCTCCCGTATCCTTCCTTCCTATATCCCAACCATCCCAATCCCTCGAGCTCCTCCCATCCTCCCCTTCTCATATTTCTCATCCCATTTCCCCTTTGCCCCATGCCACCTCACCCGCATCTTATTAAAACAAATACATCAAGCTTTTGCTGATTTCTCTTAAGTAGCATTCATTTCTCTGGTGACATTTTTAAAACTGTCTTTTCAACACCATTTTCCATCTTCCCCTCATTTAGCATCTTTTATCTGACATATTCAGTTACCTGCCTCTGGCAAAGTCTCCTTTGCTCTGATTCTTTGGCTTCCTCTCAAGCAGCTCTATCTCTACTACCTTGCTGATACTGCCATTTCTCTCTGGTATTACCAGTTCTTGTTTCCCTGTGTTGATAAATGGAGTCTTTTAAAAGCTCCCCTCTACAACTCTGAGCTGTGGTCAAGGCATCTTTCTAAAGAGAAGGACTGAAGTATTCCTTACACCAGCTCAATTTGATTATCCTGGAGCCAACATCTCAGCACATGTATTACAGATATACAGGGTTAGTCAGTGTGGTTTCCTCAAGGGAGGCATGGCCTAAGCCATGTCACAGTATTTGAAACTTAACTACTTATTTCGCTGTTTAAAATACAGTCTCTAAACTAAACCCACAGGGTTGAACAAACAGGGTTCTCCCAGTGTTCTGGCCATCACAGTAGAGGAAAGGCAGCAGGTCTGCCATCACAATAGAGGAAGGACAGAGGGTCTGCCATCACAATAGAGGAAGGACAGAGGGTCTGCCATCACAATAGAGGAAGGACAGAGGGTCTGCCATCACAGTAGAGGAAGGACAGAGGGTCTGCCATCACAGTAGAGAAAGGGCAGCATTTTACTTGGCTATATACACCAATAAATATCAGGTTTGGATAGACTGAGTCCATTTCTTGTTTCTTTTGTTTGCTATGCTATAATTTCTGTTGTCAAGAGAGAAAGAAACATGGAGCCTCAAAGTTTATTTTTGATCTTCTCAAAATATCTGGGTCCTCTGTATCCTAAGTCATCATTCTAAGGGTCTCCGCCATCTATTGCAACAGTACATTTTTCAGTTGCTGCTTATTTGTGAGTAAGTTTAGCAGCATAAGTGGTCTTTCTCTCTTAACTCTATTAACCCACTGATGCAACTTCTGCTGCTTAGAATTATATATTTCTGTCTTTTGGAGGGATTAATACAATTACAATCAATAGGTGATAAAATTAGTATTTATAACAATCAGTCTAAGAGAAGTTGAGTGGGTAGGATTTTAATTTAGTTCCATTAGAGTCAAGATAATGAAACGTAAGCAGTGGAGAAAAGTTTCTGATTCTGTGTTGGACTGGAGAGATTAGAGAGAATTGTAGTCTGCTCACCACAGAGGGGCTGTCATGGAATGTGTAGATTCTACTTTGCCATGAGGGAGCAGGCATAAAGAATTCACAGAAGGCATAAGAGACCCAGAAAGAAATGGCAGTTCCTGGAGCAGAAATTGACTATACAGCCACTCTTTTATTGAATCTTCCATTAACTGGAAATTGGGTTATTTAGATTTTTATTATTTTTCCTCTTATTATAGTAATGCAAAGCTGTGGTTTATTGTCTTGCTGCCTTTGCTTCCCAGCTTCTGACCAAGCTTACAGTACTCACTAATGCTCTAACAGTGTCTGCTTAACTGCCCTGATCCTCACTGTAAAGCATCTATTGTGGCCACAGTTGGAGGCATCTCACTGTGGGTGGCATTAAATTCACTAGGAGTTTAGACTGTTGGCACCAGCTTCTTTGCAGCAAAACATGGTTGTGTGGTTTTTTTATGTTTTCTCTCATCTGAGATTGTTTTTCAGTGTGTTCTCGTTTGATCTCCCTGCTGCTGGGTTCATTCTCTGCTTCCTCATTAGCAAGCATCATTTAATGCCAACACCCCAAGCAATAGGCTGCCTCCTTGCTTGGCCTTTGACTTTCTTTGGGACTATTCAACAAAGCCTTCTCCTTTTTGCCACAAAGAGACTGTTAACTCTGTGCAAACCTATATGATAATTAATAATCAATTAACAGTTGATAACAAAATTGCACTCTCTTGTACTTGGGCACCACAAGCAATTTATTTCCACTGCACCAGTAACTCCTGTCACTAGCTGCATGAAAGCCCTTACTGGCTGTGATTCCTTCCTTCCCTGGAAAGCTGGCGTAAGGGAAAATAATGAGATGTGTATAAAAGAGGTGTCAGAGAGCTGCAAGACACTGCTTAATTCTTGTTGCCACATGAAGTAAACTCGAGATCCTTACGAGGAAGGTGCTATTTAAGTACAAAATATTTGTATAGTATCTATACTCACTTGTTTATAAATTATATCTGGAGATTTCATAGACACAAAGCAAGTTCCTAGCCAGCAAGCCAAGCCAACAGAACTGTTGAACAAAGCAGTCACCGGATGAGGTCTAACGCCTATGTGGTCATGGGTTCCTGATACAAGGCTGATAGGTGATCATTAGGAAGACCAGGGAGGCCGTGTCCATCTCCGTGTGCCAAAGTGAACTTATACAGTAGTAGGAAAAATATTCTTAACATATAACATATAACAAGAAATGAGGTATAAATAGCCCTGACCTCAAGTAAATGAGCTACAACAAACTCTCTTCTAAGGAGAAGAGGGATTACTATTAAATGCCACCAGCTCTCCTAGACTCTGGCTTCTTGCATGCCTGTCAGCTTATTAAGTAATTTATTATTTGGGTTAGATGCTAGAATGGTCGATGAGACTATTTGTTTTCTGAAGTATATGAAGACAATTCCTGTGTTAGTTTCTTGGTTTTGAATGTATTCATCTCTGAGTGTGATGATACGTTTATAATCTCATCACTCGGATAGCAAAAGTAGTGAGTTTAAGGCCAGCATGGGCAAAAGAGAGAGACCCTGTCTCATAAATAATTAAATAAAACTAGGCACCAAAACTCAGTTAATTTTTGAAATAGCAAAGCACCCTGGCTTCCTCACCAATGCCACTTGAGCAGACTTAAATACAGGAAGTGACAGAAATTGCCACCTCATCAGCTTTTCTGGCACTCAGTCTTAGGCTGTTGTAGGATGGCTTTACCCTTGTGGGCATCATGTAGCTGAGATCCGCTTCCTGCCTGTGACACAGCTTCTTTCCCTGTGAGCTCATTGTTTTATATTAGCGAGAAGAAGAATGGTTGTTTGGTGACCATGTCAAAACACTCAAATGCAGGCATGTGCTTGGTTTTGTGTCCCTGTTAGATCATTGGGGATCAGCTCAGATGTGTTTGTCTGCCTTAATGCCTGGTGGGTGGTGGCTCTCACAAAGCTCCTGAGGGAGTCCTCAGGAAGTGAGCGACCAGCTAGCTCCAGAGCAGTCTGTCGTTTTGCCTGTCAGCAGCCTGCTTTGTTAATGCTGCAGGTAAAATCAAGTATATAGTTCTTGTAGCATCGTTTCCTAATTTGGGGTTCCATTCAGTACAAAAAAAAAAATCCAATCAAATCAGAACATCCCCAGGGCAAAAACGCAAATGGCATTACTAATTAAAACACGAGTGCCATCTAGTGGTCACGAGTGCTGCTACAGGCTTACTGGAGGGAGCAAGGCGGAAGAGAGATTGGGGGATGGAACATACACAGCAAGTTCCAGGCCAGACAGGGCTACACAGTAAGAATCTGTCTAAAAAAGAAAAAGGGAAGAAACAAGATAAATAAGTAAGCAAGTAAATAAATAAATTAATTGATAATATATATCTATATGTATGTGTGTATATATATATATGTATGTATGTATATGTATATATACATAATGTGTGTGTGTGTCAGGAATCAAAAAATTAAAAAGTTTTTTTTGTAGTGAATTTCTTTAGATTACTCTAATTCTATAAAAAAAATTCATCAACCATATAGAGAGAAATTCTGCCATGGACTAGTAAAGACAAGATGCCTGATACCTGAGTAAAACAGCTGTGACGCTGAACAACATCTTAGAACAGAAGGTTATTTTCATCTAAGCCAAAAGTCAGAAGATGAAGTGAAGTGGTCAGTGGGCTTGCTCAGGCTTCCATGTGTGAGAGGAAAGACCATATACTCACACCCCTGCACAACCTCCAGAATTTACTCACACCCCTGCACAACCTCCAGGATTTACTCACACCCCCGCACAGCCCTCCAGGATTTTTACTCACACCCCTCACAGCCATCCATGATTAACTCACACCCCCGTACAGTCCTCTAGGATTTACTCACATCCCCGCACAGCCCTCCAGGATTTACTCACATCCCCGCACAGCCCTCCAGGATTTACTCACACCCCCGTACAGTCCTCTAGGATTTACTCACATCCCCGCACAGCCCTCCAGGATTTACTCACACCCCCGTACAGTCCTCTAGGATTTACTCACACCCCCGCACAGCCCTCCAGGATTTACTCACATCCCCGCACAGCCCTCCAGGATTTACTCACACCCCCGTACAGTCCTCTAGGATTTACTCACATCCCCGCACAGCCCTCCAGGATTTACTCACATCCCCGCACAGCCCTCCAGGATTTACTCACACCCCCGCACAGCCCTCCAGGATTTACTCACACCCCCGCACAGCCCTCCAGGATTTTTACTCACACCCCTCACAGCCATCCATGATTAACTCACACCCCCGTACAGTCCTCTAGGATTTACTCACACCCCCGCACAGCCCTCCAGGATTTACTCACATCCCCGCACAGCCCTCCAGGATTTACTCACATCCCTTTGAGAACCCATCAGGACCAGGTGCAGCAGTTGACCAATACAGGAAATGTTTGGAGATATTTCCTCCAGGGTGGCAAAGCCTGTTGGTAAACAGACTGTGGAAGCATTTTCTCAGGGGTATACGGATCCTAAAGGTTTTCTTCTTAGATTGATACAATTTTATAAGGTAAAATATACGGAGAGAATTCTATACAAAGTAAAACACAGCCTCTTTTAGACGGAAATTCTAGCATTTGGGACACTACGGTGTGAGGATTGCGAGGATCTAAGCCAGTCTGGACTTCACAGCAATTTCAAATGCATCAGGGATAGAGAACAAAATCCTGCCTCCGCCAAGAGGCAAGCGTCAATACATTAAGATTTATAGACACCTTGAGATTGAAAACTAACTCAAGAATAAAGAAATAACAAAGGAAGTTACTGGGTTAAAACCAAAAACAAATTGGAAGTTAGTAATCTGTCAACATTTCCTCCGACTTCCCAATGTCTTAGATTCTTTAGTTCATCCCTCTTGCAAACTTCAATTTTCTCCCTCTCCTCATTCTTCCTCTCCTCCTGTCTTTGAGGGAGGATCAGGTTTTCTTAGAGCATAGAGCCTGAGCATGAATTCCACCCAGAGGAAGAACTTTTCCCCACTATGAATTGGAGCCTGGGACTCTGCCGCCAGAGCACTGGTCTAGCGCCGTGACGTCACAGTTCCTACTGGTGCAGCTGTGCACGGTATCTGGACACTCACAGCGCAGGCAATTCTCTTTGCTGCTCTTGCTGCAGCGGCTGCTAACTAAGCTGACAGGTTCACGGAGTCTTAGGAGGATGCGTCTATTCTGTTTCCAGAAATCAGTTCCGATAGGAGTAGGACATGAATTTATAAACCTAAACCAAAATGAAAAGCCTCAAAGTGTGATCATTTCCAATCAAAGTTGACTTGATATTTTTGTGTTTAATTCACACCTATTGATAATGCTGCCCTAAACTAGCAATGCAACTTTTTCATTTCCTTAACTGTATCTTTTGTCCCACTTTGACCAACAATGCAAACAGAAAACATAGCCACACTAGAATAAGTTGATGGGCCAGTAAACCTGCATAATTAAGCAAATGTGAATCTGCCCATTTGAAGCTCTATTTGGTAGTAGATAATAATAATTGTGATCATTTAACTGGAACACAGAATCTCTCGTAAGCAAGTGCAATGCAAGAAAGAACAGAAAGTGTGGTTTAAAGAAAATAATCCATAGCACAAACAAGACAAGAGCTTAGACATGACAGCATGGCCGCTTCTGCACGGCATCTGCTGTTCACCCACTGGGGACCAGGAGACAAAAGGAATAAGACACTTGCACGAAGGCAGTTAGACAACAAGATCAGAAGAGCAATGTGGCAAAAGATAGAGCACCTGTAGGGTGGCTTGGAAAAGCTTGCCTAATGCAACACTCACGTACCTTCTCAGACAGTAATTTTAATTCATTCAGGACTCAATATTCTTCCAATGTGGAGAATGGGCTAGCCATCCAAAATGTCATTGGCCCTGCCAAATAGCATGGATTGAGGTTTTAACAATATTTCACTAAATCTGAAGCCCTGGGGTTTTATAGGAGTGTTGCAGGTTTCATATCTTTTAAACAGGCATCTTAAGTCAAGTCCATACTTACTAAAAATGCCACTTCCACATGACAGTAACAAAAAGAATCCCAGTGATGGTGTTTGTGAGTACGCTTGAAAAGTGCTCAGAAAGCATAAGCTAGCTTGATTCCTTCACGCAAAGAGATATTTTCTTATGTGAAGCGTTCTTTGCTCATACTGCAGTGCTGTGGCTATGACAGAATACAGGAATGGACATAGTGTACACGACTTCCAGTGAGCTCCGTGATACATTCTAAGCTTGACTTCAGAAAGATGCAGTCAGACAGATTCTATGTGTGTATATACATGTATAAATATATGCATATTGATATGTAATATATATTTGTCAACACTATAAGTAATAAAAGAAGAAAAAAATCAGTCTGTACACTCCGGGTTCTGAAGAAATTAGCTGAGGAACTTTGTGGGTCCCAAGTGATGACTCGACACTGCCGTCCTCAGTCTGAAAGGACAGAAAGAGATCTTGCTATGCCTAATTAATCAGACATGTCTTTCTTTTTCAAAGGAACAGTCTCAAAGGGAAAAAATACTATCCCATATTACACTGTTACATTTTTAAAAACTTGATAGTTTGTCTCAGTTACACATTTATTTTGTTTAATGAGGGCAAGGTTTACTCCATCTTTATCATTCTTTTTACTTGATTGTTTGATTTGAAAATTGCCTGGCTATGTAGTCCAGGATGTACTCAAATTCTTGATCCTCCTGCTTCAGGCTCTTTGAGTGTTAGGTAAACAGGTGTGCATCACGAAGCCTGGCTCACTTCTGTTTTTGGAGAGGCAGATTTTCTCACTCATATTGATTACCTGTGGAAGCACACACTGAGCCATGTGGCGGTCATACATCCTTCTTGTTGGTGTCTGCTAATGTGAATGATAAACTAGGCATGTTTTATAAGAGAGGAGCGATTAAACCTTATCACCCTCCTTTCTGGCTTCATCCCATCTCATCTTTTCTCGTAATTCTTGACCTCTTGCCTTGATTTATTGGGCTACACCCATTATTTACTATAGTGAATGAATTTCTAGGCGTCAACTGTCATCCTCTCTGGATTAAGGCTAGTTGAAAGAAAATACATCAAAAAAAGGATTTAATGACTCAAAAAAAAAAAAAGATAAGAAATCACCTATAGTTGTGTTCCAGGAAATGCAGCGAGGGAGAGACCAGCAGGGTCAGTCTCCGGCACCAGAAACCTGTAGGTGTTCAATTACTATAAACATTTAAAAGCCCAAACCTCGTCGCTTTAAAGCTCTTAGGCTCTGAGTCTATCTTGCAATATATTTAAAGATCTTATAAAACTCTGGTAATTTTTCTCCCCTAACCAACAGCCTGCTGTAGGCATGAGGCCAGCAAAGCAGAAAAACCGCCCAGAAAACTTGACTCTTTCCAACAACCGCTCAGCCAACACATAAGGAAAATAACCCAATTACTGGAAAGCAGGAAAAAGAAAATAAAAAGTATGGAAAGGTAGAGAAGCATTAAATACAAACACATAGAATTGTCTTTGCTGTGAGAAAGAAGCCAGCCAAATCCTGAGGGGAGCCATGCAAAGCAGCCTTGGTGTTTGCACAGCGTGAGAAGAGCCAAGGACCAGGAAAACGACTAATTTTAATTACCAGGAAAGCTGTAGCAACGGGAGGAGAGAGCTCCAGTAGTATCTGGCTTCCAGCTACAGTCTCTGCGCGCCTTACCAATTACAGCCTTTCGTAGCCCACTGGGGGCCAAAGACGCACACAGAGGAACCATCCCCCTGAATACAGGGCTGGACTGGACTCACACACGTGTGAACAGCGTGCACCCCTTGGTACAGATGCAGCCCATGACTCCTGCGGAGTTCCGAGTGTAGTCAGGCTGGCAGAGAAGAGAGTGTGTGTGATTTCCAACCTTGTCACGTACAGGTGCAAGCCACATGGAGTTGGAGGCAAAATGCATGTAACAGAATTTATTTCATAAATACTCGATTACCACCAGACACATGAAACTGGAGCACTCAAAGGCAGGGAAAGTCCAGAAATCCGCAGATCAATGACACTAAAACTGCCACCCCAGATTTACTACCTGGATTATTTTTCCAGCTATGGGCATTGTGAAAGAAAATGTCAGAAAACAAAACAAACAAACAAACAAGAGCCAAATATGTTATTTCCTTGACTGCTCCAGAACTCAGTGTAAGCCACCACTGCCACCACCCCACCATCAATGACAAGCGATAAATCCCAAGCCCAGCGCCCTTAGAGGGAATTCGCATGTATTCACAAAAGAGACTTGCCTCCCAGATAGAACCAAACCACACTCTCCCAAGTGCCAGTTCCCCTCTGGAGCCTACATAGGTGCTCGCTGGGGTCTGAGCCTCCTGTGTCTGAGCTATCAGCACAGCCTGGTTATCAGCAGGGACAGCAGCAGACCAAGGGAGGAAGAGACCTAGAGTGGGCTAGCTCCAGTGCATCCTTCAACCAGCACGTTCGCTGTCACTGGTGAACGTGAAGCACCCAGAAGTGGACAGGTAGGGGTAAACAGCCTTTCCCACTTTGGAGAGAAGGTGTGGGGGGATGGTGCCGGTTGGCCAATGATGCGAGTGGAGCACCACGTGTAAAAGAAAGAAATTCAAAGCCCTGCTTGAGGCACACAGTCTTTTACAGGCAGGGACATGCTAAATGAGCCTTTGCAGCGCGAGGCAGCGAGGCGCCTGGCGACGGTGACAGCGCTGAGCGGGAGGGGCGCGGGCCGCTCCTGGAGGGACCCAGCCAGTCAGGGCGCGCGGTGCGGGGCGCGTGGACGCATTGGAGCATCCGCGCGAGCCCCGAGCAGCAGCGGGAGGAGGCGCCCACCTGCACCTGCCTGCATTTCCCAACTCCTCCGCCCCGTGCAACAACCGGCAGCCAAGTGCCATTAAAGCCTGTGGCCAGGAGGATGCCTCACCTGGGTCCCCTATGCTGGGAGAGGCAGGGCAAGCAGGAGGAGAATTCCCAGTGAAGGACTCAGAACTCTGCGATTTCTGTTCTGCCACAGGCTGAGGAGCAGAGAAGGAACTACTCCATCTGCGCTGCACCCAGGGCAGGAGGATGGGAGACCGGGATTGAGAGTTCCCGAAATGGACAGAGGCAGCTGGGATCTCATTGGTAAGTAGCTGGCATTCCTTTGCTGGTGACTACTCCCTGTGATGGTGCACTTAGGTTCCCAGCCACTTAGGGTTTTTGACACAGACGCTTCTGCAAAGCCATCCTTTCTTGCTGTTGCCAGAGGTAAAAATGTCTAACGATGCTTGTTTAAAGACGGAAAGACAGTATTTTTTTCGGCTGGGATTTTATATTGAAAAGTTGAAGCAAGTATTTGTGTGTCTCATAAGGCCACCCGAAACAAGAGAGAAAAAATAGAAGCAAGTAAATTTAGGGACAGCAAATGCCAGGATGGATAAGAGTGACTTTTACTAAAGCAATACAATATTTAAGGAAAAAAGAAATAATAGGATGGGGTTTTCCGGTCATGGCTGAGCATCTATCTCACAGACTGAGCAATCTAAGAATAGAGACAGAATCTAGAGGTGCTGTTAACTTGTTAAAATTCAGTAAAGATTCAAGCAGAGTTCTGCAAAGTTTGGGAACTGGAAAAACAAAACAGTGACTTGAATTGTGCTGTGTTATTTTTCCCTATGCGCTATACATAGATATGTTTACTGAATACATGTTCCAAATTCTAATTTTTATCGGAAAACAGGAAGAGAATATTAGTTTAAATGTCTATGACCGTAATAGCCAGTGAGTTGAGGACTGCTCTGACAACTAAAAATTTTAGGTTGATTAAATTGTTTTTGTTCCAAAAGAATAAAAATCCACTAATATTTCAGGATAATTTTATATAAACTGAGCACGAGGAAGGAAATTTGGTGTGGTAGTCTTAGGGCAGTTTTGGAAGAGAACTTTAGTGTTCTATGTGTACAGCTTCCCCACATTCAGTTCATATGCTTTTTCTGAAGAGAAAGTCACTTAGGTAACTCTTCTCTCTGCTCTGATTCTGAATCTTAGCCATGAAAAAGAAGAATGAGCACAGTAGCAAACCTTAAAATAGCAGTGCCATAAAAATGAAACCATGAGAGTTAAGCTAACAAAATGTTGTAAATATAATTGGTTGCTATTGGGTTGCAGCCCAGCTACTGAATTACCTTTACATGTCACAGTGGGCTACACGGACTGCATCCTGACTAGTACTAAGACGAAACTGAGGCTAAGACATGAAAAAATGCTTGCCCAGTGTCATCAGCGGCCAGTGATGAACAGCTCACCTATGGTTCCTCCCATAATTTCTCACCTAATGGGGAAAGTATTTGAAGATCTTCGCAGGCACAAACCCAGAGTCTTAAGCTTGGCAGGCATGTTTACACTGATTAGATGATAAACACACTAAATGACTACAGAGGAATAGATTTTAAAAAGCGATTAAAATAGTGAATGTGTAGTATTAAAAAATCAGTTGAATCTAATTGTAGAAAGAGCACATTTCAGAGTCAAAATTTAAAACAATATATGTAATATGGAAAAAAGACTGAATTATCTCAGCTGGAATGCCAGACGACAGTGGAAGAGGTTGTATCATCAGCGGAATGTTTAATGTACAGGTTGAGGTTTGGAGACAAGTGTTTGGGTACCTCGATGTTACCTAAAACTTCTGAAAACTAACAGAGAAAAATACAGTTTTTACACTTACCTTTGTTCCACATGCAACTAAATAGAAAGTTATAATACTTACAAGTTTAAAAAATGAAAAGTATTTTGATGATAAACTAAATGCTAGACTTTTAGTTGGAAGGTTCGGTGTCATTAAAAAGCTTTTGGGAAAGTATGTGCAAAGAGTTGTGGAATTTTTAAATGGATGCCTGATACACCTGAATATTTCTCAAGATTTGTAAAACTGCTTTGACCATTAGAGGGCCTGAAACCTAGTAGGTATTGGGCAGTAAGAGAAAAAAAGCTTAATTTTTACAACTATAACCTGTTTATTCATTCAACGTCATAAACTAGTTGTGCATGGAAATGTAATTAAAGTCACACTTTAATTCAATAAAAGCATAAAGGATGGATTCGTTTGCTGATATCCATTTCTTTAAGTGTCCTTTTACTTGACTATTTGTGAAACCTGTGCTACCTTCAAGGTAGCAGGTAAGGGTATGGTTTGCTGGGCAAGCTGACTTAACAGTCAGGACCAGAGGGTGTCATTGAAGGGCAGAATCCTTATCAGAATCAGACACCAAGCAAGTGCTGTGTTGGCAAAGGCACCACGGACTGTTCTTTACTTGCTGATAAAATAAAAGGTTCACTTTTGTAAAGATTAAAATAAAATCACCAGTTGTCTACTTATGTTACTGTGAGGTTGACTCTGATATATAAATGTCAGGAATGCTAAGCACATTTGATCACAAACGTAAAGCCTTGTCTTCAAAAATTCTATTCTATCATTTTAACAAAGATGAGATATTTAAGTGATTACAATTTACTTCATCCACATCATCACACCTACTTGACTACCTATTATTTTTATTACCTATGAAATTTATTTTAATGCTTTGGAAGATTGACATTAGGTTTCTCTTAAAAGACATATATGCATTTATGTGTTTAGATTCTCTAATTCTGACATAAAGAGCGCATGTATATGGCTGTCTGCAGTAAGACAGTTTTCTTGCTGGGATGATGTTTCCTAGACAGTGTTAAGGCTCAGTTAAGATCTCCACGAACTTTTAGAGCAGGAGAGAAACTGGTTGGATGCTCAGAGCTGTCACATTCCTGCAGGTCTGTTTCCTGAGTCCTTGTGATCGATAACTACATTAGAGGCTGGTTCACTTTAAAAAGTAATGAAGTTTCTAAAACTCCTTAACACTTAAATGTGGATTATAAACTTTTCTAATCTTCCTGCTCTTTAAGAGCATTGAATATTTCTATGTATGTAATTAGTAGGTTATGATAAATAGGCTATACTTTTTTTCAATTAGTTTGAAACTAAATTTTTTGATAAATGACTTGCATTAGAAGTCAATAAAATATACTGTTTCAATGCAATAGCTATTAGGATAATTTTAAATGGCTTTAGTTTATATAGATTCACTATTTAAAAAGTCATGGCTTATAATTAAATTATCTAATCAAAATTATTTTTCTTGAGTTAAAGTCATTGAACTTGCTTTTCTAAAACTATTTATAAAACTTATATTGTTTTACTCTCTAGTTTCTTTTTGCCTATCTTAAATGTAGGTGATTTTTACCACTATTGATTCCATGACTTAAAAAGCAAAGTGTGTGAGCATATGCTCTGAAGCATATGCAGCCTAAGTCTGCCAGTGAAGCCCTTCTGCCCTATTCAGAAAGGCAAGCATCTGGCCAGAAAGCAGGAGTTCCTCTTTCCCCACTACAGGCAATGACACCCCTCACAACTTGGTAAACAGTGGTGTCAATGTGCCATCCACTGCCATCTTCATAAATTGTGTGTTCCTTAATCTCAGATTGCTTCAATCATGCCATATTTTAACAGGTTCCAAATAAAGGTTCACTGGGCAACACTGAGTACATAGTTATGAAGCTGATGTTAAAATCAGCACAGTAATTCCTTCAAAATCCATAATGACCTGAAGAACCCAGCAGTCTGGGTTTCCAGCTTTTAAAATTTGTCAATAGGTTCTCTTAAGAAATTGACAGCACCCTGTATTCCAAAGATGCCAGGTGTGGTTCCAAATACTCCATTAGCTCAGGATGGACAGACCAAAGAGTTTAGGTCTGTTTAGAAGTGCAGCAGCCAGTTCATGTGAGTGTGTGTGTGTGTGTTTATACTAACACAGATTGGTAATCCCTTTGCAAATTGAGCCTGCTTCTGTCTCCATTATGATGGGAATTCGTGAAGTTTATCTGAGTTATTGGTAGCTGGATTTGGGACCGGAATGCAAATAAAAGTGATTCAATTATCTGCCACAAAAAAAGTTGTTTCTTAACTATTAGATATAAAAATCTTATTACATATGCAAGAAATGATAGGAGAATAGAAATCCTCTGGTCTTATTATCTTTGTAGGTGCTAAGTACCTAGAAGGAGGTGTTATCTTTCACTCCCATCCTTAGTAACTGCAGCATAAAAGGTTTTGGAAGAGAAATCTTGCAAATAACGTCGGTGATCAAGGTGGATCAAAGTATTACTACTGTGATATTCATAATATTAGTAGAAATACTCAGTAGGAGTTTAAATAGCAGATGTGATTTCTTGACAAGATCTAGAAGTGCCTCCTCATTTCCCATAATGTCCCTAATCACTGCACATTTAGTACGTGTTATCACAGGTGTTGACAGGGACTAAGTGATAAATGGGCAATTTCATGAGAAATTTACTTTCCAATTTATCAAATTTCATCTATAGCTTTGCAGATATTGAGCTTCCCATTTACAAGTACATTTTAACTAAAAAGACATCCTTCTTTAAATTAAACCAAATGTAAACATAACAGTAAGAGAATGCAGGTGATCTGTTTGAACTTAACTAAGATCTCTCATGCAGTTTAATACAAGAATTCCCTTTCAATGATGCTTTACTGGCTGAGACACTATTGTACCACAGACTTTGACATTACAGAATTATGCACAAACTTCCTACTGGTTAAATTAATATTAACGAGAAGACATAGTAGGTGATGATAGGAATTTTAAAACTAATTCTTATATTGGTAGAAAATCATTTTTGTTTAGTTAGCATTTCATCTTCATTTAATGCTAAGTGGTTCATTGGGCCAAGGAACTGATTTAAGTATCCAAGCTACCTCTGAAAATTTATAAAGCATCCCATGTTTGAATCCCACAGGTTTGTCTTTTGAATTATTTAATTATTTTGAAATATAATTCTTCATATTCTTTACCAAATTAGCTTTGCTACATTTCCTATGGTCCTACAAAATATAGAGACACTTGTTAGTGATTATTTTATTTTACTGTTTACTGTTTTCAGCTAGAAATACTTCAGTTGACAACTCTAGAAGGGATTCAGAGCCGGTGTCTTCACATCCTAAGACAGTGTGTTTTAAACTGTCTTTAGGCATATATCAATGGTCCTGTTTTAAAGACAAAGTTTGGATGGTGGTTATATTAGTTGATGCTAAATTGGCTTTTTTCTTAAATATGGACAAATATGTTGAGTCTCTGAGAAAACAGAAAAACGTGACAAAAGAATGCCATTAAGTCTTGGAAGGTTGCACACATAACTCCTTTTTCCCCATGTCCGTCATAAAGATTAATTAATAGTGACACAAAAAAGTTAATTGTTAACTTACAGGGATAAGAAAGATGTAGTTAGGAAAATTAGTAATGTTCTATGTCTTCTTTAGATTTCAAAGCATGTTGCAGCATTAAATTAGATTAGCATGTAGTGATTGTACTTCCGTTGTTTTCATTGATTTCCTGACAAATGTTGGCCTTTGAGATTTGAAGGGTTAGCATGTAATATATTTGAAATTAACAGAGAGGGAAATGCTGGGGACCAATGACAAAAGGAGGACTTTCCCAGCTTTCATCAGCGAACTCTGCAGTCGTCTGATGAAAAAGGGTTCCTTGAAATTCTAAGGAAATTGAGAAGGATTTAGAATAATAAATGCTCGACATGTAACTTAATGACCCAAAAATTGGTGGGAAATGGGAGTGAGAAAATTTCAGTGTATTTTCAATTTTTAGTTAAATTTTTGAAAGCATAGCATTATTGGAGGGAGCATTTGATAGCAAACCAGAAAACATATCTTTGAAAATATTCTTTGCATATGAGTTTTAAAATTCAACTGTCAAGTTGCATATAAATTGTGGGTTTTACTATTATAATGTTAAAAAGGTAAAAAACGAATCTGTAATATATTTAGTCGTTTTCTGAAGCAAAGTTCTTCTGTGGTCATCTGAATAACAGAAATTATTTTAGAATGAATATATATGCTAAAACATTTCAGTACAAAGAAGTTGTCAGTTCTATTACTTACTAGATTTTCTCATATATTATTATTTTAATGATGACTTGTACTAAATCTTTCATATTTAAATTGTGACAAATTTGTATATGTGTCAATAAGAATTCATTCAAATTTTAAGGATTTCTTTCCTTTAAGTATGCAATATTAGAGGTTCACAACCTAAGTGTATTATAGAAGAGGTAAAGGGGTGTGGTGGGAATGATTTAACTGCCCTAAGCCTGGGTTTTTTAGCTCTATGCTGGTATTTCCTGTAGAAATTGCAAAACAACCTCCTCCAGATTCAATGACTGAGCAATCCTTGATATTCACTGAATTATTAATTTATTTGGAGGCTTGTTTTCCTAAAACATGTTTCAATTCTTTCAGTCATCTTAGTAAAAGGGTACCTACTTGAGATTTATGACCAGTCTTTGAAGTTTGATAGTATGAAAGTTTGCAATAATAATCTTATACTAAAATGTCTGGTTGTATTCATCTGCTCTCCGCATTTTAGGGACTGTTGTCCCTACGCAATGCACTTGGTGAGAGTCCTGGAAAGCTCGAAGTAGATTCTGAAGTAATTACTTTCATGGGCTGTTCTGTTAGGTTGCCGCTCAAAGTAAAAATTAAAGGATAAAAAGGGGATAAAGGACAAAGTGGGAGTGAATCCACACACCAATATATACCACCATGAGAACTTTCTGTTGTGCTCTTTGGAGGTTTGCTGTAGTTTTTCTCCACGGAATCCTCCCAGGTTGGCCTACTTCACATGTGCCCTGGCTGTGTGCTTGCTCTATTTATTTCACAGAGTCTAAGATATTTTACTACTAAGTTGTTCTAAGATCTACTTAACCAACATAAATGAGTGGGATGGCATAGAAGATTCAGAATTTAAATTTTAGAGTTTTGTCTCGATTATAGTGTATATAGCTGTATAATTTAAATCCCTAAAACATTACTGTCTTTATTGTCACATAATAATAGCAGTGGCCATTTGTTTCTGATAATATATAACAAAACTTAATTTTAAATAATAAAATAGGAATTTTATGATTACTAACAGTAATCATATCCATAACATATCACTGTAGTATATCTATAGCAATTTTTTGCTATTGTTTTTGTTTTTCGAGACAGAGTTTCTCTGTAGATTTGGAGCCTGTCTTGGAACTAGCTCTTGTAGACCAAGTTGGCCTCAAACTCAGAGATCCACCTGCTTCTGCCTCCTGAGTGCTGGGATTAAAGGCATGAGCTACCACCACACTGCCACTGTAGCAAAATTTTATGACAAGTTTGATTCTCATTCTATCACAAAGTCTTAAGTTTTTAAACTATGAAAAATTTTGTTTTTCTTAGGTTTTGATAGTATGATCACTGTGGAAGGGAAGGTCAAAAATCTTTTAAGCATTAGTATCAATTCATTGTTGACTCTATGATCATTTATTCAAATAATTTACATGAATTTCTTTCAAACTGAGTACTATGGGTGACGCTATTTGCCTTTGGAGACTGAAAAAGGTGGCATTTGATTATGGTCTTAAACAGAGAAGGAAAAACATTCAAAATAAAACAGTGTAATAACAAAATCAAGAATGTATGCTAGTAGGATTGAAATATAGCTCAATTTATTGGCCTAGCACACATGAAACTATGTGTTCTGTTCTCAGCACCAAATATGCATGGCATGGTGGTACATAACTTGAGGTGTGAAGGCAGTATTATGCAGAATTCAGATTGATTCTTAGTTATATAAAATGTTTTGTGGCAGTTTGGGATTCAGAAATAAAAAGAAATAGAGAAGGGGAGAGAAAGGAGAAGAAGGAAGGATGCAATTGGGGTAGAGGATGAGGGAGGGGAGGAAAGGAAGAAAAACTACATTAGCCGACGTAGCTCTGAAACTATTGTCTACTGTAGATCTTGTAGAAAGAGAAATGTCCCTTGTGAGGTGGTTTGAACTGTCTTTTCAAATAGAATTATGAAGACTTGAACATCTTGTAATTTTCGCCAAAGATTTGCTTTCGATTGGGAAAAAATCCAAAGGTATTACAGTGGGGAAATCTTATAAACGCATGGGACTTCTTTCAGTGAAGGAATAGGAAGCTTTAAAGTGGCAACCAAGGAGCGGGACTTTGTTCTAAGTGGATAACAACTTTCTCAACAAGATTTGGCATTTTATAAAAAGTTATTGTCCCATGTATAAATTGGGCAGTACACTTCCTTTGTTTCCCTCTGTTTATGTGTCCCTTAGAAAGTGAAAATAAGTGAATCTGAAGAACTCAGGTTTTGCTCCAGTGTCATTCTTGGTGTGAAGGTCCTGAGGAGGGAGTGAACTGAAAGACACAACTGCATGTAACCGTAGTGTGAACTCACCCTGACCTATACAAGAGAAATGCACAGCAGTCCGGTTGGTGTGCTCACAGAGAGCATCTGCTTTTGTTAGGTTCTTGTTTGAAGCTGTTAGAACTGCTTCCCACAGTGTTTCTCTTAGTGACACAAAAACTTCCACCATTTTCCAGAAGGATTATCATAACCTATTATCCACAGTAAGAAGGAAATAAAACAAAAGAAAACTCTTCAGAAAGGATCCAACTTACCATCAAACTTAGAAAAGTACATTTGGAGGGCTGTGTAAAGATTTGGAGATGATTTCTTTTTTATCTGGAAGCAAACATACATACAAGTTCAAGGTTTTAGCTTAGAATTTTAAGAAGTAAAACCGCGATTTTAATTCTACCTAAATATAAATTGATATTAGCATTTTAGTTTTCTGAAGATAAAATCTTTTACTAGGGCCCTGTTGTATCACCTACGGTGGCTGGTAACTTCATGTCCTTGTTTCTCATTGGATGACTTTATTTGCACCAACTGAGTGTCACCGTCTCTTTTTGGATGGTTTTGGTTTTGCTGTTTTCACTGTGAAGAAATGAAGTCTTAGTGCTCTTCCGCAGTATTGTTACATCACAGAGTCTAATTTTGAAGTCAAGGCAGATGGTTTTGAGTACTGTGTGTTAGCAAAATGATGCAGACTACACTCATGCATCCAACCATTGCCTTCTTCCATTTTGTTATGAGCTTTACTACTTTAAAAGTAATCTTATACGCCGGGTGGTGGTGGCGCACGCCTTTAATCCCAGCACTCGGGAGGCAGAGGCAGGCGGATCTCTGTGAGTTCAAGACCAGCCTGGTCTACAAGAGCTAGTTCCAGGACAGGCTCCAAAGCCACAGAGAAACCCTGTCTCAAAAAACAAAAAACAAACAAAAAAAAGTAATCTTTTAAAGTGTCTTTTAATTATTTTTTTTATTTTTAAGGTTATAGTACAGTTAAAACATTTCTCCCTTTCTCTTTTTCCCTGCCAACTGTCCCACACATCACTTCCAACTTTCCTTCAAATTCATAGCCTTTTCTTTCATTAGCTGTTTTTGCATATCTATATAAGTATGTATGTACATACAATGGAATACAAGGCAGATTGGCTAACACAAATTTAAACTGCCTTTTTATATGGTGAAATAGTTGCTTAATTTTAAAGCAAATATAAAACCTTAATTTGAGTACAAATACATTTTACATTTTTTTTTCTACAAGTGATAATCAAATATATTGCTATGCTGAGTTTGTTTGGGCTTGGCTTTGTCTTAATGACTTTGGCAATAAGAGTTTTAAAGCAAATATATTTTATTATTTGTTTGGTAAGTCCCATGCTACTTTAAGTGGCGTATCATATCTACAAAACCAATCAGTCTCTTCATCAAATATTTACTAACTATTATAGAATTTAAAACAGAAAGGAGTAGTAGAAACAAATAATAACAGCCTCCTAACAACTGTGATAAAATGTTACAGGGTATGTTAATGTTCAAAGAAATAAAAATAGAAGTAAAATCAAGAAATTAAAATAAGAGAGAGACTTAAGAAAGGCAATTGCATTGTTTCCAGTGCAGATTAAGTATGTATTTCTACTGTGAGCTATTAAAAATATCCTCTTAGTGATAATTCATCAGAAACAGAGCTGCATTTCTAAATGGATTTGTCTTATGAGAAAAAAAAATAAAGATACAAATATGTCATTTATTCTTTTCTGGGTCAAGCATTCAAAAACCATATGTTCAACATAGGCATAGCATTACTGAGACGGTACCTAGGCAGAGGAAGGGTGTGCCGTGTTATTTTCTTTCAATCTTTTTTGACTGCAGAAACTCTATGTGACGGACTGCTTCCACATAACAAGACACACTAGATTTTTTTTAATTAAGAGAAAGTCTGGCGCATTTCTAAAATGAATTGTCATCTTGAAATGTTAATTTCTTCCTGATGACTAGTGATTGAATAGGGCAAATTTCTCTTTCATCTGAAGGAATGACATTATTAGGTACAGTTCTATCATTTTATCTCAAACACTCCAGGAGAAATCAGTTTTGTACATGGAGAAATGAAAAATCTCTATAAATCCATGCCTCTTCTCAGTTTCTTTTCTCAAATGAAAAATGATACAGATACCATTTTCAAGGATGGTTCACAAAAAGGCAATATTTCATAGATTTGCTTTCCAGAAACCAAAATGAATCATAACAAACTTTTCTTCCAATGTTTCACTTCTGATGGTTTCAGTGAAGGAGAAGAATTGCTTCAGTAGGATCCAGGCTATTTCCTGTTAGTCATGAGTGATCTGCCACATTGCAGGTGTTGCAGATTTGAATATCACATGGCACTGTGTCTCTCAAAGAAGAAGAGCTTGAATGAATAAACAGTATTTTTTGCATCTCCTTTTATCTTAATTTTATAAAATTGGCAAGTATTGACCTAAAAGCTAATGAAATATAGTGTGTTATGTGTATTTATTGATTCAAGTGTCTGTCAACAGATATTTCATAGTCCTGTATATTACTGTTGCCATGACTAGGAGGAGCATGAAAAAGCAGTCAACTTTTCCTCAGAGTGGTTTCCTTTGGGGAGATACTTATTTAGAAAAGGACAGCTTGAGTCATGTGATACTCTTGTTTCAATGTCTTGATTGTCTTCTGTTGAATTTTCAGTCCTGGGGACATGAACTGATGTTTCCTAAGTTAGTGTATTTGGACTTATTTTTTTCTTCCCTTTGCCAAAACCTTGCATTGCTTATACAACACATCTGTGACATCTTAGCACATGTCTAGTTCCAAGACATCATAATTTCAATTCATTTTTCCAGATCATAACTGCTGCTAATTATGTTCTTATATGTCTGCTGTCTCTTATATCAGTTTTTGGGGGGAAGGGCAGAACTTTTGATTGCTTTGTATTCTGTATAATTTGTAATCGTGCTATTGAGTTGTGTAAGTTCTAAATCTTATTCAACTTGAAGAGAGAGATGGAGTTTTTAACACTATGGATGAAGACAAAGGTTGTTAAGATAATAAACTAAAGCAGATGCAGAGAGGAAAATATTTTGTCACCTACATGATATGTGAGATGTTTTTTTAAAAACTCAAAATCATAGGAACAAAGTAGGATGAGCAAGTGCTAGTTAACGGGTGGAATAAACATTGGGTGGGATCTGCTCAGCCGAGGCAGTTGCTGTACGGACCTGAGTACCTATTGTCTGTCCTGGAGCCCACATAAAGGTGGAGGGAAATGCTGACGCTACAGTTACTTTCTGATTTTCACTTGAACTCACAGACCTAACACACAAAAATTAATAGCAGACAAATTATTTTTTAAAAAGAGAACATGAAAAAGTGGAAATCAGAGGATGGAGCAGTTATTGTCATGAGAGTTAAGATTCATGAGGATTTCATGAGTACCATAGAGAGAGTATAATTTTATGGTCTGGAAATCTATCATGTAAGTAGATAGAGAAAAAGACACCAGTTAATGGTCAAGTTTATTTGCATAGATATATGCATATACATGAAATGTTTTACCATCTCTTTCTTTATCTCTCTGTATATATAATAAAATGAATAAAACTTTTTTGCCATCACCATCAAGAACAAAGTCTACAATAAAAGCCAAATATTACCATTAACTTATTGCCCAGTCTCACCTTTCTGACATTGGCTATTTCCTTCACACTTTTGTACATTCATTCTTCCAAATGTTACACTTTTATTGTGTTTGGGTATCTGCATAACTGTTGAACTATATCTGTGTACATATAGACTATTCCATGGTAAGTCTATAATGCCTTATAAACCCCTCCATGAAATTATCGATAAATTCAATCCCATATATGCAAACAAATATATGTGAAGTGGAAACGCATATGTGAATTTTTAGTTACATTTAGTTAGAGCTGAGAGTGGTACCTAGGTCAACGAGAATTTTTATTTGAAAGTTTGATTTCACTGCCAAATTTCCCTACACAGATAAAACCAGTAAGATTTCCTTTGTCAGTATGTTGGTGCATGTGCATTCCCAGTGTGTTATCCAGCTTCCTCTGTGTTCCAAGAGAACACAGAAAAAGTATCTTGTATTATTCTAATTTATGTTAATATCGTGAACATCTTTTCTACCTCTGAGCTTAATGTTTGTGTCCATTCTCAAGTTAACATTGTGAGAGTTATGTCTTTTCCCTATTCATTTTACTTGATAATAGAAACAAGAAGAGGAATGAAGAAAGAAGTCAATTGAAAAGGTTTGAGCCCCCACCAAATTTACTAAGAAACAAAATGCATGCCTGTGATGAGCCCAATACATATGCATAAAGAGCAACCCATTCCTTTCTCTCATCAGTGTGGATGAAAGAGTCAGTGCAGGAACAGCCAAAAGGAGAGTTCTTACCCTGGTTAGGAAGAAGGCTAACCCTTTCCCTGTGTTCAGCCAAGCTTCCAATGGCCTCTCATCTCAGCAGGTGCAGGATCCTTCACTGGAAACTCCTTCTCCAGTCCGCCTTTTGCTCTGCTCTCATCATCTTAATCTGCTTGTGTTTTTCTGCTTGACAAACTTTAATGATTCCTTCTGCTTAGGACAGCATTCCCCATCTGTGTGGACCTGTTTAAGAGCCACACAGGAATAATTTAGGAACCCCTGGCTAGTTATGCTTACCATGGCTGCAATGAAACACCGTGACCGAAAGCAACTCTATAAAGAAAGGGTTTATTTCAATTACACTTTCAGGTAACTGACGGAAGTCATGACAGGAATTCAAAAAGGGCAGGGACAGCATGGAGGGGTGCTGCTTTTTGTTCATCTTGGCTTGCTCAGTCTTCTTTCTTATAAAACCCAGAACAACCAGGTCAGGGATAGTGCCTCCCACAATGGGCTAGGCCCTCCACCATCAATCACTAATTCTGAAAATGACCTACAGGCTTATCTACATGCCTGTCTTATGGAAACATTTTCTCAGCTGAGGTTTTCTCTTCTCAGATAATTCTGACTTGTATCAAATTGACATGCAACTCTCCAGCACACTGTCTCAGACTGCCAGGAACCATGAGCATTTTGTCTTTCAGATTGAACTACATGAGCACCAAACCTTTCTTTATATTTTCCAAATTTTCACATTTGTTGATAATTTTTGTTCTCCCTGACCTGATTCTCCCAATGTCTCAGTAAGCAAATAAAAATGTAAATTAAAAAATTTCTTTTCCACCAAGAATGTTGGTTAGTTTTACAAATTGTTTTGCATAGTATTTATACTGAAGTCTTCACACAACACATGCTGCATATTGTAATCCCCCAAATACATCAACATTAATAACCTCTAAATGTGAGAAAACTATTCTTGTTATTAGCATGACCCAGAATAATTCTCAGTAAGCATTCTTGTATGTGTTGTATGTTGAGGCTTGTCTTTGACTTAAAAATATCAATAAAATGAGTAATTCTGTGATTTATCTTTTCCTACTTGTGAAACTGCAGTAATATGTATTTCTGAAAACTAGGCTAACACCTCTTTAAAAAATACTTGGGACTATCTAAATTTTAGTAAAAATTGATGTTCTTTTTTTAAATGCTACTAAGCATCACATTACTAGTGACATAGGAGAAAACTGAGTAGATGTGACCTACTTCTTTACAAATTAATTTTAGACAACTATTCTTTCAGAGTTTGGTTTAAAAGATTTTTAAATCAAGTATGACTGCAATGTTTTGAAAGCGTTTTCTTGCCTCTATTCTGACAAAATATGATCCAGCAATTCAATGTCTCAAGTTCATGAATAGATAATAGTCATAAACAATAAAGAAGAAGAAAAGGAAGAGACAGAAAGAGAGAAAAAAAGAGAGATCTGTCAGAGAAACTGGTTATAGTAACCTCGGAGGAATACCAAAGTCCCGTTTGAGTTCACTGATCGATCGTCTTCATGCCTGGGAGCCTGCTCTTAAACCTTTTCTTAGTGTTCTGCATTTTTCTTCTCTGCCTTACGGAGCAAATCTCTCAGGCAGTCCCTCTGGATAAAAAGCTCGGTGTTATCAACAGGGAGGACTGTTGCACTGGAGAGAGTCGGCGCTCTACATTCTTATTTATCTATCACTATAGATGCTTAGAAGGCCAGGCATTCGTCACGTTGTTTCTGCCTCAATAAAAACACTAACAGCTAAAACTCTAAATTCTGTTATTCATCGCATTCTTTTTGCCTCAGTAAAAACACTAACAGCAAAAGTGAAATCAAAGACCATGACTTTCTTTGAGGATCAGGGAGAAGGGAAAGTTTTAAGAGGTCAGACACAAAATCATCAGCCACGGTTGCATACTTCCAGCGTCACCACATTAAAACTGCCTTCTCACTGTCATTTTCCAGCGAGGGATGCAGAAGCCCTAAAGAAACTGTTGTTTCTGAGTCTTTGCTCTTTGTGTTGAGAAGCAGATATTCTAATGTAGTCTGTAGTGCCCAAGTGAAAGGAATGCTTTTCCATGTCCCAAAATGTCTAAGAAGCAGTTTCGGGGAAGTGTGTGGAGAGCAGGAAAAGATCTCAGCTATAAGCTACTTGCTGCAAGAGCTTCAGAAGCCGGGTTCAGCGCCCAGGACCCACATAAGCCAGAGCGTCGTAGGTACAATCAAAATGCTGGGGAGAAGTAGAGGGGCAGGTCACTGAAGCTCACTGGCCAATCAGATTAGACAAATTAGGAAGCTCCCCTCACAGTAAGACAGTGTTTCTCAAAAATAAATAAATAAATAAATAAATAAATAAATAAGGTATATTGCCATTGAAAAAGACACAAATATTGATCTCTGAACTCCATGTGCCTACACTGTATATTCTTACAATCCTTTTGGGTACACACATACACACATATATGAATACAAGTGCCATGATAAGAAAGAATGTTTGGCTTCACCGAGTATCAAAGAAACAGATTTTTAAAAATTGAAATGAATGTTATGGATTCATTTAACTTGCTCCATCATTTTGGGTGGTGGGTAATTGAGGGGTGGCTTGTTGGGTGGCAGATAGTTATGTTCTGCTCAATTTTAGTCTCACACAGCTGCGATGACCAGATAAGAACTCTCACATAAATATTTGCTCAATAGAACAGAGGATGAGAATCAGGCGAGGCTGAGATGATCAGATAAGAACTATCACTTAAGTATTTTCTCAATAGAACAGAGACGGGATGAGAATTGGGAAGCTTGACGTTATTTTATCAAGTTGCCACTTACAAGGCAGAAGGTGTTGGAGAAAATGGCAAAGGTGTTGCAGGAGGAAACAAATTCTGACAGTATAACTACCTCAGCGACAGAAGTAAAACAGGTTCCTTCTGCATTCACACCTGCATCCAAATACCACAACAATTCATGAAGACTTACAGTGTTAGCCACAAGGTAAAACTATTGTAGCAAGGTTCATCCAAAAAAAGCTATATAGAATTTATTTTATAAATATATATCAAGTCCGTCAGGTTCAAAGTTTAATTTCACCATCTCATCAGTATTTGCCCATCTAATATTTTTATTTCTCTATTGAAAGTGAGACATATGAACACAGAGAGAAATTTTGTAATTTAAACATGGTACTCATTATCAATTTTTAAGTGATTAACCAAAATAAGAATGTAAATACATACTGGGGTATTTTAATATACACGAAACCAAAAGGTATGCTGTCAAAACTAACAGCTAATATTTAATTATTGGAAGTAGCTATTTCATAGACTTTTATAACACTGCCTTCTGCTCATGCATATTACATTAGTAAAATAAGTTTGTCATGCACTTATCAAAATTAAGAAATGTAAATCATGATATTGATCCTATAATTTGATCTGTGAAAAAAAGTGAACACCACCAAATATACTTGTACAGTGATTCTTGTAAAATAGGACATTCGATTGCAGTGAAAAATGTACATAGCATTTGGGCATAAAAGAGATAAATAACTTACAGTCCTTACATAGCTCCAAAGACCAGAAATACAAAGCCACACCAATTTACAACAATTTATACAGGAAACGCTACTCAATTCATCCAGGGTCTGAGTAATTAAAGTTGCTAGTCTTCAAGGAGCTGAGACTTTACCCTAACAATAAAGCCTTAGGTTTAAAACAGCTGTGGACATATGGAGACTTGTTAAAAGCAGTAAATTGTATACACAGGTACTCTTATTTTACATCTGAAATATTGCAACTGTCACAAATATTTTCTTACAAATATTCACATTTTAACAAGTTGTTCAAAATTGTTTGGCCCACTGGAAGTGGAAAATGAGGTATATTTCCACATTGTGTCAAGTTTTGCTTTATGTATTTAACATATTTCAAACTGTGCAGTGAAAGTAATTTTATGAGAAATAGAACAGTTCAACTAAATTGAAAATAAAGCAAAATGAGCTAGGTCGTGAACATATATAACTCCAAAATTAATATAATTTCTGATGGGTTACTTAACATCAGTTTGGAATTTCTTCCCTTTTATTAGCATTTTGTCTAGAAGGCTTCATGGTCAGTGCACAAACTTGTATTAATACGGTAATAAATCAAGCCATGATATCGGGTTACAGACAATTTTGAAGGTCATTCCAAACACTGAATTACTAGAATGGCTCTGAAAGTTTTCCTAAATAGGCGCTGTCCCTCTGGATAACATAAGACAGAGGAAGGGTACCAAAGGGAGGAGATGAATTGTGCTGACATCATATGGCATAGTACTAAACATTTAAAACAAAATAATACGCATGTTTACCAACTCTAAAGAAAAACAATGGATTTCTGAAAAGACTCACTCATGTTTTCCTATTTAATTTCTACTTTTAATACTCCATATGTTATAATAAATTCTTACCTAAGGGACTAAACAAGGTGTCTCTGAAGGTAAGAATGTGTGCCACCGTCACATAAGAATGCCCATCAGTCCAACTCCAGTTATGAAGTCTGCTTCTGAATTTTGCAGGCACATGCATTAAAGCACACATATCTACACACAGAAATACCTGCATAAACAAAATAAACATTTAAAGAGAACATTCAAAAGTCTTCCTGAAAAGTTTTAGTGAAAAGAATTTCACACCAATATCATTAACTGGATTACTAAATAAGAAATGGTTGTACAAGGTCGTCCCTGTTTCCCCCAGGTCCAGGAAGGTGAGCATCCAAACTGACTAGGTTCCCACAAAGCCCGTCTATGCAGTAGAATCAAAACCCAGAGCCATTGTCCTTGGCTTCTCTGTTAGCCTCCACCGTCAGCCACATTCAGAGTCCGGTTTGATTACATGCTCCATCAGTTCCAGTCCCACACGCCTTGGTTAGTTCCCTTTAGATCAGCCCAGCCATCTCAGTGGGTGGACGCACCCCTCGCAGTCCTGACTTCCTTGCTCATGTTCTCCCTCCTTCTGCTCTTCATTTGGACCTTGGGAGCTCAGTCCAGTGCTCCAATGTGGGTCCCTGTCTCTATCTCCATCTAGGGAACCCTGACTGCTCCTTGGACTGGGAGGGAGGGGGTGGGGGGAGGGGAGGGGAGTGGGAGGAAGGAAGGAGGTGGAAATTTTCAATAAAAAATAAATAAATTTTAAAAAATGGTTGCAAATTGACTCCTTAGGGTGTGTACTATGTGTGTGTTACTGTATTGTCAGTAAGCTATAATGCTTGTGTGAAGCCCCAGTTTTCAATTCTCTGGTAAGACCCACCCTGCATCTTCTGTTTGGCGCAGGCCTCTGTAATACTCAGCATCTGTGAGGTAACACATTCAAGCTGCCAAGCCTCCTTAGCCTTATTTCTCAGGGAAAGGTGAGTGTGTTATTCACCCTTTCTACAGCCCCACGATGCAGGACAATCAGACGCAACAGGGAGTCAAGTCAAAGCAGGAGCTCAGTTTATTACTGTGAGCATCAGCTTACATAGATTGACATCATGTTATGTGGGGGTACCTCCAGAACATGAGAGACAGTCAAGCCCTCCCTCTGGCTGGAGGGGGATCTGCCTAGATTTTGCTGTCTCATGCCCCCTCGGTAGCTTTGAGACTATCCTTCAAACTTGAGCCAGGCTTTTCTCTGGTCTACAGTCCCTGAGATAATTTTGGCCCAACACAAGCAAACAATAAATGAGCGTTTAGTTTCGTCTTAAGATCATGTCTCACAAGTTCTCTTTATGAAAACTAGGCGTGGTTCACACACTGCATAAAATGTGTTCATTAAACAGCTTTGGGTCAAATAGTCCTTAAAAATACCCTTATGAAAAATCCTGATAATTTTGTCAAGATGGCTAGCAATTTTAAATGTTTGTTGCAACTTCTGCTGTCAGTCCATACAAGATTTCTCACCTACAGATGATTGCAAATAGGCAGTGTATTGTTAGTGGGGACCAGTATAGCTTGCTGTTGAGAACACTAGAATTGAAGGCAAATCACTGTTCACGTCCTGGAGATTCCATACGAACAACTTATATTATCCCCACTTCACATCTCTCATAATGTGTGTTTCTCTTAAAGTGAAGTTTATATGTGAAGTTAACTTAAGCAGGAGCATATGACTCAATGGTGGCAGCTGACTTAGCTGCATTCACAAATCCGCCTGGCCTAAAGAAAGAAAGAAAAGAGGAGAGCCAATTTCAAAATATCAGATTTTAACAGAAATCTTATATTACCCATCGAAATGTGACTGAATTGAATCTGTTCTCCTTTGCTAACTGGCACGCATGGACAGCCTGCCTCCTCCATCTGGAAGCCATTATAGGAACAAGCAGAACCGAGGTACCACTGCAGAATGAAACTTCATAAAATAAGTATTTACATTCATCTACCAGATGAAGACTGGCAAAGGGAGAAAGGATGCACATTCCTAATAACAGGACGACTGTGTTCCAGTCAGCACGAATGCCCTGGCCCCTCCTGCCAACTGTATGAGTAAGGCCGATGGAGAAAGACTGGGTGTTGAAGTCTCTACAAATTTTGCCAAAGTTTCTTACGACTTAGATCACTTTAATTTTCTTTGCTTCACATTTTAGAAAGACTTGAGTCTTGATTGTACTATTTCTAATTTGATTTCCAAATGTCCAGTGAGTTACAGTGAATTCGTTTTTGTGTAACCACTTTTTTGTTTCTACAAAATAGCCTTTAATTTAAATCTTGTAAATGGGAAACCTTGATGCATCACTGTGCAGCCAGTACACGTATCTTCAGAGAGTGGGACTGCCTCTCTAATTCTCCAGCTCTGACAATTACTCCCAAACATCTCCCTATGAAACGTGCGTGCTGGTTGACACTTTGTCATAAGGAAAAAGCAGAAAATGAGAATGTGAGTGACATGAACCTTTTAAATAACATCATATGAAAGACCACAAGAATGTGTAAACTTTTATATTTAAAGAAGGAAAAAGGAAAAAGCAAAAGATATATTTCTAATAGGTTTATTATTTGACGTGTGAGCTTTTCAAATGCAATGTGGTAGAAGGCTTTATACTTTTATTCATATAACACAAACTACTGTTATTCACAGGAAGTAACTCTTAAATATCAGTTAATATTTCAAGCAAAAATTAAATAATTCCACATTAAACAAAAATTCATATTTAATATAATTTACACTTCACATTTTGTGCTTTGGTGAGCATGTGTATATGTGTGTTTTATCTGTGTGTATGTATGTGTTTTTGAGAAAGCACATGCGTGAAGGTTAGGGACAGCATGAATAAACAAACCTTTCTATGTGTTAGTTCTGGGACTCGAACTCAGCTATTTGAGTCTGTCAGCAAATGTTTGTACCAGCTAAGCCATCTCACTGGCCTAGGATGCTGATTCCTCATTGAAAGAAGAAGTCTTCATGGTGTATATGTCCAAATATTCAGTGGAAAATTAACTCTTTAATGATAAGCTAATTTATTTTGAATCATTGGTCATGTAGTTAATACTGTAAGTGCATTTCCTATTTAGAAATAAAAAGGTTTCTGCCTTCTCAGTATTTGGGAATTTTCGTTTCACTTCCCTGATAAGATAAAAGTAGCAATGGATATATTCTCTTATTTACATGATATCCAGTGTATCTAGAACGTGTTTACTCCTCTAAATATTCATTGCTTACGGCCTACAACAATCATGCATGTGCATATTAATATCTTGTACATGTTTATAAATGTGTTCATATGCAATGGTATAATTCCTTCAAATATCTCACATGGACACTGATGTCACACACATGTAGATATGTAATAAATAATGTTTTGTAAAGCTTACACCAAAGAATATGATGGGTTAACATAGCCAATGTAATTATAAAAGAATGAAATTAGGACGAGTGTCTAGAATATAACAGGTTCGTGGTGCAGTGCTTCAGTTTTATGAGAAGACACTTTAGAAGTTATGTATTTTTTGCATCTCTTCGTTTCTACTAATTACACTCAGGATATCCTGAAAACAACGGTGTTTCAGGAAGGCATTTCTAATAGTGCAGCTCTGTTCAATAGCTCGATGGCATCAGTAGCACTGGTTTCTAGAGCAAAGAAACAAATAATTCAATCATCAATGGCACATGGATATTTCTCCCTTTTGATATTTACAAGGTTTTCACTATCTATAACTAGTGCAGCCACTAGAGTTCCGTCTGCAAATATGGCACTCATTACAACAGTCAGCACATGATTCATAAACTTTCCTGCGGTGATTTCATTTAGGATGCCAAAAATCACTAAGGGGAGTTCCATTACAAGAAACAAGCTTGGCTTATTTTTGCAAATTTATTTTACTTCCACACTCAACAGCAGGTATTGATTGCCCACTGTGTTGAGAGCCTTGTACTGGGTATTGTGCGGAAATCATTGCACAGGAAATAAAATATTTCCTCTGAGAATTGAGTATGTATCATTTAATGAGAGGAAATGGAAAACATTACAGCAATGATTAGGCATTGGTTAAACCCACTCATTAGTCTTTTTTGTTATCTTTATTCACTTAGGTTTACTATGTGCTAACCTTTTGTTTATTGAACCATCTGAGTTTTCAGAATTATGCCAAGGTGCTTATGATTTCAATGCATACCGTCCACAAGCAGGCTGCAGGGAATGATATTCAGAACACTAGGAAAGGAATGCTTCACTGGGAAGAGTGATAGGTGAGCAGAACAGGGACAGTTAACTGCTGACTCTGGTATCACAGAAAGACTCATTTAGGGGAGAAAAGATAATAAACAAAGGTTCTGAGTTTGGACAGAGTGATGTCAAACTTGTGATATTGAGATTAGCACTTGTGATATTGAGAGGCCATCAACCGTGGGGTATATGTGATTATGATTTGAGTATATAGATATAACTATCCTATTGCATGCTAGGCATACACATATAAGGAGAGGAATAAGAAATATTTAATATGAGCAGATAAAATTGGGTGAAAATCTTAAACAAAATGTTTGAGTAAGGGTGTTTAACGGATCAGAGCATTTTGAACAGAATATTAAAGCCACCCTTGAAACATGCCTCTGCTTTACCGATGTCAAGAAAGAATGTGGGTGGAGAAAGGAACATCTGAGAAATGAGAGTGACAGTGACAGGTTGTGAATTCAGGAAATAGTTCCTTACTCAGTACGATGAAACAACTTTGTACTTCATTCTTTAATTCTTCCAATCTACCCATAGAGCTATAAAATAACTCATCGTTTCTAACTCTCCAATCTAATTACAAATGACATACCATAGTTTCAGAAACTCTTTATTAGAGGAATAGAGTTGAATCACTAGGTAAAAGTTTTTGCCACATACTCTGACATCTGAGTTCAACTTCTGGAGCCCATGATAGGAAGATAAAAAACCCCAAATTTGTCTTCTAATCTTCAGCAAACACACACACACACACACACACACACACACACACCAATAAATTTGAAAAGAAAATTACAAATTAAATCTCTTCTAAATCCATGTTGTGTGCACAGTAATAGCCCAACCCGGGAGCAGAACGTACCAGATGTTCTGCTCTGCTTTCTGATGACCCTCTTTCTCCATCTCCTGCTTACAATGTCCATTACAGCCCATGCAGCCATGGGGAATTACTTTTAATTTGCAAAACCAAGTGTAATACAAATTATCTGTGATATTACATTCCCTATTCTTTGCATTACAATTCCATAAAGAGAAAGCTGCAATCATTTCTGCTTAAAATTTTCCAGAAATTATTGCCTGAAAAACTAAAAGACCTATTTCATTGAACTCACCTATCTGTAGATTAAAATTAAGTTCAACCTATTTTCAGAGGACAGAAATTATAAAAACACCAAAAAAAGATTCTGTCAAATGTACATTTCTTTCCCTAAGTCCACGTCAGTTCTTATAGGACAAGGGAAGTCTACTATCATCTCCCGAGAGGTCTCTCAACACTTTTCTCCTGTATTAGCTGGACAACTGAGGCTTCCAGAGAGTTGATAACTCTATATATACTTGGAATTATTCACAGGTCATACAAATGAAAGTAATAAAATATTTAAAATAATTTATGAAAAGATGAAGACATTAGGCTTAAGGTATAATTTTTGAGCCTCTAAACAAAACCTTTAACTTTCCACATTTTTATTTGCCTTAGTCAAGGAATATTTTAAAGAAAATTTATGTACTGAGGACTTCTTTATCCAACTGACGTGTCAAAATTACTGTCTGCTTGCTAAATTTATTTTATTGTACCTTCAGATAAATAAAATTTCTACATGTAAAGTCTCTTATAATTTCCACTGTCACTCTTTTTTATCCTTGTAAAAGTATATTTGGGCTAAGGTAAAATATGTTAAAAACACTAAGTGTACAGCTCAGTCATAGAGTTCTTGCCTAGTGTGCACAAGGTGTGTGGTTTGATTTCCAGCACCAGCAAAAAGCAAAAATAAAATAACAGTCAAAGTAGGCTAGAGAGATAGGTCATTGGTAACAGGTCTGCATAGCTCTTTCAGAGGACCTGAGTTCAGATCCTAGTATACATGTCAGGTGACAACTTCCTCTGTCTCCAACTTCAGAAGATATGATGTCCCCTTTTGACCTCCTTGATGTCCCACAGTCATGTGCATATACCCACATGTAGCCAAGAATACACATAATTTTTTAAAAAAGTGATAAAAGATTAAATAAAAACATGAAGAGAAAGAGAGAGAGAGAAAGAGAGAGAGAGAGAGAGGAAGAGAGAGAGAATACTGAACCAAAAGCATGAAGAACAGCAGGCACTGAATGAAGTGAGTGAAGCTACAGCTGTCTGAAGTCTTAACAGCATTGTTGGATCTCTTCTATGATCCTGAAAATCTGCAGAGTCCTTTATTTGGTTGTTCCTTTAGAACTTTCAAATACACCGGTGATTCTGTACTTGATTTAAAAGATCATCTCTACAAGAGTTGGATTTTTAGAGGAACAGCAACAAGTGAAAAACAGACTTAATGCAAGGAATGTGGTAAATTCCACCTGGTAAAGTCAGATTTAGTAATTAACTTGCAAGGTCCTGTGGCTGCTTTATCTTTATTTCCACTTCTAAGGAATAAAGAAAATCTATAATTACTCATAATTTTGCTAATAATAAAGTGCCTCCTACTAAGACAGAGACTTTAAAGATTGTCAACCGTGCGTTGAGCCTCAGTGCTTGAAAACTTGCCTAAGCATGCACAGGGACCCAGATTCATCTTCAGTGAGAAAAACGAAACACAGAATCATCAAAGTAGAAAAAAAAAGTGCAAAAAGCATTTGAGAAATTCTGCAAAGGTAGAGAGACCTTAAAATAAGATTCATCTCATCTTGACAGTCACAGGCCCCAAATGGAGGTCCAAATGGACATCACAGTTTAGGTATTTTGAAAGAAAATTTTAGAGTAACAATACTTTCATAATATAGTTGAATATTTTTTCTAAAAATAAGTACTTTAGTAACCTTAGCAGTATAACTATGTACTTCATCATTTAGGAAGTGTTAATATATTATTTCTTTACTGTTAGGTAATTTCATACATGAATATACTATGTTTTGATCAGATCAACCCTCTTTCCTCTCCTGCAATTACTCTCCTGTCTCTTCACCCTTACTTTCGCTTCCCACATAATGTGCTCTTTTTTCTAAATTTCTATTCACTTAGTGTTGCCTGCATATACATGGGTATACGTACTGAAGCATGAGTAGCCTCTCAAGGAATAAATACCAGAAGAACTCCTCTCTCTCCAAAGCCGTCAGTTAACAACAGCTCCTCATCTAGTCTTCAGTCTCAGTGTATGTTGGGAGTTTGGCTAGCCTGATTTTGGGTAGGTCTTTGGTAGGCACTCACATCCACTGTAAGCTGCTGTGTCTGGCAAACACTGATTCAATGTGGATGCTCACTGCTTTTGGTTTTTAAAATTTTCATCCCGTCTTTTAAGAAGATTCCTGAGCTAATGAGGGTGGAGTAAGGTGTAGATGTCTTATTTTAGAATAAACACACCAGTCTCTTATTCTTTGAACACTGACCAGTTCTAGGCTCTGTAGTAATCACTGTCTACTTCAAAGACCAGTGTTTCTGATCAAAATTGATAAACACACTAATCTATGTAAAATGATACATCATTAGGAGTTTGCTTAATACTAAGTCCGAATAATGATTGTTTCTTCCCTAGGTCATATGACCAGGCATGAGTTCCCTCTTGTGGAGTGGTCTGTATATCCAATCAGAAAGTGGTTGGTTGATTTCATACTTTTCATGCCACTACTGCACCAGAGGGCATACTTGCTAGGCTAGTCATCATGTGGCTCACAGTTTTCACAACTGGTTAGGACTGTTGATTATTTTTCTGCCACATAGTGTGTGTAGGACCTGATACTGCAAATGTTCACAAAAAGGGATGAAGCCTGCAGGTCAGTAGTGGCTTGGTCTCTTCATTTTATATGATTCAAGTATGCGGTATCTTCATCAATATGGTCTTACCATCAAGGGATAGATAATAACCAACAATAATGTCAATATCTTGTAATGTTTAGATGATGAAAGAATCTAAAACAGTAATATTTAATCAAGTTATTTGCAAATTCATCTTCTGGGGCTAAATTCTTGTGGAAAAGTACTCAGGCAGTATTTCTAAAAATTTACTTCCAACCTTAACCACCTGGAAGATTTATTTAAAACTTTATCCACAGAATTAAAACCATCTGAGCAGAGCCTTTAGGACTGCTTTCCATTTTGATTTGTTTAATACCCAGAAGACCACTGACCTACATGGGTTTACTCATTGTTTCCAGTAGGCTCTGGCTGATGAAGTCTTCTTAGAAACTAAATGTGACTATGAAGGATGACTCAGTCCTCTAAAAACTCCTCATAATTGTCTGTTTGAAACATTTGAGATGCTTATTCCTTAAGAGATAAGAATAAATAGGATCCTTTCTGTTCTCTACAACTAATTTTAAACTATGACAATTTCATGTTAAGCCAAAAGGAAATGAGATTTCTCTAATCTTAGTTACTAACCCAGCATCAATTTAACAGAGTAAAGGTTATTCTGATTTTCTAGATTCTTTGGGCATTGTGAAAACAGATCAGTCAGCAGGTGCTAATATGTATACACCACCGAGAGGATGTAGCATTGGCCCCAGTTTCTGCGATCAAGTCAATGCATTTTTTATCAGTATCTGCTGCCCCTTGACTGTCTCGTTTGTCCTCTTTCTCAGAGTCTAATTTTCTCATCTGTTTCATGGTGCTCATTTAAATGCCTGTCATCCTCTAGCTTTTACCAAACAGAAGCATGCATCCTACCAAAACAAACTTTTTTTTTCAAGCCTTAGTGCACACAAACATAAGACAGTCATTCCCAAGTTAAAAACAGAGTGAGTTCTGCCCTGAAGGCCTTCTTTCAACTTACTGCTGGGCCTGAATGGGTTTTGCTCCTGGGCTCTATCTAGTCTTTCAGCCTGATCATTCAGGCTTTAGGGAATCTTGCCTTTGGGTCATTTGCTTTGCTTTCAATTTCAAGGCTTGCCTGCTTTTCACCCTCTGGTTTTTTCTTTTCTCTTTCTGTTTTAAGCTTTGAATGTTCAATAGCTTAAAACACATTCTCATTGCAATGTTTTCCTGGTGGCACGGATTTGCCCTGCTTTTTTATTGATCCCATGTGCACTGTTAAAAATTTCAATTAGCCCTCTTAGAATCATTCATTTTATATTTTATTTCAAACATTACATATATTCAGCGCCTGTGATAGCTAACTTTTGTTGCCTTCTTCATGAGATTGAGGAATACCTAGAAGGAAAGAAATGCCTTTGGGTGTGTCTGGGGATTCTCAAAAATGGTTGACTGATCAGGGAGTACCCGCTCTCGATGTGATTGACAACATCTACAGTGCTAGAATGCAAAACAGAATGAAAACTACTTGCATGTTACAAGGACTATCTATCAGGACAGGGTATATATGCAAACTTACAGTCATATTTTCTAGTGCGGTCTCCATGATTACAGTCTCTAATAAGTGGCAATGATTCACATATTGTTTTCAAGGAAACATTAGAATCATGGCAAACAACTACAAGTCATTGCACATATGCACCTAACAAGTAAACACTGGTGTAAGAAGGTAGAGATAGAGATTGCTCATTCGTTCCCCACTGCCCAAACCTGACTAAACACATAGAAACTACATTAATTACAATACTGTTTGTCTAATAGCTTAGACATATTCCTAGTTAGCTCTTGCATCTTTAAATTAACCCATTTCTATTAATCTATCTAATGCCAGAAGGCTGTGGCCTATTGGTAAGGTTCCAGTGTCCTTCTCCTTTGGCAGCTACATGGCGTCTCCTTGACTCAGCCTAATGTATGTATTTCTATTTTGATTTCCTTCCTGGCTTTATTCTGCCCTGTCTGCCATAGACTGAAGCAGCTCTTTTATTAGCCAATGGTAATAAAACATATTCACAGCATACAAGGTAAGTCCCACATCAAAAGGGCATTTATTTTTTAATTAATTTTTCTTTAGTAGGAAAGAAATTTTGACTTGTATCTATCCCACATTTTTCTCTTGTTTGTCAACTTTCCTGGAATAGATTTCAAACTGTAGACCTTACCTTAAGGACAAATTCCAATTTGTCAGTCAGCTGATAATTATGAACAGTTTTAAGAAGCTCTTTTTTATCTAGCCAGAGATACCTTAGATTATGTCATCTCGTGGGGCAGATGGCCACCCTCCCTGCCTTTGAAAAACTTGACAAATTCCACAGAAAATGTATGTTTTTAAGTGTCTTAAGTGAGTTCAATCTGTTCATAGGGAACACACAAACACACACATCTGTTGGAGGGAGCAGACCGCTTGTTTGTCCCAGCACCCGGCTAGCTTATACCTGAAATAACTACACAGAAACTGTATTAATTCAAAGACTGTTTGGCCACTAGCTCTAACTTCTTATTGGCTAACTCTTACATATTAGTTTAAGCCATCTCCATTAATCTGTGTATCACCAAATGGCTGTGGCTTAGCAGAGATTCTAACTGGCATCCATCTCAGGCAGAGGACTCTGTCCTTCTTTCCAGCATTCAGTTCTGTCTTCTCCACCTACATAAGTTCTGACCTATCAGACCCAAGGCAATTTCTTTATTCATTAGCCAATGAAAGCAAGACATGAACAGAAGAACCGCCTATACCACACATCATTTGTTTCCAGGTTTATTTTCAGTTTATTCTGAAACTTTTGTATACCCCAATATCAATATAAAATAATATAAACTTTGTTTTATTGCCCACAAGCATGATCTTTATTTGTTTTAAAACAGATGCTATCATTTAATCATTTAATTATTTCAAAATGAGAAACATACCATTTCATTTCAACCTTTTTACTTAAGCTTTGTGAATGAATGAAACATGGTTGTGAAGAGAAATTCACGTAGCTCTATATAAATAGGCCACAGATACTCATGTAGATGGAAGAGAAACTCACGTGGCTCTATATAAAAAGGCCACAGATACTCATGTAGAAGAGGAGCAGCTTACTGTATGTTTCACTGAAAATATTTCTGAAGTAAAACTTTTAATTAAGAACCATCTTCTCTCTCACTAATATTTAAACATGTCCTTTCCTGCCAGATGTAGTTCTTAATGCTTAGAGCATGCATGTCAGAAAAGAGGCAGGCCAGCTGTAGTGACACATACACGTAATCCTAGCACAGCAGTGACTGCAGCAATATCATGTGTTCAAGAGCATCCAGAGATATTTCAAAGATTCTGTCAAAACTAAATGAAATAAAACAAAGGAAAATTATATACAAGCAAAGACAGCTGATTTCTAGTAGAGATCTCAGCTATATATTTAAAGAGATACTAAAATAGAGAGGGATATTGGTATATTAGAGAAGGGAGAAAAGAAAGGTTGAGATTTTCTATAGCCTCCTCCAGAAGTAACAAAAGAAATATAGACACTGAAAAAGCGAACTGTATAGATGTGATGAGACATTCTGTATAGAGTAAACTGGCCACCAGAGGGGTGGGGCAGGCATCTCCCCTAAGAATATCAAGAAGGCAAATTTCTTTGAAAACTTGTCAGGAGTGGCTGAAGAGGGGAACCCACAGAAAAACCTTGGGGATTATGGCAAAATCATTGAGATATAATCTGGGATAAGGGTTTGGATGTGGAGATTGTGTTCTTTAAAAAATTAGTTGTATTTTATTCATTTTGTGTATGTGAACTTATATACACACTTATGCAAACATGCACACACACACGTATTATATCTTGAATTCAGAGGCCTGAGGACAGCTTTTTGATGTAGGTTCTCTTCTTCCACCATGTAGCTTTCAAAATTTGAACTCAGATTTGTGGGGTTGACAGCAGTTGCCTCTCTCTGCTGAGCCCAAAGATTACATTCTAATTCACATTATATCTCCACTATGGTTCATTACGAAGCTTGGTACAAAAAGAAAGGATAGTAGCCTGCAGAACATTGACAAGGGACCTGGGAGGCCCAAGCAAGCACTGGGAACCTCAACTTCTTGATAGCTGTTGGCATGAGATTCTAATTGTATTTGGAAGCAACATTTGCAAAGTTTTGTTACTGTATTAATGTTGTATTTTAGGTAATAGTCATGGATGAACCTAAATTTCCTCTCAGCAAATGGAGAAGTAATTGTCTCTTCATAGAGTTGACATCAAAAGAAATGGAAGTAGGCTTGGAAATAGGAAGCTCAGTTTTTAATAAATGAGATTTGAATTAGAAATTTACAGCTAAAGGGATATGCCAAGTTAGTATTTAGATGTTTAAGTTCAAAATTAGAAACATGGTCTGGTTTGATGACGAGGGTTTTGGTGGTGATAGTGGTGTGGTTGTGATGTGTGTGTGTGTGTGTGTGTGTATGTGTGATGTGGGTGTGCTACATACATGAATAATGAAGTTATATTTAGTTTCATATTTTCCTTGAACACTACACAAAATACCATTTTTTCCTTTTTGTTTTTTTCTCATAGTCAGAGTTACAGGTTTTTCCAAGTCTGTGGTCTTGCCTATACAGATACAATATGCTGTGCCCTAGGATTTAATCGCTGTTTCAGAACACACAGCCCATCCATTGCAGGGCCTTGTATTTTTAGTATCTCTCACCACTCTGGCCCTTGCCCCTCTCTACTTGCTCTCCCCATTTGGCTTATTTTCCTTATCTGCCCCAGAGTCTCTCTCTATTGTCGTTAGTCAAATATTGGAGCACTTCCAGCCATCTAAGCATGTAGGAAAGGATGAAATATGAATGGGCAAGGTGCCACAGAGCCTGGAGAGATGATGAGTTCAAGACCGTTTAGATATTGCTAAGCAAAGAGGATGGAGTGGAGAGTGGGGAAAAGAGACCCCTGAGGTCAGCCCACTCATAAATCTACATATAAGCATACATTTCATTTTAAGAATGGAGAGAATTATTTGGCTTTCTTTCTTATCAACTAAGTTACATTAGCAAAATCTCAGCAAATCACCCTTTTATTATTGAAGAGGAAGCATAAAATAAACATAAATATATGCACCTAACATTATGTGACTTTTAGATGACAAAATAAAATAGGACCCCTTAGTTTTCCATTATCCTACCAATTAGTTGTCTTATCCTAGTGATTAGTCTTTTCAAAATAATTCATTAAATTGCTTGGCATGTGACTCATGAAATTCAGATGAGGAAGTGAAAACTTAGATGAGCAAACAACACATTAAATTAAATGCAATCATCCCGGCTCTTTGCATGCTCCTGACCAGGCAAGTTGCTGATAAATTATTGTCCCAGTCTATTCCCAGATTTTTTCATCAAAAGACAGTGGATTTAGATTTATGTCTTTTCCTTTATTAGATGGATGATGCACAAATCTTCCCGATATCATATAACATGATGTTTACTTGTTAAAAACTAATTCTAAATACATACAAATATTGTTGGCGCATATGTCATCACACACATGGTATGAACAAACACATATAAATGAACACACAACAGAAATATCAGGATGAATACATTTACTCAAGTGAAGAATCATTTGAATAAAGCTTGGAATAGACACATGTTCCCTTAGTGTACTCACAGAGGAATGGCTCTTCCCTCTTGCCTCCATTTTTCTCTCCCTTCCTTGTCCTCTCTGGTGCCTTCTGTCTCTTCTTTTTCCTCCATTGCTTCTTCCCTTCCTTCCACATATCTTCTTTCCCTCTCTTCCTTCCCTTCCTTCTTCCTTATCTGCTGCCTCTTCCTTTTCATTTGTCTCTTTCTTTCAGAGATAAAACACCAGACAGTGTTATTTGAGGCTAAGTATCTGGATAAATTAACTATTTAATAATTTGAATTTGAATGCACGTATGACTGTATTATTTATTTATCAAGTAATGGTGGAACATATTAGTAAGTTTTTTTTTTTTTTAGATCATTTTGCCCTAATTACCAGAGTTTTTTTTTTTTTTTTTTTTTTTTTTTTTTTTTTTTTTTTTTTTTTTTTTTTTTTTTCAAAATGCCCAAAGCATTGGTTAGGACAGTGGGAAATTGGCTTCATTTCAGATCCATCATGTACCATGACCCTCCTCATGGAAGTTTCTAATTCAGTTTCACTAACAGCATGAAAACAGGTTTTGCTTTATTACAGTATATTCTAAGCAATTTTCAGAGCAAACTATATATACCATATATAAATAATCCCCTTTTAGTCATATATAGTATGTGAAAGAAAGCAAGTTTCACGGTTTGAATAACACTTCTAACCTTAGACCTCTGAGATTATCTCGGCACACTCACATACCTTACGTTCCACTAAAAGCTTTGGAAGACTCAAGTCTGCCAAGCTTTATTGACTTTCCTGTAACACACTATTTACAATATGTGCACTGAGCTTCCAGTCTCTATTAATACGTCTATTAATATCCCTATACTCTCATGGCCTGCCATTAATAATAATGTCAGGAGTACCAGTTCCAGTGTGCTTATTTTCTTGATCATTAAGAAACCCAAATCCACCCAGAATTTCTATCGTACCTGACTATGCAAGGTCAGGTATGAAGATAATTTCAGTTAGATTATTGTTGGTTGTAAAATATGGAAATTTTGATAATAACAGTTGCTCAAAAATTCACTGCACTATGGAAATTATTGTTCATACTATATGCTAAAATCTATAATTTAACATAATTTATTTTACATAACATAATTTCACATCATATATTTTACATAAAATATTTTATAAATAGGCATTTAAAGAGTAGGTATGTTTAGCACAGGTAATATATATAGAAAGACATGAAAAATAGCAGTTAATAAACACCTCTATTATACAAGTATTAAACATTTCCTATCAAAATTTTATGACATCACTCAATTGTGACTTGAAATCAAATTGTTTTTCTAGGTATAATTTATCCGATGACTTGAAATTACATTACTATATTAAATTTTAACATTAAAATTAGGTTACTAGATTTTTTTAGTTACAAACAGCAATATGTAAAAGAAAAAGATTGGTTTAAGTTTTATGTAGATGAAGATGAGCATTTATGGACCCATATATAAACGATTGGGAAGGAAATAATTTTATTTTGTTAATTCTAATATAAACAAATCTAAATCTATATTATACCTATAAAAATTCATAACAGTGAAGTTGCAGAAAATATAATATAGCTAGTAAAATTTCTTTAAAGAAAATCTGTAACTCAATGTGTGTGTATATACATATGTACATATGAAATACATGGTACTTGTAAGGTTATTTTAAAAACCTAGACGCACACAAGATGCACAGAAAGTCCACATACCACAGAACTAAAACCCAAGTGACCAAAGCCATCATAGTTGAAACATAATCCTGTTCTGATTAATAATTAATTGGCTTATAACCAGCCCTCTCATTAGTATTAAGATGATGTGGTAATAGAAGATTCGATTAGTCACAGACAGGAAGGGAAGATGAGCTTGATATATGGATTTTTTCCACTATATAGAAGCAGTACAAGCAATTTACTCTGGGTCATACAGCACGGAAAAGCAAAATTCAGATAATGTATTGTGAGAGGTTAGATGGATTTTAATACTTGGTTCTTTAAAAGTTCATTGAAATTAGACTTCTCTCTGCCCACAATGTTATTGTATTCCCGAGAAGACAAAACTAAACTCAGAAGCAGTTTGAGGTGCTAAGTCCTCAAGAAAGGCTTTTGGGGAAAAGCAAAGTGTGTTATCGACAAAGTTTGCCTACAATTGTCTACTCTTCCTCAAGAGAGGCCCATGAATATACCATTGTTGTTTTTTTAACTTACAGTCATATTCAATAATAAAGTCCACTACTCCTGATTACAAGGGACTCGGGTAGAAACTATATCAAGAACTATGAAAGATCAGGCAAATAATTGCTACAATTTTGAAAGAAAATTATTTTTTAAGAAAATAGGAATCTAGTTTTATTTTCACTGTGAGTGCAGTGGATGTTACTAAGTTTCATGGATCTTATATTGTAGTGAGAATGACAGCGTCAGAACCAGGGAAGACGCTCTCACTGTGAACCTCTGACAGGACAGAGGCGAGTGGCTGGCATATTAGATATAACATATTCTCCAGCCATTTCTGCATATCAGTCTATGCAGTAGCAGAGATGACAAACCTTTGTAGGAAATATGCAAGCATTCAGTTATAATTATGCAGATAGACTCTCAGTTTAGAAAAATATTGCCCATCCTACCTCTATTCATATTCTGTATGTGTTAGGAAAGATTCTCTAAAGACACAGAACCATACATACATATAGACTTTCTAGAATGGCTTACAGCCAGTAGAGGTTGAGCAACCCAATAATGGCTGAAAATACCCTGCAGAAGCTGAGGCTCCACTAACTCCTCCTGTAAGAAATGGTGTGCCTCTAAGGTTCCTATCAGGTGCTGAAGACCTGGAATGCTCCTAGGTGTCCGCAGTTTTTCCATAGTGGAAACAAAAGAACCTTCCAATATGAGATCCGAGAAGGACAACACAGGGGAGTAGCAGCAACAGGTATTACCACATATCAGCAAAATGTGAATTCAGGCTATATATATATATATATAGCATTGTTTTCCCATGTGACCACTTTGTATTCAGATATAGACCATTGCAGGAAGATACCATGCATCTAGAGGAGAGTGCACCCTCAAGAATTGATCCCTCACAGGTCTGCTATGGGTATGTCCTTGATGGTCCTAGTCAACCATCAAGGCCTGGCCTCACAGCATGTTCTAACAAAAATAAAGAAAGAAACAAATAAATAAGTAAATTGGCAGGAGTGTTTGGTACAGGATTGAAGATAAATAAGAGCTAGAACACAACTGTATGTAATTTTAAGTTTTTTTTTTTAACCAGAAGTATGAGAAATATAACACATTGCAACCTAAAGTCACAATGAATGTGTTCAGATATGACTTGTGATGATAGTCAGGGGAGTTGTTCTGTTGTTAGCATCCTATTCCAAGGAAGGTAGGAAAATCAAAGCCTTAAAACATTGAGCTTCCCCGCGTGCCTACTTAAGAACAAGAGGAAAGGGATTTTTGTCAGGGCAGTTTGATTCCAGTTTGCATGCTCTTAATAATGGTATAATATACCTCTTAATCTCAGGATTCCTATAGAGTTTCAATAAAGGGGGCAAATCAGGCAATGAAAGCCAACTAACTACTGAGATAACAATTAAAAACTGCAAGGTATCGTCACTCTTTAGTCAAGGGCTCCATTCTGAACTTGGCCCTGCCACTTCTTAGCTGCTGCAGTTCTCCTGGTCACAGGTTTAGTTAACCTCATCTGGGTTATGTAGAGTTTCAGGACACTAATGCTGATCATTGTTGTATGTCCAGTTCCCTTCAGGCTAAAGTTCATAAGGCAGACTTCTTAGTTATGGACGCCACCATTTATCAGGTTAATCTTTATGTCTCTAATGCTCTGTAGCCTTCCTAAACCAAATTAAAGCCTGGAAACTCCTGTGTCAACCTTGTCTTGGGGATCTTCTTCTGCTTAATCTCTCTCTCTCTTTAAAGAGCAAATTGTTCCTCACAATAGTCACCGACTGAGCCTTGTTTCACAATTCTGTCTGTGCATCCATCTGCAACGTAATAAAAACATAGCAAATCCTGACATGATCAATTTCTCTTTGAAATACAGAGAAGCCATAGTCTAAGCAGAATAATATGCTCTGAAAGGTGTTCATCTAGGAAATGAGAAAAAAACTTTGTTAAGGAACACAATGAAAGAGTGAGAACCTGTTAGTCTTCAAGCATGCTTGAGACTCATTTTGGGTAGTAAAAGTGTGAAATGACAGGTTACGGGTTCATTTACCTTGCCAGTAAGCATCTAAATAGGGTTATCATAAACTTTCAACCAATGACATGAATAACAACACAATATATCAAAATTATATTTGTAGTAACTTACCATAGTTGTTGCAAATGACTTAATCTTCTAAAATCACTGTTGTGGATTGAGGGTTTATTTCAATGGCATAGAACTTAGCTAACTTACCCTGAAGATCCTGGGTTCAATATCCTTCAGAACAAAAAGAAAAAAAGTCATGTTGACCATAAAGTGTCTGATATAAAAATAAAACATATTTTCTCTTATTTAAAATAAAAAAAATGCTTTAAACCAGATTGTAGTGCATTCATTTAATATTATCATAATTTAGGAGGAATTATCGCCTTATAATTTCTAAAGTTATTATTTAAATAAAATAAATTGTAAATATTAATTAATAATATTGAAATCAGTATGAATTTTATATAAGATAAAATGTATTAATTTTAGAGATTATCAGTTAATGAAATTCTTTATGTGAATCTTAGAACTTAATAATAATTTTCTAGTAAAAAAGGATTTTCTTTTTTTGTTTTGTTTTATATAATGAAAATATTAGAAGTAGATTATTCAATCGAACATAATAAAGCAACAATACTAAAATTTCAAGTTTTTATTGATTTATTGTTTAGACTATTTCCCTCTACACATCGAAATATCAGTACAAAATATGTACATTTATAGAAGAATGAGAAACATACAAAGCAGGAAATCTACAAATTCACAATTGTGTGAAAATCTGTCAATGTTGGTGGCATGTACTTATCCCTCCCAACGTAGAATTGTTACTTTAAAAGCATATGTCAGTAGTCATCTGCAGAATGGCTGTCTAAAAAAGGGTGAGTAAAATGGGTGAGAAGGGCAGAAATCTTGAGACCAGGGACAAATGATTAACAAACATCCACAACCCTACATTTCTCCATCCTTGTGAAACATACCACATACGTCTACCACCTAACTGACATGGAATCACATACAATGACTGATAGGTGTCATGGTCCTGCATTCTTTTCATGCATTGCTGCATTAGTTCCAACATCCATGCATAATGTTTAATCTTCATTGTCAAGTTGATTGGATCTGTAATCACCTAGATGACAAACATCTAAATATGTATGTCCATGGGACGCTTCCAGAAACGGTTAGCCATGAAAGAAAATGCTACCCCAGTTTAGGCAGAGGCTTGCATAAGATGGCATCCTTGACTGTGTAAAACAGAGAAAGCCAAGGACCGGCACTCATCTCCCTCTGCTTCTGGATGCAATGTGACCAACTGCCTCATGTTTGTGACACTCTGGCCATCTTGCCTTCTCTATTTTGATGGACAGCACCCTGTCAAACTATGATCTAATACCCATCATTCTTTCTTTGCTAAATCTCTTTCATCAGCCATTTCGTCAGAGCAATAAGTAGTCCGTCACTTAAGTAACTTTGAATTTAGAGATTGAATAAAGCATAAAGTTCAAATATTTTTATCAGAAACTTTTAAAAGTCACATACAGTTTTGAAACCCAGGTAGCCTCCACATCTGGACGTATTTTCACAGTGTGATTGGGGGTGTCTCGCATTATATGAATAATAGGATTTGTAGAGTGAAAAGCTTGACTGACATGGGCCACATTTTTAAATGCATGGTTTGATCTACACTTTTAAACTCTTCATTTTCACTCAATAAAAGTGCTTGTTAAATAGTTTGAATTATAAAAGTAAATTTTAATCAAGTTTTGGATTAGTTTCAAAGACTTTTCCATTTGTTCGTCTTTTCACCACATCAGCAAACCTAAAATGATACCAAAAGATAGATGTTGTTCATTAAATATGAATGCATAATAATAAGAATAGTTTTCGATAATATGTGTTCTATTTTTTTCACTTATAGTAAATAACTATAGTATTAGTTAGGGTTTAATTGAAAAGGCAGGAATAAGGTCTGTAAGATTTCCTTCATTAAATTATTTATTTACAATTTTGGGAGAATTTTTCTTTCCTTTTTAACTGTTCTTAAAAGTATGACTTCAATAGATAAAAAAAAAAAAAATTAGTGTTTGCTGGGCAGTGGTGACACATGCCCTTAATCCTTGCACTAGGGATGCAGAGGCAGTTGAATCTCTGTGTGCTCATGGCCAGCCTGGTCTACAAGAGCTAGTTCCAAGACAGGCTCCAAAGCTACACAGAGAAACCCTGTCTCAAAATAAAAAAATAAATAGATAAATAAATAAGTAAATAAAATAAATAAAACAAAACTAAAACCAATAAAAAGAAAACAAAATAATAACAAAAACAAGCCAAAAAGTTAAGTGTAGTTAAAAGAAGTGAATTAATATTACAAAAATGAAATTTCTCAGTGTTCTCAGACCTGTAACATGTGGTAGTCCATGCATGTTTGTCTCCATGACCCACCGTAAGCCCCTAATTGCTGGAACTCCTATCCTCTGCAAACCAGACCTTCATCAAGATACTACCATTCATTCCTGTTATTCCCCAGAAATCACTAAGAACCACAGTGATGAGCCATTACACTGGCACGGCACAGTGAAGATTGCTCCTGACTCCCTCCCCTGATCCCCTGGAAGGTTCATGTCTTCCCTCCCATGTGATTTTCTTCTTTTTCATCTTCACAAAGAGCAGTCCTTTGTGAATCAACTACTCCCTTAGCTCCTCCCACTTTTCATCTCCCTCCATAAGCATGTCCTGGCAAATCTATCATTCTGTCTTTTCAGAGTAAACTCTCTGACGATCCCAGAAACACATAAGTATCACAGTGGCTTTGGAATTCTGTGGCAAGGAAACTCTATCTTTCTATAGATTCTTATTCACACCAAAAGCATCATTTAGCATACATATTACTGACATGTATGGTCAGAAATGTGTCATAGTACTAAGATGCACACTCCTGATTCAGCACAAGAAAACCCCTTTGCTCTCAGATAAACAATGGCAGCCCTGATGGTGGAGACATTTCTGGGTGGGCGGGGAGGTAAAAAATCTACATTTACCAAACAGAACCTAAAATAGCTTTCAGAGATCAGAGAACAGAAATGTTGTTCAGGGCAGTTTTTGCCATTAATGACACACATACAAGAATACAACTAGCCTGAAGAGAAATACAAGACAATGTCATAAAATAAATAAAAATATATAGCCTTGAAAGGAGGTATTTGAGGAAATTTACAATAAAAACTAAAAACCATTGCAATTTTCTGCAAACATTACTAGGTGACTTTTGGAAAATTATGTTAATTCTATGACTTCGATTTCTGGGGCAGGGAAGACAGCTGGGTGGTGAAGAACAAACACACACACACATACATGCAAAACTAAATCTTAAAAGGACTTTCTACTCTGTCAAAAGAGTATATTGGATAATTTATGATGTCTTAGTGGAAACCTAATTCTAATATCCTGAGTCATTAGTTAAGCCATTGAGCATTTACATAACGACACTTCCAAGCCTACTTCCTTGTGGACACTAAGAGACAAATTTCCTTCAAGGAGGTATGACAGGAAATCAACAATGGATGCATAATGTGATTAGTCGCTGGCATGCTGAGACCACAATTGGATAGGAATGGGAGCTTTCACAGTAATTCACACACAAGAGAAAAGGCCAGGAGGCATTCAGATGGAGTAATGCATGTAGACTTTCTTTCCCAGCCTGGATGCTGAAGAGCAGGACTGGACAACAAGCAACTGAGTTAAGGACCTTTGGCCTTGGGGTTCAGAATGCTTTGAGCATAGGAATTAGGTTTGGGGACAGGGTGAGTGTGGCAGTTGAAAAACCAGTCCTCAAACTCTTTGGACACTCAAAACCATAAGAGGTTATAAGAGAATTTCAGTAAACATTCCACTGCTACTTCTGGATTTTAGAAAGATCACTTCAAATGTATTCAGTCAGTACTATGGGAAAACAAAGCCAAGGACTCAGTGGAGGAATTTATATATAAGAGATGGTATATTGTGGGCATCTTTAATAACCCCTCACCCCATACTTCCCCTTTAGCTGGCATCCCCTAAGGTTGATAGCAAAGGCTCGGTTTGATCCAATTTTGAACACAGAAGTAGGAAGCAGACACAGGCTAGAGTTGCTGTTAGTCTTAAATGAAAATCTTCTATGTGATAGAAGACAGATGTTCTCAAAGGTGATGCTCTACATAATTGGTGCATTCTCCAGTATTAAGTTCTTAAGTCTGCCCAAGTAATGCCTGACAATATATAATTTTGAAATTATGAAGTTGTGACCTGAAACAGAGATGTGGCTTTGTTGAACATTCTACAGGGCTGATTGAGTCAGGCTTAGGAACGTTACAGTTTGGAAGCCAAAGTGATCTAGGGCTATCTTTAATCACTTAATAGCTGCTGTTTCTCGTCCACCTCTCTGGACATCCTGTGACTAATAAAACAATGTTTGGGGATGTATGATCTTCTAGCTTCAACTAATCCAAAGATTAAGAATGTCATCAGATAGCCTCTGGGGTCCGGAACAGAGATTTTCCTGGTTTTCTAGACTCCAATTACCTAATGTTTCCATTACTGTTTTTGAAGTATCTTGGTTTATGATAATATCTGTTCTGTTATTACCAAGACCTCATCAAACAGTTTTCAAATTAGAGCATGATATCCAAGGTAACCCAAATCTGTGTTTATCCATATTTGGTCGTGACTTCTTTTCTTTGAGGAAAGAACTATGTTTTTTTGTAATGATAGCATCAACTATGATTATAATCTGGTGGAACAAGAGGTCATGAGAAAAACAAGCAGGAATCAGAAACAAGCAGATGAAGGGCAACTGAAAACAGAATTCAGGATGTCCTACCTAATATACTCCATTTTCTGTGACATCTATTAGTTTGTGTTTACTCGCTGGTTTCTTTGCTTCGTGTTTAAAGGCTTGGCACCTGTGGACAGCAGAGGCCAGCTTGCAGACTCAGTTTCTCCTTCTGAACTGGGGACCAGATCAAAGTTCACAGCAAGCTCCCTCTCCCACTGAATCATGCCTGAAATCCACCCTTTCTAATTTGTAAATCACACTTGCTAGAGGGGAACTCTGATTGCTTGACTGCTTGATATTGTGTCTGAGTTGCACCCTTTGCACGCTGCCTTAGAGCTATGAATTTCTACTAGTTGTTCTTTTGTACAGGTTTTTTTGTTCGCATATCAATTTCTCTCCTGGAAGTGAAGTTTCTAAAGAACAAAAATTGGTTATTTTTACAAGTTCACCTCCCAACAGCCCACATCATCACCTTCCACATATCAGGTGCTTAGTAAATGTTTGTTTTACAGGCAACAGCCTGGTTGGTTTATATGAAAAATAATTTAGACAACTTGGGTGCAGTATTCCTTATAAATTCCAGTTTCTGATCTTTAATGTTCCTTGGCTTCCAGGAATCGCTAGCCTCTGCTTTAGAAAGTGCAGCAGGTTAAGATGGGGCACACAGGCTCCTTCCTGGGTTCAGCAGGGAAGCACTTAATGAATGGTTAGCATCCTGAGGGGTATGGACTGAGCTTCCCCTTCTGCTGATGAGGTCTGCCCTGCCACTCTGCCTTCCTCCCTCCAGGATGCCTCTCTGCTGAAGGGCTGGGAGATGGCCTCTGGAGGGGAATTTACTCACTACAGGCATAAAACTGAATCTTTTTAGGGCTGCTCTGGCCGTTCTCTGTGCAGTGCACACTAAAGGAAATTTGCACACAATGGAGCTTTGATGTAACTTTAAATTGTATAAATGTGTTAACTAGGCTCTCCTAAGAATGGTTTCTTTGCATTTAGAAAACTGCAAGCAAAACAGAAAAGTGAAGGGAAGACTAAAGTGAAAGAAACTGGCCAGGCAGAATCCCTAGACAGGACCATCCCAGCAACCAGTACACGACCTCTAGGTGCTTTTGTGTGAGTAGATAAAAATTAATAGTGAGGACAGAGGGGGACACGGATAATACTTAAATAAATGGAAGTTTTATGAAGTATTTTATTCTCCTTTTTTATTACGCTAGAGTGGTCATTTTTTAATAGGTACATTTTAGATACACCAATCACAATGTACCGATGACTTCAAAATAATCTTTGCAAGCTTGCTCTTGTCCACTTCACTAGACTTTGCATTTACTTTCCATGCTGAAATTCCATGCAAATTAGCATGAAGAAGGCAGAAAATGAGTTTCTCAGAAAGCAGGAACAATATGAGTGAGAACTAAGAAGAGAAACTGAAAGTATTAGTTATGTTCTAGTAATATTTAGAATGGACGCAGAGACTTGGAGGATCACAGAGACCATCCTCATTCTCAAGACACACAGCCTCACCGGCAAGCTCTGAGAGGCCCTGTGAGTGAGGCCTGCGGAAGGTAGCTCTGCTCCCTATAAGCAGTGACACTGGTAGTTCAGTGCCCTCTGTGCTTCTCTGAGCCCCTTACGGCCACATCTGCGTCTCAATCTATGCTTCACCAAAGTCTTTGGTAAACAGACTCAATTCTGATGGTTAGACTGTAATTTTTTTCCAACATAGATAAATGAAAAATTTTGAAAACACCATTGTTAAAATTAGCCCACAAGGGAAGGAGACACTTTAATAGTTTTATATTTACCAAAGAAACTGAATTTATTAGTTAAACCTTTCAGTAAATAAAAAGTTAGACTGATGGATGCTATTTTATGTTAAAAGACTGTATAATAAAAATTTTAAACTCAGAACGCACTTGATAAATCAGAAAAAAAGACAGTATATGTGTATAGCATGATCCAACCAAAGTGGAAGATAAGAAAACTTATTGTTAATGACACCAATCCTGGCAGCACTTAGCAGTGAAGTCCTGGAGTCATTTCGAAGGCAGTACTGTGGAGCTTCAGTTTTGTAAGGAGACTCTTTGTGTGTCTCTGTGTGTGCGTGTACACACGTGTGTATATGTGTAGCAGGGAGATTGTAAAAGGAGAACTTCGTTGTACAGGACTTAAGAATGTGTACATTTTCTAAACTGAATTTTCTTTAGAAGGAAAGTAAAATAGCAGTACTCAAAAAGACCCTGGTCCTTAACTCAATCTATCGGCACTCTATGTCAGTAAGTGTGTAGCAAAATATCAGAAAGTAAAAATGTTATGATGATGACAATGTGATTGGCAGAAGTGACTTATTTTTTGAGCTCCTCCTTCAAAGCAGGCAATGGATGTCCACATAGAAAGGCTCTGCTTTTTAGGTCAACACTCTGCTCTTCTGTAGTTGAGATCTTTCTATCTATCTTGCTTCTCCAGCTTTTGCGGGCGTAAGAAATTGAGCTCTTTCTTACCTGTTGATCTCTCTTCTGGGAAGAAAGAGTCCTCACAGTTCTGACTATCACATACATTTTGGGTAATTTTTACAGAGTATTGCTGTTACTCAAGTTAAAAGTCAGCACCTAGCTTGCGGTTTTCGAAGGATGACAACATTTGAAAGGACCTTCACAGTGTACCCTTTAGTGCAATGGTAAGCAACAATACCTCTTCAATTTCTACTTTGAACCAAGGAAAGATTATAGACTGTGAAGATAAAACTAGGCACATGCCAGGGGCACAATGCTCGCCAGAAAACAGCCTGTGTTTCTGGACTAAAGTAAATGAGATGACTCAAAGTCCATACTACACAAAACAAAAGTCAGTGAAGATGGAGCAACTTTCCTGCAACATGCTCTATGCGTACCAGTGAAGACCTCAAGCTTCTCTACACGTGTGCAAGAAAGACTGGTTTGTACAGCAGGGGATGCTGCAGAGTCTGATCTCATGCATTATTCATTGTTCTCGCAGCCTCCAGAGCAGCCTGTCAATAAACTGCCAAGATCTGTTTCAAGTTCTTTCATAACATCCTTGAAGATCATCTTTCCCTGTAACCAAAAGAGGATGAAATTATTCTTAATTAGTACATATCTATATACACATACATATGTGAATATGACTAGTATAGTTTTCTCATGCATAGGTCTAACAAAAATAGCAGCATATTTATATAAATCACCATGGTACTTAAGAATACATAGAAATAGTAGGCAGAGAAAATAGCCCAAAATTCAACTTAATCAAGTGATTAAAAGACAAATAGTGCAAATGTTACTTTTGTATTTTATATATATTTGAAATAAAAGTAGATTTATGTTTAGTTGGTCATAATCTAAGTTTAGAATTAAGTATTGGTGAAAACAAATGAAAGAAATATAGTTTGGAAACAACATTTCAGTGTGAGACTACTTCAAAGCCATAGAGCCCTAAAAAAAAATTCTAATAATCATTGTCCTTCTATGACCCAAAGAACATTTTCTGTTTAATATTGTCTATAAATATTATTTATTCAGCAGGTTTATCACCTTAGTTTCATTTAATGTATAGTGGTTGTTATTAGGGGAATTGTCATAAAACATAAAATGATAAGAAAGTAAGACTCTCTAATGTAGGATTTAAAATATAAAAATGTCAGTAAGTCCTTAACTTGTTTAGAGACTAAGACTCATGCATTGAATTGCATGCATTAAATATCTATCTTTAAGAGATGTTTTTAAAAACCCACAGAAAAATACATATAGTATTAAGAACTTCATTTCATTCCTGAAGTTAAATTACACGCCATTTGTGATATATGAGAATCATGCACTTGGCTTCACATTTATGACTTAAATCACCTTTCTTATTCCAAGTAAGACCCATTGTACTTTGGGGACACAGTTACTATTGGTGGGAAAAGTGCTGCTTCCTGTTTAAGGGGAAATGGTTCAGGGGGTAGAATGCCTGCCAAGCCTGCATTAACGCCTGAGTTCAGACCCAAGTATCCATGTAAAACTGGGTGTCATGGCACCCTAACTTTGGAAGAAAAGACATCACTGTACCTGCTATTTAGAAGAAACAAGCAGCTCAAGTTTCACTCATCCTCTCTTTCTGTCAATAAGTTAGAGAATGATAGAGGAACACGCCTGGCATCCACATTTGGCCTCCAGACATACCGAAGGAGTCACATGTACTTGCACACACAAGCATATGCCACAAACCAACGACAAACACAAAGTTTTCACTTACCATTCCCAAAGACATAAATCAAAAACTTGCAAAACAGAGCCGAGTGCAATAGGAAGCTAAAGTTGGGTAATATCTAGAACTTTCAGATTAGACTGGACTACAAAATTAGTCAAGGTCAGCCAACACCACAAAGGGAGATTCTGTCTCAAAAACCAAAAACTAAAGCAAAGCCAAGAACAAACAATAACTTCAAAAAATCATTCTCTTTTCATTATAAAAAGTACCAAACATGATTAATAAATTGAAATGTAAAATCTGAAAAAAATTTGCATCTTCAAATTTCTAGACTTTTCATATCAAAATGTGACTTCCATGCTCCTCATTGTATAGGCATTCACATGTGTAATACAGGAATTATAAGTCTCTCTAACAGAGTAAGTGACTGGTAACAAGGTGTTCTGACATTTCCTGTGGAAGGGGCAGCATCTCCTCTCCTTTGTACGTGACAGCCCAGGCTTCTGTCCATGGACTGGCTCTGCAGGGCAGATGGCAGGGAGAAGGCTTACGAGAGTCTGAAGAATCATCAGAGAAAATGATTCAGTATTTCACAGTGAACGAAAATTGTAGCCTATTGTGTATTTTTCTCCTTCAAATTGTCTGTAATTTCCCCCTCCTCTCTAAGGATTGCTTATTTTATTATATTTCTGCTTACAACTGAAGCCATCATATATTTTTTACACAGATTACCAATTAGAATTGAGTGGCACACAATAGCTCTGGTGCCCCACGAGCAATTTGTTTCTCTTCTGTCCTCAAGAGATAGGAAAAGCTGTGCTAGCATATTGCATTCCATGAAACTTCGCGATGGTATTGAGTTTTTGTGTCTTTTGTGGTTTGCCTAGCCTCACATTAGAATATTTTGGAGAAGGCATTTGGGATATGTTGCTGTGTTAACTCTGTTAGAGTAGAAGTTTTAACAAATGGTTGAGATTTAAAACAAAAGTGATGTTGTACATTGCTCAAGAGACAAAAATTATGCCCCAAAGCCATTGGCTCAAATATAGTAATGGAGATGACAAGTTTACCAATTTATTTTTTGATAAAACATTGGTTTATGAATATTTAATAACGCCACTGAAGACAAATAATTACAGATGGAAATAATCTTGACTTATTAAAAATAAAATCCATGGGTTCTGAGTCTATGTTTTAAGACTCTCCGCCCCCCGCAACAGTCCTTAAGGGTATACATTTAAAATATCTTTGTGGTTTCTGTTGGTGACAAAAATTCAGAAGATCATTCCTTTCCTGTGGTTTTCCTGAAGCCTGTTCTCAGCAGATGAGTGAAAGTCAACACGCAGGGCAGTACCCTTTTCGTCTGTTCTTCAGCAGCTCTTACCGAGGAAGGCTTTGCCCTAAGTTTACAGCCCTTCCCAACACTCCATTGAGGTTTACTTCCCCTGTCAGCTTATGAAGATGATTTAAAGTGTTCATTGCTTCAACAAAGTGCTGAAAGACCCTCAGGGCCCCCCCTCAGAACCTGCAGCTGGCTGCTCCCATGAGAACATCCTGTTTGAAAGACCCTCAGGACCTGCAACTGGCCTGCTCTCATGAGAACATCCATTTGCTTAGGAGAACAGGATATCTCTGATCGGCACAGGTGCCAAACTTAGAATGTCAGCAGTTCAGAAAAGGGACAATTGCTCCCCCCCTCGCCCACATGCTGGACTGCTTATCCTCCTGTGTCCTTGTGAATAATCTTCAAACATAACTCCATTCTGGGAATTGAGGCAAAGACAACCCACAGATGTTTCCCTTATCACGCAGCTATTCTCCTGCCCTGGAATAGACCAATCACTGCTAGGAACCCTTTGAATAAACCAATCCAATAAGTTAGAAAACAACCTACAGGTCACCCCCCTGTGTCTATGGCTTTTTGCTTTAAAAGAAGGGCTGTAACAGCTATCAGTGGTCCTTCATATCCTGCACCTGAAGGGCCCTGTCATGACAGAATAAAAATCCTCTTGCTTTTGCATCAATTATGGTTATGTGAGTGGTGTCTGGAGCAACTCCTCCCTGATTTTTGGACTTCTAGTTCAACAGTGCATTAAAAACAGGCTGGCATGGTTCACTTCTGTTTCACTGCCTTTGTGACTGCTTGGTGAGGATCACACTTGGGTATTTTTGGTCAGGAGAGGTCAAGGGGATTGTGGAAGGTTAATTGACCTTGCACATCTAAGTCTGATCTGAAATAGGGTATATTGCTCCAAACAAGAAATCTTGAATAGTGTTTTTTTTCTTTTTTTTTAATCCTTGATTAATCTATATGCTTGAATTTAGTTAAGATTTACCATTTTCTTTTGGTAAATTTTGACTTGAGTGAGCAATACTTAGATACCTAGCAAAATTGAAACTGAATCTTAAAGAAAATTATGAAAAACGTAGTCCTAAGATTCAATTTGACAGCTGAAAACTAAAATATCTGACACTATGTAAAATATTATGTAAAGATAACCTAGTAAGCTGTATTAATTCTTCCTGTTCAGGCAGCTGACTCAACAGATCCTTGCAAACCGGGGGAAATATAAAATACACTGTATAGTATTAGAATGTACAGTTGAAAAAGTGAAGGAATATTAAATGATCACATTGTCTACAACAAGAATAGTTGTACCTTTTAAGAATAGTTCAAGGATATGGGCTAAAATGCAGAATGTTCAAAATCAATATGATCTGTGCACTAAGAGACCTTATGATTTAATTGCAGAAAAATACAGAGCATAAATATCTAGTGATGTATTCATTGCCTACATTTCCTGCTTGATTTATGAGCTCCTTCCTCCTGGAGCTTTTATCCTTGAGCCCAAACAAATTAACTTAAGGTCCTTGAAGGTGTTATTCTGTTTCACACTTCTTTGCCTCTCCAACTATAAAGCCCTCAATCACCCTTGTCAACCTCGTGGACTTCAACTCTACCTGTCAGACATAGTTCATTCTAGTCTGGTCCTCACCCAGAACTTGTGGCCTCTTGTTTTTCTGCCACCATTGCTGCTAAGATATGCCAACATTGAAGAATGAATGTTTTCTTTGTGGCCACGTTTTCTTCCCGCCTTGAAGTATTTGCAGATGGGAGCAGAGGACTCTCGTGGTTTACCTCTATAGCCCACAGCCTAAAGCATATAGTTGCTTACAATCACAAAGTTCACAAGAAAACACAAAACTCCAAAGTAGTTTATTTTATGCTATGTACAACCTGTGTAATAGTGAAAATAAGGGCTGTGAAAATTCAGAGAAGAGTGAAATTGAGTATGACTACATTTATTGTAAAATTGAGAAGTTACTTCCTATCAGTAGATTTAAAGCAAAGTCTATATTATGTAAAGTAAAGGTAGCCTTGACCTGGGCAGTGGAAACACCTTTATATATTACATCTCTTCTGTTGTCACAACAGCAATGAACTGTGAGATGCCCTGGAGGGTGAACTGGAACCAGGGTGTGGTTTTGTAATAAATTCCAAGGTTTATTTCATTGTTGACTCTTTATAGTATAAGGCCTGGCCATAAACTTTAGGAGATTTAATGCTGTGGTCAAGGTTAATTGCTTCAGATATGATCTACAGATAAAAATGAGAGGATTTCTGATGTGCTTTTGTTTTAATTTTGTATTGTCTTCATTGTGAGGGTATACTTTGCAGTGTTTCTCATCAAAGCCTTCAGCAACCTGGGATGGTGGTGAAGGTTTTTAATCTTAGCATTCAGAAGGCAGAGACAGACAGGTTTTTGTGATTCAAGATCCCAAGGTCTATGCAGTGAGCTCCAGGCCAGTCAGGGCTACAAAGTAACCTCTCCCCTGACACAATTAAATACAACAAAACAACAACAACAGAAAAAAAAAATTCTCTTTTACTGGACAGAGCTAAAATCAGGAATGCATTCATTAACATATTGTTAATTTATCAGTATTGTTCAGTAATTGATCAGTATTGTTAATTTATTTTGCATTGTACCTAAAAAAGTTCTGGGGTGGGGATGAGATCTATGAGTAAAAAAAAGGTGGGGAGAAGGAGTTGACTAGGAAGCTAGTCATTTCCAAGGCATGCTTTAAAGTCAGAGGAATATGTATGTCTGCTTGAGAAGAGTGTAGGGATGGTTAGACTAGAGGCAATAGTAAGTAAGTAGATGTTGAAGACTCCTGATAGTGTGAATATCTTGTACTGAGAAAAATTGTCTTTTGAGACAACTTCATAGTTCTGTTTAGGACTAACTAGACACTTTTACCATGTATTATTGGCAAGTCAATTGTCTGTTTCAAAAGAACAAGCATATAGTTGCAGATATGCATATCGGGGCTATTGTTAAATTCTTAAGTATATAGAGTGTTAGGAATATTTCCTAACCGAGCCTCTCTGCTGTCACAAAGAACTCCAATCAAACCAGATTAGACCGAATCAAAAATGCCCATGTTTAATGAATGCCATGCTCTCAGGTGGCCAGAAGCGTGGCAGGAGGAAGACAGGGGAGAGTCCATAACAAAACCTGAAACCATGTGTTCCTTTTTCAGGTGCAAGCCTAAATACCCAGTGGGAGTGGTCCTGGGAGGGGTCAGTGCTTGGCAGGCTGGGAGTTGGTGTCCAAGTGCTTAGCAGGCTGGGAATTGAAGTCCAAATGCTTGGCAATTCCCAGGCCAGGGACTGGGGTGACACTTCCAACTCAATATTACATAGTGAAGTAGAAAATTTCATCTCTCAATCTATATACTTGTTTGAAATATAAACAGTAATCCATGCAATAATTTAAAAATATTTGCAAACAAAACATTTTCTGCCCCCTGCTTTTTCAATTACTTTAACATATGTTCTTCATCATTTATCAACAAAATGGAAAGGCTGGCTTTGCAAGGATATAAATCCCCTTCCTGCAATCTCTTCAATATGTTCAGTGCTTTTATTGAGTGGAACTCTAGAATTAGCTGGGAAGCTGCAACCTCATTAATTTAACAAAGAAATATCCTCACTTCAATAAGCATAAAGCATCGATAGATGCATAAGAAATATTTCTCAGTTTTTATTACCCTCTCATGGGAACTTTAATGATGCTTTTTATTTTCCCAGGAAACTTGATTCAATTTGCTTTCCCAACTTCAAGTAATGTGTAACTAAAGAGCATCATATCATCACTGTGTTCTTCAGAAGTGTCAATCATCATAACAAGGATGACATCAGGATGACATCATACCTCCACATTGATCCTTTCACCTGCAATATATCACACAAACCACTGTAAAACAGGACACATGCTCTTAGCCTGTGTCCATGTTCTTGCTCTTGCAAATCACACTTTAATGGTCCGGGTTCCTCATTCTTGTATATTTATATTCTGCTTTAAGAACCATCATACCATCCCCCAACCCCAAAACAAGAAAAACAGAAAATCTTTCAATGTACAGGTATTAGTGTGAGAATTAGAACATCAAGTCTTTGAAAGGATTTGAAATTTATACATGGTACAACCAGTTCCCATGTATAATTTCTAAACACCAATATAATGAGTCAACTCTAGCAGGGGAACAAAAATTAATGCAATTTCAAATGTCTACAGTAGCTGGGACTTTAGGTTCACTGATTTTTTTTTCTACTATACAAGACACAGTACGTGTTATTCCCAAAGGAGAGACAAGACAACATCTAAAATGTCCTGTTCAGGAAATGTGAATATTTTAAAGAAATACTGTAGTAATAGGAAGCAGCGGGGCTGCGTCCCCGGCACCCAGTGGCCCACATGGCTAGCTTATGCCCCGAAATAATTACACGGAAACTATATTCTTTTAAACACTGCCTGGCCCATTAGTTCCAGCTTCTTATTGGCTAGCTCTTACATATTGATCTAACCCATTTCTAATATTCTGTGTAGTACCACGAGCTGGCTTACCAGGAAAGATCTTAACCTGCGTCTGTCTGGAGTGGAAGAATCATGGCGACTCAGTGACTCGGCTTCTTTCTCCCAGCATTCTGTTCTGTTTACTCCACCTATCTAAATTCTACCCTATCAGAGGCCAAGCAGTTTCTTTATTAATTAACCAATGAAAGCAACAGATAGAAAGATGACCCTCCTCCATCATTTCCCCTTTTTCTGTTTAAACAAAAAAGAAAGGCTTTAACTTTAACATAGTAAAATTACATATACCAAAACAGTTATCAAATAAGAATTACAGTTACAATATTTATATCTATTTTATCTCTTATCATAACTAAGGAAAACTATAATTCTCTATCCATTCTTCAACACCATCAAAGACTCCAGAAGGATATAATATTACCTAAGTAAACAAGAAATCCAAAACTCTAGCAATAACAGAGACAACTCGTTGCCTGGACAGTCACCCAAAGTTCTTTTGTACCGTTGGGGCATCCATCTTCAGCCTACAAGCCCATAGTATCCAGCAGACTTTTCCATGAAGCAGGAAATTTCAAAGACAGTTTAGTCACTATCTGATGTGTCCTGCAGAATGTCTTGCAGACTCTTTCATGAATCAGGAACCCTGAAAGACCATCTCACCTTTAGGCAAGGTCAGCAGCCCTCTTTCTGCGGGTTCTTTGTGTCCAGTTTATGCAACAGTCCAGGCAAGAGCAGTTTCTTGCCCAAATGGCTATCAAACTTCATGCCCATCTTCCTCTTGAAGTAGATTGGTGCTGCCAGGAACAGACATGTCTCATTGTCATGAAAAACCCTAAGTTATTAAAATATTTAAGTGCCATATTCTGCAGTCTTTGAAAGATATGAAGAATGCTTATCTAACTGAAATATATCTCTATATATCTAGAAAATCTAACTGACATGACTATAAGCTTTACTATTATCGATGATTATCCATTAGCAACCTATATTTCCTGATTATACATTACATTTTTAAATGAACTACATAATCACAATATCTTAATCAAGATCAGAAATACATAGACATATAACAAAATTGACCTTAAATTTCTATCAATAAGGCAAAATTTATACCTATGCAAATTTTTCATATCTATATTATATCCCCCTTTAAATGTAAGAGAACATTTATAAACAATATTTGAGAACATGGGCGCAGTTTTTTCTCTCCAAACTGCTTCCTGCTGAATGGGGGCGCTGTCATTTAGGTCTTTTATGGTGTAACCTGTCTGCCAGGTTCATCTTAGTTGGCAGTTGAATGAAGTAATTTTCTGAAGGTGTTCACAGCAACCTTTCAGGAGGGCGTGGTCTATCATACCATATTGGGATAGAAACAATCCACAGGGTTTCATTCTTTGTGAAAACAAAAGAAGACCCTCTCCAAAGCATCATATCCTTAGACCCAAATTCTGAAGTCATAATACCCTTATGATGGTTCAGCTTGGCAGCCCATATAATGAAATGTCTCTCTGTACTTAGCTCATTTACAGTCAAAAATTTTAAAGAAAACACAATAATACAAAGAATCTAGACTCTTGTGAATTTTCCATTTCTACGTGGCTTATTTTTCTTTATTTTTTTTAATCTATAACTATCTGTACTCTGTCTCTTTAAAGACTTTACCCTATTTTAAGACATTAACTTTATTCTTTATATATATATTTTTTCTCTCTCAAGCCTATGTACATTCATCCAACAGTGTCTGAATCAGTTCTATTGTGAATCTGTAATTTTTTTACTATCCAGGAGCACTTTGTTTTGCACTTTTAAAAGCTAAGCGCTTAAGAATCTAAGTTGTGACATTCCTAGGTCAAAAACAGGTAATGCCTGCTTGCCCCGCCCAGTCCAACATGGTGGAGCCGCTTGTGCCTCTGATCCTTGCACATTGTACCAGTAGCATGGTGGAGCTGCTTGTGCCTCTGAGCCGCAGCACAAAATGACTTCCTTTTAGGCACACAGTGAGTCTAGTTGCCATCAAACAAATCGTAGCACTTTACTCCAAATGCTCCATTCAAAAGCTCTGTCTCCTGCAGGAGCCAGACAGAGATCGTAATGGTGGCACAGCCCAGAAAGCCAGTATTTTAAAACAGCCAGTTTTTTCCTGCTGCTGAGTCAGGACAATTTCTTTGCAGCACGCAACCCACAAACAGCAAAAAGCTGTCTTAAATTCTCTCTCTCTCCTTTTTAAGCCCTCTCAGCTTTTACGTGGCGTTCATTACCACGCTGGGTGCCACTCTGTAGTAATAGGAAGCAGCGGGTCTGCGACTCCAGCACCCTGCTACCTGCATGGCTAGCTTATGTCCCGAAATAATTACACGGAAACTATATTCTTTTAAACACTGCCTGGCCCATTAGTTCCAGCTTCTTATTGGCTAGCTCTTACATATTGATCTAACCCATTTCTAATATTCTGTGTAGTACCATGAGCTGGCTTACCAGGAAAGATCTTAACTTGCATCTGTCTGGAGTGGGAGAATCATGGCGACTCAGTGACTCGGCTTCTTTCTCCCAGCATTCTGTTCTGTTTACTCCGTCTATCTAAATTCTACCCTATCAGAGGCCATGCAGTTTCTTTATTAATTAACCAATGAAAGCAACAGATAGAAAGATGACCCTCCTCCATCAAAATACATGATGAATATTGAATATATATATATATATTAAAATTATAGTCAAGAAAAATTTACGCTAAGGTACATGTAGATAACAAAATCAATGACAAACAACTATAACATTGTATATTTGATAAGGTTCTATGCATGTTCATTTATGTAACATGGAGGGAAATATATCCAAATCTTCCTAGTAATTAATTGAGGATTTTAGTATTGTGGATGACTATGATTCAACCTTTGCATTAAGCTTTTAAAAAAATCTCAAAACAAAATATAAAAATCTTAGAGCATAAAAAATGAAAGATACTATAACAGTGACCATTATTGCAAAAGAAAATGCTATAAAAAGACAGAAAGTTGGCATGAATTGGTGTCTATCAATCATTCTGGTAGCCTTCAACCAACTACCGCCCTTTCTTCTCCTTAAATTACTGCATGAGTTTTCCACCTTCTCATCCATTACGTTTGGGTATTCCCAGTGTTCCTTTCCCAGGACCTTTCTTATTTCCCTGTTTAAACTCTCCCATTGGCACACACACATTTGCATCTTTATCTCAAGTTTCAAACCAGCAGTAGCCTCATGCTTATGTTCTACATCCTAACTGGCTTCACTCCTGTGGTGTTCAGTGGTACTTTAACATAATATTAAAGTGCTCCTCTTCACTAACCCTCACACTTTAAAAGGAACTGTCCACCCATAGGTTCACACACTGAACAGATGCTCTGGGAGGCTGTGGATCTTCTTAGATTTCAGGCCTAGTAGACAGTGTTCAGTTTTACTTATGGCTTATAGCTCAATTTGGTTTCAGCCTGATCTGTCTGCTATCTGATCAACTGAGGTGTGAAGCAGTCTCACTCGCCTCTGCTAGGAGCTTCCACCACCAGGCCTATCAGGTGGCCTGTGCCTGCTCCAACTAGGTGCCAGAGAGATCCTTCAACCTATTGGTTGCTTCTTAAGACAGCTTTATCAGAAAGACCAGAAAGGCTGTTGACCCAGAAACGGGAGATTTCCTGCACTCTAGTCCCCAGGATTGAAACATTAATGATTTTTGGCTTCCCTACTTTCTTGTTTTGAGAAAATTTGACTCTTCTTTCTCAACCGTGTCCTTAATATTGATCCAGAACTTCCAGCAAAGGACTGAAGAGTGGAAATTTTACATCAAGAAAAAAAGTGTTAATTGCAAAATACATAACATACAGGACTGTGCAGCATAATTATATGAAAAATAAGAATGGTTCACTAACTAAAGTGAAGTAAACTATTAATTCTCCTGGCCTTAGGTTCTTCCTGGCTATGTGCAGGCAATTGGAAAGGAGTACAGAGCCGATCAAAAGACTACTAAATAGTTACTATTTTAACAATTTACTACACTCCTTTAAGGATGCTATCCTCTTCTCCAAAAATGAATGCCTGTATGATACAACATCTTCATCAATAAATACCTTGAAATCTTTAGCTAGCCAAGAGATCTCCTCATTGCCCAGAAGTCTAGGTTTTGTTTGTTTCCCCACCAATTACATGAACTACCCTTGAACCTGAAAAGACTGTTGTCCTTCATGAACACAGGTGTCAGTATCCATCAGCATGTTGCTCCCTCTTATCTGTAGTTCAGTGTTCCACAATCTAAAACACCTTCCCACTAATACTATTGTGGAACCTTCTAACAGATTATTGTAGGAACTGTGGGCTCTAGACCTGCTCTTGTCCCCTTTATACCCTGCTTACTTAACCTCAGTGTAAGTGTTTCTGTCTGTCTCTTAGCAATCAAAGGCCAAACCTCTGCAAGGACTGCTGTCAATAATCTCCAAAGCATATGCTGCCAAGAACATGGTGAGGGCACCATCAACATCCACTGATTAACTCAAAAGAGCAGACAAATGGTGTTTGTGCTTTCCCATTTACTGTGGTTTTAGTTTAAATGAATTTTCCTTACATAATGTAATTTTTTTCAGAAGGTTGAGTTTTCCCTATTGAATTTCCTTCTGTTTTTAGAGTGTTTAAAATGATTTGTATTTACTTTTTAACTTCTTTCATAACCTGACTTGTTTTAACTTGTCTGAGAAATTCTGAATTTACAGTGAATTGATAAAATTGTATTGAAAGTCAATATTAGTTTTAGAGAGCAAGATAATACCAGTATATTTTAGTAATCATGTATTAAAATGCCGTAGCACTTTCTAAATCTTACTTTGTTGTCCTCTGTAACACGAGGGGCACAATTCTGTAACATGTGGGCCTGCTCATTGTAGTTTCTGTCCTGCCCAGTTCCCACAGCCAGTAAGCTCCAAAGAAATTACACAGAGAGTCTACATTAGGTTATAAACTGATTGGCCCATTAGCTCAGGCTTTGTATTAGCTCTTATAATATATATTATCCCATTATTCTTATCTATGTTAGCCATATGGCTCAGTACCTTTTTCAGAGGGGTAGGTCACATTCTGCTTCTTCTGTAGTCTGGGCAGGACTGCCAAGGGAGCTTCCTGCTTCCCAGAATTCTCCTATTCTCAATGCCCTGCCTCTACTTCCTGTCTGGTTTTCCTGCCTATGCTTCCTGCCTGGCTATCGACCAACCAGCATTTATTTAAAATCTGATTGATAGAATACAGCCACTTCTCCCACACCAGTCCTTTAAACAGTTAAAATTTCTTTCAAATAATGCAATATTAAAATTATCCTTACTACAATAAATTTCCATGATGTCTTCAAGTTATTGGTTATCAAGTTCATGCAAAATTAGTCAATCGGAAATAAATCAGATAGGACCATGATTACGACAGAGTTCAAATATTTTCATGTCAGGTGGAAAAAGCAGCTGCGGAGGAAGTTCAGTGAGGAACAGGGAAGTCACACTCTGCCCATCACTGCTGTTAAATCACAAACATGACTCATGATTTTGGTTAGGTTTAGGTATTTATCAAACATTGTGAAGTTTGGAACTCTCATATACCCGAGCTGACTCACTTTTTTCTTCCAGGTCTCAGAGCTTTCTGTAAGACATAAAAGTATTAGCTTATTCAACTGGGAAAATGTGTTAAGTGAAATTAACCCAATTTTGTTATTTTGTAACAATATTTGGATAGTGAGAAAAATCATATAAGCTTATGTTAATATTTATTTTTAAAGATTTGAATGCATTCACTATAAAGATTTGTATATATTAAATGTTATATTTACTATGAGGTTTTACTTTTTAAACATACATTTTTATTTATATTTCAAATGTGTTCATAATATGTTGAAACTTGCTCATATTTATTTGCTTATTTATGCTCTCATTTTACATTTTTTCTTGAAGTTAGGTATAAATTCTATTTTCACAGTGTAATGAAGAAATTTGGGTTAAGCATTTAAAATAATCTCTCAATGTCAAAAACCAATATTGTTTTTCCAATGTTGTTCCTGTCTTTTCCCTTCATTTTCTTGTGCCAGTTACTTTTAAGTAGTTTGGTATTCTAGTAATAATTTGTCTTAGGTACAGGTTTTTATATTGTTTTTCAATACTTTAGTCAGCTTGACTATAAACAGATATTAATGTTATATAATTCATGCAACAAGTTAATTCACATTGTACTTATGTGTTAAAATATTTAAGATGTTTACCCAAATTCAGAGAAATAAAGTAAATGAATTGGTGAAAATATACACATTAAATGTAAATTTGAAGTAAATATTTAAGCATTATCCAATCAGAGTATGAGTTTATTTGGGACTGAACTTTGGTCTGATACTTCTCTAAACATTTTATAGGAAATATAAAAGTTCCATACTCCAGGAATGCATACTTATTAGAAAGAAATCAGATTTCTGCTGATGGAGAAAGAGAAATTAAATCATAATGTGAATTTGAGGTTTGAGACCCGTCTAATTAAATAGTGGAGTAGTGGTAACAATAACCGTGGGAACTGTAGCATTCTAGCAGTATGACAGGAAGTTTCTTCTATCTTCCATAGATGAATAAATATAATCCCATAGTAATGCCGCCAGAGAGTTCTCCTGGGTCATTAATTTTGTCTGCATATTGCATATGGTAAAGGGAAGTCCAAGGACACACAAGAAGTGGGAAACAAATTTTATGACCAGTTACCTGGATCCTGAGATTCCACACTGTCACAATGCATGAACTTAGAAAGCATCAGTTCTAAATGCTATAGCAGTCTTCAGACAATCATCTCAGACACTATGAAGTATGGATGCATGCCTGAGATCTGTGTGATGAATTCCAACTCTCTCCACAGTGTTCTTGGTTTATTACACAAGTAAAAGAATTTACAATTCTTATTATTCTTATCTGAATCATTTATTTACACATAAAATAAAAATACTAAAAGTTTCTTGTAAATCGCACACAATTTGAAGTGCTGGTACATTGTAATAAACTGGATTGGAGGACTCGGGAGATAGACAAACACAGAGATAGCTGATCTAAGTAAAGTGAGAAGAACCTACAGTCCAGTGTTCTGCTGCAGTGCTCTGGCAAGGCTGATTGTACACCTCCTCTCCCTAGTGCTGCTCGCACCATCTCTAGGGCTGGGCTGTGGCTTTGTCTCTTCCCCTAAGAAATATGGCTCCTTGTTGATGTCACTTACTACTAACATTAACAAAGATGAAGACTTTTCAGTGAAAGCTGTAAGTTTTAAAATGCATGCCAGCTATATTTATTGCGCAAGGTATCTGAACAAAAAGGAGTGTTCAACTGAAATACAGAAGTCTGTTGTTTTCCTTAAGATTTCCTGGTGCTATCCCAGTCTCACTTCAAGGACATTTAGACCATGTGCCCAGAAGGAAGTCTGCTTTGCAAGTCTATTGTTGTCCTTGTTCCACTCATGTTTGGACAGACATGTTACCGGTGGTGCTTCTGACATGTCTAGGAGACATGGCCTTAGAAAAAAATTCCTGATCCTCTGGCTCTTTTACTATCTCTCTTCTGTGATATTCTCTGAGTCTTAGGGGCAAAAGCTGCTTTGTAGACCTATTCATTGGGACAGGGCTCCACAGTTAAGATCTGCTATAATTTTCTGCGTGGTCTCTGTCTTTACAGAGAAGTTTCCTCAAAGAAGAATGAAAGAATGAAGACTATGCTTACAAGGACAACCATTGAGAATGAAGTTAGAAATTATATTGCTGTAGTAAAGTGGTAGCTGTAGGTTCTTCTCTAAGATCCGTGACCTCACTAGCCCTGGGTAGTTGGCTAGGTTTATTTCAATAGTGATACAAGTTATTCACATGAATCTAGAAAAGACCTTTAATTCTAGATTATATTAATTCTAGATTATATTGCCTCTACTCCCCTGTGACTATATTTCAGTTATATACAACAAGGCCTGGCTTTAATTTTGCTTATTTTATGGTTTGTTATTATGAAATTAGCATAAAAGTCAAGAATTTCATTTTGTAACAAACTTTGCATTTGTGGATCCTCCCTTGCCCCTATCCCATACCACTACTCAGTCCTATTGGCCCCCTTCATGGCCCCAGGATCCCATCTTCTGCATTCCTGTTGTATTTTCTTTCCCTTTCCCAGTTGGGACCTTTTATTAATACACAAAATGATTTAAAGTTAGTCACATGTTTTATACACTGTCATCAGTGAAAATAAATCAATACGTAATACTGCACTGAAAACTTGGAAGAATAATATTAAACATAATTGATTGATATAGCTGTTAACATTATTATCAATGATATTAGTAATAATAACCATTTTTACACACTTACTACATACACTTTCACCAGACAGTAGTTGTTTGCAACACCAGTTTTACTTATTGAAATCCCTTGACAAGCTCATGCAGTATTAATAAATTAACCAGAAGAAGTTGTATTATTAACATAAGGGCCTTTTCTTAAAAAAATTATAGTTTTAATGACAACACTATCTTAATTGCAATTACTGCTTCTGCTGTACAAGTGTGTTAAGAACTGTGTAATATCATTGACAGTCTACCGGGTTGCACTGATAGCTGAAAAAGCCTCATTAATATACAGTAGTTGCTCCAACATGGGAAACACTTTGTCTAGGTATGTCTATGTCAGCATAAGCACTTGGCATCATAAATTCCTCCACATTCAGTCCTTTGTCCTGGTGTATGAGGCCAGTAACTGCTCAGATGAGTGGGAAGCAGAGTGCTCCCATGTTTCCCAGACATTTCACAGTTCACAACCTCCACACCAGCCTTCAGTGAAGGATGATTGTGACGAGTGCTCACCCACATTCTCCACTGAAGATCATTTAGTGTTAGAGGTGAATTGTCATCAGCTAACAACACTTATTAATATATACGCACTCATTAGCAACAAAATGGCTACTTCAAAGTATTGAAGTATATTTATTAAATAAAATTCAGATAGACAGTAAAACCATATACAAACCAGCTGCAAACATTGCACTATAATAGCTTGGCATGTTACTTTGCTTTTTACAGAGAAGGACTATTTTAATATTTCAATACTTAGTTTCAATAAATGGTCAGAAAACAATTTTGAAAAGGATGATATCTAGGAAGGGTAGAACTCATGGACGAGGCATAATACATCATGAAGACACTGCTCAGAATAAGAGGATCTCAACAAAAGGTGCTACTGTAGCCGCAGCAACTCCACTGGGTGGAGGCTGGAGGTTAGCAACAGAACCTAAGCTAGGTGGATCATCCCTATGTAGTTACAGCTAAATTGGGGAGGTCAGAAGAAAGCCACCAGAGAACAGGGTTGGATGAGGTTCATTAGCAAATGCATGTACCTGAGTTTCACACCTTTCTCTAAGACTTAATTGATACCTTCTAAATGATAAAGGATTTATGAAGCTTGAAGAAAAGAATATATAAATTAAAAGTTTCTAGAATACAGTAAGTGAAATACTAATAATCAAGCTCTAATTTCATCCACAGAAAGTTGAGCAAATGCATAAAAAATAATCATCTTATACCAAGAATACTAAGAATATTTTAGTGAAAACTCACAATCCTGAGTAAGAACTGCAATATTATTAAGTATGATGTCAACAAATAGTCTCATCATCACTTCTTTAAACATGTCTGCTTGCATCATGTCTGCTGTGCATCACCCATAGTAATTCATGCCCACTGTTCCTTGATTCAGCATGGGATACAAAGTGAGAACTGGTGTAAATACTCACACATTCACAGAGTTGGGAGAGGAGAATAAAAAACATTCATAGTTATGATTTAAGTAGTATGAAATATAATAAACCTCAGAACAGATTGCTTATAGAGAACTATTTATATTTCTTAAGTGTCTGTCTTATGTGTGATGATTACAGATCTATCATTTTGTATAGAAAGTAAATAAAATTTCTAATATTTATGAAGAGACACAGTCAATTTTTACTAATTACAATTTAAGTTTTAAAATAATTTTAACCAGTTTTACACAAAGAAAATCATAAAAACAAGCAAAATGAAAGCCCTATCCCCGCAGATAAGTTCACTGCATCAGGGTATTTGACAAATTGCCATCAATTTTACTGTCTAACTATTCAATGATTTTAAATAACATGCTTTATTTCAATATTGATTACTCAAAAGTGATTAATTGTAAAATTATTTACATTTTCTTCTACTAAAATCTATATGTGATGTATAATTTAACAATGAAAGCACCCTATATCATGGTGGTGTTTTTGTTGTGTATTTGCATTTATGAACAGAAAATATTTAAAAAGTAATGATAATAATTGTCTTTAGTTGTTGTGATTATGGGTTTCTTTACTAGGTAATTTAGTACTTCCATGCTTTCTAGTATTTAGCAAGTAAGTTTTTTGCAATTAACTTTTTTAAAAAAAGAAAATTTCAGACTTTGTTTGCAAATGGGTCTTTTAGTTTTCTTTTTCTCTGCTCTTATTTGTATAATATGAAGTTAAATTGTTGATATTGGATTTCTGTTTAAGTGATATCTTAGACCGTTACTGACTTAAAACATAAATACTTGGGGCTCTGGAGATTCTACTTGCTCCTCCTAGATTATGGATAATTTTTTTAATTAAAGCTTAATACACTTAAATCAAAATCAGATTTAATTCCACAACATGATTAGTTTTAAACTTTAATATGGCACACTAAAATAAAGCACTTTAGGCAAGAAACATAGTACTCTACAGACATTGCACTGGAAAGGCCCTGGGCAGAGAATTCTGTGAATCAGACCTAGGACCAGAATCCAAATGGGGTGTTCATTGCCAAATACTGAGGGCAAGCCATTAAGAAATGTGCTGTTGTTACTTATTATTTGATTTTGTTTTATTTTTTAAAACTTTGGTTGTTCATTTATAGTGGCTATTTAAGGAAGAGTTATATTTAAGTCAGTAGTTATATTTCAACATCAAGTGCAACCTGTATTTGGTAGAAAGAATGTAAGCTCTATATGTAGTCAGAATATTACAAAATAATCTGATGAGCTGATGAAATTGACTTACAGGAGGAGAGCAACAGTGATGTTAAATAAGAGCTTTGTAATAATTGACAGTAACAAAATTGGGGACATTTTGTAATAAACACTGATTTTTACATCATCTCACATTCTTTTCCAGAATAACACATCATTCTGTTTCCATTTCACATTGCCAATAAAGGCGAGTTAAAGGAAAACACAGGCACTGGCAAACACAATTATCCACTGAAGCTTGCTACTGGCAGGGTGTAAAGACTTGTCTGAATCTTGAGTAGTCCACTGCCTCCTGGCTTTTGTGCTGTAGGGCTGTGCTTCATCATGTTATATGGGAGCTCAACACACTGTGACTCATTTAAAAAGAATGCAGTGGTACAAACTATGATGCAGGAAACAAAATTTATGTGGCAGATTTCTGATATTAATGCTTTATACCCAATTAGATCCTTTTAGTGTATATATATTTCATTTCCAATGTAGTGTCAAATGCTAACCCTCCATCAACACTATGATTCTGTGGTTTCTTTGACTATCTGTTGGACATCTTATATTCTCAGTAATTTTGAGATTAAATTTGTAATTAGCATAAAAAAGCAAAATAATCATGTTTTGTCAATACTGTGCATTATTGATTAGTCTCATTAATATGTTATTATTGCTAGAACCATCCATGTATAATTTAAATTAATGTGGATCTCTACCATTGATCTGGTTTAAATGAATCTACAGTATAATTATGAGCAATTTGAAATTATGAAATAGCTCAGAAATAACTGAAGACCTACATGAATAAATAAGTAAATAAAATTTCAACATAACTTCTTAGTATAAGAAGGTCAGTTTTTAGTAAACTTATTATTTTAAATATAAACAATGTCTTCATGGTCAAAACGTGTAGAGATGAGCATATGTAACTGATAATTGGAAAATATTAGACAGTTTACACATGTTGTAGACCTCCCAAGACAGCCATGATACATGAAGCTGTCTTGGAAAAAGAGTGAGCATGTCTCTAATGGCAAAGGAAGGAGCAATGTTGTGCTAAAGGCACATTTTTGGTAGCAAGGCAGAAAGCTAGGGATCTCTGGAAATGTCTGGTTTTTATCCAGCAGCTCTTCCACAACCCACTAAAGTTCTCATGCTACTAATTTCAGGAGTTCACATGGCATCAAGCACCAGAACAGCTTCAACATAACAAACATAATAAAGATTTGTGATAGTAAATGTAAAAATTGTGGGTACATTTCTCCCTTACAGTTTACATAATCCTTTAACTGTCAATGTTGTTAATCTAAGCCTATTCTGGTAGTTTGAGACATTCCTCTTAAGAAAGATCAAGTGTGGTGTCTGGACAGATGATCAGCTGATAACAGAACATGCCATCTTCCAGAAGACCCAAGTTCAGGTCCCAGATCCATGTCAGGAGGCTCGCAGTACCTACCACTCCAACTTCAGGACATCTGACACTTTCCTTGTGACTGTGGGTACCTGTGCTCCTGTATATGGATTCCTATATGGATACAGACAAAATCCCACACACATGATTGAAATATTCTTCTAAAAAGAGAATTCAAATGTAGTGTAAAATAAATCAAAGCCTTGCTTATATAAATCACATATGCCATAGAACATGTTTCTTTACACAGATTGGTTATTGAGGGTTCTTTACTGTTACTTGTTTCCCCAAACAACATCTCTATCTTTTATTTTTATCTCTCTACAGGTGAGGTTAGGTAGGAGGAGACTGCTCTTTTGTTTCCAACCACTCAGATGCAAATAATCACATAGAAACTGTATTAATTACAACAATGCTTTGCCAATATCTTAGGCATATTTCTGGCTAACTATTAAATCTTAAATTAACCTATTTCTATTAATCTGTATATTGCCATGGGGCTGTGGCTTACCAGAAAGGTTCTGGGTCCTTCTCCTTTGGCAGCTACATGATGTCTCCTTAATTCCACCTACTTTCTCTATTTATCTCTGTTTGAATTTCCCACCTGGCTTTGCTCTGCTAAGCTATTGGCTCTAACAGCTGTATTTTTTAACCAATGATAATAAAGCACATTCACAGCATACAGAGGGGAATCCCACATCAGGGTTATAGATCCCATCATAATGCAAAATGGTCAGAAAGAGAAAACCAAGGAGCTTACAAGTCGTCATGCCTTATTCACAGATGGAAGTTTCCAAATGATCTGGAACTGTATTTACATTAGCATTTGCTTTGCACTATCAATCATGACTCTAATATCAACCAGGACAGGATAATAGCAGAGCATTGAAATTCAGATATATGTAGTACATAAGACATAAAAACACTTATCATCACGCTAAAGTGGAGTGCAAAAACCTAGGAGATGATGTGTCTATGAGTACTGATTGGAGCTGAAATAGTGTGGACTGGGTAAAAGAGGGTGAATCAACACACAAAAGTGACTCATGGAAGCATTAACTGGAAGGCTTAAGTGTCTTTATAATGTAAGCAGTTAAGAACTGTGTGCAGTTTTGAAACAAAGACATAGATAAAATAATTTTATTGTAATATATAATTTTTCAAAAATATTAAGCATTCATAATATTTCAACATATAACTAGACCTCATTTTTCATCTATTCAGTTGAATTATGTTAGAACATAATGCAATGCTATTCATTCAATTGTATTTAAATAACATAAATATTTGAACTGCCTATAATTTACATGAATGGTTAAACAGTGATATTTTAGTTGAATTACATCTTACAGTAACTTCATTGAAAATCCTTTTGTTCCTTTTAGAAATATCTATGGGTTAAATAAGTGTACCCAACTGTGAAAATGTGAAAAAATATCTCAGCATATATTAAAGTTTATTGGTTTTGTAAAATAATTGGTTGTAGGTTTAAAAAGGTATTTCAATTAGTAAAAAGATCTCTAATGTGGTAGAAAATTGGTCCATACCTAGGTCCTGCCAGGTGTACAGGGTACAAAAACAGTGGTGTGACTTGGATGGCAGGTGACAATTTTGACTCTGATAAAAGGAAACCTGTGGAATTCACATGCATAAAATTTAAAGCAATTGTTTAACATGGGAAGGGTGATCAGATGAACATTTTTTAACTAACCATGCAGAATAAAGCAATGCTCCTCAGCAACTGGTGGGATATTGGATCCAATCTACACTCTGCTATAATTTTTAACTGACTTCATCTTGTTCATGGCATAGGCAGGTAATCACGTTCCTGTGAGTTCATATGTGCAGCATCCATGTCATATCCAAAGGCTACTATTTTATAAAGTTCTCATCATCCAGGGGGAATGATATTTAGGTGGAGGCAGAGTTCGTGTGTGTGAGGGGGATATGATCAAGATATATTGTATACGTATAAAAAAATTTCAAAGAAGGGTAAGATAAAATAATGATGCCATGGGTTGTCTGGTACTGCACTGATGTGGGAAGTTTTTCTGTATATGTGTTGTTTTTATTAGTTGATGAATAATGTTATTTTGGCCAATGGCTTAGCAGAGTAAATCCAGGCAAGAAATCAGAATAGAGAGAGAGAGTAGGCAGAGTCAAACAGATGCCATGTAGCTGTCAAAGGAGGCAGATGTCAAAGAGCTGATCAAAAAGCTAAAGGTAACAAGCCATGTGCCTCATGGTAAAATATAAAGTATTAGAAATGAGTTAATTTAAGATATAAGAGCTAACTAGAAATACGCAAAAGTTATTGGCCGAACAGTGTTGCAATTAATATAGTTTTGTGTGATTATTTGGGTATGCGTATTCAGGAAATGAATGAACAGTTTCTGTTCACAAAATGCCACCTACTGTCTGGGGCATGGATCCACATAAGACCTATAAAAGCTTAAGAAATAAAAAGGGTTTCTAGACCCACAAAAATGGGAGCCAAGCACTGCTTCTTGGTAGTCACATTTTTTTTTTCAGATAGGTCTGTTTGCTGGCCCCAGCTGAGGCATGGCTTTTTTAAGAGACATCTTCTTGGATTATGGGCACATAAGGCTCTGGTTCTTTTAGGAGGATCAGCTACAGAGCACTTTAATGGGGTCTGTGAGCAGTGTGTTACAAATTGCTTAATGGTGACCTAGACCCACTGTGTCCCTGGAGCTGGAATGGTAAGTATGGCTCCCAGGATCAGTGAACAAACTTTCACCGTGTTGGACTGGGTAGAGCAAATAGGCAAGGTCACAGAGTTGGTCCTACTCATTCCTGCTTAGCATTTAAAATAAAAGGTGTTCCTGGTCAGAAAATGATTACAGATACACAATAAAGACAGATTTAGACAAAAATAAACCTTTAAACAAGTACATTTTAAAAATATACATAGGCTTTGAAGAAAAGTATAGACAGTTATAAAAAGCAGAATATAAAAGTGTACAAATATACATAGATTACAGGAGTAAAGATAATAAATATTAAAAAATAATACAGTTAAAAAGCCATATAAAAATGTAAAATACACAGAGAGTCTGGATAAGTATACTACTCTTTGAATTTTTTGACAACACAGAGATATTTGATTCTGGGTGCTGCTATGTTAAACCAACATAAAGTTATCTTGACTTTAAAACTTGGGTGTAAGGGATGTTATTTTAAAAAAAGAGGTTCTGCTTTTGTTTCCACAGAAGATGAGAACATGTGGATTCTTCCCATGCTAATATGGTTTGATGGAAGAAGACTCCGCAAAAGGTGTCCATGTACTCTGAAAATACCTTGCCCAACGAATAGTAGAAAGCAGTTTAGAGAAAACTATGCCCAAACTTTAACAATGACTGTTTATAAATGTTCATTTTTATTTAAAGGGGTTGATTATAAGTGGTTAAATGACCATTGTCAATCTTTTTCTAAAAAAATTAAGGGAGTATGATATAGAGATGAATATTTTATATTGGTATGGACTTTTGATGATGCAAATTTAATATAAAATTTTCTATATGTATATTCCTACCCTTGTTGAAGGTATTATGTTGATATACCTCATTTAAAATGTAATGTATAATTAAAAATTACAGATTAATAGATAGTCATTTATAATAATTGAACTTGTAGTCATATTAGGTTTTCTAGAGATAAAGAGAAATATTTCAGTTGGATAGAAAATCTTTAATTCATTCAAATAATGTTTTAAGAACTTAGACATTTCTCGACAATGAGACATGCCTGCTTCTGGCAGCACCATTTACTTAAGACAGGCTGATGGACATTGAAGAAACCCATTATGAAATTTGCCTTCAATATGACAAGGCTAGCCATTTCAGCAAGAAACTGCTCTTGCCTTGACTGCTTGATGGTATTCTGTATAAACTAGACATGCAAGACTCACAGAAAAGTGACTGCTGAACTTTCCAAAAGATGCAGTGGTTCTTCAAGCTTCAAGCTTCCTATTTCACAGAAGAAATTGTCAGACATTCTGTAGGACGCAGATGAAAGGAATTGATGAACTATGCCAATACAAGGCAGAACAGATCTTCAAATTTCCTGCTTCATGGAAAAATCTGCTGAATACTATGGGGCTGTAGACTGAAGACAGATGCCCCAATATTACAGAAGAATTGAGTGACTATTCAGGCATCAAGATGTTTCTGTCAGTTCTAGACCATCAGAAGTTGCTTGCAATGCACTTTCTATTTACTAGGTAATATTGTAACCTTCTCAGGTCTTTGAAGATTTAAAGACAGATGGTTATAGTTATAGTTTTCCTTGGTTATGACAAAGAATAAATTAGATATAAAACTTAGACTCAGAAAGGTAGTATAGATAATAGAGTATTTTTCTTAATTTGCCAAATAGTATATGAACTAAATATTATAGCTATATATGGACTAAATATTATAATTCTTACTTGATAACTGTTTTATATATGCAATTTTGCTATGTAAAAGTTAAAAAAAACTTTCTTTTTAATTAGACAGAAATAGAGAGATAATGTGGGGTATCCTTCTGTGTATGTTGCTTTTATTAGTTGATAAATAAAGCCGTTTTGACCCTTGACTTAGCAGAGTAAAGCCAGGCAGGAAATCAGAATATATAGAGAGAATAGGCGGAGTCAAGTAGATGCCACGTAGCTGCCAAAAGAGGTAGACACCATGTAGCTGCCCAAGGAACAAGAGGAAATAAATGACGAGCCTCATGATAAAATATAGAAAAGTAGAAATTGGTTAATTTACATTGTAAGAGCTAGCTAGAAATACACCAAAGTCATTTGCCAAACAGTGTTGTAATTAATATAGTTTCTGTGTGATTATTCAGGTCTGGGTAGCTGGGACACAAATGAACAGTCTCCATTTACGTTGCGCAGGTTGGAAGTTTCTCATAGGCATCATTTCGTGTCTTCTCCCCATAGTAATTCAAGACTTTGGGACTGGAATAAGGGCTAATCTCTATGATTCTCATTCATACCCTGGCTATAGTTGTTTTGTAATAGTCATTGCATACATGCACAAAAACACATACAATCAACACAGTGCATTTTTCACCAAGAAATTGCAATTTTTATTCAATTAAATATGCAGGTGGCTTGTTTTTTTCTCACTATCTCAAGACTCGAGTATATATTTAGGGTTACATTTATTTTATGATAAACCATAGCTTTCTTGCTTATATGTTTTATAAGTAATAACTTTAAGGCTATTTCAAATGTATTGCATATCTCAATTTAGAACGTTAATTAGAGAATTTCTTATTTTATGGGAGTTGCCAAGCACTAAAGAATCTTTTGTGTATGAGTACATAATTTGCTACATGTCATCACATACTGCAAGCTATGAATATTGGCAAGTAGATTGTAGGAAATATTTATGCTTGCATATATGTGTGTGTGCATTTATATTTCAAACCCTCTTTATTAAATTCAATTTAACTATTAACCCCCAAATTATTAGAAAAATATGTAGAATAAATCTTCCAAAATAATTTTCATTCAAGTGACATGTTCTGTGCTGAATGATGGGGAACCCATTAATATTTTTATCCAGGTGTCACATTCTGTGTTTAATGTAGAACTTTTTGCAATACATATGAAGTTTTTCTTAATATTCCATGGTGTAGTGGTTTGTCAAAGTCATTGCTATCAAATAGGATGAAAAGCAAGTAAAGGAGACATGGAGAGGACATATATCCAACCAATTATGGAAAAGATGTAAAGCAAAAATAATGATACAGTGCCACACATTTCATACATGACAGTATTTTTTGTAATTTAATTTTTTACATTTATTGGTATGTCTTAGTTGTGACCAATGATATGGAGATTTAATAGAATATTTAAATTTCCAATAAAATTTATAATCGTGTACTATATTTAGTACAGTTATACAATATCTATGTATCTACACAGAGGTTGTATGCTTTTTTTTTTTTTTTTGGTTTTTTGAGACAGGGTTTCTCTGTGGTTTTGGAGTCTGTCCTGGAACTAGCTCTTGTAGACCAGGCTGGTCTCAAACTCACAGAGATCCGCCCGCCTCTGCCTCCCGAGTGCTGGGATTAAAGGCGTGCGCCACCTCCGCCCGGCTAGGTTGTATGTTTCTTAAAGGGATGATTTGCATTATGAGTGAATCAGTGCTTAAAACTCTGAGTTACTTCTATTTGCAATTTTATTAATAACTCATTATCAATATGCTTAACATTAGAAATAATGATGAAAGGAAACTATTTGTTATTTTCAGAGAAATGCTTATAGAATAATAGTGATAAGAATCATTTCTTTAACCACATAAATTTTATAATTTATGTTGTTCAGTGTCTTTCTTTTAGAGTTGAATACTGTATAAAATTAAGGGAAAAGTTAAGTTTTCATCTTCAGAGGAGCATTAGGGAAAAGAAGGTAGATATAAAAATCATTACAAAAATATAAGAGAGGCAGGCCCAGGCGGCGGAGGCACCGGCAGGCAGGCCCAGGTGGCGGAGGCACCAGCAGGCAGGCAGGCCCAGGCAGCGGAGGCACCAGCGTGCAAGCCAAGCCGTGGAGACACCAGCAAGCAGACTTGATGGATGCGGGATAGTACAAACATGAAACAGTGAAGCCCACACTGAGAGCAGATCGCCCTGCTACAATTAAATCAAACCCATTACATAGCATCAATAGGAGGAGATGGGCAGACACCAAGGCAAGAATTTACCCAACAATCTGAAAAACAACATGAAAACACCAGAACCCAATCTTACAACACAAGGACTTGAACACCCTAACACAGAAGAAGAGGAAAAAACTGACTTTATGAAAGCAATAGAGTCCCTTAAACAACATGTAAAAAAGTCCTCATAGAAATGGATGAGAAGTATAACAAAAAGTTTGAAGAAATGAGTAAATACGTAAATGATACCCTGGGAAACCAAGAAAAAATGATCAAACAGGTAATGGAAACAGTCCAAGAATTGAAAACTGAAATTGAAGCAAGGAAGAAAACACAAACTGAGGACCAGCTGGATATGGAAAATCTAGGTCAACAAGCAGAGACTACAGAAACAAACATAATCAATAGAATACAAGAGATAGAAGAAAGAATCTCAGATTCTGAAGACACCATAGAGAAAATAAACGGACTGATCAAAGAAAACAGCAAAACCAACAAATTCTCATCATAAAACATTCAGGAAATATGGGACACAATAAAAAGACCAAACCTAAGAATAATAGGGATACAAGAAGGAGAAGAGTCACAGCTCAAAGGTCCAGAAAATATTTTTAACAAAATTATGGAAGAAAACTTTCCCAACATAAAGATATTCCTTTGAATATTCAAGAAGCATACAGAACACCAAACAGACTGGATAAAAAAAAAGTCCCCTCGCTATATAATAATCAAAACACAAAATATACAGATTGAAGAAAGAATATTAAGAGCTGCAAAGGAAAAAGGCCAAGTAACTTATAAAGGTAAACCGATCAGACTTACACCTGACTTCTCTATGGAAACCATGAAAGCCAGAAGGTCCTGGATAGAGGTACTACAGAAACTAAGAGACCATGGATGCAAACCCAAACTACTATACCCAGCCAAGCTATCGTTCACTATCAATGAAGAAAACAAGACATTCCAGGATAAGAACAAATTTAAACAATACGTAGCCACAAATCCAGCCCTACAGAAAGTAATAGAAGGAAAATCACAACCCAAGGAATCCAACATTGCCAACACTGCCTACAATAACCCAGGCATCTAGCGACCCTTCAACAGCACAACTCAAAGAAGGGAGACACACAAACTCTTCTACAAAAAGCAATAAGAATAACCGGAGTAAACAACCACTGGCCATTAATATCACTTAATATTAATGGTCTCAATTCACCTATAAAAAGGCACAGGCTAAGAGATTGGATACGAAAACAGGATCCAACATTCTGCTGTTTGCAAGAAACACATCTCAACCACAAAGACAGGCATCTACTCAGAGAAAAGGGATGGGAAAAGGTTTTTCAAGCAAATGGTCCTAAGAAAAAAGCAGGTGTGGCCATACTGGTTTCTAACAAAACTGACTTCAAACTAAAATCAATCAGAAGAGATCGAGAGGGACACTTTATACTCATAACAGGAACAATTCAGCAGGATGAAGTCTCAATCCTGAATATCTATGGCCCTAATATAAAAGCACCCACTTATGTAAAAGAAATATTGCTAAAACTCAAGGCAGACATCAAATCACACACACTAGTAGTAGGAGACTTCAACACACCTCTCTCACCAATGGACAGGTCAATCAGACAGAAACCTAATAGAGAATTAAGAGAATTGTTGGAGGTAATGAAGCAAATGGACTTAACAGACATCTATAGAACACTCCACCCAAATAGGAAAGAATACACCTTATTCTCTGCAGCTCATGGAACCTTCTCGAAAATTGACCACATACTCGGAAACAAAGGAAACCTCCACAGATACAAAAAAATATCAGTGTCCACCTGTGTCTTATTAGATCACCATGGATTAAATTTAGAAGGCACCAACAATGCTACCTCCAGAAAGTCGACAAACTCATGGAAACTGAACAGTCAACTACTGAACCACACCTGGGTCAAGGAAGAAATTAAGAAAGAAATTAAAGTCTTCCTTGAATTTAATGAAAATAAAGAGACAACATACTCAAACCTATGGGACACGGTGAAAGCAGAACTAAGAGGAAAGTTCATAGCACTAAGTGCCCACTTAAAGAAAACGAAGAAAGCATACATTGGGGACTTAACAGCACACCTGAATGCTCTAGAAAAAAAGAAGCAGATGAGCCCAGGAGGAGTAGAAGACTGGAAATAATCAAACTGAGGGCAGAAATCAACAAAATAGAAACACAGAAAACAGTCCAAAGAATCAATGAAACAAAAAGTTGGTTCTTAGAGAAAATCAACAAGATCGACAAACCCCTATCCAAACTAATTAAACGACAGAGAGAGAACACGCAAATAAATAAGATCAGAAATGAAAAGGGGGACATAACCACAGACACAGAGGAAATTAAGAGAATCATTAGATCTTACTACAAAAGCCTGTATGCCACAAAACTGGAAAATGCAAAAGAAATGGACACTTTTTTAGATAAGTACTGTATACCAAACCTAAACCAAGACCAGTTGAACGATCGAAATAGACCTGTTAGTTGTGAAGAATTAGAAACTGTTATCAAAAATCTCCCTTCCAAAAAAAGCCCAGGACCAGATGGCTTCAATACAGAATTCTACCAGAACTTCCAAGAAGAGCTAACACCTATACTCCTTAATGTATTTCACAATATAGAAACAGAAGAGTCATTGCCAAATTTCTTTTATGAAGCTACATTTACCCTGATACCAAAACCACACAAAGACCCAACCAAGAAAGAGAATTACAACCTATATCACTCATGAACATCAATGCAAAAACTCTCAATAAACTACTGGCAAACCGAACCCAAGAACACATTAGAAAAATTATCTATTATGATCAAGTAAGCTTCATCCCAGAGATGCAGGGCTGGTTCAACATACAAAAATCTATCAATGTAATCAACCATATAAATAAACTGAAAGAAAAAAACCATATGATCATTTCATTAGATGCTGAAAAAGCATTCGACAAAATTCAACATCCCTTTATGATAAAGGTCTTGGAGAGATTAGGCATACAAGGGTCATACCTAAATATAATAAAAGCTATTTACAGCAAGCTGACAGCTAACATTAAATTAAACGGAGAATTATTTCCAGTCTTCTACTCCTTCTGGGTGCTTCAACCTAGATGCCCTTCAATGGAAGAATGGATGAAGAAAGTATGGAATATATATATATTAGAGTACTACTCAGTAGTAAAAAACAATGACTTTTTGAATTTTGCAGGCAAATGGACAGAAATAGAAAACACTATCCTGAGTGAGGTGAGCCAGACCCAAAAAGAGGAACATGGGATGTACTCACTCATATTTGGTTTCTAGCCATGAATAGGGGACGTTGAGCCTATTATGCGTGGTCCTAGAGAAGCTAATTAAGAAGGTGAACCCAAAGAAAAACATTTAGGCAATGAAAGGAGACAGAGACAAAGACCCACATTGGAGCACCGGACTGAAATCTCAAGGTCCAAATCATGAGCAGGAGACAGAGCACAAGCAAGGAACTTAGGACTGCGAGGGGGGCACCCACACACTGAGACAATGGGGATGCTCTATCAGGATCTCACCAAGGCCAGCTGGCCTGGGTCTGAAAAAGCATGGGATAAAACCGGAATTGCTGAACATAATGGACAATGAGGACTACTGAGAACTCAAGAACAATGGCAATGGGTTTTTGATCCTACTGCACGTACTGGCTTTGTGGGAGCCTAGGCAGTTTGGATGCTCACCTTACTAGACCTGGACGGAGGTGGGTGGTCCTTGGACTTCCCACAGGGCAGGGAACCCGGATTACTCTTAGGGATGATGAGGGAGGGGGACTTGATGGGGGAGGTGGTGGGGCGGAGGAGGCAGAAATCTTTAATAAATAAATAAACAATAAAAAGAAAAAAAATTAAACGGAGAAAAACTCAAAGCCATCCCACTAAAAACAGGAACACGACAAGAATGACCACTCTCTCCATACCTCTTCAATATAGTGCTTGAAGTTCTAGCAATAGCAATAAGACAACATAAGGGGATCAAGGGGATTCATATTGGAAAGGAAGAAGTTAAGCTTTTGTTATTTGCAGATGATATGATAGTATACATAAGCGACCCCAAAAACTCTACCAAAGAACACCTAGAGCTGATAAACACCTTTGGTAATGTGGCAGGTTACAAAATCAACTCCGAAAAATCAGTTGCCTTCCTATACACTAAGGATAAGGAAGCAGAGAGGGAAATCAGAGAAGCATCCCCTTTCACGATAGCCACCAATAGCATAAAATATCTTGGGGTAACTCTGACCAAGGAAGTGAAAGATCTATTTGACAAGAACTTTAAGTCTTTGAAGAAAGAAATTGAAGAGGATACCAGAAAATGGAAGGATCTCCCTTGCTCTTGGATTGGGAGGATCAACATAGTAAAAATGGCAATTCTACCAAAAGCAATCTATAGATTCAATGCAATCCCCATCAAAATTCTTCACAGATCTGGAGAAGACAATAGTCAACTTTATATGGAAAAACAAAAAACCCAGGATAGCCCAAACAATCTTATACAATAAAGGATCGTGCGGAGGCATTACCATCCCTGACTTCAAACTCTATTAAAGAGCTACAGTATTGAAAACAGCATGGTACTGGCATAAAAACAGAGAAGTCGACCAATGGAATTGAATAGAAGACCCTGACTTTAGCCTACAAACCTACGAACACCTGATTTTTGATAAAGGAGCTAAAAGTATACAATGGAAAAAAGAGAGCATCTTCAACAAAGTATGCTGGCAAAACTGGATGTCAATCTGTAGAAGAATGAAAATAGATCCATATCTATCACCATGCACATAACTCAAGTCCAAATGGATTAAAGACCTCAATATCAGTTCAAACACACTGAAGCTGATAGAAGAGAAAGTGGGAAGTACTCTACAACACATGGGCACGGGAGACCACTTCCTACGTATATCCCCAGCAGCACAAACACTAAGGATATCATTGAATAAATGGGACCTCCTGAGACTGAGAAGCTTCTGTAAATCAAAGGACACTTTCACTAAGACAGAAAGGCAACCCACTGACTGGGAGAACATCTTCACCAACACCGCAACTGACAAAGGTCTGATCTCCAAAATATATAAAGAACTCAAGAAACTAGACCGTAAAAGGTTAATCAATCCAATTATAAAATGGGGCACTGAGCTGAACAGAGAATTCTCAACAGAAGAAGTTCAAATGGCCAAAAGACACTTAAGATCATGCTCAACTTCCTTAGCGATCAGGGAAATGCAAATCAAGACAACATTAAGATACCATCTTACACCTGTCAGAATGGCTAAAATCAAAACCACCAATGATAGCCTCTGCTGGAGAGGTTGTGGAGAAAGGGGTACACTCATTCATTTCTGGTGGGAATGCAAACTTGTGCAACCACTTTGGAAAGCAGTGTGGCGGTTTCTCAGGAAATTCGGGATCAACCTACCCCTGGACCCAGCAATACCACTCTTGGGAATATACCCAAGAGATGCCCTATCATACAACAAAAGTATATGCTCAACTATGTTCATAGCAGCATTGTTTGTAATAGCCAGAACCTGGAAAAAGCCTAGATGCCCTTCAATGGAAGAATGGATGAAGAAAGTATGGAATATATACATATTCGAGTACTACTCAGCAGTAAAAAACAATGACTTCTTGAGTTTTGCATGCAAATGAATGGAAATAGAAACCACTATCCTGAGTGAGGTAAGCCAGACCCAAAAAGAGGAACATGGGATGTACTCACTCATATTTGGTTTCTAGCCATAAATAAAGGACATTGAGCCTATAATTCGTGATCCTAGAGAAGTTAAATAAGACGGTGAACCCAAAGAAAAACATATAGTCATCCTCCTGGATATTAACCTTCATCAGGCGATGAAAGGAGACAGAGACAGAGACCCACATTGGAGCACAGGACTGAAATCCCAAGGTCCAAATCAGGAGCAGAAGGAGAGAGAGTATGAGCAAGGAACTCAGGACCGCGAGGGGTGCACCCACACACTGAGACAATGGGGATGTTCTATCGGGAACTCACCAAGGCCAGCTGGCCTGGGTCTGAAAAAGCATGGGATAAAACCGGACTCGCTGAACATAGCGGATAATGAGGACTACTGAGAACTCAAGAACAATGGCAATGGGTTTTTGATCCTATTGCAAGTACTGGCTTTGTGGGAGCCTAGGTAGTTTGGATGCTCACCCTACTAGACCTGGATGGAGGTGGGTGATCCTTGGACCTCCCATAGGGCAGGGAACCCTGATTGTTCTTTGGGCTGAGGAGGGAGGAAGACTTGATTGGGGGAGGGAGAAGGAAATGGGAGGCGGGGGCGGGGAAGAGGCAGAAATCTTTAAGAAATAAATAAATTAATTAATTAAATATATATATATATAAGAGAAAAACCCTAGGAAATTATGTTAATGAATTCTTACTATATAGATAGATATAGATATAGATGATATAGATATAGATGATATAGATATAGATATAGATAGATATGTGTGTATGTGTACATGTATAAATATATGTAAACCAACTGTACAAATTTCCCATTGTTTTCTGAGAAAGAAACATATTTGATTTCAATACATATTAAACCTGATATCTGGATTGGCTTTGGAAATGAAGAACTATGTGTACTTCATTTACACTGCTGGTTCCAGAGAGCTAAATAATGGGTTCCTTGGTCAACTATACGATTCACCAGCATCTGCCAAATCAAGTCTAACACATTTGTCATGTGTGGTTTCAATAATACCAAGAGAGTCCGTTTATTTTTTTGATCATAAAAAACACATAAATGAACATTGTTACTGAAAGATGGTTAGGATCATAGTGGATTATTAGAGCTGAGTTTCCACCATGACTGTAATGTTATACATGAAAAAGAACAACATTTGTCACCTGGGACAGGGAAATATTTAACAAAGTCTGCCAGAATGAAGGTAGGACAAACAGTGATGGTTGTGGAGCAGCTTCACTCCCTTGAGATTACTACAATGCCTTTCTAACTTAGTAGAAACTAGCAGACCTGGTGGAAGACTTCCCTGATGGGATCAGCACGGTCACAGAAGACAGAAGGAAGAAAATCACTCTCTTGTTAGAGGTTTTCCTAAACCAACTGCTGCTGTTCTCTGAGGGAAGACTGTGCTCGCCTTAATGACTTAAAGTATTATTTAAACCATGCAGTGTATAAATACAATGATGGGTGACGCTAATATTTTATTTATGGAGGTTTGTCACCACTTCTTTGGACCCCACCTGCTATTGAGAGCATGTTCAAGTTTCACCAAAGGTCTTTAATAGAAAGTGGTTTTGGGGGGACTAAAATGTTTCCACAAAAGATTCTAATGGGTTCACACTAGTCGCCAACTTGATTTTTTCTGCTTCTCAGCTGTCTTTAGTTTCACAGTCCAAAGACCATCTGTCTAGGCAGGTGTTATCTCACTGGTATCTAAAAGTAGAAACTGAACATCATTATTTTTGAAATCTATTTAGAAATTGCAACCCAAGTGATAAAGTAACACAGGTCAGAGCTCAGCTCTGTCACAGATTTCTTCCTTCCAACAGATGGGCTACAAAATGGCTTATTTTGCATGAACCAGCTGCAAATTTAAGAAGCAAATGAGGGCTCTGGTGTCACATTGTGCAGAAAGATCATAGAGTCTAACAGGTACATCAGGAGTTTGTGGGGAGTAACAGCTTCAGCCAGTGTGTTTATTCTTTATAACACTGTGTTCGGAAGTATAAGAATCGGCCGCAAGCACCTCGTTCTAAAATCAAATTTGACAAAAAGATGCTTTAAGACCTAAAGCTGGAGAGATGGCTCAGAGGTTAAGAGCATTGCCTGCTCTTCCAAAGGTCCTGAGTTCAATTCCCAGCAACCACATGGTGGCTCACAACCATCTGTAATGGGGTCTGGTGCCCTCTTCTGGCCTTCAGGCATACACACAGACAGAATATTGTATACATAATAAATAAATAAATATTAAAAAAAAAAAGACCTAAAACGTCATGGGCCTTGACAACACTCCATGCTTTCACTAGAAAGTTCCAGTTCTCCTCAATTCAAAGTATATGGCCACAACTGACTATGCATAGCTTCCGTGCTGACGGTGGATTGACTCTCAAGAACATAACTTCAAGATATTGTTGTATGTGAGAATATTTAATTCTCTCACGCATTTGTCGTCCTTCCACAGGGGATTTCCACTATACACAGAAATAAAAAGATTGCACATATTTCTTATAGACATTCAGTTTATGTCGGTAGTTACGTTGACTCCAGTATTTTTCTTAATGTCCTTAAATATTTTGTAGCTAAGTTGTCTCAGAATTTACACCTTGCTATTTCATCATGACTTTTCTTGGTAAGTGGGGATATTAAGAAGCTCTAAATCATAGGCCAGGGAAAAGATAAACAGTGTGGTACAGAATCACAAGAAAACTTGACATCTGATAATTAAGCAGCAAGCAGTAACAGTTTTATTTTCCGTTACTATTTCTGTGTTCTGAGTAGGTTGATGTCTGTGTCACACATTATTTGAAGTCAAAATACATTAACCTGAAGGAAAACAAATATCAAGTTTGCATAGGAAATGACAATTTTTTTATATTTGATTTTTTCAGAATTAAAGGAAAGTTAGTTTGCTATTATGAGAAATTATATTGCTCAGAATATGGTTTTGATGAAAAACATGCATTATATTTTTTTATAAAAATGTAAAACTGATGATATTCTCAATATTCTGGAAATAGCTTTTGTAAAGTGTGTTGTGGAAGATAATCTCACAGTGTCATGTCTGGGAGCATCAAATCATTACACAGCTGAATGAGGGGGTTGCTTCTCTGGTAATCCAGATTTTAAAACGACTTGTGCAAAGACTATGTTGCATGTCCTGAACTTGCTAAGTGCACTGTACTAATGACCATGCCCCTAAATGTTCTTGACACTTTGATGTTATGGAAACTAAATGAACCTAAGTGAAGACCTGAAATATTGAATTCATGTCAAGCTGTGTTTCATGATTTCTATGAGGCACTTCCATCCAATCACTCAACACCTCTTACTATATATTTCAATAGAACTTGTAAGCTATCATTTTGCATTTTTAAACTGCATCCTCATACATCAAACATGACTCAAGTCAGAGCACTAGTTTGGTGTCGATTTCTCCTTAAATGTCTAGAATAACAGCAGGCAAGGGCTCAACTGTAGGACAGTAGCAGAATAATAAGATGCATAAAAATTTCCCGCCAAAAGAACAAAAACTAAATATTATGTGATATGCTTGTTTTTGTCAACAATGAGATTTTGTATACAAGAGCTAAGTAATTAAGAAACGCATGACTTTACCTTCTTGTTTAGCTTCTTTAGATCACAAAGAAGCTAAACAAGAGGGTAAACCCAAGGAAAAACATATAGTTATCCTCCTGGCTATGGGAAATAGACAAGATTGACGGGCAAAAAATTGGAATCTTGGGAGTGGGGTGGGATGGGGATAAGGGGGGATGGGGAGAGAATAGTGTGAAGGAGAGGATGAGGGGAACTTGGGGAAATGGGATGATTGGGGATAAAGGAAGGTTGGATAGGGGAGCAGGGAAACTCAAATCTTAGTTAAGGGAGCCACCTAAGGGTTGGCAAGAGACTTGAACTTGGAGTGGCTACCAGGTGCCCAGGGCAATGTCCCCAGTTAGTGCCTTGGGCACCTGAGGATAGGGAACCTGAAATGAACCTTTCCTCTAGCCATACTGATGAATATCTTGCATATCACCATAGAACCTTCATCTAGCGATGGACGGAGACAGAGACAGAGACCCACACTGGAGCACCGGACTGAGCTCCCAAGGTCCTAATGAGGAGCAGAAGGAGGGAGAACATGAACAAGGAAGTCAGGACCACGAGGGGTGCACCCACCCACTGAGACAGTGGGGCCTATCTATTGGGAGCTCACCAAGGCCAGCTGGACTGGGACTGAAAAAGCATGGGATAAAACCGGACTCTCTGAATGTGGCGGACAATGAGAGCTGACGAGAGGCCAAGGACAATAGCACAGGGTTTTGATCCTACTTCATGTTCTGGCTTTGTGGGAACCTAGACAGTTTGGATGTTCACCTTCCTAGACCTGGATGGAGGGGGGAGGACCTTGGACTTTCCACAGGGCAGGGAACCCTCACTGCTCTTGGGACTGGAGAGGGAGGAGAAGAGGAGTGGGGGGAGGGGGAGAGGGGCGGGAGGAGGGGGCGGGAAATGGGAGGCGGGGAGGAGGCAGAAAATTTTTTTTTCAATAAAAAAAAGAAAAAGAAAAAAGAAAAAAAGAAACGACATGAGGCACCAACGTGTGCCCTCAGCTGGGGAAGAGCAGTGCCAGCTGAGATGAAGTCTGAGAAGATTGCTGCCTCAGCAAGCAAACTAATGCTGCAAACGCTTCTCATTTTCTTATCCATGCCCTGCTTATACCTCATAGAATGGTATAGATTTCCTGTTACATGCACTAAGACTAGTAGAAAGTGACATCTCTCAAATAATGAGGAACAATAACAGAGAAATATGTTACATCTTTGTTTAATGGAACTGACATGGTGCAGAACAATGAAAAAATACACACGTGTCTAATTGCTCTGTGCCTATGCAAGATCACATTTAGAGAAAATTGTTATTTGGTTTTTAAAACTACATTTAAAGACATTCCTTTTATGTGGGAAAGTTTGTGAGCTTCTACGTTCTTGATTTTGCTTTAAAAATGTTTTCTTCTGCTGTCTTAATATGATAATCATTTTTGGTTTCGTTTATGTGAAAGGTTCTGCAGACTCTAGTCTTCAGTTTCCATAGGATACAATTACTAAAAAGTATTAAGGTATGATACTTTCATGTCTCTGCAGAAAATTCTAGAAGGAGCATAACTACATGAAAAATAGTGATATGATGTCACAAAGGGTGTGATTGTATTTAAAGAATAGAGGAACACAGTTTGGATATTATAGTCCCTATTAGTAAGTTTAATCTTGTAATTGGAAGAAAGTCTTTGATTAGAATGGTTTCCTCTTAGCTAACCTAAAGCATAGCAACAAAGTAGACTAGAGTTTCTGGCCAGGAAAAACTGGTGTTGCTGTTTCCTCTTGTAAGAAAAGCAAATGGAATGAAAGGCATAGTGATGTTGGGGTGTGATTTGAAGTTCCAGGATAGTTTTCTACAAATTAAGACCCTCAGTCGCTATTCTGGAGGCAACCATGTTGCATCTACATTGGTTGATCTTCTGTTCTCATTCAAAATATGGCTGTAGGGAGATGGGCAATCATCGGGTTGTAGCTCTTGGAAAGACAGATGTTTCTTTTAAGTTGGAAGCTTTGAGTGTGTAATGTTAGTGAGAGTCTTGAGCATTCTTGTGGGAGGGAGAAGTACTGCTTCTCATGTTTCCTAACTGTGTTCTATTTCAAACTCTGCAATTGTGGGTACATGAATCCCTAGAGTAGAGACCGATAATCCGAAGTTCTATCGTGTAAATTCATGCATCTGCAAAGAGTACCATGATTACCAACTGTTTCACTTTTCATGGGCACCTAGTCCTACTTAAGTAACGCTTTCTATTTAATTCTGGATTTCATTATTTATATATTTGTACCACAAACTTTTATATAGTAAGGGAAAGCACATAAAAATTCAAAGTTACATACGTTGAAACACATAATCCCATCACCCGTGAGGCTGAGGCTGAGAAATTATTGAAAGTTGAAGGCCATTTTGTACTAAATAATGAGTTCACCATCAGTTATGAAGCACAGCAAGACTAGTTAAAAATAATAAATTAGATTTTGTGTTGAATCACAAGATGCAATAACAAAATTAATTTAATGGGCAAGGTTGATAGTTTCTCAAAACCATAAATTGATTAAACATAAATCTTGGTAACAGTAACTTCATCTCCCAGCAAAAAAGTAAATATATGCAAAAAAAGTAAAGTCTGATGATGATCACAGGAAGTAAATAAACATATATCAGAATAGGGCTGCTGAGGTAGGAACAGCAAGGGACACTAGAACTCCAGGGGAGGGACTTCAACCTAGATGGCGGTTCTTCTGTGCACCCAACCTAATTATAGGATGAGTGTGATCAATAGGGTACTGAGCGGGTGTCCATGAGTGATGAGACAAGGGAACTAACATGTAAAAAGATGGAGAGTCTGTAATAATTCTAATAATTGAAAACAAAGTTATGTTGCTGAAATAGGCCCCCAGAGGTGATGAACATATTACCAGGACTCCAGTCATGTTTGCTTGTGGAGTGCGAGCCGGGCACTGAACTGTGTCCCACTCTGACACGGTATAAACGGTCTTTGTGTAGACAGACGCTGAGTCATGATGCCTAGGGGGTCCAAACATCGGCAAGAGTTCCAAAGAGCTCTAGTACTTTCGCTAATATCGGATGAGGACAATTCCAAATAACTTGGAATTTAATATTTCAAATCCGTTTTTAAATAGCACATATTTTGAGAAAACTTCCCTCCTTACCTGCTACTTACCAACAGTATTTAGAGTAAGAGCTTTGTTTGTAAAAGGGTAGGTAGACTTTCTCTGACTGACGAAGCTTGTCTCCAGCCTGTTAGGTTTTTAAAAATACTTTTATTTCTGTCTTATATAATCTTCCCATGTTCCAAATTCTACTGTAAATTATTTGCAAACATTTTAGAATTAGGGATTATTCTTAAATTAAAAATAACACAGACATATAAGAGTTCCCAGCTGATCTATAATGGATATAGTTCTGTCAATCCAAGGAGCAGGCATTTTTAGGTCATAAACACTCCTAACTCTCACAAGATCTAGCTCATGTAAAATAGATGATTTCTGGCAATAGTTAGAATTGCCTTGGGTTTTCATATGCAGCATGAAGAAAACTAGAGAATGTCTGGCAGACTCAGTTATATAACTTTCTATTCTCAATTCATAATGAAAACTGAAGCGTCTAATAGTAAAATATTCAAATTATCAATTTAGTGTCCACAGAAATTTAAAACAAGTATGATGGTCTAAACAAGCGACCTGGGCATTGGCACACACCTATTAAGTGTACCTTAAGCTTGTAAAAAGTTGGACCTTTATCTGAGAATCATGAGCAAACACATGCTGTATCTGTAATTTCTGCACACATTTGCCTCTGTAAGTGCCTCTGTCACATATATGATCAAGGTGACATGCGTGGAGTTAAGAAAAGTCATTTTCCCTTTCCTGATTTTGTTTATTTAAAGGTTTATTTTTAGAACCTTTTAGCTTTGTGCATATGTGTGGTGTCAGGGATGCTCTAAGCACACGTGAGTACGGTTGGTATTGTCACGAAGGAGTTTTCGGGAACTCAGAGTTAACGACTCCTGTGAGCCCAGTGTGGGTGATGAGAACCACAGTCTGGTCCTCTGCAAGAGTGTCTGCACTTTTAACTACCGAACCTTCTCCACATCCCACTTATATTTCATTCTTCTAAAGAACAGAACGTATAAATTCTGTTCCTGGGTCTTGGCGACGGTACAATTGTTTCAGTGCTTGCTATGCTTGCTGCATTATATCCCAGCATTCCTGTGGGGTATGCCCTGTGGATGTTGGTAACTGAACTGGGTCCTCTGGAAGGGTAGCAGGTGCACTCAATTGCTGAGCTGTCTTTCTAGCTCCAACAAGATGTTTATATGTTAACCTGAAATGCGTCCTCTATAGGAAGTGATCTTGTTTGCCACACGCTAGAAGTCCCAGGGCATTCTTCTCACAAGTGACATTGCTAATAGATCAAGATGTAACGTTAAAAAAATAATCCTCTTCTATTATATAAAGAACAAAGGTGGATAGATTCTGAATGCGCAGGCATCTTTTGTTGGCACATTTATTGACAAAGGTATTCACAGAAATAATGTATTTGTCCCTGACTGGGAGTCTTAAAGACCACGAATGACATTACATTTTGAAAGCGATAGTTAACCAAATTATATCTAAGTACCCTCCAGGGATCCAAGCGCAGAGTTAATTTCAATTTTGTAAAAGCAATGTTGAAACTACGTCCCTGAACTACTCGGGCTTACTTTGTTGCTATACCGAATAGAGTATACTACCAATATCTAACAAATGCTCATCACCAAAATTTTGTTTAATATTGATTTCCAAACAAGGCACAGGAACTTCTAGAATCTACGCCTTCCCTGTGCCCAGTTCCTCCCATTCTCTCCGTATGTAATTAAAAGGGAACAGCACTAGATAGCGCAGAAGTATGAGAGTTCCAAATCACATTCCTACATTTTAGTACACTTTGAAACTTTGCATACTTTGAAACACTCTGGTGTTAAAACTAAAACTCTCAATTTGATTTGATAGTTGGAATCTGTAGCGTGTTAGCAGGTGTTCCCACATTCAGTATGGAGGGGAGGTCTCTACGAACTGAATTCAATCTAGGTGAACTTTTTAATGTTTTATTTCATTTTCAATGCTATGTACATATTTAGGTATTGATCCCTGAGTGCAGGCACCTGAGAGGCCAGAGGTGGGGTGGGGCCCCTCAAACTGTAGTCACAGTTAGTGATGAGCCGCCAGATGTAAATGCTGGGAGCTCAAGTCCTCTACAAGGGCACTGAGTATATTAACCGCAGAGGCCTCTCTCCAGACCACTCTCCATTCTAATTAACAAGCAATATAAGGGGTTTTCTCTTGGAATTTTCATTCATGCTTTGCTTCCATCATCCTGCCCATTGCAGTATTACCACTTCCACTTCCATATTTCATCTGTTGTACTTTCCCACCTCCAAAGCTTGGACAAATGTATTTAAACGTCGCGTGACTTAGTTTCTGTCTTAGAGAATAATGTGTATTTTGTTATTTTTATATATTTAACACATATATAGATATTTAACAAAATAAATAAAGATCTATATTCAGGATATTGAAATACTTTATATTGAAATATTTAAATATTAAATACTATAATTTCTAAAGTCAGTTTTTAATATTTTGGATTACATGTATGTGTGTGTGCATGCATGTGGGTGTGCATGTGACTGCATGTGTTCACAGAGGTCAGAGGCCTTCCTTGGCTATCCTGGAACTGGTGGCACATGTGGTTGTGAATTTCTGTGAAGCCTGGGAGTCAGATGTCTTTCTTTTGAAATAGTACTATACCTTTTTAGCTACTGAGTCATCTCTCCAGCCTCGAGAAAGAAATGCTTAAATTTATATAATATGACTTTAGTTTGAGGGGACCCACCCCACTACTGTCCTCTTAGACCCCTGCATTCAAGGATAAATAGCCACATAACATTGAAAATAAAGCATCAGAAGAATTCAGCTAGATCGCATTCAATTCACAGAGACCTTCCCTCTTGACTGCTAACATGACTACAGGCTCCTACTATCATGACAGATTTAACTTTGACACTAGCATGTTTCAAAGATGCAGGAATATCATTTGGCACCCCAATAACTCCTCCCTCTCTTAAAAATTAAATTATGGGGTCTGTCCATTGGAGTTAGTTATCAAGTGAATTAACTTTAATTATTTGATCAGAAATCAGACCTATTGAAGTTTATTTGTAGGCCTGTGTACACAAACTCAGATGCCACGACAGATTTCTGTAAACCACACTGTGTTGCAAACTGAGTGTGTCCTCCCCAAATTCATGCCTCAAACCTAAGAGCTCACATGATGTGTTGGATATTGATCCTCTGGAGGCGAGCACTTCCCAAGGCCAAGATGCCAGTACCTAAGACTTAAGTCCCTGAGATCACTATTTTGATGTATCATTTCTGTGAGAGGACCTCTTTCCTCTTGTATAGCAGACCCTCTCCAAACACTAAATTAGCTGATAATTTGATTTTGCACTTCTCAACATACATAATGAGGATAAATATATTTCTATTGATTTTAGGTCCCCTAAGATAATGGTAACTTTGATATAACTTCCCAGATATATGAAACGAAAATTAGAATTTTATTCCATCTTTCTTCATAATGCATAAAGTATGTGCAGTTTGGATTTTTTTAAGAATTAAATCTCCATTTAAAAATGGAAATGTACATTACATGTGTATGCTAATGCCTTGCATAAGAAAAACAGATTATACATAATACATGCAACTGCTTAGATTAATATCAGACTCAGAATTTAGGTTGGAAATACAGACACACATTACAAACCATAAAGTATTAAAGCCACTAAGAAGAGAGCTGTTCTTCGAAGGCACAGGCTACCAGCTCAGCCTCCTGCAGCTTGCTAGTACCATGATTGCCTTCCGCCCTCTGAAGCCAGAGAAATCAGCTGGTTGGTCCATGAGTCTTAGCGCTTCCTCACAACAGCTGAAGACATCGTAGCTGGAACACGGTCCCAGGTCTCCAGGAACTTGTTCATTAGCTTGCTGGAAACATCCCTCTCAGCCACACATTGATATGGAACTCAGCTTGAAACCTGTCAGCTAGGCTTTCCCACAATTCAGTGCAGATCTTCTGGGCAATGCGGCAGTTTTTCTGAAAGTAAAATATGCTATGAGTCTTGCTTTGGGACATAAGGGGCGGGTCACATATAATGCTCTAGTATAGTTGTTATGACAACTGATCTTGGTCTCCATTTTCACATGGGCAGTGTCTCTCAGAGCCTTCTCTCACATAACTGTTCTCTGTAGATCTGTAACCAGGGAAGACTGCAGGTCCCGAGTCTTTTAAATATAAATAGAATCTGAATTTTCATGTTTTCCCCTCCTTGCTACAGATCTAATGTATTGTTCGTGGACAGCCATTCAGGTTCCCTGTACCTTCTACAGGAACAATAGTCACAGTTTATTATTCCCATTTGTTCTCAGCCAAAGAAAGAAATGTCTCTGACTCACCGAGACATCACAGCAGATGAAACCTGTCCACTTAGCTTTCTATAACACAAGTGTAAGGTTAATTTATATGTTATTAAAAGTGGTTGCCTTTAGAAATGCTCAAACATATCAAATTGTGAAGTTTTATATGACATGTGGAGATATACTTCAGGATAACAATCATAGCGATCCTATTTTTACTTATGAGTATGGTCCCAGCAGGCCTAGGTGAGCAAGAAAGTTGAAATTAAATAGTTCTCTGTTGCAGCAGCTCCATCCTTTAAAAGCGTGTCAGTTTACATTTGAAAACCCTTCCTGTAATGTTGTCATACCCAGTAATCAAAACAATGATTTTTCCATTTACATGTAAAACATGTACCTTGTTACCCTGAATACTCATCTAAATTATGTCTATCACTGATAGTCCTTGGACCAAAGCTTCTGGGCATCACAAGTGCACCTGATGTAATCCTAGGACCAACAAATCTGTAAAGCCTGATATATGGAACTGATATGCAGAAAGAAAATAGAGATGGAACTTGAATGTATGTCATTTTTCATATACAAATTGAAAATTTGGATTCTTACTGATTTTTCCTTCTTAGGAAAATTAGATGATAGAAAATTACCTTGAATGCTGACAATTTTTTAGCTATGATTATCACTAGTAGCAGTTTAACTTTACATTTTTTTTTGACCAGGAAGATCCTCTATTTAGAGAGATAAAATATTTTAAATATCCAGCATTTTATTAGAAAAGCTCATTATTAGTCTTAGTAGAAACTTTTCAAACACTAAATTGCCTTCTAACTAATCTCATTAGTGTCTTTTAAGATTTCTTGGTGTTTAGGTACATGCCAGGCTGGGCAATGAAATAGAGTGTGTGATGTTAGCATTTGGCAGGACTGGTGGTACCCTACAAATTCTGCTGCTTCAAGTTTCAGTTGAAATAGGAATGTGCCTCTGCTGCCTGCCTGAACTCTTCTGTTAGGAGTGTGACTAATGGATGTAGGAGGAGGTAATTCAGAAAACTCCTGAAGTTGTAGTCTTCCTTTAAGCAGGTAGTGGCATGCACTGGTTAATTCACTATTTGGTGTTGTGGAATATTATTTTGACTATGTAAAGGTACGTTGCATTTGTTTAATGATATAAAGATGGTGTTTCTTTGCCTGCCTAAAGCACCTGATTGGTCTAAAAAAAAAAAAAACTGAATGGCCAGTCGTTAGATAGTAGAGGGAAAGGCAGGGCTAGTAGGTAGAGAGAATAAGTAGAAGAAGGAATCAAAGCTCACGAGAATGGAGAGAGAACATGGGGAAAAGAGAAGGAAACACCAGGGTTCAGTCAGCCAAGCAGCCACCCAACAGGTAGACATGAAATGGGCCATACAGAATGAATGAAAAACAAAAATCGCCAAGGCAAGCTGTAGATGAAAAGAAACAAGTTAATTTAATTTATAAGAGCTAGGATGAGTTATAAGTTACAAGCATAAGATAAGGCTGAACATTCATACTAATAAGAAATCTTTGGGTCGTGATTTGAGAGGTGGTTGGTGGCCCAAAGAAAGCCTGCTACAATGTGGTGTTCCCAATCTGTTAGCTCTGAACAATTAATCTGAGTGATTCCTTACCTGGGCAGTTCAGATATATCAAAAATCCTCATTCCTAATTTGGATGTCTGCATCAATAACTGAAGGCTGATGGAACATCCCAGATATGGTGTTTTGAAGAATATACAAGAAGAAAAGGGTAGAATACTTCAGAATGTAATTGATCTTCCTGGCATGGAATGGCCATTGTATTCCTGAACCCACAGCTGGATGTGATTTCCTACCCATGATCCACACCAGATTCTAGTCTTCCCTATCCCATCATGGGCTATAAAGGAGCTCATGAGGTCTGAGCCTTCCAAAAGAAACTTTTTGTAGTAGATGTTTGCAGGAAGGAGTGTAATGTGGGTAATTTTTAGTGCTGTAACCACCTAAAATATGCTCACAGTCTGGAGAAAAGGATGGTAAAGGAATGTCATATAATGTGTAGGGGTCAGGGAATGCAAAAAGGGATTTAGATATAGTGAGAAGACAGAGGACAGTGATCAGTGAGAATGCAATCAAATTACCTTGAATACATACAAAAAATACATTTTATTTTCCAAAAATAAAACTAACTATAAATTAATAAAGATGAAGGACTGGGTTATAAAGTACTGAATTTACTTACACTGAGAATGTTACATACCAGAATATCGTGCTACGCAAAGCACAGACTTCCTCTTCCAGGTAAGAAAAGCTAAAACCCAGCATTCCTGTCAGTCACTATTACTTAGGACTTCTGATTCCCACCCTAATTATTACAGCTATGGATGGACTTTTGTTAGCATTTCTGAGTTTCTCCTCGTCTCTTCACCAGTCAGCCCTTATAATCCAGACACTGCACACACTCTCATTCTTATACTTCCTTTCAAATGTGAAAGTTCGATGTTTAAGTTTAAAGTTTAGTGTTTCAGCTGTCTATCATTGCTATGTTTGCCTCAAATACCACTTCCCTTAGAACAGCAAATTCTGGTCTTTAGGTTTGAGTAGAGAGACCCTCATATTCCTAAAACACACAAGCTCAAAACAAAACCTGCCCTAGTCCACTCATTTCTGTTTCCTTTTTCTTTACTTCTTTATTGATGCCTTCTTTCATCTACAATCTGTTGATGAAACAGTCAATTTAATAAACAAAATTATTTTTGAAATTCCATCTCACCTGAGTCAGAATGTATGTCTACCATTTTAAAAGACAACAGATATAGACCAAAGGGAAATCTCATAAACCAGTAGTAGGAATGTTGTTGTAATAGGAGCGGCGGGGCTGCTTCCCACCGCCACCCGGCTAGCTTTACCCGAAATAATTACACGGAAACTGTATTTTTTTAATCACTGTCTGGCCCATTAGTTTTAGCCTCTTATTGGTTAGCTCTTACATATTGATCTAACCCATTTCTAATATTTTGTGTAGTACCATGAGCTGGCTTACCAGGAAAGATCTTAACCTGTGTCTGTCTGGAGTGGGAGAATCATGGCGACTCCTGACTCAGCTTCTTTCTTCCAGCATTCTGTTTTGTTTACTCTGCCTACCTAATTTTTGTCTTATTAAAGGGGCCAAGGCAGTTTCTTTATTACTTAACCAATAAAAAAACAGATAGAAAGATGACCCACCTCCATCATTTCCCCTTTTTCTGTTTAAACAAAAAAGAAAGGCGTTCATTTTGACATAGTAAAATTACATATAACAGTTATCAAGCAAGAATTACAGTTACAATATTTATATCTATTTTATCTTTTATCATAACTAAGGAAAACTATAATTATCTATCCATTTTTTAACTCCATCAAAGACTCCAGAAGGATATAATATTACCTAAGTAAACAAGAAATAAGAAACTTTAAACTCTAGAAATGACAGAGACATCTCGCTGTCTGGATAGTCACCCAAAGTTCTTTTGTACTGTTGGGGCATCCATCTTTAGCCTACAGGCCCTTAGTATTTATCAGACTCTTCCATGAAGCAGGAATTTTAAAGACAGTTTAGTCACTTTTTGTTGTGTCCTGTAGAATGTCTTGCAGACTCTTTCATGAGTCAGGAACCCCAAAAGACCATCTCACCTTCAGGCAAGTTTAGCAGTCCTCTCTCTGCAGGTTCTCTGTGTCCAGCTTATGTATCAGTCCAGGCAAGAACAGTTTCTTGCCCAAATGTCTATCAAACTCCATAAGGAGCCTCTTTGATGCCCATCTTCCTCTTGAAGTAGATTGGTGCTGTCAGGAGCATATGTGTCTCATTGTCATAAAAAGCCCTAAATTATTAAAATACTTAAATGTCATATTTTGTAGTCTTTGAAAGATATGAAGAATGCCTAATTGAAATATATCTATATATATCTAGAAAATCTAACTAACGTGACTATTATTTATGATTATCCATTAGCAACCTATATTTTTTAATTATACATTACATTTTAAATGAACTATACAATCACAATACAGTAATCAAGATCAGAAATACATATACATATAACAAATTGACCTTAAAATCTATACCAATGTAAATTATTACCACGTAAATTACCACGTTGGGCACCACTCTGTTGTAATAGTAGCGGCGGGGCTGCTTCCCACCGCCACCCAGCTAGCTTTACCCGAAATAATTACACGGAAACTGTATTTTTTTAATCACTGTCTGGCCCATTAGTTTTAGCCTCTTATTGGCTAGCTCTTACATATTGATCTAACCCATTTCTAATATTTTGTGTAGTACCATGAGCTGGCTTACCAGAAAAGATCTTAACCTGTGTCTGTCTGGAGTGGGAAAATCATGGCGACTCCTGACTCAGCTTCTTTCTTCCAGCATTCTGTTTTGTTTACTCCGCCTACCTAATTTTTGTCTTATTAAAGGGGCCAAGGCAGTTTCTTTATTACTTAACCAATAAAAAAACAGATAAAAAGATGACCCACCTCCATCAGAATGTAAACTTCCAAACAGCTGCAGGTCTCTCATGTGATCCAGCTGTACCATTCCTGGGCATTGACCAAATGACTCCACCTCAGCCCGTCACAGATATCTGAACATTAGATTTTATTGAGAGAAATTTTCACTAATTTTAGCTAAGTTATTGAACCAACCTAATTAAAATTAGAGGGAAATAGACCAGGAATATGTCATGTGCAGACAGAGAGAGAGAGAGAGAGAGAGAGAGAGAGAGAGAGAGAGAGAGAGAGAGAGGAAGAGAAAAATGTGACTTTCTTCTCAGTCATAAGAAGAACAGGGATTTATAGGTGCATGAATATAGACATAAAGAGAAGTAATCATTATAAGCAAATTCAGTCACAGAGAAACAAATGTTGTATAATCTTAACAATGGTTTCCAGATTCTGAATAGATATATAAAGTCACATATGTGTACACAATATTTATGAATCCGTAAAACTATTTGGGAAAATTTATAAGGGACTAATTCGAAGGGGCGGGAATAGAATAGGAGAAAGAAGGGAATGGGCAATGTGCTCATAAAATACACACTTTTGTGGGGTGTCTATGTGTAACATATACCTTGTGTAATGGATATATTCAATGGGATTTTTTATTGAAAATCAATGTGAATAATTTATTTCTCATTCCTCTTCATTTCTCTCTTTAATGTTATAGCATTTGTTCAAAAGTAATAGTGAACTGCAGTCCAGAATGCCATATGTTAACTTTTTGCTCTATATTTTGAGCTGTTACAAATGACCTACTATTGTGCTCTCATTTGACTGATTCTGTCTGGATCCAGTCTTTCCCCCAAATTCTATAGTAATTTCAAAGTCCTAAATAGCTGTGTGGTTCCTCAGTGCCAATGGGATAAAGTTCTAAGTCTACTTATATCTCATAATATTCTGCAAGATCTCCAGCCCTGTGTTCTGTCTCTAACCACTCATCTCCTTCATCCTTCTAACTTTCAGTCTTCTACCACTGATACTTGCAACATCAGCTGTCATGATTGCGACACTCTCCATTGACTTGGCCACCCCACTGTCCACCCATATCTTCTTCTTGTCATATGTATTTACTTCCCAGGGTATTACTGGAGATGGATGACAAATTATAGCCTCTACTGCCATATTTATAAGTTACACATTCTACTTTCTTCCCCAAGAACACATTGCCATGGAATTCTTTAATGGACTTGCTATAAACTACACAGGTGCTAACTTACAAATTTGAATCGATATGAGTTATTCAGTGTCTCATAAACAGTGGTTGATGATCATGTGACTAACAACCTCATTCCATTAACATTATAAGATATGAGATCTTAGGTTTAAGACATCAGTTGCAATGGCAAACCATCATAAATCAGAGCAAGTACTTCTAGGGTAATTGGGCTTTGTCATGGTTTAAGAATAATTTGCTTTAATATTCTGAGGTGTAACCTTGTAGAAGCAGTTAGGAGCATAAAGCATGATATCATATTAGTATTGACTATCACTTCTTTAAGGATTGTAAGAATTCTAGTGGCTGTGGACTGCTATCTCAAGAATCCATAAGAAATTAGAATTTTATTAAAATAAGAAAGCCTACCAAAAATCAAGCAACACAATAAATATTCAAGGAGACTCTATGTAACAGACTAACAAAAAGTCAGCATGAATTTGGTGAGAATGTAATGGCAGGGAGAACAGTTATGACATCCAGGTAACACAGACTATAGTGTGGTGGTTACAAATTCAACTATGTTAATATGTGTGTCAAGAAAGGCAGAGAAGAAAAATAAAACCATCTAAGTCTTTACTTTCCAACCAGGAACATAATATTTTTATATATTTTTACAACTTTTAAAGATTTCTATTATGATTATACATGCTACTTTAAATCAGAGCTTAATAATGCAATCTTTACAAATCTCAGCTAATTTGAACATGTAGATATTTCTTCTGAATTGGCTTAGTCATTCACAAATTTATTCACCAAATATTGATTAAATAAAGTAAATAATACAAATAAGGAGACTCACCTTTACATTTCAGAAGGAAGGGGAGAATATGAAGGAGAATAAGAAGTGGATAAATACATTTATTCATAAATTCAGACAGAAAGCAAAATATTACCCATTATAATACATAGTATGCAGGAAGTAAGGTCAAAAATGAGGTATTTGAGAGAAAATTGCTCACAGAGGGTAATGATAGGTGATAATTGATAATGGAATAAGTCAACCATGTAGAGAGTATTCCAGACTGAAGAAACAGCAAGAGCAGAGCAAAGACATTAATTAAGGTGAACATAAGCCAACTTGTTTTAGAAAGAGAAAGCCAAAGGGACTAGAATGTGGTTTATTAAGAAGTGTGAGCTGGTGGGGAGGGGTAAGTCACACATGACTAAATTCTAAGGTTAGTGTCTACCTTCTTAAGATACCACATGCAACTTGATTCTTGTTACTTGGCAGTTTTCACCTTCATATAAAACTCTTCATACTACATGCCAGTGATTACAATGGAATATATTACTGACATTGAATTTTTCTAAAAAATGAAAAACATATATTCTATCAACTGTATGTCATATTTTGTGTATACATAGACTAATATGTTTAATTATTTAGTATACCCTTTCTTCTTGCTTAAACATGTGTTCGAAGGGATTACAATCCTCTACAGTGTTTCCCATGATTCTCTTTCTATTTTCACAGTATAAATGTTGCTTATATTCAAGGACGGTAATGTTTTTCAATGGACAGAGGAAGCCATTTAGCAGTATTGAGCGCTACACCTGAGCATTGCTCCCATTCAAATTTCCTGTTCTCTTTAGACTTCTTAGTATTTTTCCACTTTTTACTCTTAGACCCTGTATTATTTGGTTACATATCAACCCAGCCTCAATCTCATCCATTCTATTATTTAACTTTTGTATTCTTGTAGGTGCTAATTGGGGGAATCTTATGTATTTCTCCTTGTCACTAGACCCTCCATTTTCCCTGTTAACCCCTGGTGAAAAGTCAAAATTCTCATCCTGTTACAATTGGGCAGAGACTGAGCAATAGAAGCATAACTAATGCTTGTCTTGCTTGACAGAGCTCAAAACAGAGACTCTCTACACTGTCTCGTATTCACCTATCTAAACTCTAATGACTTCTTTTCTCTTGATTTGGTATTTTGTTAATTGAACAGATGCTGTGGCTCGTATCACTAATCTTTGAAACCAGGACCTCAGATACAACACATTTTCTTGTCTTCCCCTGGGAGATGCCATTTTTTGGACACAGTATCTTACCTATCTTCTTGTGATGAACACTTCAATAACCCACCTCTCAAATGCAGCATACCCATTCCTTAACCAAGACATAGGAACCTTTGTGTCTTTTGCTGCAGTCCGTGCTCTACCACCGATTTTCTAAACTAGGAACTTATCAGTCATCAACAGTGTAGAGTTGGGATTAGAATGTGATCAAGTAGAACATTGTTAAAGTTGTTTCAAGCTGCACAAACGTGTAGAAGAGAGTGGATTATTACTATGATGAACGTCTATATTTCTTGCAAATATTAATAAATTTTTGACACATACCAGATCATGTAACATAGAGTATGTTATTTAATTACATAGATTTAATATTTATTGATCTTATGACTAAACTAGTTTTCCATATTGACAAAAATACATTTTATTTTTAAGAAAGTACTTTTTTATATTACTGAAAAAATCCTGAAATCTATATCATACATAAGCAAGTGGCATACTCATTTATAAAGAGGATACCTGGCTTATGCTGGTGTCCCTTAAGAAAGAGAGTGATTGGATCACATGAGCATCAAAGACTCCATCTGTTGACATCCATTGACCCGAAATTTAACTTTCATTTTGTTGATATGTGGAGCTGACCCATACTCTGGCTATGCATATTTTGTGTCTCTAAGACTTCATGCATACGGAATACTTTCAAGTAGAGCAATCATTCCGTGGCTCAGCTGGGAGTTCTGCTATTTAAAGTTAAGTGGTAGAAAGTTTGCTACTTTTAAAATACCTTCTTAAGGGGAGGCAAACTTTATCCTAAGCATTTTAAATTCTTCACATTCATTAAAATCATTCCTATGTTATGAAGTTTCTGTGGGCCACACATTTAACAATTTCTCTCTGATTGCACTCTCTCTGTAATTAGCACTTATTGTACGAGGTAGGTTTCATAGCACCAAGGTAAGAAAATATGCAGAGAACATTTTTAATTAAACCATAGTGAAGGAATTAACCTGTGAAGACCCGTAGAAATATTGTCAGAGGCCATCAAATTTCATTAAGTTGATTTTAGATTTCTGATGTAATCTATTTTTAAAATGATTTAAAGACAAGAAGAAGCATACTAACATATCAGGGAATGCATTGAAGCTCTGCTTAGATCCCACTTATTATTTCCACAGAGAGTGTCTCCTTAAGGCATTATTCTTGACATTTAAAAGACAAAAGAACCCAGGCTTGCTAGGTCTAGAGCACTATGTTACCTGTGATTTTTTCTGTCTGTGGAAATTATAGTCAAGCATCAACCTTCCAAAAAGGAGGATTACAAGAGGTGTGTTTTTACAAAGCCCCTACCACCACACTTTCTGGAACTGAGACCCTTGGTGAGTTCTCTTGGCCTTGAGAAGCAAAGGAAATGGGTTTTCTGTGCTAGTGTTTCGTCGCTGTGATCTAATGCTGAATTTGGAGCTTGATTTAATCAAAAAACACTCTGTAAACAATGCAGTAGAGGGAACAATATTTCACAGTTTTGCTAGTGGAAGTTTTGAACTGATTTCTCACAAAATGCAACTTATTTATGTGAGACATTTTAATTGTATGCTGCATAACACATAAATGCATTCTCTTTTTATGGTCTAATATATCTTGCTGAAATATTTTAATCAATACATATGCTCTTCCCACAATTCAACATGATAGCTGTTAGATGGTTCTGTTTATTATTAGCATTTTTTAGCAGCTTTGGCTTCCTTTTTCCTTGTCTCATTGTACCTTCCATTCCAGGTATCAATCTTTCTAAGTCCATCAAGAAGATGGATGAAATGCTGCACAGAGGTACAACTCTGAAAAATTCCATTTGTAGCTGTGATGTATAAGGGCTTGCCATTTATATTTAATGGAAATCAGCGAGTTTTTGTATCTACATACAAATAATGTTATGTTTTGAAATTGGTACAAGCATTCTACCACTTCTATATCTGAAATCAAAGTTCTCTTTAATTCTGTACAATGTTGAAATTCATTAAATGACGATTTTAACATTGAAGGAAATGGTGTAGTTTATATTTTACTTTGAAGTGCTAATTAGCAGAGGCCCAGTCAATTAATTTGACATCAATTAGAGATCTAAAAAGCATTGAAAAGGAGGCTCAGACTTTTATAATTTCTATACTATTTTTTCTATTTCAATATGTGCAAATATTTTCTAACTTTCATTTAAATATTTCATAGCAAATATTACTTTTTACCTCTGATTAAGATACTTATACAATGTTTACATTTGGAGGTTATTGTCCTCATTTATTGCACAGTTGTTTATTGTCTTAGTCTTTAAGTTAAATAGGTATTAAAAATTATAGATCAATAGTCATCTATGTTTGTCATATTTATCGTTAGACTAATCAGGTTTTTTAGATACATAGAGATTATATTCTGTATAGATAGATAATCTTTGACCTATTCAAAGAGCTGTAGAAAATGGCATTTAATTTAACTTAGAGTTCTGTGGTAGCGAGACACAATCATTCCTGGCAAAACTGATCTATTCCTGAGAGAATATTGAGCACCAAAGACACTCCAGTGGAAGCTTGTTTTCTTCTTGGCTAAACTGACTTTGGGGCAAGGAACTGCCCATACCTCAACTACTGACAAATACATAGTATCCGGAAATGGATAAGCAGAACTGTCAAATCTTACCAAGACAGGGTAAGATGGTTTTGGAAATGTATTGCCTTTAAAAATAATCTGTCAGCCTGCCTCTGCCTCCCAAGTGCTGGGATTAAAGGTGTGCGCCACCACCACCTGGAACTCCAAAACCACACAGAAACCCTGTCTCAAAAAACCAAAAAAAAAAAAAAAAAAACCAAAAAAATAAATAAATAATAATCTGTCAGTTATTCTAGGCCTTAGCCAAAGTTGATTGCTTCAATGTTGTAAATGTGACTTTGGGCAATTCCCCAGGTAGCCAGTAGTCTCTATGATTTGTTGCATGTTTTGGAAGTTGTTTGATTGCACTTCCTAATTATTCAGGTAACATTATTTCCCTTAGATCTTTGATGGGGTTGAAGACTAGATAAATGTAGTTACTTTCCTCTCATGACTTGGCCAAGTTATTTATTATACAAGACTTAAGCTAGTTAAAATAGGATTTTATATACAGTTTAGAATTGTCAAAGAACAAACTTAATCAGTAAATAAATAAACAGTTCTAGATAAAATCAGACTAATATGGTGTGATTATGATATCTACAAATAACAGATATTTTTGAAGCTATGGTTTGGGAATTTACCCATGCTTATTTTTTCACTGCATTTGAATGATGATTAATCCTCAGTTCTCAATTATCAAATCATTTCCTCAGACCCACTCAGGTGGACAACATAGAACCCAGTGTGTGGGAAGTTGCTATGGGGTTTTTGTACAACAGGTAAATGATCAAGGTGGGGTGATGTGGGTTTCCCCTCTGTATGCTGTGGTTACCATTGATTACTAAAGACACTGCTTTGAACCTATAGCAGTGTAGAGCAGAGGTAGGTATGGAAAACTAAACTGAATGCTAGGAGAAAAAAAGGAGAGTCAAGAGACACCATGTAGTCACCTCCGGGAACAGACATGCCAGAAGTCATGTGGTGATACACAGATTAATAGAAATGGAGTAAATTAATATGTAAGAGCTAGCCAATAAGAGGCTAGAGCTAATAGGCCAAGCAGTGATTTAATTAATAGAGTTTCTGTATGGTTATTTCAGGGCTGAGCAGTCGGGAGCAAATAAGTGGCTTCCTACAACAGTGGGGTAAAATTAAACTGACTTAGGTAACCAGTGCTAGGCCAAACTTTGAGACCCTGACATCAGTGAAGGTTTATTTTAGTAATATTCAAGCCCAACACATTTTTGGAAGAAAGGTTTCTGATAACAATTTACTCAGTCACAAGGGTACAACAAATTTAAGACACATTTACATTGAAATTCATTACAAAGTACATCTGACTTCTTTTACAAAGATGGATACTGTTGACTCAGAGATGCTACCCAAGACTTAGGGTCTAGAAAACATTGTGCCTGTGGAGTCAGGATTGGGCTAACCCTAGGGTAACATAGATAACGTTTAAGCTGTTATTACGTAAAAGTGACACTGCTCATTCAGGTGGGTGGGTTTTATGGCCTAGAAGCATGCTCTCAAGATTTAGCCTGAAAGGGTCTAGAATAAGAAAAATATTGGGGGGGATACAGGTGAAACCTGGCTCAACAGAGAGCAGACGTACACTGGGTTGTAAACTACATCCGTTCTAAGCATTCCAGGAGAATCTATGAGCCTCATCTTTTTGAAGAGATAAGCCGATGGTTTAACTTTTCCTGGCTTCTCCAGTGGTTATCTTTGTTGACCTCCATAACAATGCTTTTATCTTCTAAGGTTTTGACAATGATATTTTAGAATTCCTTATTCATAGGTTATAATTTTTAAATAAAAAGCAAGTGAAATTTACAATATGATTTATATGTCATAAGATTAATAGTTACTAATTACTTTTTTTAAAAAAAAAGGGCTTGCATTTAAAATTACACAAAGTTGTAATAAACTAAACAAGCATATAGAATTTTAGCATGTGATCTACAGTAGAGCAACAAGGACAGGGCAAATGATACTGCCATTGGGTTTTTCAATAGTTTTAGTAGGATTTCGGGGAAATTAACTAAATATCAAACTTGGTAAGAAATAAAGTTGTGTACTGTTGCTATTCTTGTAGCAACTCAACTGTAAAAAGTAAAGATATTATTTGAGCAAAATTATTGATTTGGGAATTTCAGGGCACTGCAGTGGAAATACAAATGCCAGAGGAAAGGGTGTAAAAATAAGTTTTCATATGCAAAACTAAAAAGAATATTCTGTGACGTATATTGAAAGCGAGCCAGTTCTTGAAAAAATGTGCTCATCAGAGTTTGTTGCTGTTTGTCGAAGGTTCTGTTTGTGTACCACTGTGGTACAGTTTTATATAAGGTTGCTATGGCACAGGCTTTTGTTACTGCAACTATCAGGTTGTTGAATATGAAAGCCTTTCCTTCACAGTCTTTGGTATCATGTCCTTTTGCCAGTGAGGGAGTCCATTTGCTTCTGAAATCTTTTGCATCATGGGTAGACATCATGTTCCGTGGTGGGATTCCCATGCTGTGCTAAGTTCAGTCTTGTATCTAGCTCAGCAGCTGAGCTTGAGAGCTGTTGTGGGGTGGTGTTGTGATGGTGTAATAAAAAGCTGAACAGCCCACAGCTGTGCCGGAGGTGTGAGTGGTACTTCAGGGCAGAGAGAAAACTCTGGGAAGAAGGTGGAGTTGCCAACCAGACGCAGAGGAACCAGAATGGGCTGTAAGGAGAGATGAGGTAACAAGGGACATCACAGAACATTGGTTAAATAAATGACTTAAGTTAAAAGAGCTAGTGAGACACGCCTAAGCAAAGGCCGAGCATTCATAATTAATAATTCTTTTGTGGCATTATTTGGGAGCAGAGAAAGATTGGTTACAAAGAATATCTACTTAGGTAGGCAAGATGGGAAAAGACAGACAGCAAACAGCTACTGAAAAATTAATCTTCTGAGAGGAAAATACTGAACTGTTGTGAGAGGGGACAAGCTAGGTAAAATGATGGGATTCCAACATTTTGGAGACTATGAAAGAAATATTATTGAAGACAAAATTCTATCATAGAATTGCTTTCATAGCTGACTGCCTTTGCTTTGTGAGCTATGCAGGCTTAATTACTAAATTAATGATTTTAGGATGCTAGGTGATCCAGTGTTAACTGTGAGGACTTGTACATTGCAGCAGACATAAATCACAATTCGGAGAAAATATTTGGTTGTCACAACCGAAGGTGAAGTTGATTCCAATAGTTTCATAATCATTAAAAAAGGTGAATTTTAAATTTCAAACTTTTGATTTCTTAAATTTGATGATAAATATATCCAACATTTTCAAATTCAAAAAAAATGGCTTATCTATCGTTAATTATTCTTAAATATTTGCCTATTTCGACAGTTGAGCACAAAATTTAAGCAAATGTTTGGTAGCAAAAGAATTTAAAGTTTGAGAAAAAAAGTGATTGAGATTTTCATAAATGGTAGAAACTTGTTATTTTCAAATAAAACAAATAATAACTCTGAAAAATAATTGTAATTATAAGAAGCCATGCTTTTACATGTAACCTAACTATAAAAGTCTTTTATAAATTGTTCTTTATCTTTAGAGATCTTTTAGATATTAGTCTCTAGAAGCTGTGAAGCTGGGGCAATAGTCATATACTAGCTATTATTTTGAATTATAGGTGGATTTGTCATTGTTGTTTATGCTTGTCAGTGAGTAAGCACGAGACCTCCCCACTCGTATGGGGTGACCTGCTTACCATAGTCTCTGTCTTTCTTATATCATGGCTATTTATAGTTTGTATAAGCCCTACAAATCTTTGTTGAAAAATATGATTAAGGAAATAAAATACGTTAAAAATTTTAGTAATTATATCCCTTGACAGAGAAAGAATTATAATTCAGGACTCACCAACATATTCATCAGATAATGTAAATTAATCATGGTTCATTCTGCCTCTGCCTCAAAAATAACACTTCAAAAAACTAATAATTATTTGGATTCTTGAATAATTTTATCTCAACTTCGTTTTCATGAAGAAGCCAAATTATATAAAAGGGAGGAACTATCAAATGTAGGCATAAAAATGTTCATATTTGCTTAAGTGAAAATTGAAAATGCATTTACAGGAATAAATTTACTATAAAAATAGCAATTATCATCAGTACCATTTGAAGTTGTAGAGGGATTTCGTCTTTATATCTAAGATGTCAAAGACTAACTCTTTGTGGATAATGTTTGTTTTCCTTCCATCTCATCCCCATGCCAATGCTGCACACGTAGGGAAAGCAATAAACTTAGAGGATTTCACGTGAAATAAAATCCTTTACAATTTTAGTTTTACAAGCCCGTAACAGATTCTCTCCTTTATAATGAGTGCACTTGATAGATAAGTAGGAATATATAAAGCCAGAAAAATAAGTGTAATAATTATCATTGTATTTTTTTATTCCTGAACACAGATCTAGTATAAAGGCAAACATGCTTACTTGAGAAGCAGAAGCTGTTTGACTTCAGTTCACAGCAAACCATCAAGGGAGAGACTTCTGCAGGGCTCTGGGTTGAGTTCGGTCAAAACGCTACAAGCCTTGTTTAGCAAACTAGAATTTCAAACACTGTTTAAATGTGTGTGTGTGTGTGTGTGTGTGTGCATGCATGTGTGTGTGCACCTGTGGGCATGTATGTGTATGTGTGTGTGCATGTGTGTGCATGTGTGTGCATGTGTGTGCACGTGTGTGCACGTGTGTGCACGTATGTGCACGTATGTGCATGTGTGTGTGTATAGAGAGAGAGATGGGGGAGAGAGAGAGAGATAACTTTTTAAATAGGTAGCTGCTATGATATCTATCTTTGTGGAAACTGGCAGTTTTATTAACATCAGTTTTACTGTATTTCTTCATGTTTCCTTAATAATAAAAAATCTGTTCTTATTGTGTGTATGAGGTAGGCAATATTCTAACACATTTAGCCATACATATTTGTTATGTACTTTCAAAGTTATATTCTGCCTTTTATTGGAGAAACAGTTTTTCAGATGAGAAAGAAAGTATGCATAGCAAAAGAAAAGCAATCATATGTCTTATTTAAAATTTCTAAGAAATATCCCATAATAGATGAAACAATATTATTTACTCCTTTGAACTAAAAAAGTTTCATAAAGGGCAAGACATGGCATTTTGTTCTTTTTCTTTAGAACTATGATGATGAAGGCATGATGGGGATGGTGGAACTGGACCATAACAACTGATTTTCAATATTTGATATGTCATAAAATATCAACACCCACCTTTTATGTTTTATGAGCAAATAAGATAACAACTAACCCATATCATTTTTTAGCCTTTTCAATAATGTTTTAATATTTATTTTAATCAATTCTCTATTTTCAAAGAAATAAAGGAAATGTATTTTAGAAATATCTCTTTTAAAAACTACTGTGGTCCCTATATCAGTTTTCATAGATATTGGGTTCTTTGCTTGGATTTTCTGAGACAGGGCATAAAAGTGGTCTGGAATTTACTGTGTTGCACAGCCTGGCCTCTAACAGCGATTTCCTGCACAGACTCCTGAGTGCAAGGATTGGAGTGTGGTTTACCACACATTGCTTTCCCTAGGTATTTTGTTATTCTTTCCAAAGCTTCGTTCAGGCCCTGGCCTGGTCCTGTGTCTGCTTTGCTCTCTCCATCTTAGATTTGTTACAAACATAAGCTTCATATTCAATATTCAATAACGTATTGCCTTCGCTTCCATTGTGGGCCAATTCTGCTGTTTGAGAAAACTAATACCATTGAATTAGTCCTGCGGATATTAGGAGCAGGACACGCTGTTTGCACATGCAACGGGCAGTGCACACATTCATCAGTTGTCAGCATTGAGAGGACTGTTACACTGCTGTCACTCATGAGAACTGTCTCTCATGGTCACTATGATCTATTAGCAGGAGGGTTCAGTACAGCTTGTACTTCATGGAAATTTTTACTGTTCTTACCACCATAATTATAATTTGAGCTGAGTATCAGAAGACTAAAATCATTTTACGGATGTAGCACCTGCACTTCGGGACAGTACGCAAGCAGGGAACTAAACTGGGGACTTAAAAACATAGACACACAGATGCAGAGACACAGGGACATGGGTCATCCTTGATACAAGAGTACCCCTTTATTTTACTCCAGGGAAGCTTATATAGGATTCTTATCTGATAGCTATGCCCCAGCTCTCGGATCTTTCAGCTGCAGACCTCACTAGAACCGACTCCCTTGCCCTCAAGTTCTGGTGCTCAGAGCAACTACAGGCACAGGTGTTTTGCTGAGTTCACTTCAGCAAGCAAAGGGTCTGAGGCAGACAAAGACAGTCAAGGGGCCAGGGGTCTGCAGCCCTCAAAATATGGAAAATAATATTTTATAAGCAATTGGAAGCCTGCCTTTGCTACCAAACCATGAGGCTGACAGAAGCCTCAGGAATGCCAGTTGAACAGAGAAGATACTCAACTGCTTTTTAAAGTCAATTAATTAGTTAGATTTTTGTATGTATGATGTCTATGAATGTGCACAGGAATGCTTCAGCACATGTGTGGTCAGGCATCAGTTTTCTCCAACCTGCTTGTGGAATCTGTATGTGTAGCTCAGGATTTCAAGTTACAGGCCTGTGAACCTCAGCCTACTGAGGTACCTAAGTAACCCAGCACTTATCCTTCTGCACACAAATAAACATTAAGTTAACAACAGGGGTAACATTTTAAAATCAGTGATAAAATCCTATCCTTGCCAAAAGCTAATCCTGAGAAAATAAGTTTTTCACATGGGCAAAAATAAAGCTATTAAAATATGTAGTATAAAGGAGATTGGATACATTAAATTCTTCTTGGAAAAAATCTACATAATGAATAATAAGAACATAAAAATGAAATACTTTAGAGGAGATTGATGATAACTTTGTGATTTGGGGAAGAAAATGGTCTTAATACTTTTAAAAACGTATTGGCAAACACAATTACCATAAAAAGAATGTTTGTTGATAAAATATAATGGCATTTTATGGTGATGCTCATCTGTAAGGATGGACAGAGAAGGCTGGAAGCTTCACTGTTGATATCAAAATATCATTAATAACAAGTAATCTAAAGAACTGGAAGGAACCACTCCTACCTCAATAATGTGCAATTGTCACAAGAAATCTACAGAAAAATAAATGCAGATGGCTAATTAATCTCTGATTAAATATATAAATCACAAAATTAATTAAAACAATCAAAATGTTTTCACTGGCACAGCCACAAATGGGAGAATTAATAATTAAGTTTTAACAGTAAATGCTGATATTGACTTTTTCACACTCTGTTCAGTGAGAGCAGGAATTCATAAACCGCTTTAATTTGTTTGGTATTTGATATTATTATGTTCCCACTTAGTCCCTGTTAGTTCAGCTCCTGAGCGCTGCCTCTTCTACCCTGGGGGCGGGGGGTGTGTGTGATTCTCCAGTAGGACAACTCAGAAACCTTTGCTCCTTCAATCCTTGCCACTGTGTCTGCATCTTCTCTTGTGGCCAAGTGAAGACCACGTACCTTGATAGACTATTATACATTCCCTTAATTCCAGAAAAAACAAATAGCCTAGCTAATGTAACTGAAATTATCTAAAATGACTCACAAGATCTGTAATGTTAAAGCCCATTTTAAAAATACAAATCCATTATTTTACAAATTCTATGACATATGGCAGAGTAGTAAATTAAATTCCACTTGCAAACATGTTTGCCACATTAAGACATTGAAGAATATATAGGAAAAGTGTCTATTTTATTGCCATTTGTTTTTGATAGAAGTTTCATAAAGATCTCCGATATTTTTTATGTTCTGTCAAGTCATAAGCTATACATATATGGCATTAATTTTCAAAATAGCCTTAAGTCTAAGGTCAAAGTCATGTGGCATTTTGTAACAATTTACCCTCTTACTAAAGAAAACAATTTGCATAAGAGACCAAGGAAACACAGACGAATAACTAAGAAAAGGCCCTGCTTCCATGGGATTCATACAAAACTGAAAGCATTTAAAGAATCCATAATAATTAGGGTTCCTATGATGGACTGTCTGTTGTTTTCCCGGTGCTAAAGTTCACATATTCTCTGCTGATGTTTTGTGAAGAAGTTCAACATAATTTGAATGATTTAAGAAACAGAAATGGCTCAGACCAGCAACTTCATTTTTAAATGTGACTCTTGGAAAAGTCATCAATTGATGAACTCTCTTCTCACTTTATTGGCATATTTGGGAAATGCTGCTCAGCCATATGCAGTCTCTCCTATTCAGTTTCACAGGGCGGAACAGTCTGTGAAGGGCGTCGATTCTAGCACAGAAAGGAGCAGCACTATTGTTTCTCCACAATCCATATTCGTGTGTCTATTAGACTCTACTTAGCCACGCGTACAACAAGCTACAGCTTTAACCTTTTCCTCTAGACACATCATCACCAGGAGTGTTTAATAAGACATTTTTGACTTTCCTGTACTAAGATGTTAATTGTAATTTATAAGAAATAATTCCTCCTTCAAACCAGGTAGGATAGCATTGCTTTAAACCCAACAATGCAGAGAAGGTATCAAGGCTTGATGGCAGCAGGCAGGTAACAACTAGCTTTCTTTCTTTCTTTCTTTCTTTCTTTCTTTCTTTCTTTCTTTCTTTCTTTTTTCTTTTTCTTTTGTTTTGAAATTTGGACCCTGTTCTGTCCAATGAAGTTTTATTATTTTATTTTAAATTTTTTATTCATTTTACATACCAACTACAATTCCCTTCTTCTGCTCCCTCGGCCATCCCCTTCCAGTCTCTTTTCCCCCAATCCACTACCCATCCACTCCTCAGAAAGGGTAAGGCCTCACCAGGCAGTGGTGGTACACGCCTTTAATCACAGTACTTGGGAAATAGAGGCAGGGAGATCTCTGTGAGTTCAAGGCTAATCTGGTCTACAACAGCTAGTTCTAGGACTGGCTCCAAAGCTACAGGAAAATTCTGTCTCAAAAAACCACCCCCCCAAAAAAAAATCAAATAAAAAACCCTGAAAAGGTAAGGCCTTCTATAGGGAGTCAACAAATGCTGGCACATTAAGTTGAGGCAGGAACAAGCCACTGCACCCTGCATTAATACTGAGCAAGGCATCTCACCATCCTGACTGGACTCCAAAAAGCCAGCTCATGCACCAGGAATAAATCCTGCTCCTTCAGATAGGGACCCCTCAAATAGACCAAGCTACACAACTGTCGCTCCATGTGGAGGGCCTAGTTCATTTCCGTGCAGGTTCCTCAGCTGTCTGTCTGGAGTTCCTGATTTCCCAGGAGCTTGGCTCAGCTGTCTTTGAGGGTTTCCACATCATGATCTTGACTCCCACTTGCTCATAAAATCCCTCCTCCATCTCTCCTCCCGGACTCCAGGAGCTTGGCCTGGTACTTGGCTGTGAATTTCTGCATCTTCTTCCATCAGTTACTGGATGAACGTCTATGCTGGCAGGATAGTCATCAATCTGATTACAGGGGGAGGCCAGTTCAGGTACCCTCTTCACTATTGCTAGGAGTCTTAGCTGGGGTCATGTTTGTGGGTTCCTGGAATTTCCCTAGCATCAGGTTTCTCCGCAGCCCCATAATGGCTCCCTCTATCAAGCTTTCATTGTTAGCTTTCAAAGATAAAAATATGAGTAAGATTGCTAACTTGACCCAAAGTGAAATGGAGCACTATCTGCCTCCATTCAGGATATCAACATCCTGTCTGGAGCTCGATAGCAATAATCCTTTCCAAACAGCTAGTATTCAGAGTATACACCGAAATATTTGAAAAGAATTTACCCCAAGGATATCAAAATACAGTGACGAAACAACTTATTATTAAACAAAATAGTTTTAAACAAGTTGGACAGCATTAATCAGCATATATAATATGGCTGGAGAACAGAGAAAGGATCCTCAACCTCCATTCTCACTCACTGTACTTACTATCATATTGACTAATTACCACTGAGAATTAACTCATCTTTCTTATGTTTATTTTGCTCATGGTACAAGTCCAATATTTGGGGAAAGCGTGGTAAAAGCTGCCTTCTTCCCCAGCTCCTCGCTCTTGTCTAGGTAGGCTTTCTTAATACCAATTTCTTCTTTTCTAAACAGCAGGTGTTTCCAGCCCTACGATGGCTGTGGCCCCGCCAGTGAAAGCTCTCTTGCTCTACTTTAAAAGGGGTTTGTTTTCCCCAGCTCCCACCAGCTGAGGTTTGCCCATACCATGCAGCTTCTGCCAATAGAAGATCAGAGGAAGTCTGTTTGAGGCTTCCTGCAAACATTCCCTTTCATTGATAAAGGCGGAGTCCCTGTGGACAGAATCAACTTTGGTCTTGTAACTTATGCCTCGATTTTGAAATGAACTCTGGCTCTGTAAGTGCCAACTGCCATCTTGGGACCAGGAGGCAATAAACCCAAACAAGAAACGTCAGCTTGTTGCTGGTGTAAAAATTCTGATTGTATTTCGTAAATCATAGCTTGACAGTATGTTTTTAGGATTTTAAGTGTTGTGTTAAATAACACACCTTAGTTGACACAATTCTGAAATTACATAAAGAAAATATTTAATAGATTTTTGCTGGAAATAATTGCTTTCTATAATGTGTCGTCTAATATTCACATATGCAATTTGGTATAAGATAATAAAATAGTCAAAGCAGCTCTTGACAGCTAGACCATGATGCTGTTACTTTGGTACTACTAACTGGATCCTTGTGTTCCATTGTTGACATCTGTGTAGCCAGGAGTGGTTCATGTTTTCTTTTTCCTTGACACTTTAGAAATCAGTGATCAGTGAATATTGTCAGGAAATAAAGTGACTCATTTAGTCATAGTTCTATGGGAAAATCCAAGGTCCCCATTTGTCAACCTAAACCGCTAAGTTCCCTGGGCTATCAGACACAGAGCAGAGTCATGGGAGGTAGAAGTTCTTCCAAGGGTCTCTAACTGAACATGCGATGCTGCCTTGTGAGGTTCGCTCTGCACAGAGTTCTCTTTCTGATAAGGTAGTCACAAAACCAGGTGACAAGACCTGGTTCTTCTCTCCACTGATCTGAGCTTGATACCCTTTTCATTGTGGCTTGTAGTGGCTACAAAAGTAAAGCGTATGGGATATTATTGTCAATTTTATTTCTAGTAATTGTTTGTCCTTTATGTTTTTTCACGAATGTAACCTTGCAGATCTCAAACAGCTTTGAGAAATTTGCTAGACTAGAGTTCATGTTGACTGACTTAGAGGAAAATACAAAGGTTATAGAATTCTGAAATAACCTGTGGTTTTGCCTTGATTTTGGTCTTAGTAAATGGAATTAATTTTGTTCGCTAGAATCATATTCACATCATATTCATTGAATATATTTAGCCCTCTTTCTAGCTATATTAAATAAATATTAAGTGAATTGCTGACATCGTTAGGGTCTGTTTCCTAACAGATATTTAATTACATTATAGTTTATGTATCTGTTAATGGCCTTCTTTATGTAAATATTATCTATATAATTCTCCTTTGATAAATAAACTAAAATAATCTTTGCATAATTTGGGGATATTTTGATAGTAATTGGAAGGTAATAAAAGCTTAAGATTTAATCCTCTAGCCGGGCAGTGGTGGCGCACTAATCCCAGAACTCGGGAGGCAGAGGCAAGCGGATCTCTGTGAGTTCGAGACCAGCCTGGTCTATAAGAGCTAGTTCCAGGACAGGCTCCAAAACCACAGAGAAACCCTGTCTCAAAAAACCAAAAAAATAAAAAAAAAAAAAAAAAAAAAGATTTAATCCTCTACATTGGAATTAGTAGACATGACACAGCATTCAAAAGCATAAAGTTTACCTGGCTATGTGGAGCATTGGACTTTAACCTGCTTTTGATCTCTACAAAGATTTTTTTTCTTTTTCTATAAGAAGTGATTCAGTATTAGCACAGTTCCGTGTGAAGGTCACAGCAAAGGTGTAGAAGTAGGTGTAAATCAGGTCTCAACTTAGCGATAGTTTCCTTTATTCTTATGTAACAAATTAGGTTGACTCTTAAAAGTTCAGTTCACTTTTCAAATCAATATATACAATATGAAACTATGTTTAACCTTACCATACAGTAGCACCTTAAAAATAATATGCTCAAAAATATACGTTTAAAGAGTCAACAGCACAAAACGAATTTGAGATCAAGAATAACATGTACTAGGAGCAGCATTCAGTTAATTGGTGTTTAATTTTAAAGCACCTCCATTTTATGGGTAGTTAAATGACACAATATTTGTCTTCATAGTAAAATGTTTACTGTTGTGCCTGTTTCCTGCAAGGCTGGAGTTGTTTAAAGAAAGAAAAGACCCAATCTCATGACTAGTGTGGATGTATACAGTAATTGTGTACAGGTGTAGGTGTATAGGGTATTCCCCCTAATGAATTCAGGAATTAAAATATAAAGTTACAAATACAAATAAGACAATCATCTTTAATATAAAATATTTCAGTATAAAATCTTTCTGTATAGAAAAAAAACACAGACATTAAATGCCTAATATACATTGTGTGTATGGCAATATGGAAATAAATTAATATAAAGTAAGAAAGATGTTCTCTGCATGTGTCTCCATCTAGAACATGCATGTATGTACGTAATGACGTGCCTATACTTACAAAGAACAGCAGTTTCCTTTTCTTTGAGAAACTCCCATAGCCTCTTTAATGTTATATAGTTCAGTTTTTCAGTATTTCTTTGCATGGTTGGAGAGTAATACACTGACAAAAATTCTTCAAAGGATCTCATTTACATTAATGGTTTAATGAATGTGTTTTGGGTACTAGATTAAAATTTACTGCAGCACACAAATTAGCATTTATTTACCAATCAGTGGTTAATGGGGTTGTAAATCTGATAGTTTGTGATTGCTTCCCATCTTGTTAAGACATTAATAAGGATTTGGAAAATGCGGATGAAAGTTAAGCTCTTTTGTTTATGGAGGCTATCATTCTGAAAACAATAAACCATTCATTAAATAAGCAATATTTCAGACACAATTTAATACATCCTTATTGCTAGCCATCACTAAATATTGTTACATTTTGGTGGATCATATACAACATCGCACACCCCTTTGTAATGTCCCATTTACCATGGTTATATTTGGCCAATGAGCAGTTGATTTTACACTGTTGTAGTCCATATAGAATTTTGTAGAGGGGAATTCATGTGTTAAAATAACATTGACTTTTATGTTATTCAGGGGTTAAAGGAATAAAGGAGGAAACTCCCCTTCATATTACTTAATTGCTATTCATAATAAGAAATGGGCTGATTTTCATCCATACGAAGAATTACAAAGACAACCTGGTTCCCTGGATTCTCGGCCTTGAAGAACCTAGGACTTCTGCATTTTGTTACTCTGATCCAATGTTTCCTGAGCTTAGTTTAATTTTGGTCTCAAACCAGGGTACCAGGGAGTCCACAAAGATATGGGACATCCTTCTACTCAAAGACAGTGCTCTTCTTGTGAATCTGTTAGCTAACAAAATTCCACAAAGTGTTGCCAATTCTCATATTGTTTTTGTTTCCAAAAACATTTTTCAAAAGGGAGGCAGGACTTTGAAAATTGACTTAAACACATTACCTTAGGTGAGCAAGTGTTGAGAAGATAATACTAATATTCGATAAAGCCAATAATTAAATTTTAGTATATTAATAATAAATATCAATCCATTCATCTTAATATTTTTTAAACAACCGAGAAAATGAAGAAAAACTGACTTTCTGAACAATAAGAATCCCTCTATATTAGTGTGTCTCAACCCTTCCTATTGTTTTAACCCTTTAGTATAGTACCTCACAAAGTGGTGATCTCCCAACATAAAATTATCTTTGTTGCTACTCCATAACTGTAATCTTACTACTGTTCTGGATTCTACTATAAACAGCTGTGTCTTCTGATGTCTTAGACAACTCCTGCAAAAGGGTTGTTTGACACCCCTACAAGCGGTTGCCATCACAGGTTGAGAACTACTGCTCTATATGAACAGAATACACAACAGGAGCTTTCTCTTAAGAATCCAAGCCTAGGAGGGAGGTTTAGATGCTGGGCAGCACATGCATATAGAGAGCATGGTATACACAATATATTCTTACACTTCCTGGGCTATTATAATACAATAATTTTGATAAATTGTTATTTAAAGATGTCACAACATGATAAAATTTGACAAGAGGGTCACATAATTAATTTTTTTTTTTTGAGACAGGGTTTCTCTGTGCTTTTGGTTCCTGTCCTGGAACTAGCTCTTGTAGACCAGGCTGGCCTCAAACTCACTCACAGAGATACGCCTGCCTCTGCCTCCTGAGTGCTGGGATTAAAGGCGTGCGCCACCACTGCCCGGCTCATAATTAAAATATTTTTTCTGCCACCCCTTCACTGCTACCAATTGTGGTGGGTAAAGGAGCTGACCCTCTCTCTCCCTTACTGGCTACAACACTCAGGGAAGTGGGCCTTACACCTCGGCTGGGCAGCACAGTAGAACTGACCTTACTTACCAAGTTCAGGTGAATCAGGCAGAGAACATAAATGTGGGAGATATGGCCCTGTCCCTCATCTGCTATATGGTGACGTGGGTTGGGGAGAGATGCCCAGCCCCCATTGCCCGTTACCACCTGTGACAGGTGGGAGAGCTGGATCTGAGCTCATTAAAGTGGGAGAGCTGTTCCCGCCCCTCATCAGCTACAACTCAGAAAAATGGATCTGTACCTGGCCTGTGCATCACAGGAGAGTCGTCCCTGAAGGTGTAGGTGTGGGAGAGCCTACTTCAAGGGTATGAAAGAAAAAGAATTGATGCAAGTGGTGAACTAGCCAGGGACAGTGCTGGAGAGGTTACACTGATGGCGAGGATGAGAGGGAGCAGGCAGGCTGACCATCGCTGCAACTACCCAGGCCCGGAAGCAGTGTTATGAGGTGGCCCACCCCAATATCCACCCCATCTTGGATCTGCTGGGGCACATGGACTAATCCTGCAGACCCAAAGCTGGAGGATCTCCATGACACAGGGCAACAGTAGTATATCCAAGAGGAGTCCAGGTGAGGGCCCAGCATGGACAGTATAGCAGAAACCAGAGGCCCCAAACCCGACCAATGACTCTTTGCAATGAACATTTGCAAGATGTATGGATAAAAGGCTTACTATACGACTCACTGTATCATACTTCAATTTCCATGATGAAATTGACTTTTCTTTTTCTCCTTTTTTCTCTTAAAATTGATTTTACTTGGGGTATTGCAATGGCAGAGGGTGGATATGAAGAGATGGAGAAATAAATGGGACTGAGAAGCAGGATGTAAATAACAAGAAAGTTAAAAAGCAGTTAAAGTGAAGTATGTTGTTTGTTGGAAATGTGAGGAAATGTACAGAATATTCATAAAATGTTCTTATTTAAAAAAAAAACAATTATGTCTTTTTTATTTTATTGTGAGCGAGTGGTTTGCATGCCCCTGAATTTTTTCATTTGGCTTGATTTCAAAAATTTTCATTGAATAAAACCCTACAAAGAACAGCTTTCAAGAACTCCTTTACCATGTTCCAGAGGTGCTCATAGAAACACTACTACATTTCTGTGCCCTAAATTAATCACTTTCAAGGAGAATTAATAGTTTATAAAGCTTGGACACTTTGCCAAAGTCATTGCTCTCCATTGTTGTAAGTGAAAGTAGGTGGCAGGTATTTGGCTCTTGTTTTTAATGCCTGGAGTTCACAATGACATTTAAGGATGAACCACTAGTACTAGAAAGAAAATTAAAGCCTGCACAACATATTCTCCCACTTTTCACTCACTCTTGGCATTTTGTTGATTTATATCCTCTTGTTTCTGGGACTTCTCGAATACTTTACCAAATTTGATAAATGGGTTCATAATTATAGCTTGTAGTTTCTGTGAACAACTTCAGTCTTTCTCGAGTTACACAGAAGAGGAGTCACACAAGTATTAGCTCCAATTGCTGGTTGGTTTTTGAGCAGAACTTCTTGTTATCAGCTATGCCTACTTGTTCTAGAATTCCAAATAGAAATATAGACTGTATAGATTATTAAAAATAAGTTTTAGAAACCAAGCTATGTGAGAGACAGTGGTGATGAGCATCTCTATCACACAGACTCACATGCCGGCAGATAACTGTGCAAGCATCAAATAAATGCTGCAGGTAAGTATTTCTAGTACAGAAATTCATAATATGAGTTCCTTCCATGGCCTGTGCTGACTCTCATGAGTTCAGTTGTGGATTTTTAGAACTTATACATGATATATGGGGATCTTTATAATTGTTCAAGGTCCAACATAGTTTGGTTCCAATTTTTTCCTGTTGCAGCCTAATCTCAGAATGAAGCTTGATTCAGATAAACTGAGACAGGTTTGCACATTAGAAGTTCTGTGTGGCATCTTCAACAGGAAATGCTAAAACTGAACCCTCAAGCTTGTGAGATGATTCCAAGAGTAAAAGTGTCTGATAACAAGCTTGACCTGAGTTCAAACCTATGCACATTTGAAAAGTGGAAAAACATTCTTATTAATCGTCAGAGGCCAATTCAAAGGTATATCCACACACACACACACACATGTACACACAGTAAATTTAAAAATCTAATTTGAAAATTAAAATCATCAACAACCCTTATTTTAAAAGAAAATTGTTTTGTGAATGCTTTTAATCTCAATTTTAGGCATGCCAGCTGTGAACAGACATTTTGACTCAGTCCGAACTACACGTCAAAGGGCTGTGACAAGCAGACAAGTTAAATTTTCCATGCAATATCAGAGCATATAGAATAGGAATAACAGTAAACAAATGTAATGACAAACTAGAGTAGAAGGTTGTAAAATACTCCACTATTATTGCTTAAGTAAGAGCAAGTCATCAATGGATGAGGAACACATTGAGAAGGGTGTCTATAGAGAATCTGAAAACCTTTCCTTGTGAACTTAGCATTGACACCAAGCGAACAAACGAACAGCTGTGGTTTCCATGTGAATGCATGCTTCTGAGATGCTGGCCTCTGTCTAAATCACTGAAGCTCTTTGAGGCCTGTAGCAATTAACTTGATTTGGGTAATAACCAGGCTAGATAAATAATAAAGCAATTATATTTGTATTTATTATAAGGAAAAAACTCATGAAACAGGAACGAGAAGTCCAAGCTCAGCTGTGCTGAGAGGGAAGCACACACACACACAGATACACACACACACAGACACAGAGAGAGAGAGCACCTGGGCCATGCCCGTTTATCTCTGGGTTCCAAAAAGTCACACCCTAACTTGGTTTCACTCCTTAAAGATAATTGGTTAATAAAGCTTCCCCATCACGGCCTTGTCTCTGTTGTAGCATGGTGTACCCTGAAGTGCTGACTACCAAATTGAAAGAGCTTCACATACAGTCATACCTCAGATTTTTTTTTTTTGAGGCTCGTACTTAAGGAATAGAGTCTTTAAGGTTTTAGAGACCAAGATGGTTGTCAGTATTGAATCCCATAATACATGTTTCTTATCATTGCTTGAGAATGCTCTTCTTGCTTGGCAAAGATTGTGTGTGACACAATGCTTGTGCATTGGCTATTCATGTGCTCTGACTGGGGCTGATGTGACCTTGTAAGCCATAGACAGATAGACAAGGTGTAAATACATAACAAATCATATGAGTGCAAGTGTATATTTTAGTCAATACATATTTGTGTGTTCCTCAATTATATATATATAACTTCATCCAAAATAGCCTTTTAGGAAATAGAAAGGAAACAAAACAGGTAGATTAGCACATGTGTACTTTTATTGTAAAGATAAAATGAATAATATGATATTCTATATATGATCATTACCAATTACTATGCAAACAATATATAAATTCTGTAGATAAGTATTTTTATACTTTCTCAGAAAATATGAACTCCATAATATATGACAAAATTAGTACTCAAGAATGATTCATAATTATTTTTGGATAATAGTCACTAATATCTATGTATTTTTGTATTTATGTTGTATATTAATCATGAACATTTTATATATTATAATATAGTTTATGTATTCCTCTTATAATTTGTTACTCTTAAATAGTACTTCTGATTGCATATAACTAATGCAACTAAGTATGTTATGGAGTGAAACACTGACTCCTGTATAAGTCATTTCATTTTCTCTATAATTCCATGAAGTAGAATCTAATATTATTCTCATTTCTTCTTATATGTAGCAATAAAGCTCATTTGATTTGATTTTCTTTGCTGAAATAGCACACATCATGTGCATGAAAACATAAATGCTAATATTAAATATTGTGATCACTCTGTGAGTCAAAAAATCACTTAGTGATTCATAAGCAGAAGAGATTAATAAAGGGACGGGGGTGCTCAGGATGAGGGGCTGAAGAATGAGGTAAACACAGCAGCAAAGGATGAGGTCATCACTGCAACAGAAGAGAGTATGTTCCTGGTTTCTAACATGGGGAATTGATGCAAAAGTGGTTCTGAACAACTGAACAGCAGGGAGAACAGACTAACACTGTGAGCTTGTGGAGAAGGGTGCGTGTTTTGTTCATCTCTATACTTCCATGCTCTAACATCAGAAAGGCAGTTCAGTGTGAGCTCAGTAAAGAAATGGCTACTGAATGAAGAGAATATTTGAAAACCTGAACAAAACCAGATATAGGAAAACAAAGATATTATGAGCTGGTTAACGTTGTGTCTTGCCGATATTCCATGAAAACAAAAGCAGTTATGTACATGTCCCTTAAAATGAATTTATTTAAAATAGAAGATTCATATAAGAACTCACATTGCTGTTGTGCATTTTCTAGGAGGAACTGCCAAAGAGAGGCGCCTGGGATAGTGGTGGGAAGCACACCTCTGTGAGGTGTAAAACATCAAGTTAGATGTAAGAATGAACAATTCGAGCAGCTTCAGCTGCTTAAAGAGTGAACTAGGTGGTACTGGAAGAGGTTCTACTTCTGAATAAATGCAGCAAACAAATTAAAAAAAACACGGATTGTGAGGAAACATAAATAGCCGTGTTAAATAGTAGAGAAAGACAAATCTGAACTAAACATGACAACAGTTCTTATTTATCTATAGTTTTTCATTGGCCAGAAATTTTGGGTTTATGATCTGAAGTCCTTTAATTGACCAGATCATTTTGGCAGGTTGATGTGATCTTTACTTGGTAACTCTTGAAATGTATGACCTTGAACATATCACATTTTCCCCCTGAGCTATAGCTTCACAATGTGTAAGTCAGTTGTTTTAAATGAACTGTAAGATTGCTTCTTCTCGATTGTATAGCCCTGCTTGGAAACTGCGGATTCTCAATACTACAGAGGCAATAATGAACCTCTTTATTGAGAGAAGTTGAGACTGAGCAAAAGATACCATTAAAAAGTATGTAATTCTAGGCTGCAGAAGAAACACACCATTTCTTTTTTTCTATTACAAAATGATTTATGTGCCGTTAAGTCAGGCTGAGAAGATGCGCATTCAATTTTATTTTGCTTCTTAATCCCAAGAAGGCTGCAGGCTCCTGGCAGCTGCCACCAAAGCATTTTGCAGGTGCACAGAGACAATTCAACCTGTTTTAAAACCCTGTATTCTCAGTACTTATAGTCAGTCTTAGTGGGAGCATTATGCAGAAGCAACAGCATTTCTTCATCTAACCTTTTAAAAAATGCTGAGAATCAAATGTAAAAGCATATACTAACACTGAGACTTTCAAAATGGGAAAGTAAAGCACAATAGTCAGAAGTCAGATTCCATAATTATCATCCAGATAATGTGTCAAGCCACAGAATCCATCAGGTTCTTCCTACTTGCCCTATAATCTGTAGTTTTCAACTTGATTTATGTAATTATTGGATTTTTATTCACATTTAAGAGTCTCTGTTTTATATTTATATGTTTAACCTTACTTATAGTTGTCTTTCTCAAGATTAATGATACCACTTGTTAATAAAAAAGCAATGCAATTAATGATATGGTGCATTAAACTGACCCTGATGACTGTATAAGTACACAAGGGTGTTGTCTCTGAGAAACACACCTTTGTCTATTTTAATTTTGCAAATAGCTTATATACTTTTAAAATCATTGTCTTTGACTCTCATTCTATCATTAACTTCCCTTCTATTTCTTTCTAATCACTAAACTCGTTCCCCAGTTTCCTGTTTTAATGAACCTATTTCCTCAAGACTTACCTATTCTGTATCTCTATTTGATACTGATGTTTGCTAAGTGACTTTCTGAATGTGCTGATGCTGAACATTAAATTTGAAATAGGCATTTAGACCAAATATAGATAACAGATGAAAGTCTGAATTCCTATTCAAGCAGACCCTCTGGAGATTCTGGAGATTGTAGAAATAATGTAGTTCTGAAGAAAAAGCCCTTCCCATTAAGGTAGCAGGTATATCCTGGTAAGAATCATGTGCTGTATGGCTTCAAGTTAACTGATTTTTTAATTAACACTTCTGTCAATACTACAGTAATAATAGGCAGTACTTAAAATACTGTCCCTTTAAGGTAAGTTACCATTTTTGAAGACTTTGAGCATTTTTACTAAAGATGTATTTTTTATGTGTATGAATGCTTTGCCTGCATGTATGTAGATAAACTCCCTGTGTACCAGGAGTCCATGGCAACCAGAAGAGGGTGCTGAATCTCCTAAAACTGGAGTTGCAGTTGGTTTTGAACTACTATGTGGTGATAAAAAAAATCAAATGCTGGCCTTCATTAAGAGTAGCAAGAGCTCTGAACTACCAGTCATCTTTACAGTCACTATTTTGAGCATTGTTACACCAGACAATGAGCTATACTCAAACACCCAACATGTGAGAGTACCTCAAGCCTAGCGATAGGACTTATGTTCATGTGATAAAGTTCTCCATTCTATGTACTTTCCTGGCTCTTTCCTAACAAAATTGTATTCGCATTTATGATGGACGTGGTCTTGAGTTGCCTGTGCCACTAACATTGTGACAGAAAACTGACAACAGAGAACTGGGAAATTACAACAATCAGGAACCCCAAGTTCTGAGATTGTGGATGTGGCCAGAAGCTCATGGAAAATGAGCAGCCATGTTAAATTGTAGGATGATAGTCGAAAATAAAATCAGATTGAGAAGACTTGACTAAAAGCCCAGTCCTTTACCTTCCAGATGGCGAATCCCACAGCAATCAGAGTTTCCCACATACCATGACCTAACTGAAGATAAACTTACCAGATGGCAGTGATGGTGGGAAACTCTGAGAAAGACAGATGGCTCAGAAAACTCAATGAGCTTCAAAAACACAAGGAGTGGCTGAATATTCTAACACAGAAATTTAGCAAAGAGGTGGAAGTAATATTTAAAAACTCACACAAAAATGTGTCAGCTGGCAATATCACGATTGATCACGTTTAAGGAAGAGTGCTGGGATCAAACAGAAGATATTTAAACTATATAAATGATCTCTGAAAGTAGAGTCTTCAGAAAGTATTTGAAAATACACACATGAATGTGAAAAGTGGGAGATTTGGGATAATTTCAACAGCAAATGCTCAGTTGGCTCAAGTACATATTATTAGGAAAGTTTCAAACATAGAGAAGGAGACAGATATTCAATGACAGAAAGGTGAGATGTCAACAGTCAGACTTAACTCAGCTGAATCGACTCTGAAACATCTTAAAACCACACTCTCAAAGGGGAACAATAAAGAGGAAAAATTTCACAGCTGCAGGGGAAAAATAACACAGAGATGTGCCCCAACTGAACTGAGAAAAAAGATACTTTACCAAAAAAAAAAAAAAAAAAAAAAACTGTCTTGGAGAAGGATGCAAGATTTTCATTTACTGAAGAAAAAACAATCTGCTACTCAGAAATACTCTACCCAGTAAAGTTATCCTTCAGAAATAAAGAAAACATAAGTATATTCACAGAAAAGACAGAAAAATTAATTCTACTAGATTTACTCTAGAACAAATGGTAAAGGGCTTTTTCAAATTGAAATTCATAATAATGGTGTGATGAAATAATGAGGAGTAAGTCTCACTAGAAAGATGCAAACTCCTTCAGAATACTCCATCATTAAAAGCATGCTGCATAGCCATTCATATCTTCAGTGCAATTACTAAACCAACCAATTCTACATAGTAATTCTACATTCATATGTTATGAAATAGGTAGTACAGAAATAAATAAAATGGTATGGCAAAAATATGAAATTTTTGGGAGAAATGGAGAGCAATGATACTATTTAATTTTGGTCTGCTGTTGTCATTGATATTAATCTGTCATCACTTCAAACAATGGCATTACAATTTTTGGATAGTCCAATTTCTGGATAAATTTAAGAGATACATAGAAGGTCCCATTTAGGGTTCACTCTAAAGAGTGTCAAGGAACAAAATGTGAGTAGTACTCTCCTCTGTTCTTTCTTCCTCTCTTTCCATATGCGGGGTGTGTGAGTGTGTGTGTGTGTGTGTGTGTGTGTGAGAGAGAGAGAGAGAGAGAGAGAGAGAGAGAGAGAGAGAGAGAGAGAGAAAGAGAGAGAGAGAATAAGGTTCTAAGGCTATGAATTTTGATGTAATCATTTCAGTATCATGTTCTTGGTCTCAGGCACAACATATTCCTCTCCATCCATTTTTTTTCAGATTCATTTATTATTCAGATGACTTGATTTTTATTTTCTCTTTGCCCTGTGAACACAGTTCATCGGAATCCACAAAATACATACATAATCTTTGTAACAACACAAACTCCTTCTTTCCTTAAATCAACATCATGTCCATAATCAAGCTGTAGTTATTCAAAGACCAGTTTATAGTAAAAGAAAGCATGGTGTAATTGCTCAGTCACATTCAAAGCACAAAATACTATGATGGGGATAATTTAATATTCAGATACTTTACAAACTCTTTCCATTGCCATTCTTGCATTAATGACTTTAATTTCCATTATATGTGAAATTATATATTTAATTAACTCATTAATTCCAGTCATTACATAATTTCCTCCCTCTTATATTTCATTCTAATAACATCATTACATTATGCCTGATGTCAATGTGGAAATTAAAATTTCTTTTTTGAAATATAGTTATTAGAAGGAATGTATATAAAATCTAAATTTTTAATAATGATAAACATTTTGTCCTTATAGCACATTACAGCATAAGGGGGAGATATTAAATATAGTAATGCTCTTGGTAGGAAAAAAATAATATAATTTGCTGGAGATGTAGAGAGAAGTGAAGAAAAAGGCATAGGTAGTGGTCAGATACTCAAAACTGAAGCTGCAGTAAGTCCATGAGCGGACCAATTCTAACTCTTAACGGGGTTTAGAATTTTCTGGTAGAAGGACATGGGAAGTTTTTGTTTATTTGTTTGTTTGCGGGAATCCTTTGGAGAACAGGCAGGTATGGTACAAGAACAGACCATAACTGAGGTCCCAGTGATGCTGTAGCAACTCCCACCACAGGCAACAGGAAAGACTGCCATCAAAGGCTGTTTCTATCTTGTAAAGAACTGGAAGCCTCAAACTTCTCCCATATGGACAGAGCTGGCGCTATACTGTTGAGTAAGCTAAACTGTTTCATAGGGACCAATTACGTGTTATAAAGGACCAAGGACTCTTTCCATACTAATTTCTGATATTTCTGGTAAAGGTGGGAAGACTTGTAACATGGAGCTAATTTGTGATATCAGGGTGAGTTCTCACTGCACCGTGTCCATACAATACTCGAGCTCTGTGGAAATTATGGGGAGATTTTAAAAGTATTATCAAGTTGGTTTAAGTGACCTTTGACTATCAGCCATGTATCATTCACTTACACTCACACTCTTATCATTCTGTTTTCCTTACAAGTCAATGAATTATAAACATTTGTGTGCGTATGTGTGTGTGTTTGAGTGCACAATGGCTCACATGTGACATGTGAGGGTCAAAAGATAGCATTTGGAAGTTGATTCTCTCCTTCTACCATATAAATTGTATGATTGACCTCTGTCTTCAGGCTTGGTGACAAGCACCACACCCACTGAACCATTGCACTGGTCCCGACCAATAAGTTTTAAGATGGTTTCTTGGCTCGGGAAGTATCTCAGTAGTTTACATCTGTTCAACACCATTCTACACAATTTTCCTCTAGGCTCTTCATGTGCTGTTCCTGTTAGGACAAGTTGTGACAGATTTTTTCTCCTCAGTCCAGGAATTCACTTTCTTTCCCTGCCTATTTTTTCAACTTCTTCTAGTATTTATCTTTCTGTGTTTAAATGGTTCTTTTCCAGATTACCTAACCATAAAATCTTACAGTGCTCTCTCCTTGGACTTCATCTGACATTTGTCTAATCTCAGTCTCAGACTTAAAGCATCATCATAAATGACTCTAAAATATATCTCTACTTAAAGATTGCTGGGGGCCAGCCTTGGCTCAGGTTCAGGTCCTGAGACAGGGAAGAGGCATTGGCGTAAGGAAAAAAATATGACCATCAGGTAGATTGCTCAAGCGGCCCTGAGGAGCTCAAGCTGCCTTTATTTATACTTTGAGTTTTATCTAGTAGGCTTATATGAGTAGCTTTATTATTGGATCCTATTTTTTTACTATTAAGAAATACATCATAGTTTAAGAAATACGTTGTAATCATAAAAGCACCCATTGTTCCCATTTATGCTTCTACAAAAACACTTTCTCACCCCCTAACTAATCTTATTCTAGACATAAAGTTCAGCAATTTTGTAGGCTTAACTTGAGACAGATAAATCCTGCTCTTACAGCACTGACTTCAGCTGTAAGCTACTTGTGGTTACAAAGTTAAAAAGTAATAGACATGGGCACGATGCTTTAAGGACGACAATATGCAAACTAAGACAATGTCTGAAAAATATGCTTTTTTACTGCCCCCTCTCACGTTTCAGTCTCTCTATAAAAGGCAGATTTTGATAAGGCGCTCCTCCCATCCTGCTATACCATACTTTTTCCACCAATATAAGCTCCTGTATATGGTAAATATTGATCTTCCCATCCCATATTTTGTGTTGCATTTTTTCCTGTTAGAGCATATCAGATCCTACCATTGATTTTATTTGCATGGTATCCAGGGAACTTATTATCAACAGTAAACACTGTGTGTATTCTTGAGGCTTTTCCCTATTCGGTGTATGCATGCCTTACTCTTCTTTGCAGAACAGTAAGAAAGACATAGTTAATGTTCCAAGTGTTATTTCCTCATATGTACCAAATTGTCTCTATTGAGTGAGTAAAGTTTGCAGGATTAGGAGTTTTAGTTAGTAATTCTGAATAAAAAAAAATGTAGGGCGGTGGTGGTGCATACCTTTAACCCCAGCACTTGGGAGGCAGAGGCAGGGGGATCTCTGTGAGTTCGAGACCAGCCTGGTCTACAAGAGCTAGTTCCAGGACAGGCTCCAAAGCCACAGAGAAACCCTGTCTCGAAAAACCAAAAAAAAAAAAAAAATGTAGAAGTAGTAGCCTCTTGCTGAATCTTAGGGTAAAGCATTTGAGAAAGAATGGAATTTCTAGAGATAAACAGCAGCTGTTGCACATGTGATAGTCAAAGCAAAACTAAATATTGCCCAAAAACCAACAATATGAAGAGAGAGAAAAGAGCCTTCAAGCTTCACGAGTGTTGTTGATTCCTATGCTGTCCAGTGGTCTACTGATCCTTGTCAAGTGAGAATCAGTTTCTGTGACGAATGCCTTGTGCCAAAGAAACCCACTGGACAGGTGATCTGAGATTGGCTGAATGGCTCCTTAAAAAAGACATATAAGCACATTAAATTTCCTGTATAATCTCACCATTTGCATGTGTGACAGGCATCTAGAAATCGACATATTCACAACAAAACTCATGCTTTTTTTTTGTCTTTTATTATTTATTTATTTTTTTCGGACAGAGTTTCTCTGTAGCTTTGGAACCTATTTTGGAACTAGCTCTTGTAGACCAGGCTGGCCTCGAACTCACAGAGATCTGCCTGCATCTGCCTCCCGAGAGCTAGGATTAAAGGTGTACACCACCACCGCCCAGCTATATTATGCTTGTCTTCTTGGCTTCATTTCTTACTGTTTTCGTTGTCATTAGAGATGCTTACTGCAACCTGCAAGCTGAAAATTGAGAATTCCTCAGCCCCAAAAGTTTATAGTGATTATCGACATATCTTTTCTTTATACATTGTTTTAATCAACAAGTTGTTACTTTCATACATTAAAATATATTACAGTCTTGGAACTGAAGGATAGCTCTGGCCTTTAAAGCTGAGGAAAACACAGTTTGGCTCCCAGAACCTACACGGTAGTTCACACTCACACGTATCTCCAGTTCCAGGGACTCGTGTCCTGCAGACCTCCCCAGTCCTGCCTCCACACACAGAAATACGTACAATAAATATTAACACATATTCAATACATACAATTCTACTTCGCACTACTTCAATACTATTAATCTTGGCTATTTCATTATTTTTACAATTTTTACTATTTCTCTAGCTTAACAATTCATTTCTAATTGGTTTCACAACTTCTACTGCTAACTCACATGTGACTGCCCTGGACATTTTAATCACAGTCATCTTAAATCAAATTATGTTACTCTGTTCAAAATCACCAACTTTTCCAATTTACCTAAAAGTTGCACCTCTCATAGTTTGCAGAATTAAATTTGTATTTCTTGTTACTTTCACTCTAATCATTTTTTTCTTTTTCATCTTTCTTTCTTTTTTGTTTCTCTATCTACCTGCATTTGGACCACTCCAAATTTCCCACTGTAAAACAATCCAAAGCAGACCAAAGACAAATCTCACTTTTCAGTGTATAAGACTTTGTCCTCTTCTTTCTCAGCAGTGACAACTATATACCCTCTTTAAAAGGAACATCTTCTCTGCTCAACATCTTGTTTTCCATATATGAATATATCTATCCAAACCTGTTGGGGCAGTAATCAGCTGGGGTTTCCCTAAGGGGGGGGGGGTCACTGAGGCTGAGGAAATGTTAGATTAAGAGAAATGAAGACAGAAACACAGGATAGACTGGGAGGACTGAAGGCTAACAGCCCTGAGTTTGTTTTTGTTTTTTTTGTTTTTTTATTTATTAAAGATTTCTGCCTTCTCCCTGCCACCACCTCCCATTTCCCTTCCCCTCCCCCATCAAGTTCCCCTCCCTCATCATCTCTAAGAGTAATCCCGGTTCCCTGCCCTGTGGGAAGTCCAAGGACCACCCACCTCCATCCAGGTCTAGTAAGGTGAGCATCCAAACTGCCTAGGCTCCCACAAAGCCAGTACGTGCAGTAGGATCAAAAACCCATTGCCATTGTTCTTGAGTTCTCAGTAGTCCTCATTGTCCATTATGTTCAGCAAGTCCGGTTTTATCCCATGCTTTTTCAGACCCAGGCCAGCTGGCCTTGGTGAGTTCCTGATAGAACATCCCCATTGTCTCAGTGTGTGGGTGCACCCTTTCTCAGACAGCATATATACTACAGGCAAAAGGCTGAACAAAGAGCAGTACAGTCAGCTAACCACCTCTCTCCTTGGAAGGCAGCTCAAACAGGTGTATTATCTTATACAGGTAAGCAACTTCTAATCTCTAACGAGGAGTGCCCCTGGCTGGCACATGCCAGTCCAAATCTAAAAAGAAAAGCATGTGCTCTTTCAGCTGGGCAAAAATTCTCTCTATATGGGTTTAATCAGAACTTCCTCATAGACCCCAAGGTTACTGGAAAAATCAGAACAGGCAAGCAAGCATGAACTCAAATGACTTCTTTAAGTCGAAACGACTCCAGATGGAAACCGAGTCACTCGTGGGCTCCCACACATATGGCCACCTGAGTCCTTAGTATTGATGTAAGTGCTTCCCTTCACTGTGTAAGTCCTTTAGACTGACAATAGTTGAAATAGTTTCTAATGCATGGTAGGACAACCTAATAAGTATCATTTGGGTGATCGGGCCAATAAAGGAATTATCCAATAAGAAGTCACAACCTCTGAAATAGGAATGCTGCAGATGGCAAATGTGTGGCCTGTCTGTCTCTTTAGAATCATTTTCAAGGGTTTCTCTTTAGTTCTGTGTTCTTACCCCACAATCTCAGTGTTAGGAAATGAAGCAGAGTCAGGATGCTGATTGCATTGTGTGTGTGTGTTGAGAACATGAAGCATGATCAGAGAGGAGGAGAAAAGTAATAGGGAAGAGTTCTCATTGGTCAGGTTGTTAAACAGACAGCAGGAGACGAGGCATGCCCTTAAAGAGGGACACTAGTTTTACATGTATATTATTAAATGTCTGGATCATAAATTCTTTGGAGCAGAAAATAATCCATTGGGTATTATATATTTTAATACTAAAATTGTGCCAGCCACTAAATATAAGGTTGAAAACAGTTTGACATTGGCCATGTAGATAACCAGGGGCAGGAGCTGAGGAAAATAAGCACATGGAGGTATACAGCAATGCTATAATCATGAACTTGTTTATCTTCTTACACATATACCTTTGTCTGCCATCACTGAACTAATGTATTACAATAATGATATTTCAAATAAGCATTAAAATGAAGCCAGGCTTACACTCTTTCTAAAGATACTCTAAAAGTTAGTATATTACTTTTATTTAATTTGGGTCTTCATTTCTATGTGAGATTTTCATTTAATTTGGGTCTTTATTTCTATGTGAGATGGGCACACATATGTGGAGGTGAATACAGGGTACAGTAATGTTTTGCTGAAATTACAAACAGATCTGAGAAGTTGGACATGGGTGCTGGAACCTGAACACTTGTCCTCATTTAGCTACCAAATTATCCCCTAGTTGACATAACTTAACGATCACATTTCCCCTACCTCTGCATCTCATTTATGTTCTTTATACTCTATGACAGAAACATAACAATTGCAATATGTCTTATTGCTTAGATCCAATCATATCCTTAATCACAAAAACCCTGCATTTGCCTCTTGTGTGGTACCAGGCATATTGGATTTTATCTACAGGTCACTGCATGGTTTGAGACTCAGGTGGAGACTTCATCGTTTTTACTGAACCACCCTGGTGGGATATTGTAGAGCTGGTAGTTTGTGTGGGGACGTCACTGTATATGCATTCTTTATCATGAGATTGGAAAAAAATTGAGATAGTCCTCAAAATCCTTACAACTTTGGGAAATTAAACTTTATCTCAATTCTGTTTGAGTTATTTAATATAATAAAAATATAATATAAGAGAAACTATAGTTTCTGAAGTCAGAGAATTAAATTCTGCATCTCAACTGCACCTTTTACTGGGGGCATCTTTACAGTTATATTGTAGTAGTGAGTGCATTTGGTGACAGGCAGAAGGTACATATCTTTAGAAATGTGAGTACATTTTTCTCCTATTAATTTTTCAATATTTTTCATACTACGATTTGAAAGTACACGTTTAAAGTGGCATAGTATACACAGAGTGTCAGATTCCAGTGCACAGCATTTTCGCTGTTATGTCAGGAAGTGACTTGATAATGAAGAGGAACGGTGTACTGCTGAGTCCTGTACAGCACCACACAGGATTTAAGCGTTTCTGCCACACAAGCGCCCTTTGTTCACTGAAGTGCTCGTTCTCAGTAAAAACTCCTTGGGGATTAGCCGGCGGAGTGGCTTCTCACATATAGACCTCTTTTTCAATAAAAAATTCTCTAATAAATTATGTATAAAAATACAGCTGCTCAAACAGATTAGCATTTTCCAGGTGCAGTGCTGTGATAACAAGCCACACACCCAGAGCCTCCAGTCATGATTTCTCCCTTGTAGGTTGTGTAGAGCACCTCCATGTTCTGGTGCCCTCCAAGAGGTCTGGGCACAACAGACATAAAAATAGAAATCAAAGTTACAATGGATGTTCTCTATTGAAATTCACTTTTTTTTTATTAAGGTGAATTCTTCTATTAAGTCATCAAGACGTTGTATGACTATTCACATCACATTTCACTTCAGAAATGTAAAGCTCTTTCTTGGATATGTGGGCTCTCGTTTCCTGAGATTAATGAAGAACCGTCGTCATTTACCAGGCTTGGGGAATGTCTTGAAGGCTGAGAGTTCCTGCTGCTCTTCCAGGGAAATCATGCTCAGTTGCTCTTCATGTCAGGCAGGTAGCTCAGAAACACCTGAATAGACCTGCCTTCTACCTTGTTTGTTTGTTTGTTTTTTGTTTGTTTACTTTAATTGTTTTGTTGTTGTTGTTTTTCTGCTGCTTGTATCAGGCTAGCTAGCCCAGTAGCTTCTGGGAATTCTTTGGTCTCCACCTCCTAACTTCGATAGTAATGCAGAGGTGACAGATATGAGATATTGTGGCCAGTTTTACACACTCCTGTGTACTCAAATTCATGTCCTTGCACTGAGAAAGTAAGCACTTCTCCCACTGAGTTCACTTCCTAGAACCCATACAACAGCTTAAAAAAAATATCTAAATTTAACAGTGTTAAGAATACACTGCCTTAATAAAATAAGGAAAAATACATTTGCAGCAGCATCACAGATAAAAAGCCTAATTATTGGGTTTTCAAACTCTGATTTATAGTCTATAGTTGTAATACACAAACTCACTTAGCATTATGTAATAGAGACAGTTCTGAAATAAAGATGGGAAAGAATTACACACTTGTACACTTACCTAAAAAATACTAAGACTAAGGAAGGAAATGAGTGTAAATGGAGAAACCAGGTTGCCTCAGCTTGGAGACAGAAGGAATAGAGCAATGGTATTCTAAGTCATCTCAGGAGCAGTAGCCAAAGGTGGCTGGTCCTCTATGGGCATCAGAAGCAGCATTAGGGAGGGATTGGGCATGGCAAGAGGTGAGCTGGGTGAGACTAACAAAATCACACTGATGGGCAGGAGCCAACACCCTGAGATTCCTTGGTTCATTCCTGTAACAAATGCTTATTGATTACTGACAATGAGGACCGATCAAACCCCAAATAAACTCAAATGAAATGGTGAGGCTGTCATCTCCATAAGGTGAACAAATGACAGTTGTGTAAATGACTTGAAAGGGGGACTAATTTCTTAAAAAGTAAGATGGCTTAAACCTGTTGGACTCGAAGGTAATAGCCAAATCTTCCTCCTAGAAGATTGCCTTTCCGCACAAAGGTATAGTCAGTGAAACTCCACAAAGACTCTTGTCCTCTGACCTTAATTAAGACCATTGTGCAGCACATTGAGTGGCTTTCCTCCCACTCACGTTGATTAGCATACATGTAGAAGTTGTGAATGCATTGGCTCCAGAATGAACATTTCTGTGTTCAGATATCAGGGCAAGTGATACAAACTTCATGCTTAGTTGAAGCTTGGGACCTCAAAGGATGTTTTTGTCTTTAGTTAATAACCAGGAAAGATAAAATAAGCAGAAAAACCGAGCTATTTTTAAAGTAATTCATGAAAGTATAGGTTTATTTATCAAAACATCAAAAGACAGGTTGCCCTATCAATGTTGATGGTGTCTCATTCTGTACAAAAGCAAAAGAAGGGGAAAATAGATTATTTCCTTAGAGTTAATTACTCAACTATAAAATCTAATTTGCAGCTTAAATTCCTACCAGCATATACTATGAAGTGTATTTCATTATAGGGTTCCTTTTCTGAATTTATTCTATTATGAACTACAGACAGAAGGATCTGTTACCTCCAGTTCTTCAAAACAAAATAGAGACTTATGCCTAAAGTCCCTTTCCCATCATAGCCCTTGTGTGTTGTAGATTTCAGTATCATTTCACGGAAAGCTTCAAGTTTTTCCTCAGTTGATCTTTCTCTTTACTGGAAATATGTTTAATAATAAAGTAGATTTTTATTTTTATGTACTCTGTCTCTAATGACTAGAATTATTATAATGATTTTTTATGTCATGCATCTATAAAAAGCAATTTGATCATATTCACCTCCATGTTTCCTTTTGTACTCTTCAGAGGTTTACAGACATTTTGTTCCAATTCATGCTTTTTTGTTTTTTAATAATTCTCTGAATCCAATTTGTGCTACCCATATGTGCTTGCGTGTGGAGACGTTCACCAGAGTACAGCCTGTCTGGGGTGAGACCCCTAAAGAGAGAAGAAGTCCCCTCTTCAGAAGCTATCAATTGCCAGTAACACTCGGCTAGTGTTGGAGCATCCAAAGCCCCTTTTTAATACATAATAAATATTTTGCTGGCTTGATTATTCAAGTCTTATGCAAATAATCTCAGCTGCTGTGAGTTCATATGTGCATAGGTCATGTTATGTGCAGAAGATATCATCCCTATTACATTCTTTACACCTCAGTATTGAGTAAGAGAAGGTTGTTATAGATGACCCATGTGTGGCTAAGTACTGATAGTCTCAGTACTTTTAACAGTCTATTCATTGCCCACAATCCACTGCTCCAACAAGCAGCTATGACCAATGATGGAAACAGTACAAATCAATAGATAAAAATATAAATACTTAGAAAAGAACTTGAGAACATGAACATTTAGCAAAACAAAAAGAGTAGGCTATCTACTAAGTCCTGTGATTTCCACACTCATTGCCCTTTGGCAAAGATTATGGTACAGAGCATGGAATCCTTACTGTTGTGAAAGAATCAAATCAGAAAGTAGCCATGCTTACCAATAACATTCATGGCAGTATTGCCCCTAGGGGTATATTTTTCCTGGCAGATTGCTGGGTACAGTGTTCTGAAGAACAATTGTCTTTTCTCCCTCAGTATGCTGTATACTACCTTCTAGTACTACAAAATATTACAATACAGAGAGCTTTACTGGTCAATTTGAGGTGACAAACGTTATGCTTAGATTACTGGTACCACCATGGAGACTGGATCCCACATGTAAAGCAAAGAGTTTTTATTCAAGATCAAACTTGGATTCTCAGTGTGTCCAATGCATTGGCACCATTGGAGAGCCTTGAGCTCACTTGGGGTGAGGTTTTTATTATAGCAGAGATTGAAGTGAGGAATTTCTAATGTTCAGAACCCCTGATTGGCTGACATTTGTCTAGAGGAGTCTTGGTGAAAGGCTAAGTATAGGTGCTGGTCTAGGGGATATCAGGTGTTCCTATCTACAATGGTTAGAATGTAAGGAATTTCCTTTGGAACATTAGGTACTTTACCCTTGGATGATCTGTTCCAGGGTGTTGCCTGGGAGGTCTCAGTTTATGGTCTTTTCTGGAACTAGGCATTGCCTTAGAAACTCATCTATATGTTCTGCAACCAAACTATGGTGGCTTTAGCATCTAGTTTTGGTGAACAACCAAGAGAAATGGTGATAAAATGTACTATTCTGGATTTCTCTTTTGGGCTGGGATTAAAGGCATGTACCACTATCTCCTAGTTTCTATGGCAAACTAGTATGGCTACTGGGATTAAAGGTTTGTATCATCACTGCCTGATCTGTAAGGCTGACCCCACTGGGCTGTTTTGCTCTCTGATCTTCAGGCAAACTTTATGTATTAAATTACAAATGAAATATCACTACATCTAGGCATAGCCATTTTCTTTAAGATGGGCGGAAACAGCTCCCAGACACAGTCTCATTCTAAGTTTCCTGGAGGCAGATTAGCCATTTCAGACTGAGGTAGAGGTAAGAGTCAGTGATTGGCTGTTTTGTTTTTCTGACCTTCAGGTTGGACCCCATATCTGTCTCTGGGTTTGTATTAATCATGTTACAGCTGGCCTGAGATATTCATTTAATAACTGATCTCTTCTGAAAGTAAGTCTAATGACTAGACTTCTCAATGGTTGTGTTCACTCTAGTTTTATTTCTTTCTTCATTGCCATTTTAAGAGAATCTGGAATGGGACTTTTCCTTTTATCCCCAAACTACCTCTAAAAACAAAAGGCAACACACTCTACAGTGGCCACATTCCTTAAAGAGATACATTAACAGTGTAAACAGACACTCTCCTTAGAAAATGAAAGCTTTATCAACCATGTAAGATCACAGGGAAGACCACAAAATCAATAATGCTGACATTTAGGAGACAGTAAAGAGAGAGGATAGTTGGACGAGAAGATGCCTAGGTTCTCAATCGTTAACTCCTTTCTTGAGCATCCTTGACACAGAATAAAAGAAACTGAGAGAAAAGGCCAAGGAGAAAGTTGAAGACTGATAGAAAATTCTCAAATATTTCTTGTGTATCAAATGGATAATTTTACTTGATTCCAATCTCACAGATGTGAATGATAATTGAAGAATCACCAGAAAGAACGTGAATGTGGTGTGCACCTCAAAGGCTGGAGCCGTTAGGTGAAAAGAACACTTCTCCCAAGCTTTCTTTGCAAAGCAATATTTGCACAAAGACGAAACAGATTTGTTCCGACCTGTACCAGAAGCACTGGCAGTTGGCACTCAGTCAAAACACAAAGTGACAGAAAAACAACTACAATCAAAGCAGATTAAGTAAAAACAAAAACAATCGAATGTCTCTTTTACAGATCAAGTAGTTCCTGCCTCGAGAAGTAGACTACACATGGCAGGGTAGTTTCCAAACATCATACCTGTGTACTCAGATATTCGGGTAGAAGACATTATCATAAACCAACCCTGCTGTTTCCAATTCTCCAGGCCCCTGGAGTCCCAAGCCTGATTGAAGAAGGAGGAATGGACATGATGAAAAAGACAATTTGGAGTTAAGATGTGTGCTCTCAACTGATCTGATATGGTTTTCTATTTTGAGAAGCTGTGGGGATATACACACATCTAAAACTGTCATAATATTATATATATTTTAATACAATTTAAGATCATAGTTCTTTTAATTTATTCAGTTTATTATTATTGTGTTGACTATCTTGAAGTTTGTTTTTCAATTTTTTATTCAAGTATAATGAATTACTATATATACAACCAACAATACTCAAATGTTCAGAAAGCCTTATCAGATTTGTTTCTTTATTCTTAAAATATGATATTGCAAAGCCACTTAAAATGATTCATTGACTATAATACTTCTTGCATTGCAATGATTTTAAATAGGTGTTTTTTCATATTTTTTTAAATTGTCACCTACTTCCTTTTTAATAAAATCTCCACTGGTGCACTGGTGACTATAAAGCATATACAAATCAAAAACACAGTGACAATGTATGATCATGGAGTCGTCTTTCTTGAACCTACTCTTCTGATAGGTAATATTTTTGCCCTTGGTTACCCTTCAAGTAGTTATTATTAAAATACAAGTGACTATGAATGGATATACTCATGTGTTTAGAAAGAGGTAATATTGTACATATAGTGTTTTTATTTAAGGAGACCAACACATACAAATAGCACATACACAAACATACACACACCCTAAGACCCATCTTATTTTATGGCGACATATTTCTCATTCATTTTACAGATTAATAGTTCTATGTTGTATTAATTATAAAGAGTTTATCCAATCAGATCTCTGATCATCAAGTGGGTAGGGTTCTGGGATTTTATCATTGTTAATGAGGCTAGATTAAATAACTGTGAATATACATCACTTCATATTTTTAAAGTGTAGCATGTGTGTGTGTGTGTGTGTGTTTCATGTAAAAAATGAGGTGGCTGATTCAAGGATGAGTGGATCTCTGATCTTGCTGGGGTTGGTCGGATCCCCTCATGTTCCAGTCTCCCCCATCAGTGTCTGGAATGCCCTTCTCATCAGACCTGCAAGTACAGAATCTTGTTAGCTTGCATACTCTGCCACACAGAGACCAAGATGAGCTTGATGTGAACACTCTTAAAACCTCTTTAAGTGTGAACTTTTATGTATGTGGAGATTTCTCAGAAGTACGATATTTTGTTTTCCTAGATTTGCTTCAGCAACAGAACCTCTTTGAAAATTACATGGATAGCATTGATTCAATAAATAATACATAGATGCTATATTGATATTAATAATTCATCATGATGGTTCTGTTTATTTTGTAATGTACAAAATATATACATGTTTCTTATAAGATATGCAGTTTTGAAAAATGTACCCTCTATTAAATGACTTTATTGTTTTCATTGCCATGTGTATCTCCCCCACTTATTTTGGTGAGAACTTAAAGACTACTGTAGCAGTGTTTAGTGTGCACTTTCATTAGGCAAGTTTTCTTCTTGTATTATATAATGAACCTCTTGACCTTATTTCTTTTATAGTTAACTTAATAATTTAACCGGTATCTTACCAGACTTCTCTAACCCCAAGCAGTGTGTATTGAACTTTTTCCTTTTTATTTCTATGTGTTGGCATTTTTTGGTTCACGTAAGCAAACTGTGGTAGTAAGTGTTTTGTTTTTGTTTTTTGTTTTTTGCTTATTTCAAATAACCAAATGTCCTCCAAGTCAAGTGTTACTCTCTTCCTACTTAAGACTAAACAGCACCCTATTGTCTATGTTACCATAATCTTTACTCATTCATTAATAGTGAGACACAGGCTGAGGTCATCTCTTCCATTCAATGACAAGTGTTGCAATAAGCATGACATGGGTATCTTTGACACACTATCTTATTTTCTTTTGAAATATAGCCAGTGATGGAATGTTGGTAGTTCTATTTATTTTTTAGAATCTTCAGAAAGAAAAGTCTCTTCTTAGTAGCTGTGCTGATTCATATTCCTGCCAGAAGAATATGAAATGGCTCTCTTTCCTCCACATCCATAGCAGCGATTATCAGTTATTATCTTTTTGATAATAGTCTTTCCAAACAGTGGAAGGTAGTAATGTGGTCTGGTTTGACTTTGAATTTCTCTTGTGACTGTGAAGGCTGCACTTTCATTCATGTATCTTCTTTTGAAAAATTCCTATTTATATTGTTTCCAATTTTTAAAATTTGGGTTACTTTTTTACTATTGAGTTGTGTACCCTTAGATTTTTAAACATTGCCTCCTTGTGAGACAGATGTGCAATTTCAAATATCTTCTCCACCCTGTTGGTGTCTCTTCACTATGTTGTCATATTCTTTTTGTCATACATAATCTTTGTCGAAGTGTTTATCTAAGCTGTTCTATTATTAATAAAAACACAGGAGTCAGCTATTGGGTAGAATCTGATAGATCAGGAAAGCCCTGGAGGAGCCACCCGCTGACCCTCTTTCTTCACACTTCCATAACTGAAAGGGCCTGGGAATCTTTCTAAGTTGCTCCCTGCTCTTTCTTGGGCCTATTATTTTTTTTCTATAGCCTCTATCATTTTTTAAGTCTTTACTTTTTTATTTAAATAACATTTTTCAAGTATTTTACATACTGACTGCAGTTTCCCCTCCCTCCTTTCTTTCCAGTCCCCACCTCCTCTCCATCTACCCCTCCTCTACCCTCTCCTGCCCTCCTCAATCTCCATTCAGAAAGCAAAACATGGCACTTCAAGTTGAGGCAGGACTGAGCTCTTCCCCTTGTTTCAAGATTAAACAAGGCCCTGATCTTAATGCTATGATTCTTACAAAGAGAGCAAGCCACACAACTGTCACACACCTGCAGAGGGTCTAGGTTAGTCCCATGGAGGCTCCCTAACTTTTGATCCAGCTTCTATAAGCTCCCATGGGCTCAACTCAGCTGTCTCTGTGGGTTCTCCATTATAAACTCCTGAAAAAAAGAAGAAGGGATTGTGGCTCTCTATATTATCATATCCAGGGTCCTCCAAAATCTCTATGGCTAATTCTAGTCAGTTAATTGTTGGCTCTGTCCTCTGTTTCAAGGTTACCTTTATTAATTATCAGTCTTGGAGTGCCACAGTATGATAAAATATCTCACAAGACTTTGTACCTTGGTATTATTCCATTTACCTATTTTCCTATGTTTGCCTATATTTGTGGTTAAATTGTCAGATTCATCACTAAGATCAATGTCAAAAACATCCCCCCTATATATTCTTGTAGAACTTTTAAAGTTTCAGGACATTTTTAGTTTTCTGTAATGTTTTAGGGTGAGGTTTGTTTTTGTTGTTCTGAGGTGAACTCCCATGTCTTTTTGGGGAAAGGCCATCTTTGTCTATTCTCGGTACTCTGTCAGCTTTCTGATGGCCATGAATGGGAGTGTGTTTGCTCATAGACTTGGCTCTGACTTATTGCTGTGTGTCTGTATTCATGTGACTGTTGTGATATTTTCACCGTTAATTCCGTCCAAAATGTTGAACGTAGTGGGATGCACCCAGTATTGTTTTATTTGCTCCAGATTCCTTTGATCAATTAGAATGCTCTCTCCATGTGTTCTGTCTCATTCTTTTCTATTCCTCGGAGTAATATCATGGGATGTTGCCTAGGCATTGACCAGAGTCTGGAGATCACATAAAGTACTGTGCACATTGTAACAGTATCAGTACTTAAAATCCAGAATGCAGGTGACCTTTCCATTCTCTTCCTTTCACACTTCTCATCTCTGTGTCCTAGCTGTCATATACAGGTCATTAATGTATCTGAAGTGCTTTAGTATTTGTTATTTTGTAAATGAGCTTGTTTTTAAACCTTTTAAAAACATATTTTAGCAACAATACGTTTTGCACTAATTTTTTATCTTACAATATTATTGAATTTTTCTATTAGTTCTGACAGGTTTTGATCAAGGAGTTTCTATATAGAAGGTCTTGTCAATCCCCAAAAATTTATTTTCTTTTTATTAATTGGAAACCAGGTGTTTCCCTGTGCTGTTGATTTCCCCTGGCATGGGCATCTTGGTAGAAAAGCTTTCTGCGTCTTACCAATGAGTATGATCGTTGTGTAGCACAAATTCTAGTTGTTCTTAATAATAAAAAAAACCGAGTTAGATATTATGGCGTGAAAACTGGAGGATCAGAGAAGCAGAGTTGCCAGCCCCTAGAGAGTTCTTACTTCTACTAATGCTTAGACCCAAAGGAATGATCCTTCTCTATGAATCCTCAGACTGTATCTGAGCTCCTGTCTCCTTCCATTTTGTGTTCTTCTCTCACTTAGCCCTGTCATTCTTGCTTCACCTCCCTAGTACTGGGATTAAAGGCATGGAATCCCAAGTGCTGGGAGCACCTTTGTGTGAGCTCTGTTTCTCTTTTAGACAGATTAAATCTTGCTTAGCGCAGGGTGGCCTTGAACTCATAGAGATCCATCTACCCTTGGCTCCTGGCCTCTGTGGGTCTGTGGCTCTGTGTTTTAACTCTTCTCTCTGATCTTCAAGCAAACTTTATTTGTTAGATTACAAACAAAATTACCACTACATAGTAGAGATCATTGCTCTCATGTGTTGATCAGTAGTCCTTATAAAACAAATTTGTAGAGGGTTTCCATCATGAAAAATATTTTTTCTAATGACTTTTCTGCATTCCTGTGATGAACTTATGCTTCTGTTCTTAACTCTATCAATGCATTACTTCATATTCCCAGATTAGCCTATGTTTCATAGGACATACTCATGATGTATTATCATGGAAGAGGGTGTTGATTTGGGTTGTTGAGTATTTTTTATCTTTGTTCATCAAGGCTATCTATTGATATATATCTTTATATATATTTTGTCTGACTTTGGGATCAAGGTAAAGTTGGCATTTTAAAACAAGTGTACACAGTTTTTGAAGGAGTTAAAAATTGTTGCTATTAGGAAAAGGAAGGACACAATATAAAAAACATTAGACTTAGAGTTCATTCTAGAACAATTAATTCTAACAAATAATGCATAACTTTCCATGTATTAAAAAGAACAAATTATCAATTGTATATTGAACAATTTCTAGGACCAAGTATAATAATTGGCCACAAGAAAAACCAACCAACTTAAGAAAATTGAAATAAAATTAAATATTTATTTTATTCTCAAAATCTTGAAATATAAGTCAAGAATGGAAGAAGTTTTGGAGGCTTAACAAATGCATCTAAACTAAACAGCATCCTACTGAACTATCAATGGGTCAAGGAAAATTTTTTTTAATTACTATAATAAGAATGGATTTTAAAATTATAAACTCTGATACAATTTGATGTGGGAGTGATTTCTTTCTAATCTGTTGCTTTCATTGGTTAATTAATAAAGAAACTGCCTAGGCCCATTTGATAGGCCAACCCTTAGGTGGGTGGAGTAAACAGAACAGAATGCTAGGAGAAAGAAGCCAAGTCAGGCAGTCACCATGATTCTCCCACTCCAGACAGACGCAGGTTAAGATTCTTCCTGGTAAGCCAGCTCGTGGTGCTACACAGAATATTAGAAATGGGTTAGATCAATATGTAAGAGCTAGCCAATAAGAGGCTGGTACTTATGGGCCAGTGTTCAAAAGAATATAGTTTCCGAGTAATTATTTCGGGTAAAGCTAGCCTGGTGGTGGGAAGCAGCCCGCCGGTCGCTTCGTATTACAACAACAATTATAGTTTAAAACTTTAAAATAAATATCTTTCATGCTCGCTTATGCATTAATATAGACATTTGTTAGGCAGTATATATTCCTGTAGTAATCAAGTGAGCAGTGAGACTGAATTTGTAGAGTTGATGTGGGTCTTACATAAATCTACACCATGGAAGCATCATATTCTGCAAAAGCATATCCCTTATTTGATTTAAAACCTGAAAGCAGAATGGCAAATTATTACTTGTTGTTGTTTTTTTTCTGAGGATTTCAGTTAAGAATAATATTGTTACATACCGTAAACAGATGGTTATATGCTAAAAGAAAAATGTTAAACCCTCTTTAAATGACCATCTCAGTATACAGTAGGCACTTATTTTATTTATTAATTTGTAACGCTTTTATATTACATAGAACTATATACCATGTATCATACTTGAACAAAATAATTTAATAATATATACCGGAAAAGTCAAAACCTTGTCAGTTATATATTCTAGCTTTTCATTTTTAATTTGTTTAGTTTCTGTCAGTGTATAATTATGTGTTCATATTTGTGGGAGGGCAGATAAGTTTTAATATATTTCTTCAGCATATGAATTTGAGCAAAGTCAAACTCTGAAATGATCAGCTTAAAAACATTTGATATGTGTTTTCTAAAAATAGGGATTTTTAAATGAAGTTCCTGTTTCTCACTAATGAGACTAGAATCAATTCTAGGCGTCCTATCTCCAATACAACCATAAAATTGGGATGAAAATTAAATTTCTAAAATGTAGCAAAAAGGGGAAATAAGCAAAGAGAATCAAGGGCAAAATGAGAGAGCTGGACTGACATAAATCAAAGCAGAAATAAGCATAAAGTTAAGCATGGCACAATCATGCCACATGAGAGGCTGAAACAAAAGGCTCCAAAGTTCTGGAACAGTCAGTGCTACATGAGATCCAGTTTCAAAGAAGAAGAACTAAAAGAACTGAAAGCTAAGGACCAAAGTAGCAAGGGGATTGATTACACATTGTGTGATCTTTGGTTGGGGAACATGAGAATTGTGTAGTGACATTAAGAAAGGACACATTCCTTGCCAACCAGGAAGCTAAACCTGATCTTCTTGATAGGGAATTAGAAATGATGACCTATGTCTAAACACGAGGGCAGAAATGCCAGAGTAGAAAGCTACTACTGATTATTTGAGAATGCACCCTGTCCACCACCATTCAATGCCAAAGATAATGCAACTGCAAAAACCTTCATGAAGGAATTATATTGGCATCTGTGGCCCAGAAGTATTGATTTCTGCTAAGGATAAGTTCACCATTAAAACGTTTCATAAATGCTTGGGAAAAAGGTCAAAACACTCACTCATGTCCTATAGAGGTGAAGATAAAAGGCCATTTGGGCTGGGGTTTACAGTGAAAGTATTTTAAAATTAATAAGAAAAATTAGAATAAAGAATCAATAAAGTAGTGAACTAACAACATGTTAAAGACATGCAGATTTATTTTTTACAGTTTATTTTGTACGTTGAAAGAACAGAAGCCTTGTGGAGGTCGAAGGACAACTTAGAGAAGTTGATTCTCTCCTTCTACCATGTGGATTCTGGGGGTGCAACTCAGCTTATTCAGTTAGCAGGTGCCGTTATTGACTGAGCCATATTGCCATCCCAAAATTTTTAAAGTGTGCATTTGCAAAGAATAATTAAATATGGAATATTTTATTAAGTTAACATCTAAGAAATATTCCACAGAAGTCTAGGGAGTAAAAGAGAAATTAGTAAGGTAGAAAAAGACTTGAAGATATCAACCAAACATACATAGAATTCTCAACTGAAGCCAGGCAGTGGTGGTGCACACCTTTAGTCTCAGTACTAGGGAGGCAGAGGCAGGCAGATTTCTGTGAGTTTGAGGCCAGACTGGTCTATAGAGTGAGTTCCAGAACAGCTAGGGCTGCACAGAGAGACCCTGTCTCAAAAACAAAGAAAAAAAAATCAGAATTCTTGACTGAAATTAAGTTTGAAGTTATGAAATGAAGACAATAACTGGATAGGTGATCTGAAGTAAATGAATTTCAAGGGATAATAAAAGGTATGTTTATGGTCATAAAGTCATTAGACTACAAAATTATGAAAATGATCACTAAACCTACAAGAGCTAAATTTTGAATCATCCATAGAAATTCACAAAGATTTTTCTATAATACTAAAAACCAGAAACGATTGTGTAGTGTACCACTGCCAATAAAACCATACATACAAAGAACTCACAGAACTCACAGCCCAGCAAGAGAGGTTTCTTTTTTAATATAAGGTCAATATGCTAAGAGACAAAACACAGTTTTATAAGTAGCTTAAAAGTACATGGTATAGCAAGAAGTTAGCAAAACATACTGAAATACACTCAATAACTCTTTAAGGTTAATATTTTTAGTTTTATATATAGAAATGTTTGCCTACATGTATGTAGGTACCCCATGTATGCAATGTCCATTACAATCAAAGGAGAGTGTGTCATCTGGAACTAGAGTTACAAGCATTTGTGAACCAATACATGGGTTCTGGGACCAGCCCAGAGTCTTAACCTCTGAGCCATCTCTGCAGACCATAACTTATAGCATGGAATGAAAAGGATTACATTTCTAGATGTACAGTTATTTTTATATTCTTTCTTTTTATATATAATTACAAACTTTCTCCACATAGAATTTCTTAAACTGAGTAGGTTAAATGAACTTTGGCCCAGTGTAACATCTTAATAACTCATGTGTTTATTACTGAAGGATCATTGTGGGCCCATTTAATGCTTGGTATGAAAACTAACAAAAACTAAAAGAGGCTGAATATTAAAGGTCTTATGTGCATGTCCCTTTCAAGAGGATGGGTTCCTAGACATGTGCTTCAAAAGTGCTTTACTATGAAGCCAAATCTATGAATATTCACAATTTTAGCAGTACATGGAAGATAGCTTACATATTAAACTCCTGAAAAGAGAAAGATTTTGTTTTATTTCCAACAAATGGAATCTGAACAATTATATCTCATTATTAACTACGTTTCTAGGCTAGTAAGAGTTGAAATATTTTCTTTAACCATTACCACTTCCTCTTGATGAAATCTCACTGATATTATCAGTTTCCTTATGGATTTATGGTCATTAGTTTATTCATTTACTGCCTCAATTTACAATTGAACTTAAACCCTGATAAATATGTATCAGTTTATGAACAAACTAGGGCTCAAAGGTGCTTATAATATATTATGAATTTACTAAAGGCTCTTCTATTCATGATTTTTATGAACTTCTGCTCTGTTTGTATTGCCATAGAAACCATAGATAGCAGGGACCTCAGTTGAAATTTCAATTCAGAATAAATCAGTTTTAGTATTGGCTATGTGGCTCAATTGACAGAGTGCTGTCCAGGGTAGGGGCATGTGGATTAGAAATGCTAGGTAAGAGGAACAGAAATACAGAGGAAATACAGAGACATTAGATAGTATTGGGAGAACAATCCAGTGAATACTGATTATGTCCGTGTTTATTTTTTAGGTTCTTTAAATACCCCAATCCAAAAAAATGGGGAAGAAAGCAATTTTTTAAATCATAATACAAGGGATAAAAGGGATTACCATCTTAATGCTCAAAACACCAAGTAACCACACCCTAGGTCAAGTTACCTTGTTAGTCCCACCTTAAGTCAAATCTCCTGTTAATAACCTTGAAGGAACAGAACTAGGCCTGAACTCTCTGACCGTAGGTGGAGGTGGAACAGATTCACTTCTGTGAGATCTCACACTTACTTCATCAATACTTTTCTTACTCCAAAATGGAGATAACTGTGAATTCTTTGTATGAGAGAAATGAAATAACCTGCTTGTGAAAACTGGAAGCTTCTCAATCAGCTTTCTAAATTCTGTGGCAGAATCATTCTCAAAATGAGGCTCAGTAGAGCATCTGTGATGAATGTGCCTACGCCTGCCTTTGTTTCCCTTGATGCTCATGTAAACATAGACTGAAGGAAGCAGTTCTTCCCAGAATCCTATAGTCCTTGTGCATTTATTTGTTCCTTACCTTCAGCACACTAATGTAACTACCTACTTCGTTTCCAACATCAAAATTACCCTGAAATGAATAGAAATGGGAAGCATCTACTAAATCCTTCTCTGGAAGTATATAGAATGGTCAGAAATAATCTAGTCACATGAAGTGCATTTATAGAGAAGGTCCCTGACCTTATCAGATTAAGTACTTAGGCAATTTTGACTCCTAGGATGAGTTTGACCTTTTCAGTAAAATAAAAGAAGAGAGAGAGGGGGTGACATGGGTTTGGAGAAGGTTTTCAGTATTGGTACCGAAAGAACTTTGCAAAACATGAGCACTATTACAGGCTAGCTCTGAGGGGAAAAAGTTTTAAATAGTAAAATTATATATGCTTGGCTTATACTTAGCACTGTTTGGTTGCTGTAGTAACAATGACTGATATCTAAGGAAAGAAAAGAAAACTCAATCAAACACTGAAAATGAAATACCTGGTTTTTAAATGCCTTACAAATATAAAGTTAGTTACAATAATTCTAGTGTTTTAGTCTAGTGAAATGTTTTGTATGTTAAGTAAAAATGCAATCTTTCAACAGGGAGGCATCAATGGTATAGACACCTACTTTATTTTCTTAACTAATTCCCCATTAAGGACAGCAGTATTATCTTGTTGAGAAATGAAGCTGTGAGTTCTTCCAGGTGAAAGTCTTGTTTTGCTGGAACTGTCTCAGATGGGCATGAAATGGTAAGAGTTATGTGCCTAAGCCAGGCAGGCAGCACACTCCAGTAACCCCAACAGTGGGGATGACAATGTCGGAGGCTAGCCAACTCCAAGTCTTCCTAGCAGACATTGTAAGGTGCCTGTTGAGAATAAATCAAAAGGAAGCTCATGTCCTGCTGAGAATGATTTAAATTATACCAACTTTTATTATGAAAATCTTCCAAAATATCTATGTGTTTAGTAAACATCCCTAAAAGTATAAATTTACATGAAGATGAGACAATGGTACACTCTTTTATACTTAAGATGTTTATTGTTTCTTAGGAAGAAGAAAATACATATATAATGGGCTAAGTAGTGGAGCACTGCAGGAAGCTTGAAAATAGTGAAATATAGTATTATTAAGCTCTCTTTTCATTATACATACCAAATTCCCACTCCCTTCTCCCATTTCCTTCTTTTACCCCCCACACCACACCCCCATCCACACCTCAGAGAAGGTGAAGCACATTAATTTGGGGAAGGTTCAAGTCTCTCCCTACTATATCTAGGCTGAGCAAGATATCCATCCCAAGAGAATAGATTCCCCAAAACCCAGTACGAGCAGTAGGGATAAATCTTGGTGCCAGTGCCAGTGGCCCATCTGTCTGCCCCAGCCATGCAACTGTCAGCCACATTGAGAGGAACTAGTTTGGTCCTATGCTTGTTCCTTACTAGTCCAGCTGGATGTTGGTAAGGTCCCATTAGCTCAGGTAGACTGTTTCAGTGGGTATACCCATCATGGTCTTGATCTCTGTGCTCATATTCCTCCCACTTGTCAACTAGACTTTGAGTCCAGTGCTCTAATGAGAGTCTCTGCCTCTGTTTCCATCAGTTACTGAATGAAGATTATATAGTGATATTTAAGATATTCACCAGTCTGACTACAGGGCAAGGCCAGTTCAGACATCCTCTCCTCTATTGCTTAGGATCTTATCTGGGGTCATCCTTGTGGATTCCCGGGAATTTGTCTAGAGCCAGGTTTCTTGCTAGCCCTATAATGGCTCCCTCAATCAACTTCTCTTTCCTTGCTCTCATCTCTGTCCTTCCTCCATCGCGACTATCCCATTCCCTCCCGTTATCCTCATTCCTCCTCTCCCCTCCTCTTTTCCCCCTTCCCTATGTTCCCAATTTTGACAGGTGATCTTGTTTATTTCAACTTTCCAAGTGGGTCTATATATGTTTTCTTAGGGTTGACCTTGCTACTTCGCTTCTCTAGGATCATGAAATATAAGCTCAATATCCTTTGTTTCTAGCTAGTATCAACTTATGAGTGAGTACATACCAAATTCATTTTGGGGGTCTGGGCTCCCTCACTCAGGATGATGTTTTCTAGTTCTATCCATTTGCATGCAAAGTTCAAGATGTCATGGTTTTTTACTGGTAAGTAGTAACCTAATGTGTAAATGTGCCACATTTTCTTTATCCATTCTTTGGTTGAGATGTATCTAGGTTGTTTCCAGGTTTTGGCTATTACAAATAATGTTGTTATGAACATAGTTGAACATATGTCTCTGTAGTGTTATTGAGCATCTTTTGGGCATATGCTCAAGGGTAGTATTGTTGGATTTTGAGGGAGATTGATTCCCAGTTTTCTATGAAACCACCATACTGATTTCCAAAGTGATTGTACAAGTTTGCATTCCCACAAGCAATGGATGAGTGTTCCCCTTTCTTCTCATCCTCTCCAGCATAAGCTATCATTGGTGTTTTCTTTCTTAGCCATTCTGACTGGTATAAGATGTTATCTCAGAGTTGTTTTGATTTGCATTTCCCTGATGGCTAAAGATGTTTAACAGTTTCTTAAGTGTCTTTTGGCCATTTGTATTTCTTCTGTGGAGAATTCTCTGTTTAGTTCTGTGCCCCATTTTTAGTTGGGTTATTTGGAATTTTGATGTCTAATTTCTGAGTTCTTTATATATTTTGGAGATCAGTCTTCTATCTGATATGGAATTGGTAAATATCTTTTCCCATTCAGTAGGCTGCCTTTTTGTTTCATTGACTGTATCCTTTGCTTTTCAGAAGCTTCTCAGTTTCAGGGGGTCCCATTTACTTACTGTTGCTGTCAGTGTCTGTGCTACTGGGATTATATTTACGAAGTGGTCTCTTGTGCCTATGCATTGAAGGCTGCTTCTCACTTTCAATTCTATTAGGTTAATTGTGGTTGGATTTATATTAAGGTCTTTAATCTATTTGGACTTGAGTTTTGTAAATGGAGATAGATGAGGATCTATTTGGATTCTGCTACATGCTGATATCTAGTTATGCCAGCATGATTTGTTGAAGATGCTTTCTTTATTCCATTGTATAATTTTAGCTTTGTCAGAAATCAGGTATTCATAAATGTGTGGATTAATGTCTGGGTCTTTGTTTCAATTCCATTGGTCAATCTCTCTGTTTTTATGCCAATACCAGGCTGTTTTCATTACACTAGCTCTGTAATAGAGCTTGGTGTCGGGGATAGTGATGTCTCTCGAAGTTCCTTTGTTGTACAAGATTGTTTTGACTATCCTGGGTTTTTTATTTTTCCATATGAAGTTGATTTTTGTTCTTTCAAGCTCTGTAAAGAATTGTGTTGGGATTTTGATGGGGATTGCATTGAGTCTGCAGACTGCTTTTGATAGGACTGCCATTTTTATTATGTTGATCCTACCGATTCAAGAACATGGGAGATCTTTCCATTTTCTGGTGTCTTCATCAATTTTTTTCTTCAAAGACTTAAAGTTCTTCTTAAATAGGTCTTTCACTCCTTTGGCTAGTATTACCCTAAGATACTTTATGTTATTTGTGGTTATTGTGAAGGATGACATTTCTCTGAAAGAATGGCAATTGCAGGATTCTAATAAGAGGTAAGATGCAGTCGAGAGTACCAAAAGCATTTTCTGACAAAGATTTTTTTTAATGAGACTCTTATATAAAGTGCTGGTTTTGGAGCCTAAGCATAAAACACAACAGTACAATTTTCTTTTGAAATTCTATATAATGTTTCTGGTTAGTAAGTGAAGGAAAATACATCCTAATTATAGATCCAATGTGTGGAGAAAGTTGGTCTCTGACTACCATACAAACCTTTGTACATGTTCAACTCTTCCCATATACCAATATACAAAATTCTTACCAACATAAAATATGTGAGTCTAGTGGTTGCTTAAAAGTAGACTCGCCAGGCAGTGTTTGTGCACCTCTTAATCCCAGCACTCGGGAGGCACAGGCAGGTGGATCTCTGTGAGTTCGAGGCCAGCCTGGTCTATAAGAGCTAGTTCCAGGATAGGTTCTAAAGCTACAGAGAAACCCTGTCTTGAAAAAGCAATAAAATAAAATAATAAAAGTAGACTCAATTATCTAACCGTTTATCCCATCATTTCTATACTATATCCTCTCTTTTTCTCTTTAAAAAAGAGATCTCTGAATATAATCTCCTTTAATTGGTTCTTTTTTTTTGAGCATGACCAATAAAAACTTTTAATAAATCCCCTAAGTGATGATAATCATCCATAACCCACCAAGAAACTAAAAACTATCCATTTTGCCTCTTGAGAATGGGGATGTTGTGTTTTCTAGACCACTTCTGACAATTGGGGGTCATCTTTGAGGAACCCTGAGATAACTGAGATAATGATCAAATTCTGGGAAAACTAGCCATAACATTTGTTGTTTAGTTTCTGTACAATAGCAGAGTATAAGGCTTATCCTGGCTGGAATAATCTGAGGCTGGACCACCTGCGCCATCCACTTTGATTTGTGTCTGAATCCCATGCTCTGAAAACACACAAATTTTCAAAGGTACCATACATATCTGCATTTTCTCAAGTACAGACTGTATGTTGTACACAGCCAGTCAACCGTGATTTTCATTTTATGTGTGAGCAGGTGGAATATACATCCCCTGTCTTGTAGTTCTAGGTTTATTTCTTCACGTTAGTAGTCAGGATTTTGAGGGGGTCTCCTCCAATCAAACCTGATTTCAATCAACCTTGAATGAGTCCATAGCCTTTCATTTTCTGCAGAAAGAAAAGTATAAACTCTTTCCCAAAGCATTACTTTTTTTTTAACTTCCATTTTAAGGTTATGGTATTCCTATCGTATCTAGACTGGTGTAATTCAGCAGTCCCTTCCACAATCCAATGTTTTTCAGGGGTTGTGGTTCTTTGTTCGTTAGCATTCAAAAAAGGTAAAATGAGCAAAGCACCATATAAGGTCCCAACTCCCCGTCTTAAAATATTTTCCATTCTTACATGGTTTGGGTTTCTTTTTTAATGTTAATTTACACTTTACTTTTTAAAAAGACTTTCTTTTATTATTTTAAAACTGTGTATTTTTTCTATGACTATCTATACCCATTTTCTTTTCTCTCTTCAGTATCTAAGAACATTTTTAAACATACTGTACCTTCTTAAGAAATTTTTATGTCTGTATTTGATTTTAATAAGCACCTGTAGTGTTCTCTGATTGCTCGAGAAAAATATTAAGCTGCTATGCCGGCATAGCTTAGCTTGGCACATAACTCTGGCACATGGCATTGGTGGCTGGCTTCAGCCTGCAGGCAGTCGACTTCAGTACCAGTGAGTAGTGCCAGGAAGTTTGACTTTGTGTTCTGAACTTTATCACTATTATTATTTTTAGTATTATTAGTTTTCTCAGGCCTTTTGTAGATATATGAGGCTGGACAGAGGACCCCATATGAAAGCAGATATTTCTTTGGGCTCTCAGCTCATAATAAAAAGATACAGAGCTTTTTTATTGATTATGAAAGTCTGGCTTTATCTTAGGCTTGTTTCTAACTAGCTCTTATAACTTAAATTAACCCTTGTTTTTAAATCTGTGTTCTTCCACACGGTCATCACCTCATCTCCATTTTGCCCATCCTGCTTCCTCTGTATCTGACTGGTACCTCCTCCTTTCTTCTTCCAAGAGGTCTTTCTGTCCCCAGAAGTCCTGCTTAAACTCTTACTGCCTAGCTAATAACCATTCATCTCCTTATTAAACCAATCACCATGACACATCTTTATACAGTCTAAAGGAATATTCCACAACATATGTATAGACATACATCATATATATATATGTGTGTGTGTGTGTATGTTATAAATTATATTCTATACATGTAAAATATATGTATAGAATATAAATACATATGAGTTACATGTATAGAATATGAATTTTATGTATAGAAACCTGCTGTGTACAAATAATCATTTAGATTTAGAATTTCAGTCAAAGTGAAATTATGAGAGAAAAATGTGCAACAGTGCTTATTGCTAGAGAATGTGACCAGCATGATCAGCTTCACCTCATGTGTTCTTAGTCTTTTGAACTTTTGAGATTGACTCTTCAGTCTAAACTTCTACAAACACAAGGGAAGCAGACCATATCTGTCCAGTCCTGGGTTCTTGTGTCACACAAATCCTATCTCACGCTTTCATATGAAAAACTGTTTCCTCACATGTACTGCACACCCTGAGGTGGGGATAATCCCTTCACCTAAACAGGCTGTAGAGTTTTGAAAGAAGTAGTATGCACATGGGGAGGAGTGAGCTACAGGCTGATCCATCTTAAACTTTAGCTAAACGTCTTAGTTAAAAGTCAAACCAAAATACATAGTAGAATACTCAAAATAAATAAAGCCAGTATGATGATGACTGTCACCTTTCAATGTCATCTGTTACAAACACCACCCCACACGCTTCTTGCTACTTCCCAGCTCATTCCAGTAACTGTGCTTACTTCATCCTGCTATGGCTGAAGTTTAGGAGACATACCTGCTTCTCTATAACTGGGCCAGCTATGCATGGACACTGGTTCTGTCATGAACAGACCTGTCTACACAATAATTTTGTCATGATATCTCGGGATTTGAGCATTGTAACTGTCTTCCACATTTAGGGAAAATTTTCAGGTGCATTCTGCTGTGTAACTCCCTGTTTTCATAAACTCTACTTTGTAAGATCAGCATAAAGTACAACTTGGGCTCATTCATCTTTAGTAGTGTTTGAATGGAAGGTTTTCAAAGCGCAAGGCTTTACAGGTATTGCTGTTCCATCGAACACTGGGGGGAAACGAGAGCTGTAGTTCCACCTTTTGTTGGCCTTCTTGATATTTTTGTATGGGTTCTTCAGTGCTGAAAATCAAGTCTACAGGATTCTTGCTAAGCAAGGATTCTACCAGGGAGCTCCACCCAGACCTTAATATGCCTTTCAATGAGGGCTATGACTGTAAGTGTGTACCATGGTGACAATTAGTTCCAGTCGCCTCATGCACTGACAGCTTTTTGTAGAAGAACTTCTTTTACAAAAAAAAAAAAAAAAAAAAAAAGAGCAAAGTCTATGAGAGAGCCTGCTCAGCTAGCAGGAGCAAACCTGAAATCCAAGTCAATATTAGCTCTCGGCACGGACAACCAATAAAGAATTGCCTTTCACAGGTTCCACGACTGCTCATTGTGCATGGTTCTGTCAACAGTGCAGGAAGAAGGGAGCCATGAAATCAGACATGCCAGAAGCAGTACCCATTCTCATCTGTCTCCTGCTTCCTGGCCTCAGAATCATGTCCCTTTTGACTACAATTTGTGAAAAAATTAAATTATCAAATGAAAATATATCTTAGTATAATAGACAAAGCATATATCCTAACTAAAAACCAAGGGAATAAATTTCCTACACATATGCAGGAAGGAAATTGAGGTTTGTAGCTGGAGTTTCAGTTGCCACCCAGCTGTATATAGTTAGTGTTACAATGGATCTGATGAAATCAGTTTGACTTCTAAAACTGAGAGGGGGAAACAGACGGATAGCTGTCCAGAGGAAAGGCACAGAGAATTTGTTAGGCTAAAAGGGGACAAGAAATAGAACATAGATGGCCAGTGGAAGAAGGAAAAACGGAAATAAATTCAGTGAGTCTCTAGGAAGAAACACAAGCCTCGAGGACCTTGATTTGATTCCAATGAGCCTGAGCCGTGGAACAGTAAAGAAGTATATTTCTTTAAGCTGTGAGACTTGTTTGTAAGACCAATAGAAAGAAATTAATGTCACACAACACAGGAACATTGTTCACACTTAGGAATGCCAAATTAACTGACATGAGTCCATTAATTCATATTTCAGTGAAAATTATCATTTTTTAATATTTATATGGGATTAAAGGAAGTATTTTTATTATTTGACCAGTAGATTTTGTTTGCTCACCCACTTCAACAAAGTAGACTGCACCAATTTCTCAAAGCTTATGTAGGAGCACGGAGTTTTAAGTCATTTATTAACAATCCAATGCAATTAGCCTTTATTCATTCCTGGCAGTTTCATAGAAAATGTAAGTTAAAATGACTTTGAAATGAATTCATTTTAACAATGGAGATATAAAAGTCCTTCAAAATCATAGGTCACAGAAAATTGCCAACTAGCTCAGAGAGCAGATAATGGTGAAGATAAGATTTCATGCACAAGAGAATTAGCTTTTGTTTTGGATTCTGTCACCAAAAGTGAAGAGAAAGTACTTAAAATGTAAGCAAAATCTACCACATCTTAGAAAACTCTAATTGCATTCTTTATAATGTAACAAATTAGCAAATTAGTTTAATTTTTCTTAGTTAAAATTTGGAGCTAAGTATATTGTGATGTTAGGTCTGTTTTTTAAGACGTGGTACATACAATGAAATGTAAACACAAAGTTAAAAATAACCCACTGTGTCTTCGTAACCATAGCATCTGTAATACATATTTTACTCATCTTACTGGTCTAGGCCCCACTGACTCATTTGGTATTTAGATGTCTAGCTTTCTGTCTAACTGCCTATCTGTTTGAAAATAATCACATTAAGTTGTGAATTCAGGTGTAGGGCATCTCTAGAAAGATAAAGATAGAGGGAGGTCAGAAGAAATGGAAAAAATAAAGGAAAAGATGGATGATATAAAGAAGAATAAAACCTAATATTCATCTAAATATAGTTGTATCAGAGAAAGACTGATATGTTATTTTACCCCCTTTGGATTAGACCTTACTTCTTCTATTATCCTAGCAGTTTTGGACTGTGATGGGAATAGGGAGACAGTGGTGAGGTCTCCTTTGTGCCTTCACCCTACTACATCAGCAGCGTTTTACACAAACTGTTTTTGCCATCCATTCATGTTCTGAGTGTTTTATTTCCCATCCACTAACAAAACATGAATTGAGGTTCTGTCCAGAGAAGAAAAAGTAGATAGTATTCATTTATAAAGGTATATTTCTTGAAATGTCAACTATGAACTTTTTCTTAGTGCTTCATTTGTTACCATGTAGTAAAGTATAAGAGAAACTATTCCCAGTAACACATAGTTAATCGTTTTCTCAGTGCAGTGATCTCACTGCATTGCAGCATTAGCCACAACACCAGCTTCCAAATAGCAGTTCCTGAGGCAAATGTCCTTCTCGTTAGGGCATGTCACTGCCACCGATGCTGCTCTCCTAACCTCAGGAAGTTTCTGTTTACAGGCATGTCTTGAAATTCTTAGACATTAATCCACTGAGATGTCCCTTCACTTCCCTCTTGCTGCTCTGTGTGTGTATGTTTTCATGTCGGCACCTGAGTAGAGGTCAGGAAGTCAGAGGAAGACAGCTTGTGAAGTTGCAGAAGCTTTTTCTCTCCTCCCATGTGAGTTTTTTTCCCTTCATCCTCCATGTGATTTCTTGGTCTTGAATCTGGGTCTTCAAGAATGGTAGCAAGTACTTTTACTTACTAAGCTATTTGTCAAGCCCACAGCATCATCTTCTAAATGGTTACTTTTAATTTTAGAAGTTGCACTACTGTAACACAAACAGGGGCCGGCTTGTTGGGGTGTCTGTCCTGTCCGGTACCCCCACAGTCAGCAAGCCCCAAAGAAAATCACACAGAGACCTCTATAAGTTATAAAGCTGATTGGTCCATTAGGCTAATTAGCTCTTGTAGCTTATATTAACCCATTATTCTGATCTATGTTAGCCATGTGGCTCAGTACCTTTTTCAGTGGGGCAGATCACATTCTGCTGCTTCAGTGGTCTGGGCAGGAGTGGGAGGAATCAACTTCCTCCTCCCCAGAATTCTTTTCTCATTGTATCATTTCTACTTCCTTTCTGGTTTTCTTGCCTATACTTCCTGCTTGGCCAATCAGTATTTATTTAAAACATGATTGACAGAATACAGACAATTCTCCTTCACCACACTACTTCTGCATTGCTGAAAATGCAAGCTGGTACTGCCTCTTTGGATGTCAGTGTGATTATTTCTCAGAAATTTAGGAAACAACCTTCCTCAAGACCCAGTAACGCCACTTTTGGGTATATATCCAAAGGTTGCTTAATCGTGTCACAAGGATATGTGCTCAACTATGTTCATAGCAGCAATGTCTATCATATCCAGAACCTGGAAACAATCTAAATGCCCCTCGACCAAAGAATGCATAAGGAAACTGTGGTACATTTACACAATGGAGTACTACACCCCAAAAAACAATAACGACATCTTGAATTTTGCAGGAAAATGGATAGAGCTGGAAAACATCATTTTGAGTAAGGTAACCCAGACACAGAAAGACATTTATCGTATGTACTCACTCATAGGTGGTTTTTAAACATAAAACAAAGCAAACCAGCCCACAAAGCACAATCTCCCAGAGAACTTAGACAACAATGAGGACCCTAAGCGAGCCTTACATAGATCTAATCTACATGGGAAGCAGAAAAAGACAATTTCTCCTGAGTAAATTAGGAGCATGGGTACCTTGTGGGAGGGTTGAAGGGGAGGGGAGAGGCAGGTAATCAAGCACAGAAAAATGTAGAGCTCAATAAAAATCATTAAAAAAGGAAATGTTATGAACTCAAATTAGACCATACGATAAATTTCCAAAGTGATATTCAAATATCCCAAAATACAGAGGCATATCATGCCAGCCAGGTCATAGAAATATCCCACAGGAGTAGAGCAGGCTGTTCCCTGGCCTCGATACTGAAGTAGTTGTTAGGGTTTAAATCGCTTCCTCTTGATCTCCTTCACAATTTCTGTTCTGAACCTGGCTTTGAAACACTGCCACCCTACTTTAGGAACAATTGAACTTCCACTCCAAGGAAATTTAGCATTACAGGAAAAGAGATAATTATATTTTTCCCTTTGCTATTTGGTCAGAAAATCATAACTAAATCTCCTATCGGCATTTCTGTGCATACCTTCAATGGGTGTGAAAGAGAAAAATGTTAAAAGGTAGAACTGAGTCCATAATCTCTTCTGGACATTTCTTTACAACCTCCAGTGTGTGGTTCAATCCTCTGTAAAAGAGCAATGCCCTGTTGTGAGGTCTGCACAAAGCTGATTGTTGGTGCAGAGTTCAGGTAGAGGTCCTCCCTGCATGGCCGCTTTGCTTATGAGTGTTGCCCAGTGTCGCTAGCTGCTGTGACCTGGTGCATTTTATAGCTCATTGTGCTGGATGCTTGTACTTTTTCAGCTGATTGATGACTTTCTGGAACACATTGATCCCAGAATCAGGATCAGGTGAATTAACTTTCATTAAAAGTTCTATTCATCAACTACCACCAGGCTCACTCATTCAAATTAAGAAAGATTATATTTAAACAAAAATTGTTTATCATAAAAGCAAATGTAATTTAAACCCAAGTACAGGCTAATATTACTGCAGTTTTAGAGTTAATTTAGAATTATATCTGAACACACATCTATTAAACTGAAATGAATAATCAACTCTGAAATAGTCAAGTTATTCTAATGATTAAAGAGCATCAAAATGCCCACAAAAAGGCCACTTGTTGTTACTGTATATTTCTTTTGTTTTATAGAATTCTTGCCTGTGGAAGGGAGGGCATTGTTTGTCTATCCCTTTCCTTTCTGTAGATTCTAGAGGAAGCTGCTTGTTCTGAGGGTGCAGAGTCAGGCTAAGGCTTTCCTTAGTTGTTAGGACTGGAACTGCCCTATGCAGTTTTTTGCTCCTATTGCTGAGTGGAAGTCTTCTCTTAAAGGAGGCATGCCTCTGCTCACTGTCAGAATACAGAATAATCTATCTGGAAAAAAAATGCATGTTTACCTGTAGATTATTTTAATGATTCTCTGTAGTATCTGCTTCTCTCTCCTACTCATTGACAGTTACTGTGTGTTCATTAATATTCATATACTTCTTGAGGGTTTCTTCTGATAGAGTTCTGTTAATTTTTGATATATATATGAAGATTTAAACTGAATAAGAACTTTGTGTAAATATGTGGGATCTATGAGTTCTTTCATTATTTTATATGTATTGAAAATATTAAAAAATATAATAATGTATACAATATAAAGGCTATTGATATAATATTGTATATAATATAAAGTATATGTCATAATTTGACCAAATAACTTCAGATTTGAATTATTTCTTTATATACAGAATTATGTTTTGCTCAGGTAATAGTTCAATTAAATGTATATAAAAATGTAAAGCTACAAGCTTTACATTTCTAGTTTTAAATATGAGGTTAAACACTGAGCATAAATTTTATCCCTTTTTACCCTGAATTTTATTGCACTGTGTGTGTTTCTGTTTATATTAGATGTCTTCCATTCTTTGGAAATAATTCCTACTGAATTATGGCTTGACTTGCACTAGGAACTCAGCCTTCCAAGATTCATTCACACCCTCCTAGATTTGCATATCTCAATGACTAAAGAAATTCCTTTTATGAAAATATCTTAAATCAAATTGAGCATCTACTTGGAAAAGCAACCTAAAACACTTATTTTTTAAGTGCAGCTTTTCTATGTTATTCAGAGTAGTGGCAGAATTTCATTCAGTATCATTTATTTCCAAAAGCTTTATTTCTATTTCAAATGGAGCATAAAAGCATTAGGAAGTGAAAACCAGCCTGATTTTATTTTATAGAATCAAACTAGTTGTCATTTATGAAAAAAAAATCATTAGAATTTTTAATATGTAAAATAATCTGTTGTAATAGAGATAATGTCTTGAAAAGTTTAATGACTAAAAGCAATGTGGTTTGTTTGGTGTCATTCGGTGCCATATTTTGATATGCAGATAGTTTGGAATTTTATTTAAGTCAAGAAAAATCTATATCATTAAATATTTATCATAATTTGTTTAAAATTATGTTCATGGCTACTAGTCTAACAAGAAAATCATAAAATGAATATACAAGAACTTTATCATTAGCCTAGTTAGCTTGAATTAACTAAATTTGACACAAATACAAATTAGCAATACTGTTGAGGAAGGATGCACCGTGTACACTGATTATAGCAGCTTCTCTCAGAGGACACCAGCCTGACAACAGGTAGTGAATCCTCAGAGGAAGCAGAGCCACATCAGGACCAGTTGTGTTATGATGCTGAAGAACATTCCAAGAGTGGCAGTTCCCCGGCCTTCAGAACTGCCTGCACCACTTCTGTTTGCTGAGTTCTGCAGATCCTCAGATTCATGTTCGTGAAAAATCCAAGAGGCCTGCAAACTCCAGGGAATTAGTAGCATCTTCTTAATATGTTTTCCTTTATTTCATCTTCTGTCTTAATTACATAATCTTTATGTTAGACGAGTTGTGCAACATATTTGTATTTTGCAATAAGCAAGTACAAAATATTTGTATTTACTCTGGAAACTCTACTTTGAATTGTTTAAGAAACCCAACCCGGAATTCTTTCAGAGGGAAAGAAATATTTTCAACAAGCAAATGCATATATTACAAAATGTGCTCTGAACCTGGAAGAACAGATTGCAGCTTTGTAGTCTACGATATGGCTATGTAAGTCTTAATGTTTTATAACATTTATAAAAAAGAAAATCCATAAAAATTAAAGCTATCTTCTAGGAAGTAACACCAAGGCCTTGGGTCAAATCATAAGGTCTGGTTTGATTTTATTTCTAGTATATTTTTGGCAATAATAATGTCCTTCCCCAAACTATCTAAGAATGTTAATTAAATCTCTGCTTAATTTCACAGTTGTGTTTAATTAGCTCAATCACATTTTAAAATGTAATAAACTATAAAAAGAACAATCTATTGACAGAATGTTTAATGGCAAATTGTTAGCTGACAGATTTGATCCCTGAGTGATACTAAGTATGAAGAAAAAGGAAAACATCAGAAGGATGGCATGCACAAGCAGGGTTTGCAACCTGAGGGCTGGCACCACCATGAAATAGGAGCTTTTTATGTGGGAGGGAGGTAATATCAGATGCCTTTAGCGGTGTGTGTTATAGGCTGAAGCTTGCCAATAAACACAGAAAATATATTGCAGAACCCTTACCATGGTTATTTGAAATATACTTTGCTTACAAAGACTTTATGCTTTTACAAAACAAAAAGGGTCCTGAGGTGGATGTGGATGTCTTCCTGCTTGGGGCCGGTTAATTAATACCCTAAAGACATATTTTCATCAAGAAGCAATGATTCTTACTAAGTCGTTATAATAATATACATGGCCTTTAATAAACCTACGATCCATTTACAAACACTATTCAATTAAAATGCGCTCCCCAGAAGAGTAGAGAATATTCTGTTTCCAACACAGTGCCTGTGAAACCGTACTAAATCCCAAAGGGATCCACTTTTAATAGAGTAGGTCTTTTGTCATCTTGATTTGCCTAATCCAGGAAGCTCTCAATTTACAAATGGACAGTTGCAACATCATGTGAAAATAGAATCCGAGCCTACAGACATTAAAAGACATCAATCAAAATGGAGAACAATATGTTTTTAAAACAATGATAGTGAAAAATATGAGGAAATCCTTTCTTACAAGAATTTGATTGAGAGAAAATTTGAGAAAAGATATTGTAACTTTTCATGAATTAAGGCGAAAAAAGTTATATTTAAACATGGTCAATCATATTTTTGCAGGATATTTTAGTAAAATGGAACCTTTCTGGGGGCAATTGTGCTTGACCTAGGGTCCCAAGATGCTGGGCACTCAACTGTTACCAAAGGTCAACTGAGACACTGGCTCTAAGATCCTTGTCTCATAACAATGAAGAAGCCAGGACTGTCATAGGTATAAGCAAAGCAGATAAAATTCATTAAGCTTTACAGAAAAGTTAAAAATTGAGGAAAAGTACAAAATTATGGAAAGACAAAAACTGCTGAGAGAAAAAGAGATTTCCAAGAGAAGAAAAATCTGTCTAGCTCCTTTCTTTGCCTTGATAAAGTCACAACTGAAACTGGACAGAGTTACTGGAGGGCCTCATGCCCTTTGTGTACCCAGTTGTACCAACCACGGATATGGCTGTGCAGTTCGCCCAGTGAGAGGTGGTTGAGATTCCATTCTGTCCCAGCCCAAGGTTTGATAGTTCCTGACCGTGGCTGTCTGTTAGCCTATTAGTCACTATGGTCTCTGAGCTGTTTTCAAGTTCTCTAGATCCATTAGGGAAACTAGGCTGTCTTTGTTTTTACATTGGCATGGCCACCCTGTAGCTCTATGATAACAGAGTTAACTCAGTCACCTCCACCAAGATGTAGCTACAGTGTTTCTTGGTTTCCTCATATTGAGTTCTTTATCTATTGGATGGTGGGAGTGGTCTCCTGGGAGAAAGCCTCCTGTGAATATTCACCCTGAGTCTCCCCACACAAGAGCTGTATTAGAAGCAAAGATATAGTAAAGGACACCAGAATTTTGCGTTTGTTCCTGAAGGGCTGCAGGAGGGCAAGCTAGCCTGCTGTCACAGGCACAGAGTCCTGTCTGTCCTCATTCATCTAGCTAGGTCTTTTCATACCCAGCCCCAACACCTCTTATCCATTTTTCTTAGTGCTGTATAACCCTTTATCTTCCTTTTAAGCCCCAGCCTGTTTTTACTACAATACACATGAGAATCTCTATGTTCACTGTGGTCCTTTCAGATGTTACTTACCAGGTCTCCTCATTGCATGACTAGAAACTTTGCATAGGAAACCTACATTGCTAGCATAATGTAAACTAGAAGTCTGTTTTTAAAATTGATTTAAATTATAAAGTGTCTAATTTTCCATTATTGGATGCTATATACAATATTAACTACATAAGAAATTGGAACCCTAGGATAAGTACGGGAGATTTTTTTATATGAAACAATGTTTTATTTATTTTTTTATAATAATAATAAATTTTATTTTATTTTTTTATTGAAAAAAATTTTCCACCTCCTCCCCGCCTCCCATTTCCCTCCCCCTCCTCCCACCCCTCCCCCCTCCCCCCACTCCTCTTCTCCTCCCTCTCCAGCCCCAAGAGCAGTCAGGGTTCCCTGCCCTGTTTTAAAGATAATGAGTAAAACATAATATTTTAGATATTATTCTATGACTGGGATTAATGTCCTTATTCATCAATACTTATATGCCTCAAAGCGGTATCAGATTCAATGTTAGGACTTACTGATTTGAAAGAGAGTATTTTTACCATTATAACCTGAAACTAGGTCACATATTCAATGTTTTAAATTACACAAATACATAGATAATGATAAAGTAACTGAAGTCACAACTATTACGGTAAAACATTCCTAGTAATGTACACTCTGTGGTTGTTAGTAATAAGACCACAGCTTTATATGCTGAACTCTCACATTGATTGGATACCTAACACATAAAAAATGTTGTTTTGAGAAGTTTTAGATTTATCCTTTGACAATCTAAAAATTATTGAGCTGAGAGAGACAACCTGCTTTAAAGGATGCTAACAAATACTATTATAGTAGTGTTTCTTAGAAATAAAAATCAAGAAAGAGAATTACAGACCAGTTTCCTTTGTGAACTTAGATGCAAAAATACTCAATTAAGTACTTGGAAACCAAATCCAAAAACACAACAAATAGATTATCCACCTTGACCTAGTAGCCTTCAACTCAGGGAGGGCAGGTTGGCTCAGTCAATGAAATCTGCCATATAAACAAACTGAAAGAAATAGTGACTTTCTCATTTGATGCTAAAAATGCCTGTGACAAAATCCAACACCCTTTCATCATAAAAGTCTTGGGGAGATTGGGGATATAAGGAGCAAGCCTAAACATAATAAAGGCAGTCTGTAGAAGGCCTATAGCTAATATCAAGTAAATTGGAATGAAAACTTAAAGCAGTTATACTAAACAAAAGAACTACAAAATTAAGCAAACATTTTAACACTTCGCAATCCAAAGATGTAGTAATTTGAGAGTACAGTAACTGTGACTCATAATACTTGTTGATGCCAGGTCTGAAGAAAATATTTCCCTTTACAGGATAAAGGAATTTTCAACCTTCTGTCCATAGTTTCTATTATTCTCATTTTCTTGCTTTCTCCTTAGTTTTTGTAATGTTTTCTATTGTCACAGTGTCTAATAACACCTGAGATAGTAAAATTTCATCATTTGTAAGTTTAGAAATGCTTTCTAAACTCTAGTGTAACTATAATGCATTTGTCTGCAGTTGACTTTGAAACATTTTGGATAGTTGACTTAGCTGCTGATACTTCAGCTCCTCTTTGGTTCTTACAGCCATACCCTTGACTAGTGCCTACCCACCCTACAACCACACCCTTGACTAGGACCCACCCTCTCTTCCTCTGAGCAGGCCTCCTCCACAGCTTTCCCATGGTCCATTGCACAGACCTGAGAGCCTCATGCTCTAATGCCCTTCTGTTATGGTCCTGGGATTTGGTTTGTTTGTTTGTTTGTTTGTTTTTCCTACTGAAAACCATCCTTCATTGGATTGTTTTCTTTTAATCTTTTTTTTCTCATTTATTGTAGTAAACACATGACCCACCTGTAAAAGAATTCTTATATGAAAATGGTTCTTTGACTTGTCCTCACTTGCAATATTGTTTATCTAAAGTCAGATTGCATGACAGAGCACAGAAAGGCCAATTTCTACCTTAGAAGATACCCTCACATGCCATTTTTTTGTTTGTTTTGTTTTGTTTTTGACAATTATCACATACTTTGATAATTTTTAGAAAGCCGGAAACTAGTGTGACATGTGTGACATTTTGGAATATGAGGTGGTCTAAATATCTAGTTTAAGAATCTTTACAATTCTAAGAAAATTGACATTTTAAAGTTTTGAATAGCTTTTTTTCCAATGCTTTTCTATAGTATCATTACTTATTTGGATGCTATAAGTTTAGATCCTAAATTTCAATATATTTTATCTCTGCTTTTAGATTTTTATTTCTTTATTTAGCTAAATGTTCTTTCATATTTGCAGGTTTTAATTGCAAGTTCCTATGTATTCCTTTTAATGTTGTTATAATACTTACTATGTGCCATCACACCTTCTCTGTAAGTTTATATTCTGGTGATGGTATCCATAATTTCTGGGTTTTTTCAAAGTTATTCTCTGCATAATCAATTTCTCTTATTTTTATTAGTTGAGAACTGTATGCATTTCTTTTCCATTCAGAATCTTCTAGAACACATCAAGTTCCATGTCTTAAAATGAAAAGTCTTTGATGTAGTACTCATTGGAAGCACTGTGCATTTCCATAAGACTTAACAACTGTCAGAGGTATGAACTATCCATGAATAGCAGAGTGCTAATACGATCCTTGGTTCTTAATGACTGCTTTGTCCTGTGGCTAGCGGGATTACGTGTCTGCCTGAGCTCTGGTACAATTTGAGTTGTCTTAAGAATCCTGGGAATCTAGCTGCAAAGCTAGCAAGAATTGCTCTTTTATATAGAAAAAATACTCTTAATTTCTATGTTGTATTATGTTTCATTGTTGTCCTGAATTATTTTACATGATTCCTGGCTGGATTAAATTGGTTTATTTTTCTCAAAAAAGATTCCTCTGCTCTGAATATAGTCTTTGGAGTAGGTAAAGAAAGCTTGCTGACTTAACATTATGACTATGGAGAAAGGAGAAGGGGAAGATTCCCGAAGATTTCTTATTTGTCCTTTTCTATTCTCACGACAGATAACACCAGCCTGTAAACTTCCACGAACCTTTAAGCATCATGGCATTTTGACATTTAAACCAATTGACTTGTTAGCCTCCCACTGTCTGCTTACTCTCCAGATTCGTCAGTCTGATTTCCCTGTTCCTCTTGTCTAGAGACCTGTCCAACAACTGTGTTGACATCTTGTCATTTTCTACTTTCCATTGTACCTGCTCTTTTAAAAGTGTGTTCGTGTCATTTGGAAGATATTGGAGAGGGAGATATATAAGCAGTCCAGCGACATTTAATAAAGGTCTTGGTATACTATATGTAAAAAGTAGTAATACTGAAATGGAGAAAGATTTGCTGTGGATCTGGCTAAATAAATGGTATAGTAAATATTAAACATTCATGGTATTCAGAGATAATATAAATTCTTTTCACTTAATATATTGATTGTTGATATTAACTACATAACATATCTTCCTTAAAACATAGCTGTTTCCTAAGTAGAACTATTCCTTGTTAAAGGATAATTATACTGTGGATTTGTCAGGGACAATAAATGATACAGAATACAATGGAAAAAAGAGAGCATCTTCAACAAATGGTGCTGGCAGAACTGGATGTCAATCTGTAGAAGAATGAAAATAGATCCATATCTATCACCATGCACAAAACTCAAGTCCAAATGGATTAAAGACCTCAATATCAGTCCGAACACACTGAACCTGATAGAAGAGAAAGTGGGAAGTACTCTACAACATATGGGCACAGGAAACCACTTCCTACGTACAACCCCAGCAGCACAGACATTAAGGGAAACATTGAATAAATGGGACCTCCTGAAACTGCGAAGCTTCTGTAAAGCAAAGGACACTGTCACTAAGACAAAAAGGCAACCCACTGACTGGGAGAAGATCTTCACCAACCCCGCAACTGACAAAGGTCTGATCTCCAAAATATATAAAGAACTCAAGAAACTAGACTGTAAAAAACTAATCAACCCAATTATGAAATGGGGCACTGAGCTGAACAGAGAATTCTCAAGAGAAGAAGTTCAAATGGCCGAAAGACACTTAAGGTCATGCTCAACTTCCTTAGTGATGAGGGAAATGAAAATCAAGACAACTTTAAGATACCATCTTACAATTGTTAGAATGGCTAAAATCAAAAACACCAATAATAGCCTTTGCTGGAGAGGTTGTGGAGAAAGGGGTACACTCATCCATTGCTGGTGGGAACGCAAACTTGTGCAACCACTTTGGAAAGCAGTGTGGCGGGTTCTCAGGAAATTCGGGATCAACCTACCCCTGGACCCAGCAATACCACTCTTGGAAATATACCCAAGAGTGCCTTATCATACAACAAAAGTATACGCTCAACTATGTTCATAGCAGCATTGTTTGTAATAGCCAGAACCTGGAAACAACCTAGACGCCCTTCAATGGAAGAATGGATGAAGAAAGTATGGAATATATACATATTAGAGTACTACTCAGTGGTAAAAAACCATGACTTCTTGAATTTTGCATGCAAATGGGCAGAAATAGAAAACACTATCCTGAGTGAGGTAAGCCAGACCCAAAAAGAGGAACATGGGATGTACTCACTCATAATCGGTTTCTAGCCATAAATAAAGGACATTGAGCCTATAATTCGTGATCCTAGAGAAGTTAAATAAGATGGTGAACCCAAAGAAAAACATATAGTCATCCTCCTGGATATTAACCTTCATCAGGCGATGAAAGGAGACAGAGACAGAGACAGAGACCCACATTGGAGCACCAGACTGAAATCCCAAGGTCGAAATCAGGAGCAGAAGGAGAGAGAGTACGAGTAAGGAACTCAGGACCGCGAGGGGTGCACCCACATACTGAGACAATGGGGATGATCTATCTGGAACTCACCAAGGCCAACTGGACTGGGTCTAAAAAAGCATGAGATAAAACGGGACTCGCTGAACATAGTGGACAATGAGGACTGCTGAGAAATCAAGAACAATGGCACTGGGTTTTGATCCTACTGCACTTACTGGCTTTGTGGGAGCCTAGGCAGTTTGGATGCTCACCTTACTAGATCTGGAAGGAAGTGGGAGGTCCTTGGACTTCCCAAAGGGCAGGGAACCCTGACTGCTCTTCGGGCTGATGAGGAAGGGGGACTTGATTGAAGGAGGGGGAGGGAAATGGGAGGCGGTGGCAGGGAGGAGGCAGAAATCTTTAACAAATAAATAAATAAATGATTCAGAATAATCAGATGATAAATCTCTGGATTTAATCAATACCTACATAATAGTTCTGGAAAACCCAAAGGAAACATTTTAAAATCTACAGGATGATTGTCTGAAATTCTCAATGATATTTCCATTTGGCTTATTATGTTCTTTGAGAAAGCCTTTGGATTTTACCATGGCTTTTACAATAGCTAAAGTCTATACAATTAAGGCTTATTTTTCTAAAATATGAAGTAAACAGCTATGTAAATCTCCCATTCACGTAATCCTAAACATTCCTTGAATATTTTTTTGAGTGCTGAGAATCAATAAATCCTGGGGTTTTATTTTGCAAACAATTTGGAAGCCTGGGCTGATACAAATATGGATATGTCATTTGATAATTTATTCAACAACCACTGTGTACGTCTCTCTGTGTTAACCTCTTCACTGGTGTTTACTGATTATGAAGATGAAAATGCAGGGATCTGAACATCCCTGAGCAGAAGAACTGGCAATTAAACAGGCTCCCTACACTTGTACTAAGCCTGCAGTAAAGAGGAGCACACCCTAAAGCGACAGAGAAAGTCTTGTTAAAGGAGAGATTTTTCTGAGCTGTGAGAGGTGATGGGATCCTAAAATAAAAGAGAAAAGTAGGGCCCAGACAAAGAAAAGTAAATCTATAAAAAAAAAAAAAAAAAAAAAAAAAAAAACATTTCAGCTGCTCATGGTAGCACACCACACCATTGTCCTGTAATCCTGGACATGGATGCTGATGAATTGGAAACACATGGTCAGTGTGAGCCCCTAGGAAGGTTTGAGTAAGCCAGGGCTATGTGAGACGTTGCTTGCCAAAGCAAACATCAGCAAAGAAGACAGTGCCCATCTCTCCTCTGTGAAACTCACCATAGTGAAGCAGTAAGTTCATACCTTAGATTTAATCGGGAATGATTTTTTTTTTGTCACAACTCATGGCTTCAGAGTTTATGATTAACTGCAAATAATCATGAATGTTGTTTTATATATGGAGATAACAGATTTCCAATGCCTATCCCTGTAGGTACTCCACGGGCCTCTGAAAATCTTAGTTATTTTTTGCTTCAAGTATTTACATGTGAATTTCAAATTATCCTCCTCCCAATTCCTGTCTGAATGTCTCAGTATGAAACATCATAAATTCCTGTAGTTATATCTCAGCTGTGTGGGTTGAGAGGCCATTGAAATTTTGAAGTAGTCCACTTGGTACTTCATGAATCTTAGAATATGGAGGAGGAGGCAGCACTATAGAGTTAATGAAGAGATCAAAGATGGGACTCTCAAAATCACCCAGGTGGAGATGATAGAGGTTTGTCTAGCGCCCAGATGAGAAAGACAGTGGAGAGATGCCAATGGAAACACCACAGGGCACCATGAAAGATTTCAATAGAGAGGAGAAACTGAAATTGATCAAGACTGTTACCACTGTGTAAAACTTAGTCAGGACAGGGATTGAAGTCCCACTTTCTGACTGGAGGATACCCACTGGGAATGCACACATGATTTTGAAGCTAAGATAGTCAGATAAAATATTATTACTGAGATGTCCTCTGAAGGCTATACCCAAATAATGTCACATTAAAATCACAGCCCCACCTCATTTGTGTAGTCCCACCACATCCTACCCTTTCCGTGTGCTTTCCATTTAGGTTAGTGTTTCTGAGATGTGAGGTGGGCACAAGCAGCTTTTAGGTCTTTGTTTTTCTCATTTAGTATAACTTCAGTTTGCCATATATAACGTTTGTTAACTAGATACATTTTCTCCGAAGATTTTCTTATTAACAGTTGCTAGATTCTTGTCAAAAGTTTGTTCTGCATCTATTGTAATAAACTTGTGGTTTATATACTTAACAAACAAACAAAAAAAAAAAGAAAATGTAAGATATAAAAATCTAATAAGATATTTGATGATCTATGTAGCTACAAATATTCTGTCATGCTCATCCCCCTGGAACAAGTTTTCTCTGCTTGCCTGTTCCCAAAGCCACTTATGAAATAACCACTCTGAGGCTTAACATTAATTACATACTCAGACCTATTAGCGCAGGCTTCTTATTAGCTAACTCTTGCCTCTTAAATTAACCCATTTCTATTGTTTTATATTATACCATAAGGTTCGTGGTTTGTTACCAAACATTTTACTTTTGGGCAGCTATATGGTGTCTGCCTGATTCTGCCTTCTTTCTGCCTGCATTCAATTTAGTTTTCCTGCCTAGCTATATTCTGGCCTGCCATAGGCCAAAACAGATTCTGTATTAACAAATGGTAATAAAACATGTTCACAGCATACAGAGAGGAATGCTATATAAGATCTACATTTCTAATAAGTGCTCATGTAATAGTTTTACCACCGGATGCACTTTGAGGAACACTGTTCTATCCTACTCGAGCACCTGGAGCTTCCCCTTTTATTTAAGTTTCTATCCACTGATGGCATTTCATTTTACTCAGATGAAGATATTTCTGATTTTAGGAGAGAAAATAATCAGTTTGTTAGGGGATTTCCATGGGATTTTAAGATGAAATATACTCTTCACCTTGTCCTAGAATTACTATTCCTACAAGGAAGCTACTCAGAGTCAAGCCTGTGTTTTCTGCTGCACTCTCCACGCCCAGCAAAAGGAACTGTCACACATACAGTAGAAGTTGTCTAGTCCTTGAAAATTTATGGGACTCTATCATTCTTGATAGTATCGATGAAACTGGGAATCATTTAAATGAAATGCTCCAGAAACAGTGTGTAACTTGATCTCAATTTACATGTGTATTCAAAAAGGAAGTTGACATGCTAAGAATTGAGAGTAGAATGCTGTTGCCAGAGGCTAGAGAGAGAAATTGAGGATTATTGAGAAATAAGTTAAAATAGTAAGAAGTTCTACTCTGCTCTCCAAAGTAGAGTAAGTACTGAAAATTAGTTAATGAAAAGGATTTTTAATGTCTTTACCATAAACACACAAACACACAGACAGACACAGACACACACACACATTCACACACACACACACACACAAATACACATACACACATCTTTGTCAATATTTTACTGCCCTAAAGACATACCATGACCAGGAAAACTCTTACAAAAAAAAAAGCATTTTAATGGGGGCTTGCTTACAGTTTCAGAGGTTGGTTTAGTCTATTATCATCATAATGGGGAGCATGGTGGCATGCAAGAAGAGACTGGAGCAGTAGCTGAGAACTACATCCTGGTCCATAGGCAGAAAGAGAGAGAGAGACAGAGAGACAGAAAGACAAAGACAGAGACAGAGAGACTGAGAGACAGAGACAAAGATAGACTGGGCCTAGCACAGGCTTTTGAAACCTCAAATCTCACCCCCGGTGACACACTTCCTCCAAGATCATACCTCTAATCCATGTAGTCCTTTTTAATAGTTCTACTCATTGCCAACCAAGCATTCAAAAATATGACCTTATGTGGACTATTCTTATTCAAACCTCCATTCTATGTATGTATGCATGCATGCATATATATGTATTCAGACCCTACTGACATTTTAGACATATCATGTAGTGCTCATAATTCTGTACATTCCTTAGTCTTATATATCAGATTAAAATTAATTTTTAAATGTCATAAACAAAACCCTCAAGCTTCTCACAATGTAATCTCTGTTAATTTCCTCCCCTTTCTCTAGGCACCAATGCTATAATTGCTGTCTCCTCTGCCAGCTTCTTTTATTGTCGCGTTTTACTGAATCACTCTCTTCAGTACTTACATGCTGAGACTTAACCCGACTTAAAAAGCTTGTCTTGGTAACCTCTTTACAGACCTATTCCTTTGCAGCTTTTCAAAGTGAACCTCTTAAAAGAAGAATATATGTTTCTTTTCTGCAGTTCCATACTTTCAGTTTGTTAGGGCTCCTTTAGTAGAGCTATTGTTGTGTCAGTGATGATCTTTCTCTTGGTACATGGACTGGCAAGCCCTCCATACTCATTTCCCCTTGGCTGCCAGGGTCATTTACGGAGTTCTGTGCAACATGCTCTTCCCTTGGCCTCTATGACACTGACTTTGCTTTGATTTCCTCTGACTTAATTGGTTTGTCGTCTCTGCCTTTTGGCTGACTTTTAAGACTTTTGACCTTTAAATTTCAAATATTTAGAAACAAGTCATAGAATGTCTTGTGTCTTCCATCCAGGTCAGTTCATACAAATTCATATCTGTAGCAACTACACCTTCCCCAGATCTTCCCACTAAACTGAATCACTGTAACTTACCATCCAATGCTGAACATGTTTGAATATGAAGAGAAAGCATTGATCCACCTACACTAACAATAGGATAAACACTCTGGTCACATCTATATATGTTTGAACTTTTCACCACAAACACTTAGAGTTTAGTACAAAGAAAATGATGTCCACAAAGGCCGATTTTACTGTTCTTCTTTAATGATGAACAGCTAGATTTGCATTCCTAAGATTCTGTACAATAAGAATGGCTTTTATAGTTGTATGTACTAAGTGGACATCATTTGGACAGTAATGTATAGGATGAATTGGTGTATATAACTTCTAACATGGGGCTTCTTAAATATAATACATATTTACTTCTTTCATTATTTTTTATTTCCTTCAAAGAAGCTTTTGAGGGATAGCATTCTTATTTAAGAATGGAGAATTAATCTGAATTAATAATTGATTTTCTTATGTAGTCTCGAAGACACAGACAACAGACAGGGAAATTAAGTTTTCTCTGAAATTCAATTCTTACTAAAGAATGTGCTGGGTTGCTGTGTAAAAGCTGGGAAAGAAAAGATGTTTACCCTTACTAGTATTGTTACCTGAATCTGGTTTTGTGTCTCAGTGGTAACATAAATGTCACATATATCCCAACAAAGATGAATCTTATATGTTCATAAGCAAGGGATGTCTTTGCAAGTTGTGATTCAATGTCTTATTTTTATACTTTTATAAAAATTAATGGTTTAGGAAGAAGTTTGGAAGCCTACAGAAGGTTGAAGGACATAAATACAGTGCTCATATATTCAGTTCCTTAAATTTTTGAATAATAAGAAAAGGATATTAAATGAAATGGATTATTGTTTGGGGATGGCCAGAGGGATGAGTGGTTAAGAGTATCACATAACCACCTGTAGTGCAGTTGCAGAGTTTTTTTTCTAACATCTGTGGGCACTGTCTGCACATATTACACTTATAGACATTCAGACACACGTTCATACACATAAAACTAAAATATACATATTTTTTAAAAGATTAGCGACCATTGGCTTTTTATTCTTACAAGTTCATGGATTGCAGGTTATGTTCAAGTACTCTCTTAAAATTTTAAATGAAATAAATATGTATTGCAACACTGTTCTCCCTATATTATGAAACTTAGACTAATGTTCGTAATTTATAAATCCTATGGGAAATTATCATGTATGCTTCTTTTTGTGCTCTAAAAACAAGCTTCTTAATATATTATCATTATTTTCCTTTTGTAAACATTAGTAATTGGAATTACACATTTATACACTGGAAGGGCCATAAACAGATAATAATTATTTAAAAATGCTACTAAATAAGCACATTCTTCTAAGGCATAATGAAAAAAAACTTTAAATTTCACCCTCAACTCCTATAATTCAAAGATAATACATTTATTTAGATTTATAAAAATTGAAATTAAAACAAAAAATTTGGTAACCAAAATTTTAAATATATAATGAATGATTATAATCATATAAATTATTGAGTGTAAAAGATAGTATAAATCATACCCATATGTAAAATGGTGGAAATTGGGGACAGAGAGTTGGCTTAGTGGTCGAATACTTATTGTTCTTGCAGAGGACTATGGTTCTGTCTTAGAAAGCACATAGTGGCTTACAACATTCTGTAACTCCAGCTCCAGAGATTCTGACATCATTTTCTAGTTCATGCTTACACTTCTGCACATAGTAAATAAACAGATTTTTAAAAAATTAAAAAGATTCAAGCTATGCAAAAATTCATGTATGTGTTTACAGAAAGGAAGGAAGGTAGGTAGGAAGGCAGGCAGGCAGGCAGGCAGGAAGGAAGGAAGGAAGGAAGGAAGGAAGGAAGGAAGGAAGGAAGGAAGGAAGGAAGGAAGGAAGAAAGGAAGGAATTACACTAATATAGAAATTAATCCAAAGGGGCAATGTAACTTTCAACTCAGATTCAACTTATCTCCTCCTAAAACTGCTCAGTCGTTTCTTTCATATAATTATATATAAGTGTATATAATCTACTACTTCATTCAACTTCACTGCTTCACTATTCATAAAATTGAACTATTGAAATAATTTTTTTTGTTTTTTGTTTGTTTGTTTTTGATTTTCGAGACAGGGTTTCTCTGTAGCTATGGATCCTGTCCTGGAACTCCCTTTGTAGACCAGGCTGGCCTCGAACTCACAGAGCTCCACCTGCCTCTGCCTCCCGAGTGCTGGGATTAAAGGCGTGCGTCACCACCGCCCGGCTTGAAATAAATTTTTAAATAGACTTTACAAAGCTTAAAAAAGCTTAATATTAACCTATTGTATTATAAGCTAATATTGTATCATTACTGTATTTGGATATTAAGTTATGCTGGGGTTTCAAAGGTTTCTCAGACTTCTTTCATTAAGTGTATAATTGATTTATTGATATCATATTTAAATGACAAATGATTTAAATTCCAGGTTGTGGAATACGCTTTTTAGTCAGTTTCCTAAATGTTTGCATTCTGTCTTGATCGCTCTTAAGTAGAAATACTTTCTATTACCTTCCTTGATGTATGAAAGCATTCCTTAACAGTAGCAATCTAGATAAACCTAAAATTGATCAGTGGTTGTGCAATGTGAAGGAGTGAAAACAGTCTTGCTCCTCCTGGTTTGCTTCCTGTGGCTAAGACTCAGTTGCCTTTGGGTATGTGGATGAAGCTAATGGTTCCTCTGTAACTCAGATTCCTTTTATATTTACCTTCCTATTCTACAGAAAGAGGTATAATCCTGGCTGGCAATCCAAGGAAGAGCTTCCACCACTGCTTTTGGTGGGCATCAAGGACTGAAGGGTGGAGTCACAGGAATGTGACAGTTCTGCCAGACAGCCTGCTTGTCCCACTCTGTTTTATTACAATCTAGCTTCCTCATTGTGTCTGTCAGGAAGAAAATGAATCCTTCTCAAGTTACCATTTAAGAGACTGAGAAAGTCAAATCCAGAAAACGTTAAATCCCCAATATTAGCCTCATAGAAATAGGCAACCTCAGTCAATCACAGTTCATTTCCAAGTTCAAATAATATTCTATAAAGTCTTCCTTGTGGTTGTTTTAAGTTGAAATACACACTTTCCTTAAAGTTTCTAAACCAGCACAGATGTAATCGTGTGTACCTTTCTAATTCACAGCTCCACTCCTTTAAATAAGCGAGCGTCAATCTTTACTTCAAACTCAAACACCTTTATGAGAACACTGGGAAGTTTAAGCAGAAACACAGAATTGGAGGTGTAGAGAGAGCTTAAACTTTATTTATAGAAAATAAACAAAGCATGATCATATTTTGTATAATTCCAACACAATGATTTATGTTCTACATCAAATTTCTACTTGTCATTTATTAGTAATGAGAATATACAAATATCCGTCTTTCCACTATTATCCAAATTATGACACATTGTTGCCAAGTCCCCATGCCCTGTCCTAATATGCACAGACAAGGAACACTGGGACTCACTGTTCCCAACTGTAACCCACTAGCCCATTGACTAACTTTTCCTATCCAATCTACTCTTCCTTTGGAAACCATCTCTGAAACAGTGTCAGGGGTCAATCAGGAGAGTATTAGTACACCATAGTACTGTGAAAGATATTCCCGTAATCCCAGCACTCTGGTGGTGGGGGGTCAGAAGCAGGCAAAGCATTGTAAGTTTGAGCCCAGCCTTGTCTACAGAACTAGTCCCAGGACAGCAAGGACCACACAAAAGTCCCTATTGGAAAAACAAAAACAAACATACAAACAAAAAACAAAAAACAAAACAAACAAGAAAAAAAAGATAAGACTGAGAAAGAAAAGAGTAAAAAAGAAGAAAAAAAATGTGCTCACTGGTTTTATGTCAACTTGTTACAAGCTAGAGTAATTTTGAAAGCAGGAAATCAACTGAAAATAACACCCCCATCAGATAGGCCTGCATCAAGCTTGTGTTGTGTTTTCTTGATTGATGATTGATGTGGGAGGACTCACCCTACTGCAAACGCCTCCTATATTTGGAGCAGCTATTTATGTCTTCCCTGAATACTCAGCTCTGTGACTAAATAGTTCCAGTTTTCTCAAACATTCAATACAAGATAGTTTTTCAAAGTGCACTGATTCACTATAGCTTGCAAAAATGTCTCTTCATCAAATAAATTCCAAGTAGCAAAATGATCAGAACAGCAGCGTCTCTGACTGTCATCTTGACTTCAGGGAATGCAAAGTAATGAGCACATTGCAACTAAGACTTTATGTTTAAAACAATCCAAGTAATATTTAGTAAAGGGCTTTAGAAAATGTGATAAAATGTCAGATTACATTCCTTAGTAAAATTTAACTGAGAGTTACTGAAACTGTTTCGCAGAAGTTAAAAAAAAAGAATTTGCTATGTTTTTGCCTTGTGGTTTCTTCATTGCATGTTTTCCTAAAATTATGATAATTTAAGGCTATGCAATTAGCTAATGATGCTTTGGCACTTGTGCTACTGTGCACATCCTGTATTTAGATTGCTGCAGGGGAAATTGCGCAGAATTGGATATAGCCGTTAACTCAACACTTCAGTACCTCTTGTTTAAATGTGACATTGTAAAGCCAGTCAGGTGACTCTTGACAGTATGTGTCTTTGTGAGCTGCCGTGAGGGAGCACAGGTCCCATCTGTTGTCCGTGGGAACTACTTAGTGTCCATCTGGTGAATGATGGTTACTGACAGTTCATAGCTGTATACTATGCAGAATAACAAAGCATCATCAAATCTGGACATATGCCCCCGGTGTCAGAGGGCGTGACTAGTATCTATTAAGGCCTATATTGTATCTCCATCACTCCCTAATTCAGATGTGGTGATGGGGGTATGTATTTGCAGAACTAGGGGTGATGTGGAATTCCCTTCTGTATGCTTTGATTACCATTAATGAATAAAGACACTGCTTTGGACCTATAGCAGGGCAGAACTTAGCTTGGTGGGGAAAACTAAACTGAATGCTGGGAGGAAGAAGGTCAAGTCAGGGAGAAGCCATGGAGCCACCAGAGACAGACGTGCTGAAACTTTGACAGTAATCCATGGCTACATAGTAATGCAAATCTCAATGGAGATGGGTTCAATTAACATGTAAGAGCTAGCCGATAAGAAGTTAGAGCTAATAAGCCAAGCAATGATTTAATTAATACAGTTTCTGTGTGGTTATTTTGGGGTTGAGCAGCCAGAAAACGAACAAGCAAACTCCTTACAGCATGGGAAGGTGGATGTATAAAGCCCAGAAGTTTGCAATCATCCTTGGCTTCTTGGGAAGCACATTTCCAACCTGGGATTCACAATATCCTCTAAAAGAGAGAAAATTACATACTCTTTATTCTAGTCATTTTATCTATTTTGTATCAACTATTGCTGTCATATGTTTATACATCATGTATTTTTCTACTTTTATTAATAAAATCTACATTTTATGAGAACTCATATATGATTTTCAAATAATATGGCATATTTGTAACAAATATGTATCACTACTTAATTTTAAATAATTTATTTATATGAATGGATAATTACCTGTACAGATTTCTGATCACCACGTGCATGATGTGGTGATAAATCCAGAGAGGGCATCAGACCCCTGAAACTAGAGTTAGAGCTAACAGTGAACCACAATGTGATTGCTGGGAATAAAACCTGGGTCCTCGGCAAAAGCAGCAAGTCCTCTCACCTGCTAAGCTATGTCTCTAGCCTGATATATCAAATTTTTAATTATCACATTTGGGTTTGTATGCAAATATTATTTATTTCCATCAGTAGATTCAAGCTTCTTATAATTACTTATATTTTACACTGAACTTGTATGCCTTCCTAAAATGTATCATGAACCATTTGAATCTCTACTTCTTCTTGAACATTCTTTAGAACACACATAATTTTATATACCTGGTATTTTATAAATGGTATTTGGGGGCTGATTAAATGGTTCATTGAGCAAAGGCCATGGCTTCCAAGTCAAATTCCAGAATCCACAGGGGAAGTTTAAAGTACACTCCAATACGTTGTATTTTGATTGCCACTTTGCATTGCGGCCATACATGCATGCACTCTCCATACTAATACATTAAGTATTACATGAATTTCTTCATTTATAGCATGTCCTTTTCTTGTTTCATTGAATAGCTGAGCTAATTTAATGACATTTTATGTTATATTTAATAAGTAAGTGCATAAAATATTCTTCATAATTTTATAATATTGGTTATTTTATCTAAAATCTTCACCGAATACAGAATTCTAAATAACACATTGGGAATAATACTGCTGTTTATTAAGTTTAAAAAAAATCTTACAGGATAAATGCTAGGCTAATGAAATATGACACTTGTCAATTTGTAAGTGATACCACAATACCACAATTTTTAATGTGAATGAATATTATTCATTTTCCCATAGTTCTTTGATCTGTTCCAATATTTAATTTATAGATTTTTTTACCTTAATAAAAGGTCTAAAAAGGGGTAAAAATTATTTTACCGCTTGAAAGTTAAGTTACCAATTATAACAAAAGCATGAGACAGCATGAGGCCAATAAAAAAGGGAAATGGAGTAAAGCATATTTTATTTCCTGTAAAGAAGCCAATAATTGTTAGTCAGAATATATAAGCAGGACATGAATTTAAACATTTGGAAGAAATCATAAAAGCCTGAAGGGCTTTCCCCTAGGGCATGTTAGAAGAACTTATGTTTCCAAAAATAGGAACTGTTTACCACAACATGGATACAGAACCAGTTTCAGGCCACGGTGTCAACACAAGTTATGCTTACCAACCTTTCTGCCCTCAGAGACCTGGGGCCTCTATGACTCCATGGTTCATAGAATAGAAGAAAAGCATACAGTCAAATTGCATGCTCCAATTTTATTGAAAAAGAGAAAAAAGTGTCATTGAAGACAGATGCTAAAGAGAAATTCCATGCTAGCTCAGAATTGAGTATAATAAAGGGTTATTTATTTAGGGGTAGACTCACAGATCACAGTCCTCTGCTTGAATGGGGAATACCAACTGAATCCAGAATCCAGAAGAGAGAGAACTTGAGCTTTACATAGGTATTTATATTAAAAGAGGCCATGCCCAAGTTGGGGGATAACTTAAAGGCTACTGGCTGAAGGATTTCCTACAGCACCTCCCCCTTTTGTTTAAATAAGAGAATTCTAAGTCTAATATAAAATTATACACAATAAGAACAAATATCAAGTATAAAAATTAGAATTACAACAAGCATAAACAGTATCAAGCAAGAAACGTGATAAATGTTTTAATAATTATCCTATTCTAAGGAGTCTAAGTCTTGTATTATAAATAATTTGGCCAAGTCAAGAAAGGAAAGTAACTATGACTATCTAATCTTTAACCCCATCAAAGACCTAAGAATAGAAATAATATTACTTGAGTAAGCAGGAAGTGCAATCAAGCAACTTCAAAAATGTGCAACAAATGACAGATACAACTGGCTACCTGAGCAATCATCCAAAGTCTCATTTGCCACCAGCTTTGGCTAAGGCCTAGAGTAACTGACAGACCATTTTCAGAGGCAGGAAATTTTTCAAAACTGTCTTACTTGTTTTGGCAAGATTTGACAGGTTTTTTTTTGTTGTTGTTTGTTTGTTTGTTTGTTTTCTGTTTCCTGCTTATTCTGTCTGGACATCATACATTTTGTCACTGGTCAATGCATGGGCAGTTCCTTGCCCAAAGACCAGTTTTGCTAAGAAGAAAACAAGCTCCAAGTGGAGTTTCTTTAGAGCTCAACATCCTTTCCAGAATAGATCGGTGATGTCAGGAGCAATCGTGTCTCACATCAACAGAACCCTAACTTATTTAAATGCCATATTCTACAGCTCTTTAAAGTGGTTGAAGATAACCTATATATGCAGAATACAATCTCTATGTATCTAAAGAACCTGATTAGTCTAAGTAGGACATACATGGATGACTACTGACCTAAAATTCTTAATACCTATATAGCTTAAAGACTAAGACTTCATATTAGAATATTAAATAATCTTTAAACAACTGTGTAACAAATGAGTACCTCAAAATGTAAACAATGTATGAGTGTCTTGATTAGAGGTAGAACTGTATATTGCAATATGATAAATATATTCTAAAATTGTATCAATATACAAAACGTCTTAAGCAGAGGTAAAAGCATACATGCATGCAATTTGACAAAATAACTTTGTTAGGTGTACAAATATTGTAGAGAAAAATAGGAACATATTCAATATTATTTAAATTTGTATCAATATAGAAAAATCTATACCAATGTCAATTGCCTATAAACAATAGCTCACAAGTATTCACTCTCTTACTCACTATTATTATTAGTGTGAGTAAGCTCACAATAATCTATTATCCCATCCAATTTCTCTCTTTTTTATTTTCAAAGAGGTACCTCAGTCTACATAATTTCCACCCCAAACCACATAATTTTTAAAAGTTTTAGAAGGTAAATTTATATAAATGGCAAGATTATTTAAAGATGTTCCAAAGCTGAACTTTTAGATGAGGGCAGACTAGTGATTTTCAAGTGTTGGAAGAGTCAGCTGGAGGGGTGGGAGAAGCTGATCATTGTCAGGGTGGGAGAGGCTGATCATTGACCTGGATGTAGCAATCAAACAGAAGGAACTGTGCTGTGTTACTGTGTGGTAGGCAACCACTGACAACAACTGAGGCACCTATATGCCAAAGATTAAATGGAGGTTATGAGAAGCACACAGGCTCAAGCAAATTTAAATAATATCTTCATTTTTAAAAGCATTTTATGCATATATGTGTAATATACCTGGGTCAGTGTTCAGAAACACAAAAGCAAAAAGCTAGTTTAATTATATTCAAACTCTAAAATGATTTATTAATGCATTATTCATTTAAATTTCAATCATAGGTAATATAACATTTCAGTTGAAATAAAACTACATATTGCCATGGTGGAGATTTACAAAGGTGTGCAGAATCACACTAGAAAAGACCCAGAATGCCATATACTCAGCTTGGTATGAGGCTCTGTTTGAAAAGACCAGGAAGCAGCAAGAAAGCTCACTGTGCACACTCTGCTCACAACATTTCAGAAAGAAGTGGGGGGTTTTGAAAATCCACAAGACCACATTCACACAACAGCCTGGCAAGAACTTTATCTGCAGTTTTCCACAGATGATCCTCTGATGATCATGAGTATTTACAGGCTGGACTAAGCTTGTAGAGGAAGTTTCCAAACATCCTCAATTTGAGACTGTGGCTTGGACTTCTTGGATGATTTTTTTCAGGTTTAGATTGAGAATGGTGATCAAAGCATAATCAAAAGGAAGAGAGATCTTAAAAGTATGAAGTTGGGCCAGAAATGTAGCACATTCAAAAACAAAGGCAGAAGGATGGGTACCACTGTCACCACTGTGAAGTACCTGAGAGTTTTGCTCTGAGACGTTTGGGAAATGCCATGGTAATGTCCCAAGACTGGCCTGCCCTGCCTATCACAGGGCAGTTATGAGGGTAGAATCTCTTTGAAATCTTGGCTTTGAAACCTAGAGCTCCAGTTCACCCTAGGTCTGTGCAGCTACAAAGAGAAACAATTTCTGAGTTCAGAAGCCTATGCACTCATAAACCATTTCAACCCAGATTCAAGGGGCCCTGATCAGAGCTTGAGATCTTGCTCCATGGGTGACAGGATCAGGATATTTTCACACAAGCTCTAAAAAAATAGTGGTTGAAGTTGTAAAGGGGAGGCCATTGTGTGAAGAGGACTCTAGGGTGTTGGAAACGCTAGGGATGTCAGCCAAAGACAGTCAAAGATGAGGAGTGGGATCAGCATATGGGAAAAGCCACATGGACTGACTGAGAGGAAAATGGGCTGGAGAAGCTGTTCTTAGCCATCAGAATTAATATGCTTTGAATCTAGACAACAAACTAATCCAAACAGAAGAAAAGATAGGCACAGGCACTATGGTCAAATATATTCTCAACCCTCACAGAGAATGCCGTATTGGGCCATAGTATGCCCTGGTATAATAACCACAGGCACACCCCAAATCTTAAATATCTGAATGAAGTCCCTCATCTTCTCCCTCTTCCCTTTCACCTTCTCTTCCTCCTTCCCCATTTTCTTCTCATTTTCCTCCATTGCATGTTTCTATTTTCCTTCTCACTTGTCTCTTTAATAATAATTTTTCTGTTTTAAGTGTGAATAGTTATTTTCTGTTCAGTCATAGGTATAAGGGGCACACTTCCCAGTTCTCTACATCTATAATCCTTATACCTGTGGGCTTAAAAGATTTGTCTATTTATTTATCTGAAAGGAAAACCATGGACCCTAGTGGATGAACACTAGTGATGTTTTATTTAAAAATAACATTTTTTGACATTTCAAAATAGTGTATCTTAAAAAGTATCTCCATAGAGGCACAAGAAAAGGCAAAAAAAAAAAAACCTCCCACACACCTGAACCACATGAGCACACTCTTTGTTTCATTTACTCATTATATGACTCTCTTTCATTATTTACCCCTACTTGATGAATTATATATGATAATAGTATTATTGTTTTGGAATTTATGTGGGAGTTATTTACTATTCTCCAAAAAATACTTATATTTTTTAAATGCCATACAGTATACAACTTTAGAACCATCAATACTAAGACTATTATTTCTATTGATACTAAAATCAAATACTCTCTGTTTGCACCCCAGGAAAGCTTTAGTTCACACAGTGCCAGCCTGTTTCAATACTCAGAAATATAGTGAGGAGAATGTTCCCCCTCAGTACACTGTTCTTACACTCATAATTTTTGTGACTACTTTAATTAGGCATTACTGTGGATACGGACACAGCACATTAACATGCATTATTAATGTGCTGTTTAATAGTATAATAATTTTCCATTATACTGGTCCTTAATGACACTCATTTTTCTAAGTGATCTGTGCCAAACAACGCTGACATAATCATATGATATTTAAAATAGATGGAGATTTTTAAGTATCTAGATAAAATCTATTATTAGAATTAGGACTGGTCAATCATAAGTTAGACATATTTTTAAAATATATTTTTAAACTAAAATTTAATTTTTAATAGTCAAGCTGAAATTCAAGTGTGTGTGTGTGTGTGTGTGTGTATGTGTCTGTGTGTCTGTGTGCTGAGTGTAGATGTTCTGTGAATCCAAGACTCCCAAAGTGCTTTTCAATATATATTCCTAGTGATGGTGTTGGAACTTCCTACTTCCTAATCCCACAGGCACATGGGAGCTTCCTTATGCTTAAATTACATTAAGATGTTGGGCTGGGTGATAGTGACCTTCATCAACAGTGCTGTAACATAGCAACATTGCTGTCTTTAGATACTGTTACATGATGATATTGGTGGATTTAGGTACTGTTACATAGTGATATTGGTGGATTTAGGTACTGCTACATAGTGATATTGGTAGTTTTAAATACTGTTTCATAGCAATATTGATAATTTTAGGTACTGTTACATATTGTTTTTCGTAGTTTTAGGTATTATTTCACAATGATATTGGTAGTTTTAGTGTTATGCTTAGTGGCTTATGTAAAACAAAACACACCTACACTTACTCCTAGTTTTAGTTATTTACTTCATGAGGAAACAATTGCAGAGGTCTGTATTTGCTTGAATTGATACACACACACACATATATATATGTATATATATATAATCTCACCTTATTTAAACACCCACTAGTTCTCTTCTAACTTTACTTCCACCATTTAAATTACAAATTTATAATACATCCTTTCGATTTTGCAGCTTATCATTGCATAGTAAACCCACTTCTAAGCAGGTATTTTAAATACAGACACTGCTGAAGAGTGAGGAAACTGGGTATCAACTTCATATTAGCAGTGTGTAATACCACTCCACCACAGTGGGGCTTATTTGCCCCGTGTCAATCACAGGTGTAGGTCCTGGTACCCATTGAAGACACATCATATCCTGACTCACTCAAACAGAGTGTATTTGTCAGGCAGCCAGAGAGTCTTTGGTTTTTCCCACATAGGTTCTCCATAGTGGAGTTCAGACTCACTCATGTGTGTCTCTGTGTGGTAAGAGCAATCAGTGAAGGAATGTCACCATGCATGCAGGCACATGCCGTGTGAGCATTCTGGCTCTACCATAAGTTACAAGGGCAATTCAAAAGTCAAGGAATGGAGATGTGAGTGCCGTGTGTTGGAAGTGTGAGCAGAGCAACTGCCTGTGTTACTGGGGGAATTACTGCATTTGTGCTCTACATCACTACTTATTCTTCAAAATACTTTCTAATTCTAAATTTTATTTCTCTAGTTGAAATTTAGCCACTGTCAGATTTATCTTTATTCTCGTTGAACCTGATCTCCGGATTCCCTGCTCTTCCACGGTTTTATCTTGTCTTGATATTTATAAAGCCAATTATGCTTTTCTATATAATATCTTTTTTCTTTAATTTGCTCCTATAATTTCTATCTTACAGTGTTCTTTTCACTTCATTTAGTACTTTTTATTATTCAGGAAAATCATTTTAGTTAATTATTTCATATGCTTCTTTATTTAAGTCAATGTAATTTCCAATGACTTCAGTTCAGATTCTACATCAGCTAACAGTACCACGCCAACATATTGACAACTTTTTCTACTCAAATATTTTGGGGTATTTTTCCTTCATGTGCTCCAAAATTCCAACACATTGGGAGAGGGGAAGGGAGCTCTATTCCTTATTCACTGGAGGATTTTCCTCAATGATGGAGTCACTGGGTTTCTTAACAGTTACTGAATGACTTTTACATTCCAGATAGTTTTATGTTATTTAAAACATAAATGCGCAGGAGTTGGAGAGATGTCTCAGTGGTTAGGAGAACTTCCTGATATTCCAGAGGATCCAAATTCCAATCTCCAAATTTGTAACTCCAGTGCCAGGATATCAGACACCCTCTTCCAGGTCCCACCCCAATACAAGTTTCATACATATTAAGCATGCACAGACCACATGCACACACACAGACACAATGTATAAAACCAATATTTTAAAAAGTAATGTGTAACTATAGAGATTATTTTGTTTTTAAACTCTTTGATTTATCCATAACTCCAATTTTGTAAGTTAAAGTAACTGTTAGTATCATTTTACATTATATCTCATTCTTTCCAAAGAAAAGGAAGGAAGCTAGTTCAGCTACATTGTTCCTGGTGCATTTTTCCTGAGTTTGTCCATTATCATAGGAACATCTTTATTGCAGAATAATCACATCCAACTTCCAAATTCATATTTATAAAACTTGTAACATTGCTGTCTTAGAAGGTTGCAATGTTTTCTAAAGTACTTTGCCAATGGAGAATCACGCGAAATCACATAACAGGAAAAAGAGAGCAAGCACCATGCATCCCTCGAAGTGGGATCCTGTGTTTCTTGAGAGTAACATTATATTAACTCCCTGAGGCATCTGGAGCAGGGCCCCAGTTTGGCTTAATGTCTGGGGGTGAAACTAGAAGGAACTTTTGGGAAAGAATTGGGTTCTGAGAAAAATGAAGGGCTTTGACCTTGATTTTGTATAATAGGTTGTAATATGTTATTAAATATTGCTTAAGATATTATACTTGAACATTGTTTAGGAATACAGTGTGATCTCTTAAACAGTTGAGGTGGCGCATACTGACCAGAGCAGTTAGCAATCCATCTCCTTAACTTTCTCTGACTCCTCCGCCATGTCTCTTCATGTTCTTCTGGGACTATGCAAAGCTATCATCTGGCTGTGCCCTCTCTGCTGTGCTATTCATTAGGGATGCTGTTAGCTTCTGTCTCATCTGCTTTGTCACTTGTTATCTGACTGTTCTCAATCACTTTTCTCCTCTACCCCCATAGCCTCTGGAAATCACATAATGAGAGAATTAGCTGACCAGGAATAAAACAGAAAACAAGCCCACATTGCCTCCCCTAAGATTCATTGAAGTCACGTCCCAGAATTGTCCAGCCTTATTGGTATGGAACTCTGGCTTTGATGCTCTTATATAGTTGCAGCCTAAGAAAATGATTTTTAAGGAACATGGTTTGAGAAATCCATTATGTCTTTTTAAATGAAAATTTTATAATCAAGAATGTGGAAGCCTTGTGGTTTTTGGAATGTTGCCTAAGTTGGCAAGGGAACAGTTTGCAACTAAAGAGTCTAATTATCTTGTTACTATGCTAAAATATATTTTGCATTTTTTCATTGCTTCCCCAAATGAGAATAACATATATCTTGGAAAGGTTATAGTTGATCATAAATATATTCTAACAAGAGAGTACTATGGACTTCAAATGAACTTTATGAACTGTCTAAAAAAACTTTATATTAAGAAAACTGATTAAAATAAAAATAAGGAAAATTAGAAGTTGTATGCAGACTATATTAAAAATATAATTTATCATTTTTTACCTCTTGGGATTATAAAAATATAGATAAATTCAGAAACTTGACAGGTAAACCAAAGCTACCATGATCTCACACTTAAACAGAAACTTTAAAAGTCAATATTTAATAAAAAAGTTTTGAAGTAATGTATTTCTCTATTTTCTTTTCTCTGTGGGACTTATTTCTAACCTTTAATAACTTATCTATTTATTTTTCTAGAAACATTTTGTCACCAGATTAATGACATATTTCTACTATAATTTTCTCTTGCAGTTATCAAGATGACTCAATGGATAATGTTCTTACTATGGAAGGTTGAAGACCAGACTTCCAGTCCCCGCCCCCAACCTATATGCAAGCAATGAATAAAATTTAACCTCTAACCCCAGTCATGAACAGGGTGAGGAGAGAAACAGATTACTAATGTTCACCTTGCTACTAAGCCAGGCTAGACAATCAGTAAACCCCAAGTCCAGTGACAGATGTTATTTCAAAAAGCAAGGTGGAGAGAAACTGAGGAAGGAAGTCTGTGTCCAATCTTCATACACAGACAACAAACCTCCACTCATCCAGTTTTCTCAGAAATGTGAGGCTTCAGAAACACTCAACCCAATGGGGTTGACATAACTCAGATATTGAAGGAGCTGGGGATTAAATTGAGATTTAGACAGGATTATTTAACTGAAAAAAATATATTCTATTTTCTTGGTGTTTCGAATGAATATTTATTAAGACATAAATTCACTGTGGTCAATGATGTTAGAAAGGTTTAGTCTCTACTCAAGAAACATAATATATTCTGATAGTCATAACATTTTGCACATTTTTGGCTTCTCCTTCTCCTCCTCCTCCTCCTCCTCCTCCTCCTCCTCCTCCTCCTCCTCCTCCTCCTCCTCCTCCTCCTCCTCCTCCTCCTCCTCCTCCTCCTCCTTCTTCTTCTTCTTCTTCTTCTTCTTCTTCTTCTTCTTCTTCTTCTTCTTTTTCTTCTGAGACAGAGTTTCTCAGTAACTATGGAGCCAGTCTGCCAGTCCTGGAACTCGCTCTGTAGACCAGTTGAACTTGAGTTCATAGAGATCCACCTACCTCTGCCTCCAAAGTGCTGGGACTATAGGCATATGTAGCTATTTCTATTTTTAAATGTAAACTTCTTTTAAATTGTGGGTGGATGAGAAATTTTTAAGGGAAAGTAATTTTATAGGCCAATCATGATTTTTTAAGTAGTAAGATATGCGTCTGTCTAAATAGCCACTATTATCTGATCTCGCAGCTCAGAGAGGTTTAAATCAAATTATGTCAACCACTATGAAACTAGAAGCCTGAAAGATTATATTAGAGACTAGAGAAATGTAGAAAATGATTCTAGTTCTGTTTTATCTCTAGGCTCATTAGAAATACTTCTGTGTATTTTTGAACCAGGATTCTTATTTCTAGTGGAATCATGTTTAATGCTGTGACACATGTGTGCCCAAATCAGTGTGGTATTTATCTTCAGTCACAAATTAAAGAGTGCATTATACATAGTTTTTACTTATTACATTAATTTATTTGTCAGTGAGGGGTGGCATTGGTTATAAGCATGCTTGTCAAGTTCAAAGAACAATGTGTGTGAATTGGTTCTGTCTTCCATTTTGCCAGTAGAGGCAATTAAACTTGGGCCTTCTGTCTTTGCAATATGTATCTTTCACCCTGAGACATCTTGCTTGCCCTAATGTACTTTTCTAACTAATTTTGTGTTGCTTTCTAAAATTCCTGTTGCTTGTATGTCAAAGTTTCATATAGAACAGTTTGTGCTTTGCCAGGAGTTGCCTTTCTGTTCCACATAATGTTGATGCTGAAAGATTTGGTTACCTGAGGCAGGCAGTGGTGCCTCTGCACTCCTGGCCACTAGAAGACTGAGGAAGGAAAGTCATTTGAAAACAGAGATCTGGTTACAGCCTGAACAACCCATCTCTAAAGAAATATAGAAGAAGAGTTAGAATATAAAATTTGGAAAGAGAATGCAAAAATATCCACAAGTTAAAGAGGAGGGAACCACTATTATCTGATACTTTGGAAGTATTTTTTCTCTGCTCTATTCAAGAAGATATAATAAGGATCTTTCGCTCACACCAAGTAGCTCTATCTCATGGAAAGGAGCGTTTTCTACAACCTATGGAAAAACTCTCAGAACAACTTAGAATATTCTACCTCCATGACTAGAAGAAGTGCAGGTTCTTTCTCCCCTCATCCTTTCCCTTCCTCAACCTCACCAATACTTAATAGGCAGAAAACAAAGTAAAATCTTAGACTTAGCTTTGGTTGTATTCTTTAGGAGTCACTATTACTTCTTTTGTGGCTCTCAGTCTTAAACTGTAAAGTCATATAACTAAGATTTGAATATTGGAGCTAAAGAGATGACTCAATGGTTAAGCTCAGTGCCTAGCAACAACACAGGGCACCTCACCACCACTTGTCACTCCTGCTCCAGGGCTTAAATGCTTTCTTCTGGCTTCTGTAGTCACCATGTAGACACACACACACATACACATACAGTCAAACAACACACTTTTTATTATTAAAAATCATTAAACATATTCATCTTATTTTCAGTTCTGATTCATTTAATACTTAAAAAAATCAATTGCCAAGCGGTATTCTTGACCAGTGGAACTAAATAAGGCACTCCAATATTTATGTCTAGATTCCATAATACGCCAGCATCTCACTACACAAACTGTGGGCTTACACATTTTAATGGCGGCACCTTATCCTTGCAGCCAGATATACAGACTTAGGGGAAAATCTGTGTTTGTCATGACTGGAAAACAAACACCTTTAAAGGATAGTAATAGGATCAAATACAAAAGTTAAGCTATTTTTAAGGTAATGATTACTCTTCTTATTCTTGACTGCCGATATGTAACTAAACAGAATACCAGATTCACTGAATCTTTTGAATGGCAAATCTTTGTATCATGTAATCTGCATTTGTCAATGAGAGAATTTAGCCTTCTTTACTCCAAAACTTTGCTTAGTTTTGCACTATTCTCCATCTGGTCGGTCTATACTTCAGGGGTTGATTTCTCTTCTTGCACTTCCTCCACATTGCACAAAATGCCAGGCAGTGTTTGAGAGTCGCAAGATGCCCTCTTGCCCTCTGATCTGTCCAACTTTCCTTCTGATGTTGTTTACTTTGATAGCCCTGTTTCTCATGCTTTGACTGTGAGAACTTCATTTTGCTCCACTGGGATTGATGAACCGAATGAGCCACTCAATGACTGGAAATGCCCCTAAAAATGAGTTATCTAGAACTAAAATTTGAGAAGTGAAATCATTAAAATTTCACACCCAGCAGAAGATATTCTTTCTTCCTTCAGTGTTAACACTAACTGAAATATTGGCCCATGTAGTTTTGCAATTATGTTGAAACTTATGAATGTGAATGAATAAAATGTTACTGGTTTCAGTCTGGTTTGTCAAGTTTGTTTGGGTTAGGTTTTTGTTTCTATTTTCCAAGTTCTCTCTTAGAACAAAGTCCTTTTCACAATTATAAGAAAAAATTTATGAGTAAATACAATCTAACTGTTTTATAATCTCTTTAAACACTATTTACAATAAAATATAAAAATTTCAAGAAAGTCTATAGCAAATAAACATTTAAACTTTACATTATGTTGCTCTCTGAATCTTGTACATTATTTAATTTAATTCATTTTATTTTAATTATACTTATCAACTCTTTCAGGTTTGGAGTCCTATATTAAAAACAAATAAAAAGCAGTATTAACACAGCCCCCCCCCATAGTTATCTTTATCATTGAAGAAGATAAATTTAAAATAATCATTGTTACATAATAGTGGAGTTACAAGAAACCACAGAAAGTTATAATTAATTCTAAATGTACATGTGATTTTAACAAGGAAGAATGATAGCAGTGAAAATAAAAAAATCACAAAAAATCATATATTTTTCAAATATATATAGATATATTTAGAGAGAGAGAACATGATATGATGTGGTTTGAAGCAAAACACTGGGTTCATTAGTCTGAATCTATTAACATTCCAACATTGTACGACAGAATCATGAGTCCTCAGAAAGACATATGATAGAGAACATCTCAATATAAGAAATTCTTAAATCATATTGAGTAAATATTAAATTAGTGCATTCACTTTCACAACTATTATTGTACATTCTGCGTGGTACTAATAATATATTGCTAGTCTCCTCACACTGTCGTGTAAAGTTTAACAATTACTCTGTTTCATTCATAATTTTCACCTTCATACCATGCACTCTTGGCAGATACGTGTTGAACTAATAAGTGAGCAGTACTTCGCATGACATCTAAGACTTCAGCTTTTCCCCTCTTGAGTCGTGTGTAGATCTGAGCATTATACTCAGGGAACTCTAAAAGCAAACTGATATTTCTGAAACTATTGTGGCAATCAGCTACATTATCCTAAGATTTGTTTGAAAACACGGACTTTGAGGTCCTATCCACTCCTCTTAACTACGTTCTTTGGTACCCATCATTCTGCAAGCTGTACCTTCAGGTGATTCACAGGCTGATAAACGTGCGAGAACTGCTGCCCTGCTGCAGTCTGGTGGGGTTTAAGCAGATCTCACTGGAGAGCAGTGCGCATCCTCTCTGTGATCTGAGATCCTTCATTTCAACACGAGCTTTTAAAGAAGTGAGCAGCTGGTCTTGAGCCCTTAGGTCATACTCGTCAAACACTGGCTGAATGAATAAGTTAGACACCTAGATAACTTTCAGTAAAGCATTATTACAGAACATTGCAAAGTCACTTATAAAAACAGTTATACATTCATTTTTCAAATATTAATTTTATTAAATGCACTCAAGTTCTTAACTGCTTCACATATGTGTTTCAGTTAAAAGTGCATAGCTTTGATTTTAGTGCTGATCTTTAAGTGTTTGTAATTGCTATTAACCCTGATAGAAACTCGAATAAGACTCGTGTCCTAGCCGGGCGGTGGTGGCACACGCCTTTAATCCCAGCACTCGGGAGGCAGAGGCAGGCGGATCTCTGTGAGTTCGAGGCCAGCCTGGTCTACAAGAGCTAGTTCCAGGACAGGAACCAAAAGCTACGGAGAAACCCTGTCTCGAAAAATCCAAAAAAAACAACAAAAAAAAAAAAACAAAAAAAAACAAACCAAAACAAAACAAAAAAACTCGTGTCCTAAGGTGCATCTATAATTATGTTCCTTTCCTTATCTGTGGGATTTTTATTTTAATTACATAAACATTTATGTAAGCTTTGGACAGCAGTGATGGGCAAACAGCTTTGAACAACAGATAGCAGAAAATAGCCTGACTTTATCCCATTACACCGCATTAGCTGAAGTGCAAATGTTATTTTATATGCTATCATGGGGTGACATATGCGCCACAATGTCTGTGTAGAGAGTGGAGGAAAACCTGCAATATTCTATTTTCTCTTTGTGCCCTGTGTGTGTTAAGCTTTGTTACCAGTATTGGCAGCTAGCGCCTTTACCCACTGAGCCATTTTACCAGACGAAGTCAAATTTTATTTGCTCATATAACCTGCGTTATCAACATCTACAGTAACATTTCAGGTCAGATAAGTCTTCGTTGGAGAGTATGTAGGAAGGTATAGTATTGAAAGATATTTAGGCAGATTCCCTACCTCTGTTCACAGGTTCCTAATAGTAAGCCGTAACATATAACCGTGAAAAAAATATTCTCTAGGGGACAAAACTAACAAGGCTGGGAACTCTCTGATCTGAAAGGTTGACATGCTGTTTACGGGTCCTCAACAAACTCATATGAGAAGTAGGCAAAGAGTAGTATGACTTCACGTCATCTTTGTTCTCATTAATTCGACAAATTGAACATATATTACTTGTGTATGGCCCAAGAGGTGTGCTAATTATGAATTTGCTTGATTCTAGGTCATTTTTTTTCTCATCACAAACTTGGTTGGGAAGGTGACACCATCCAAGGAACAAATTTTACATTTTATTCAAACCAGTTATTCGTCATCCTTACACACATGACAGTAATAGTGTATATACGTTCCACACATCATTTACCTTCATTATACAGTATCTGCTATAGACTGGACAGACTATGGCTATCGGTCATCAGAACCTTCTGGAATTGGCAGGCAGACTGTGTGATCAACTTGGCTCTAGTGCCTGAGATTTATAGGCTAATGGCAGAAGGCTTACAGTTTAATAGTAAGTTCAGATTTATATTACCATAGGACAGCTAGCTGTCATTAAACAGAATGACAGTGCAAGCAATGCCAGTTCCAGGTTCTTGGGAAGCAGCGATGATGTCAAAATGGAAGCTTTGTATGTCCCTAAAAATGTCTTCAAAGGCATTGTGCACAGTGAGGGAGGTGGGGAATCCCAAAAGCTACTGGACTGGAAGACCAAGTATAGATCCTCAGATCTCACAGGTCTTTATGGTAAAAGACTTAGCACAGAA